>NC_133658.1:504476605-505676605 GCF_037893015.1 Macrotis lagotis
TCTCACCACTCCTTCTAGTTGTTCTTGATGATTAAACTGCCTCCTCTGCCACAGATGCAGACATCCAGTGGGGCTGTGCTACTCTGCAGCTGCAGCTGTGCTGCAGTTTTTCCTATCCCCCGGTCTGGGTGTAACAGACCTTTCCCCATGGAACTTCTATGTTGTCTTAGACTGTGAAATTGTATCACTCAGTCTTTCTGTGGCTTCTGACCATCTAGATTTTGGCTGGAATCATAATTTGATCGCTTTTGGAGTTTTTTGGGGAACAAGTTTCCAGGAATTCCTGCCTTCTTGTCTCCAAGTTGGCTCCAGACCAAGTAGGGAATTTATATTAAAAAATAAAGATGTGTATAAACTTAAATGGATCTATGATCTATGATCTATGACTTGGGAATTACTTTCAATGAATTAGATTGCAACACATTCATGTTTACTCATCTCTTACAAATTTTGTACATGCCCTCTCATAAGTTAGGTTCCCTCCTTTCATCCCTCTTTTTCATCATGAGACCAAGCTCTCTTCCTACCTACTTCTGATATTCTTAAAGTCTTTACCATTTTTAGGTTGAAATCTACTTTCATCTATGATGTATTTATTCATTGATTTTTTTTAATATATTTTTTTAATTCTTTGAAAACTCAGGTTTTCCATCTATTCCATTGTCACATAGTACCCATTGTGTGCATTTAATATAAGCAATAATGCCTAGATTTTTACCTAATTACATGTGTGTGAAATGAAATCATGAGATCAGTTCATCTATATTTTCTAATATTTACTAGGTAAATCTTTGTTCTTGTTTATAAATAGAGGAGCAATTAGCAACAGCATCATCCACACAAAGATCTGGGGTTATCTGAAAGTTCTGAGTGGGTGGTACATGTACTACATTTATATTCCTAAATTTATGTTCATATTATATTCCTAAAGGAATATAAATAAGCCCAAATTCATGAATGTTTTCATGCAGTTATACAAATAATGACATCTTTTCTTATAACAGTTATATCATTTTAATAATTACATTTCAGTTGAAGAGAATTAGGAAAATAAAATTAGAAAATCCTTAGATCATCCTTATTGTATATTTGTATTCATGAGATGATTACTTAAAAGATAATTTGCCCTAATTCTCATAATGGTAATATTCAAATTACTTCATACAAATTACAATAATTAAATTCATTAACATACAATAAATCCTAGAATTTGTTAATGTTTTAAAATTTTTCATATGCAGTATATAATTTTGCTGAAAGCATTTGTTTCATATGATTAAGCACTGAATTAAAATGGGCATTCTTTAATCCATCATTGAAATCAGATACCACATTGCAAATTAAACATCACTTTCACAAATAGTACATTTTCCATGTCTAACTTTGATTTTTGCCTAAAGATATTCAATGGAATTTAAACATTTGTCTTCTTACTATATTGAAGACTGTTTTTTCTGTGTCATTGAAATCAATTTCGTTAATGCTGGAGAATGGTAGCATAGTACAAGGACTTCTAACGGTATTTCACATGAATTTGAACATTTCTTTCAATCTTCTCTTTATATTAGTATATTCATGAGAGTTCATAATTCCTTCAATGTTTATAAGTCTTTGGAGGGAAATAAATGA
Source organism: Macrotis lagotis (assembly GCF_037893015.1). Taxonomy (NCBI): domain Eukaryota; kingdom Metazoa; phylum Chordata; class Mammalia; order Peramelemorphia; family Peramelidae; genus Macrotis; species Macrotis lagotis. The sequence continues at coordinate 504,478,235 of NC_133658.1, forward strand.
TTTCCCCAAAACATATTTGGGATAGGTATTTTATAGTCTGATAAAGATGTCCAGCTTGGTAGATCTTACCAAAGCCTGGTGCAATCTGGCACTGACTTTGAGACCCAATATTGGGGAAGCAGGGAATAAATAATTATATAGTACCTACTGTGTGCAAGGCACAATGTTAAGCACTTTAACAAATATTAGCATAATTGATAGGCAAGATCTTGAGATTTTATTAGAGAAAACAATTTTAATAATAAAATTCATGTTTTCTATATTAATGGTTGTCCTTCACCCATCAGAATATCATTAATGACAATAATTAATCCATTTTCAGTAGGCTTGAAAAGACCTATCCTGTACCAATGACTCTTTTCTCATCATACACAGAAAGATTGTTTGATAATTTGTGATTTTAATTTTTGTTGGTAGAAACTATATTTATTTGCAACTCTCTTATACTAAATGTAGGCATGACATATGATATATTTTTATGAATTCAAAAGTATGAAATATAATCAGCTTGATAAATTTTAATGCAAAAAGAAAGTATACTTAAAGTATGACTGGTTAAACTCATAATATCAAGCTACTTTTCAGATGCAGAACTAAATCTCTAAAACAGTTCCTTATATTCACATTTTCTTAAATATTTAAATATGTATTTTACTTATTCTCATATGAAATATTTTCAAAACACTTGCTGTTCAGTAAAATTTTGATTCATTTTCTTTTTTTATAGAAAGGAAATTAACTTTTGTCAAGAATTGAACACAGTTTTAAATGTGGTACAAAGGATAGAACATAATTCTCAAGAAAATTCAAAAGTTGGCAAGACATGCTTCTCTCCAAATGATGAAATAATAATGATGCCCTTTAAGAAGTTAAGCTTCAGGTTCCAAAAACTCTAAATTTGTTACTAAATTTTACTTGTAAATGGAATCTTATTTTTATTTTCAGCAAATAACTCAGGACAGGTTTAAGTACCAGAGACAAACTGCATTACAGATTTTAAATTTGGAATCATGAGCAAATCAATATTTCAAAGTATAGAAGGAACAGATTCTATAAAATGATCTTAAATCAAATATTATACTGGCCAGTTTCCAAACAAAGAAAATACACAACTTTTAAGACAATTAAGCAAAGTGAATTATTCAAAAGTTTGTTTAAAATAAAAGCCCTAAAATATTACAATATTTTAGAGCACCATAATTTAAAAGATAAGAAATAATTATTTTATTATGTTAATTAATTTTATAAAACATATAATTCAACTGACTGAGACAGGTATATAGTGTTCTATGCCTGTAGCCAGCAAGACTTGAGTTCAAATTATTCCTCTGTGATTTTTCAACAATACGCTTTTAACTTTTTTGTACCTCAAGTAATGCTCTAAAAATTGTCTATTTCCATTAATATATGATGTTCTTTATTGGTAGGAGTTCCCCAGGTTGATGAAATCACAAATCTCTCCTGTATTTATTAATTTAAAAAAAAATCAACAAATGGGGGCAGCTAGGTGGCATAGTGGATAAAGCACTGGCCATGGAGTCAGGAGTACCTGGGTTCAAATCCGGACTCAGACACTTAATAATTACCTAGCTGTGTGGCCTTGGGCAAGCCACTTAACCCTGTTTGCCTTGTAAAAAAAAAACCTAAAAAAATCAACTAATGGTTTTGTTGTTGTTGTTTTGGTTACAGGTTATTATGCATATGATTCTGCCACTTACCACCTGTTTTACTGTGGACATTTTAGCTATCTGGTCTTGCTTTTCATATATGTTAAATAAGGAAGGGTGAATAAAGTGATTTTTAAGGTCTCTTCTCACTCTAAATGTATCATCATGTGACTATAAATGACTTAGTAAATAGGCATTTATAAAACACCTACTTAAGTCAGGCAATGTGCTAAGTGCTGGGGGTATAAAAAGATGCAAAAAGAAGGTCTAGCCTCAAAGGCCTTCAAAGGTCTCACAATCTAATGATGCAAAATAAATTGTACAAAATGAATCACACACATTTCTACAAATGTGAATGACATAAATTTCATCTGATTAGTTATGTGATCAAACAAAATATGTTAACAGTCTTCATGGTTTCAATAAGTCAATATTTATTAAATATGTGTCTACTTTCCTAAACTCACAAATACAAGCAAAAAGACAGTCCCTATCTACAAGGGTTCAGAAAATACAATTTTCTAAAGGAAAAAGACAAATATAAAAAGGGCAGCTGAAAAGAGGTGGATAGTAATAGGAAGCCAATACCTTGCTCACTGGCATTGTGAGTGTATCTTAAAGAGTTTCCCCAATGTTTAGGTTCCTGGAAGAACATTATAAAAGGAGAAGAAATATCAAAAAGTAGTTGAGACATGGTGGCTTGAGTTTGAGGAAATATCTCTGACCTGTGGCAATAAAGACAAAACTATGCAGAAGATAGTCATATATGAACATTCAATGGTCACCTTCACATTATATTGTGGAAATTTCCCCAAACCAAGAACTTTTGATGGGATTAAGCCACTTTTTTTTGCATTGACTAATTGTCATTGTTGTGATTGTTCAGTAGTTTCAATCATGACCAATGCTTTTTGATTTATGGGTTTTCTTGGCAAAATTACAAAGAAACAATTTCCTTCTGCTCATTTTACAAATAAGAAACTGAGACAAACAGGGTTGTGAGTTGCTTAGCATCACACAGCTAATAAGTGTCTGAGGTCGAATTTGAAATTATAAAAATGACTTTTCACTTACCCTCTATCTACTACATCACCCAACTGTCCACATTTAATTCTTGTTCACTTACATATTTTTTTTTTCCTATGGCACTTATTATAAAATGAAACACAAGGCATTTTGAATAATTAAGACTGAGTTGTTAACTATTCTCCATGCTAAGTTCAAATCTAACCCTCTATATCATCATTCCATTCTGACTCCAGTCACCATGGCAACTATGGACACAGAGGAGCAAGAACACATATTTGATTTAGGTGAGCCTCAGGTACATCCTCATGTCCCTAGTTGCCCTTTGAATTTTGTACTAGCTTCCCAGAGTTCAAGTCGAAATCAGTAGTCCTGACAAACTGATTATTCTAGTACTAGTGATAAATTTATGAATTCAAGAGATCGGAAGTCCCCGAGTCAATGTCATTTTTTAGGTGAGAAGGTATACCACCTCTAGAAGAAATAATAAGGACTGTGTTGCAACTTAAAGTGAAGTTTCCAGAACGGTCTGGATCTGTGTATTACATGGACAATTCAGAATGAAGGACAATATATTAATTAGAAATCCTGTAACATTATATTTTTCTCTCAAGAGAGCTTAAGAAATGATGACTAAATATTCCATGTTTTAATTATTTTTAATCCCCACTTATGAATCTTTTGAGGAGGAAATGAAATATCTACTCAATATATGACATGTACTTTGTACCTTTGCATCTTTCCTGGAAATGACCCTAAGAGTGACCTTGGACTTAGGAGCCATATATAAGAATTGTCTAAAAATAGAGATGTCAGAAATTAAAAGTAATGAACTCAGTGGGATCATGTTAGTAGGAAACCTCTGGAGCTTTGCCTGAAAAAACTTGCCAGCAATAAAAGTCTTAACCCTAACTCAGAGAGCAAGAGAGCAAGGTTTCAAAACCTGGAAAGCTGATATTATGTTGGGCTGTGCTAGCTCAAGGAATAAGCCAGAAATACCAGAGAAGAAAGGAAGAAAGTCATGAACAAGAACCCTTACCCATAGTAAAAAAAAAAAAAAAGCTTGGGTCTATTCATACTATATCATAAGAACAAAACTCAACCGGCAAAATGACCAAAACAACCCTCAAAAAAGCTCTAATTATTGACAGCTACTATTCTGAGATGAATGATAAAATTGTCATCTCAGCAGGAAAGCAGGGAAAAAATGTCTACATGTGAAGCTTCTAAGTAATTGATGAATTGGTCACAATTTCCAAAAGACCTCTTGGAAGAACTCAGAAATGATTTTTAAAACCAAAGAAGAGAGGAAGAAAATGGAGAGAAGAAATGAGTTAGGCAGGAGAATTATGAAAAATTAATTGAAGAAATATAATTTTAAAATTAAAATTGACCAGCTAGAAAATAAAATTAACCAACTAGAAGAGGAAACAAAAAAAATTAACTGAAGAAAGTGACTCAGTGGGACACCAAGAATTCATCAAAAACAATCAAAGTACCGAGAAAATAGAAGAAAATGTAAAGCACTTCTTAGGAAAGAACTATCAACCTAGAAAAATATATCCAGGAGAGATCTTTTATGAATTATTGGTTTATCTGAAAGCCATGATCAGAAAAAGAACCTGAACAATATCACTCATGAAAATTACACAAAACTGCCCTAATATCCCCAAATAAGAAGATAAAATAGTCCTTAAAAGAATCCCTCATTCACCTCTAGAAAGAAATACTAAATTAAAAACTCCAAGAAATCTTGTAAACAGATTTCAGAATTTTCAGCTAAAGGAGAAAATACTTCAAGTGGTAAATACCAGGAAATAATAATCAGGATTATTCAGGATTTATTAGCTTCAGCACTAAAGGATAAGAGAGTCTGGAATGTGATATTAAGGAAGGCAAAAGAGTTTAGATTACAACCAAGAATCAACTACTCTGCAAAATTCAACTACCCTGACATATATGTTGTACTTTTGCATCTTTCCTAGAAATGACCCTAGAAGTGACCTTGGACTTGTCTAAAAATTGAGATGACAGAAATTAAAAAATAATGAACTCAGTGGGGACATGATAGTAGGAAGCCTCTGGAGCTTTGCCAGAAACAACTTTGAATGATCTAAATAGAGCCTAAAGGGACAGAACTGACCAAAAAAGAAGAGAAGCAACTTTTTGGTGAGATATTTTGGGAGAACTTCAGAAAAGGTTCTGTCACAGGGGTGGGACAGCTAAGAAGCCATTGGGAGGTTTTTAGCTCCAGTGCAGTTAAGATCTCAGGGCAGCTATAAAAGCAATAAAAGTCCCTACCCCAGCTCAGAGAGCCACTACTCTGCAAAATAGCCAGCATATTTTTTCAGGGAGAAAAGATGAATTTCCAATGAAATAGAGGACTTTCAAATTTACCTGATAAAAAAGTAAGAACTAAACTAGAACTAAATAGAAAATTTTATCTTCAAATACAAGATTCAAGAGATATGTAAAAAGGTAAAAGGAGGGTTGGGATGGGGAATTGGGGAGTGGAAAAATGTAAGTTAATAAGAACAAACTGTCTACATTCCTACATGAGAAGACAAAACTTGTAACTTTTGAGAACTGTTATTTCTCAAATGTACTGAAAGGAGCATATTTAGACATAGGGTGTGGGTATAAATTTATTGTGAGATAAACAGACTCTTAGCTCTTGAACTATTTATACTGGGACAGTTTTGAAAGAATTGTTTTTGAAAAGAGGATGTGAGTTAAATTGATTATGATATAAGTATGCTTATGACTCTTGAGAATTGCACTTCTATCAGAACAGGTGAAGCTACAAAACAATTGGACATGGAAAAAGAAGGTAGAGGCATTAGAGGAGAATTGCATTTCTAATAGGAGGGGAGGTTACTTGGACAGAGGGTTTCAGTATGAAGTGATTATGATGTGATAAAGTTTATCAATCAATCAATTAATCAATCAAGCCTTGAGAACTGTATTTCTATCAGGACAGATAAAAAGAGTATTCTTTGACTTAAGGCATGGTTACAAGACAGGTATAAAACAATTAAAACATGATGAGGGGGTGGCTAGGTGGCTTAGTGGATAAAGCACCAGCCTTGGAGTCAGGAGTACCTGGGTTCAAATCTGGTCTCAGACTCTTAATCTTTACCTAGCTGTGTGGCCTTGGGCAAGCCACTTAACCCCATTTGCTTTGCAAAAAAAAACTAAAACTAAAAACTAAACTAAAAAAAAACCCTAAAAAAAGACATGATGAGGATTATACTAGGAGAAGAAGGCATTATAGATGATAAATAACACCACATGATGAGGCACAGAGGAGCTATTATAATAAAGGGAGAGAAGGGAGAGTGTGGAAAAGTTTGGAAAAACTTGCAAGAACTGCTGTTGAGTAAAATGAGCAGAAATAGAAGAAGATTGTACATATTAATGGCAACACTGTGAGATGATCAACTATGATGGAAGCAACTTCTCTCAATACTTCAGTGATTAAGAACAATCCTGAAAGACCTGTAAAGAAAAATGCCATATACATTCAGAGATGAAACTATGGATTCTGATTTCTGAGCAAAGTAGGTTTCTTTCACTTTTTAAAACTTTTATGCTTTTTTCTTTCTCATGATTTTCCCCTTTGTTTCAATTCTTCTTTCACAACATAACTAATATGGAAATATGTTTTAAAAAATAAACAACTGTACAAGTGCATCCTATATCAATTTTTTTTCATGGAAAAGAGAGAAGGAAAGAGTGATAGAAAAATGAGAATCTCAAAACCTTGCAAAAGGACAAATGTTGAAAACTATCTTTGCAGGAATTGGAAAATAAATAAATAAAAGAAATATTTGAAAATAAATTAAAAATGGCAGCAAATTAGTCAACTAGAGCTTGTGCAGCCTACAAAACTGCAGAATGCAGTCCAAATCAGATCAAATGTAATTAGGAAATGTTTAACAAAATAAATAAAAATTCACTTTAGCATAGAAAATACAATACAATATAGAAAACATTAATTTGTGGTTTTTAAAGTCAATATCCTTTTTAGAAAATTTTTATTTAAAGCAGTGGGGCTGAGTGACTTACTTAAGGTCACTCAGCTAGGTAATTATTAAGTGTCTGAATCTGGATTTCAACTTAGGTCCTCCTGACTCCAGGGCTGGTGGTCTATCCATTGAGCCACCTAGCTGCCCCCTAAAGTCAATATCATTTTACAAGATTCATTTCTCTTTTAGTCTTATACCACTAACTTTTCCCAATCTTCAAGGAAATAGACAATGAGCCAGAGAGTGTAAGAAATGCCTAGGTTCTTTAAATATCAGACCTCCCTAGGTATGAATCTCATTGCCCACAGTAATACCACATCTCTAGGAAGGTGTCCACCAGGAAAAAAAATGAGTGAGATCTAATTAAAAAGTAAAACATTGGGGAGACTAATAAGGGAATGCTTTGCCATACTGACCATAACTCTAAATCAATTCCACATTGGCATTTTTTTAAAGAACCTTTTATGTGACAAGATCTGCTAGGTTAACTGGTATTGAAATAAAATAAGAACAAAAACAAAAACAAAAGCAGAGCAGTGTCCCCAAGGAAAGAAAAATTCATTTATTAAGTATTTGTGCCAAGCTTTTTACAAATATATCTTACTTGATCTTTGCAATCACTTTGATGGGTAGGTGCTTTTATCCCCATTTTACTACTGAAGAAACTAATGTAAACAGTAGTTAAGTGAAGTGCCCAGGTTAATTAGCATCTCAATCAAACTTTGAACTCAGTTTTTCTTTACTTCTGGCCCAGATTTCAATCCACAGAGTCACCTAGCTGTTTCTAGGATTTTTTTCCCCCTACTGATTAGATATACCATATATACAAGTAGATAAATGTAAAATGAGCTATAGTGGAACTAGATATCCAAAAGGGTTTAATATACCAGTTTAGTTTCCAAGTTGTGGCTAATTTGTACCACATACCCAAATTGGTATAAAAATGGAGCCTCCATCTTTGTGCTTCTTTCCTTGAATGTTTTGTCAGGTAAACTCAGGAATGTTCTAGTTAATGTTTAATGATAAACTCTTTGAAAAAAAATTCCACACAACATACTTCCCAATTCAATCTGCATTATTTACCTGTTCTCCATCATTTTTTAAAATCTAGAGAATCAACAAAACAATAAATCAAACTCTAATGTATGTTTTGCTGTATTTCAAGGTGTAATTGCTCCCATTGAAAATTTAACAATGAGTTCTTACAAACTCACTCCTTAATTGGAACTTCACAGTAATTTAGATGGAAAACAACAAAGACAAGGTCAGTAAGTGAATAAATCAATTTTACAAATATTATTTCCAAAGTCACTTTCATATGAAGCAGCAAGATTTATTAGGGTGTCAAAATTACATTTATATCAATATTGTCATTTTTCTAGAACCAAAAGGATTGGGAAGGGTAGACTCTCTAGCTAAGATGCTGATGGACTTCTGAGAGTATCTATTTCTGTCTGGCAAATTTGCAGAATGTAAGAGTCAAATTACAGACAACATGAGAGATAGATCTCTTTCAGGTGAGTCACTTGTTTTTTCTCTTTCTAAAGAATATAAAATTTTGACTAGGTTCACTTGCCTCTTGTTAAGCATATTAGACTTTGAATAGCTCATCTGCATATTAAAAGACCAGGAAAGTAGATCATTAGCCAAGAGAGACAATAGCCCTGATGTTTGTCCTTTGATCCTGAAGAAGGCCATGACATCATATGATGCCATGACAAGAACATGAATTGGATTTGAATGATGGATGCTGTGCTAAATCACCAGCTTCACTTTCTCGTCTAGAGACCAAATATGAATCAGGATGGCTGGAGATGGCCCTGGGAGTGAGGCAATCAGGGTTAAGTAACTTGCCCAAGATCACACAGCTAGTAAGTGGTAAATATCTGAAGTTGGATTTGAACTCCCATCCTCCTGACTCTAAGGCCAGTGCTTTATCCACTGAACTACCTAGCTGCTCTATACGTAGACTGAAGTATCTCTTTCTCAGGTACAAGTTTATATTGATCAAGACTGAGACATTCAATTATATTCAACTTTTTGGTTTGCCATTTCCTTCTCCAGTGGATTACAGTAAACAGAGGTTAAATGATTTACCAAGGGTCACACAGCTAGTCTGTCTAAGACTAGGTTTAAGCCCAGGTCTTTCTGATTCTAGGCCCAGTATTCTATTAACTGAGTCATCTAACTGTCCATGGAAGAATATTGGAGTGTTTTTAAAATGGGGAATCCTGAACCCCAGGACTATTTAGTGATTAATAGATAAGTGGTTGTTTCCAGGACATTACCTAGAAAGATGAAGACAAAAATAAAAGGTACCTGAAATCTTCTACATGAATTGTTTACTATTAGAATATGAACAATTGAATAGCAGGGGGATTGCTTTGCCTTTCTATTTGTATTCTCAGCATTAAGCACAGTTGTTTACAAATAATAAGCATTTAATAAATATTTATTGATTCACTAAATGACTGTAAAGTTATGGACTACAGCATATGACTCAAGTCCTATTTCTTGAATTTACATTTGGACTTTAATGCTATTAATTGGTTAAATGCAGATGCTATACTTAGATTATATTGTATACTAAGAAAAGATATTCAAGAAGTAAAATAAAAATAAAAATTATTGACAGGAATGGATTGGTAACTTAAATATGCATTATTTTGTTCCATAAAATTTATTTTTCTTTTTTTAAATTAAAACTTTTAAATTGATATATATATATATATATTTAAAACATTCCTTTCTTTTAAGTTGAGCTGCAAATTTTCTTCTTCTTTCACAGTCCTCCCTCACTCACTGAGAAGGCAGACAAAATGATATCAATATCACATGTGGAATTATGTAAAACAAATGTCCATATTAGTCATATTATCACAAAAAAAATAAAGTGAGAAATTATACTTCAATTTGCACTCAGGATTTATCAGTTTTCTTTCTAGATACAAATGGTACTTGTGGGGGGGATTGCAAGGCAATGTGGTTAAGTGACTTACCCAAGGTCACACAGTTAAGTATGTATAAAGTATCTGAGTCTGATTTAACTCAGGTTCTTCTGACTCTAGGCCTAGTGCTCTTTTCTCTGCACCACCTAGCTGCCTAACAAACAGCATTTTTTTCATCAAATAGCATTTTTTTCATCACAACTCCTTTTGGATCATTGGACTGAGCACAATAATTGGGTCTTCCACAGTTCAAAATCATTACAACATCGTTGTGATTGTGCACATTGACCTTCCAGTTCTTCTCACTTTGCACCAGTTCATATGTCTTATCCTGATTTATTTTTAGGTTTTTTTGCGAGGCAATGGGGTTAAGTGGCTTGTCCAAGGCCACACAGCTAGGTAATTATTAGATGTCTGAGGTTGGATTTGAAGTTGGTGCTCCTGACTCCAGGGCCGGCATTCTATTCACTGTGTCACCTAACCACCCCCTGATTTTTTTTTTTCTTGAAACTATTCCCCTTATCATTTCTTCTAGCATGATAATGTTCTTATAATCATATACCAACTTATATAACTATTCCTGTATGAACCTCTCTTTATTCAAACCTCTTTCTTGACATAAAAAACAATTGCTATAAATATTTTTGTAGATATATTTTGATTTCTTTGAAGTGCAGACATTATAGTAACATTGTTGGGTCAAAGCTTTTGGGCATAGTTTCAAATTGCTCTCCAGAATGGTTGGATCAGTCCTCATCTCCATCAACAATTTATTTGTGTCTATTTTTTTCTTATCTCCTCCAACATTTAACATTTCTAATAGTCGTGAGGTAGCATCTCAGAATTTTCCTAATACGACTTTTCTAATCAGTTGTAATTTAGGGCATATTTTCATATGATAACAGATATATATTTTTTAATTTCTTCTTTTGAAAAACTGCCTGTTCGTATCTTTTGACCATTAATCAGTTGGGGAATTGTTCTGATTTTTATAAGTTTGACTCAGTTCCCTATACATTTGACAAATAAGGCCTTTATCAGAGAAAGCTACCATAATTTTTATATTATTTCATTGTCTATGGTACCTTTTAGCAAAATGTAGCTTCCTTGATTATCTTTTTCAATTAGATTTATGTTCTTTCTTTGACATCATGATACTACTTCTACCTTTTTAACTTCAGCTGAAGTATAATAGATTCTGCTATACCCTTTTATTTTAACTGAATGTGTTTCTATTTAAGTGTATCTCTTGTAGACAACATATTTTTGAATTCTGGTTTCTAATTCATTCTGCTTTTCATATCCATTTGGATAAGCTTATCCCACTGATAATCTCACAGTTATGATTACTGTGTATTTCCTGCAATCTTCTTCCTTCTGTTTATTTTGTTGTATTTTTATCTAGCCCCTCCTCAAAAGTAGATTTTACTTCTGACCCTTTTCTCATTCCCTTCCCCCACTCTTACCCTTTTCTCTTCTTATTTCTCTATCACATGATAAATTTATAAGCCTAAATATGTATTCATATTCTTCCTTCACTGAATAAATTCCATTAAGAAGGAAGTTCAAGCACTGTCTGCCACCCCAGCCTCCATTTCCCCCACTGCTATAAAATATCTTCCTTGAGCACCTCTTTTACATGAGGAAATTTTCTGTTTTGTCTTTATTTCCTCCCCTTCTCCCAATACAGTTCTCTTTCTCAAACCTTCATTGATTTGGAAATTAATCAAATGTAACTGCCTCACACCTATGTCCTCTGTCTGTGTAGATTGCTCCTAACTGCCATAATAATGATACAGTGCTTAGAAAAAATATGTATCATCTTTCCATATAAAAATATAACGTTTAACTTTACTAAGTCCCTTACGATTAAACTTTCAAATTTACCTTTTTATGTTATTTCTGAGTCTTTTGTTTGAATGTCAAATTTTCTGTTCACCTCTAGTATTATCTGGAAGGCTTGAAAGTCACCAACTGCATTAAATAGTAATCCCCCTCCCACCCAAAAGAGATTTTAATTGGTTTTACTGGGCAAATTACTCCTGTTGTAATCTTGCTTCCTTTGCCTTCCAGAAAATCATATTCCAAGGCCTCTCTGCTCTTTTAATGCAAAACCTACTAAATCCTGAGTAATCGTATTTGTAGTTCTGTGATATTAGAATTGTTTCTTGCTAATTGCTTGTAATATTTTCTCTTTGACTTAAGAGCCCTGGAATTTGGCTATTAATATTCCTGAGAGTTTTCATTTTATTATTTCTTTCAAGTGGTGATTGAAAGAATCTTTCAAGTTCTATTTTGCCCTCTGAATCTAAGATTTGGGGGCAAGTTTGATAATTTCTTGAAATGTAACATCGAGGCTCTTTTTTTTTAAATCATTGCTTTCAAGTAGTCCAAGAATTTTTAAATGATTTCTCCTGAATCTATTTTCTAAGTTAGTTGTTTTTGCAAAGAGGGTTTCCCCAATTTTAATTATAAGGAATTATTTTCATCAGCAAACTATTGTATCTATTTTTTTTAATATGGCCTGTTTTGCTTTTTATGTATTTCTTTTCTTTAGTGAATTTTTGTCCCCACTTTTCTTTTTTCCGTATACTGATTATAAGGTGTCTTTTTTTTCAGTAAATTTTTATGCCTCTTTTTAATAGTAGACCAATTCCTTTTTTTTTTTTTTTTAGGTTTTTGCAAGGCAGTGAGGTTAAGTGGCTTGCCCAAGGCCACACAGCTAGGTAATTACTAAGTATCTGAGGCTGGATTTGAACTCAGGTACTCCTGACTCCAGGGCCAGTACTCTATCTACTGTGCCACCTAGCTGCCCCCAATTCTTTTTTTAAAGTGACATTTTCTTCAGTATATTTTGCATCTCTTTTATTAATCTGATGATTCTTTTTTTTATAATTTCTTACATCATTCTCATTTCTTTTCCCAATTTTTCAACTACCACTCATATGTATTTCTTTAACTTTTTCCAGGAATTCTTGTTGGACTTGTATCTAATTAGTATCTTTCTTTGAGTCGTTGGTTCTGTTTTCATATTGTTATCTTCTGAACTTATATCTAAGTCCTGCCTTTAAAAGTAAGAATTGTAGAATTTATATTACATACAATTTTAAGGTTTCACTAATGATAGGAATTTTACTATATAAGAGTAGAACCTTTTTATGATCACTATGCTCTGATAGGTAAGCTTTAACTTGAGTATCAAGGAATCAGACCAGTACATTACTTTTTGACCATTTCCAAACTGCACTTTGGTCATCATCATCTTATTCTTTTTCTTCTTCTGCATCTTCTAAATATGTGTGTCTGGAAAGTGTAGGAGAGACAGAGAGAACCTGAGTAATATAGTTTTTGTGGATTTTTTTCTTTTGTCATGGATGGTTAAATGTCCATCATTATCATTACTGTTGGGCAATGTTATTTTCAGTAATGAAGTTCAATGCAACTTATACAATGTAATTAGAAATATTTGTAAAAATGGAATATAAATGGGGAATTTCTCTGTAATTGGCTCAGCACAATTCACATGATACTAGAAATAATTTAATTAACATTGTTCTATCACCTTGTATTAAAAAGTATGTTCATAATTATATGTTATTAGATCATTGTTTTGTGCCCATGGTAATATATTTCAATGTGTATTGAATAATTGTAAAATTATTTTGAGATAGCTTGTTTGAGGATAGTTTCCAAAGTTGATCTTATTCTATAAACTAATTTTTATTTTTTTCAAAAATAAGATTAATGAGATTTTGTGTTCTTTCTTTATCTATACTCTAATATAGAATATCCTTTGAAAAAGTCTTACTCTATTCTCATTTTCCTACAAGGAACTGCTTGATGCATGCATAAATCAGTAATGTAAATATTTAATCACAGTTGAGAATGCAAGCTTATATAATAATAATAATAATAATAATAATAATAATAATAATAATAATAATAATGCAACAATTTTGAGATATCCCTTGATACTTTTAACAGAAAGAAGCAAAAATGTGAATTCTCCATATTAGATATTGGGAAAGTATGAATTGACTGAATGATTTTGGTAATCAAGTTTGAATTGATTAATAAAACTAACTAGACATTCTATACTTAATAACTCAATGATAACACTATTGAGACTGTCCCAAGTGAGTCAAAGACCAAATTGATTGGTTGACTGTTGTCCTTTGTGCTCAAAAGGAGCAAAATGATATTGCTATCTTGGGGTACTGAACTGTGGTGTATGATGACTGATCAGACCAATAAAAACTTGGGTCTCCCAAAGGTCAAGCACAAATTTTTCATATGAACATTTGGAAAGAAGGTGTTTCTTAATTTGCACATCTCACAATTCTTTGAGCAATTCTGCTTTGTTCATAAAGTACAGCACCTTCTTTGACAAGCATATACCAGGCAGGCCAGTCTTGTACCTGTACCTTCCATATGTGTCTCACAGTTAATTCCAAATTCTTCATAGAAACATTGAAAGTGTATTTGTTCCACTTCTTCTGACTTCCATTGAATACTTGCCTCCTATGAGCTCTCCATAAAATAGGACTTTAGGGGAGGCTTAGGTGGAGCAGTGGATAGAACAAAGACCCTGGAGTCAGCAGTACCAGAATTCAAATCCAGCCTCAGACACTTGCCTTGGGCAAGCTACTTAACCCCATTGTCTTGCAAAAACCTAAAAAAAGAAATAGTACTTTAGATAAACATATATTTGGCATTCAAATAATGTGATCAGCCCATCACATCAGAGTTACTCTCTATGGTAGAATTTAAATGCTTGTCACTTCAACTTAAGAAAAGACCCCAGTATCTGGTACCTTATCTTATCAATTGATCTTCAGACTCTTCCTAAGGCAATTCAAATGGAAGTGATTTGGTTTCCTGACATGACACTGGTATACTATTCAGATTTCACACACATATAACAGTGAGATCAGTTCAATGGTTCTATCAACCCTTAGTTTAGTAGATGGTTTAAATACCTTTTCTTTCCCACAGTTCCCTTCTGATCCTTCTAAACGCTGAGTTAATTCTAGCAATGTATGTGTCTAACTTGACATCTATATGTACATCCCTTGAAAGTACTCAATCAAAGCAAGTGCACTTTGCCACAGCACTCATACTTTCTCCACCTGCTATTCTGATGGTTCCATCTGATGGTTCTACATATACATGGCAAGGTACTGATTGATGGAGATCCTTTGTTTTCTTGGTATTAATCATTAGATCAAAATTAGCACAAGCAGAAGAGAATTAATCTATATTTGCGGCAACTCAGCTGAAAAAATCATCATAGCCAACATATCCTACCTTTAAAAAAAAGAAAAGATTGAAACAAGTTTTCAACTGTGGATATCATGGAGGATCTTCAATGAAGGTCTGTCTCTTCAGGGAGAAAGGGGAAGTAAAACTCAGCTAGGTGGGAGTGCAGGAAAGCTAGGTGAAGGTTTTTAACCACTGTTCAATCCAGGTCCTGGTAGCTAGACCACAGCACAGGTTCCAATAGCTAGACAGTAAATCAACAGGGAGGGTCCTAACCCCAGACAGAGTATGAAAACTTGGAAGACTGGGGCAAAAGACAGGACTGGGTTGGGAACAAACCACTGTATAGGCAGAACCTGGACATAAAGGAGGAAATAAATATCTGCAATGGCAACACCTGGGCTGCATAAGAAACATTTTGGCCAGTGATACACCAGGGATCACAATCCAGTCCCAATACAAAAAGCAGGGATGGGTTTATACCCGTATAACTCAGAAATAGAGCTTAAGCAATCAAAATAAGCAAAAAAAAAAAAATGAGTGGTGCTAACCATAGAAAGATAAAGGTGATAAAACTCCTTCCTCAGAAGAGGAAAGCAATGAAAGATTATTTATGTGGAAAGTCTCAATGGAGTCTATGAATTGGACTCTAATCCAAACCCTCCTAGAAGAACTTTAAAAAGAATTTAAAAACCAACCAACAGAAGAAGGAAAATGAAAAAAAAAATGAGAGACATGCAGGAAAATTATGAAAAATTGACCAAAGAAATCAACTCCTTTAAGAGTTAAAATAACCACCCAGAAAAAGAATGTAACTCTTACAAAAATAAAATCAACCAACTGGAAAAGGAATGCAATTTATCTAGAACTCAAATTGTACTACTGGAAGGGAATGCAACTGAGTAAAAAAAGGAAAATTAACCACTGGAAAAGGAAGTACAACAAATAGGAAGAAAATAAAACCCTAAAAACTAGAATTGGATAAATAGAAATGAATCTGTGTCACTAAGATTCCATCAAAGTAAAAAGACTGAAAAAAAAATGAAGAAAACATAAAGTATCTTTAGGAAAAACAAATGACATGAAAAATAGATCCAGGAGAGATGATTTGAGAAATATTGTTCTACTAGGAAGACTAAATCAACAAAACCTAGAAAGAGAAAATTGTCCAAATCTGCAAGATCAAGAAGACAAAATAGCCATTGAAAGAATACATAGAACTCCTCCAGACAGAGACTCTTGAATAAAAACTCCAAGGATTATCATAGCCAAATTCCAGTATTCTCAAATAAAGGAGAAAATTCTGCAAGCAGCCAAAATGAAGCAATTAAAATATAAAAGAAGCACAATCAGAATTACACAGTATTTCTCAGCTCCATATTCTGTCACAGGAAAAGTTGTATGTTTAATGGAATAGATGACTTTATTAAATTGTATATAACCCTACAAAGGCAAGAAAATACTTGCAGCATTTTTTTTAATTTTGGTTTTTGCAAGGCAGTGGGGTTAGATGACTTGTCCAAGGTCATACAGCTGGAGAATTATTAAGTGTCTGAGGTCATATTTGAACTCAGGTTCTCCTGACTTTAAGGATGGTGCTCTATCCACTGCACCACCTAGCTGCCCCCTTGAGAATTGTATTTTTCTTAGGATATTTAAAAGAGTTGAATATAATGGTACTGATTGTACTTAGAAGATATGGGTATAGTTGCCTCTTGTCCTTCTATTGAAAGAACCAAAATGACATCAAAATGTTTGAGACAAATTACAGTGCATCATATTGTAACTGATTTGACCCATATGAGCTCAGAATGCTCTACCATAAATAGTTCAGGTTATAAATTAGGGTATTTACTCTAAACTCAGATTTCCTTTGACCTAATTTAATTGTCTTGCTCATAGAGCTCATGTTGGGTAGTCCTATGGCAGGGTCTCCCATACCTTACAAGTAATTGTAAAGTTCTTCAGAGAGAGACCTTCAGGGTGTTCTATACTTAATTAAATCAGAAATGACTTTACTGGAAACTTAGAGGCAGAGGGTGGGAACCTACTTAGAAGAGTTGGACATAAAGAGATTAGAAAGTGATCTTATCATAATCCATACTTTAATTAAGGAGGGTTTAAATATCATATTAGAAAAGCTATGGACAATGCTATCCCCATCTAGAGAAAGAAAAACCAAAAAAAACAAAAAAAAGAAACCCTTCAGAATCTGATGATCACTTTATTAAAAAAAATTCTCTTATGTTTCTCTTTCTCTTAATCCTAATTACTCATATCAAAAATGACTAGTCTGTAAACATGTTTATGACAAATATATATGTACAATATTAACCTGATTGATGCTGAGGGGAGGGAGGTGAGAAGGAAGAGTGGAAGGAAACTTTATAATTTAAAAATATATATGTGCATATGGATGAATGTTGAAAAACTTTCATAACATGTATTTGTAAAAATAAAATATCAATAAAAAAAGAAATTGTGAAAATCAAAGGGGAATTTAATAAAATTGAAAGCAAGAAAACCATTGACCTAATAAATAAAGCTAATGGTTGGTTTTATGATAAAACTAATACAATGGATAATTTTTTGGTTAATCTGATTTTAAAAAGAAAGAATTATTTTGAGAACTATTTGTTCATATTTGGGGATTATTTATGGCAAGGCAATGGGATTAAGCAAAGTACTCAAGGTCACACAGTAGGTAATTAATAAGTGTTTGAGCACAAATTTGAACTCAGATCCACCTGATTTCACGGTGGTGCTCTATCCACTGCGAACCTAGCTGCCCTTTGTTCATACTTTTTAACAGTGTGAAAGCAACTTCAGTTACTCTTATGAGCAGCTGTCCTTTGTTATAATTTTATATGTAACATATAAGTTGAACAATATGTATCTATTATGTTACTCTTTATATCACAAAATAGATTATCCTAAAAAATGTGCAATATATTACAACTCAGAGTACCTGCTTTTAAAAGGATAATTTAAGTTACGTTTATATTTAACTATTGATTTTGCTATGGAACTTTATTATTTGGGGGAGTAAAATCAAAATTTACCCTATGTCATCTTTTGACAAGTTTTCCTTTTACATAGTTAAACTTTTTAAAAACCCAAATCCAGTGTTTAAGATGGTTGGTCCTAGTTCACTCACAAATTGATACTCTTAAACACTGCTTTACTAATAAGGACTAGTGACCCTGAAGGAGAGATTGAGATTGACTTTGCACAGCCCTGCCTCACTTAAATCCAATTAACTTGTAAATCAAGATATCACACTCTTGATGTCATTGGTCCCTTCTAGAATGAAGGACAGAGAACAATCTAGGAGTAGTAGTAATTGCTCACTGGGGACCCAACTGATCAGTTTCAGTTGGACAGGGCTACTAATTTTTTTCCCCTTCCTTCCTTCCTTCCTTCCTTCCTTCCTTCCTTCCTTCCTTCCTTCCTTCCTTCCTTCCTTCCTTCCTTCCTTCCTTCCTTCCTTCCTTCCCCTCTTCCTCCCTTTTCTCTTATCCCTCCTCCTCCTCCTGCTGTTCCTCCTTTTCCCTTTGTCCACATGGAGAATCATATCCTTACATGTGTTTGTGATCACTCAGACTTTGCAAGATAGTTTAGTGTTTGGGGGCTAGATATTTTTCCTTCACTATTTATTTATCTATTTATTCTATTTTTTCAAGAACTAGACAATTAACTATTTTGTCCAATGAAGTTTTCATTCATGATTTCTTGAAATATAGCTCTGGTAAACCAAGCTTTGACAAAGGCCATTGGAATGCAAATAGAGCTATTTGATTATACATTTAAACACAAATCATTCTGGTTCTCTCACTGGTTGATCAATAATAATAGGTCTGAGTCCAAACCTCACTAATTCATTATTTAGGTTTTGATGACTCAAAGTGAGTGTAAATAGCAGATCTTCTGTTCTTGTCAAAAATTCTAAGGGCTTCTCCCAGATTGTTTGTTTGTTTATTTGGATTTTGGGGGAGGAAGTTATCTTTTGCCTTATTTTTTTCCTGTCCTTTAATCTCTGAATGGGTATTGCCTCAGACAAACAGAGTTGGGAAAGACCTGAATTTTAAAAGGTCAAGCTCATCCACTGCATCCAAAATCATCTCCAGTAATCCTGATCTAAGTCTTGCCACTAAACTCTGATGAGTCTGGAGGAGAAGAGTAAGGCTGATGATTTTGTACAGCCCTGCCTCACTTCAAAACAATTGACTTGAAAGTCAAAATAACCCTTCTAATGAAACTAACTAGTCCTCTTCAAGAACAAAGGACAAACAAATTTTACTTCCTCAACAAAGTAAAGAATTTTCAATAGACTGACAAAATCTGAATATGGTAACATTAACATTTTAATCTCTAATATTGTTATGTCCCTTGATATTGTTTTAGAAGTGCAAGTCTAAATCATTTTGTACTCTGTTTGTCATAGGTCTGAATCCTTCTGCAGCTCCCTTACTGAATTGCTTTTCTACATTAAGAGCTAATAAACCTTAGCTGTTTATTTCACAGTTAAATATGAAATATTTATCAATATTCTTAGTTGCCTTTTGGGGTCATGACCCTATTTCTATATTCATTAAATAGTTTCCTTTTTTATTGATTGCACCATTTACCAATAGTTGATAAAAATTATGAATATAATAGAAACCGCATTAGATTGAGAGCCAAGAAACCTCAATTGTTATCCCAATTCTGATTCTACTGTCAATTCCGCCACTAACTGATTGAATGACATGAGGAAAATGACTTTATTTCTTTGAGTTTCACTATTCTCCGTGAAATGATGGGGTAGGGCTGAAATTCCATCTTTTAATCTTGTGATGTAAAGAATTCAGAGAACATTTTGCTATCTGTTTTATTAAAGAAAATACATCTTAATAAACACAAATATTTCTAGACAGAAAGATAGTAAGAAAAAGATTATCTGTGAAACCATAAATATAATGTGTGTGTATCTTTTAAATAGTCCATTTTAAATTTAATGTGATGGCACAAACAATGCTCTTCTTTATTTTTAAAATGTCTAACTGATATCCTTTCTTAATGTATTGATTCCAGTATCTGACTGCTTACCCCCAAACTCTGAAAATCTGGCTTATTCTATACCACTTCTTCACCACTTCTGTGCTAAGAAGTGGGACCAAGTATCATTATCAATCTATTAAATCTATAATTAGTTATTGTATTAATCAGCATTATTTTAAGTCTTTTAAAACTGTTTTCCTTTTTCCTAGTCATACAAATTATTCTCTTTCTTGTGCTCACCTCACACTTTATCCGTTTTCTAAGTCTTCCCAGGTCTTTCAGAATCCCCTCCTTTAGCCATTTCTTAAGGTGCAACAATAATGGTCCATTACATTCATATACCATAACTTGTTACACTTTTCCAATGAATGGGTACTCATTTTCCCCAATAATTTAATTGAACAACTGTTTGTGAAAGGAGCATAACATGGCTCTATATCATCACCTTATTTATTTAACTTGTGCAGATTATATCATGAGAAATGCTAAGCTAGAGAAATCAAAAGCCAGAATTAAGTTTGCCAAGAGAAATATCAACAATCTCAGATATGTACACATACTAGTGATGTCAGGAAGTAAAGAATTAAGAAGACTTGTTGTTGGGGGGGGGGGTGAAAGAAGAGAGTGGAAAAACTGACTTGAAGCTTAATATCCAAAAAAACTAAGACATTGGCAACTGGTCCCATCACTTCCTGACAAATAGAGGGGAGAAGAAATGGAAGCAGTGTCAGATTTTATATTCTTGGGCTCAAAGATCACTGCAGGTGGCAACTGCAGTCATGAAATTAAATGATGCTTACTCCTTGGAAGGAAATCTGGCAAATCTGGACAGCATGCTAAAAAGCAGAAACATTTCCTTGCTGACATAGGTATATATTGTCAGTTATTTTCCAGTAGTAATGTAGTCTGTAAGAGTTGAATTCTAAGGTCATCTGTGCACTGCAGAATTCAAGCTTTTGAATTGTGGTGCTAAGGAAGGCTTTTGAGTCCCTTGAATAGCAGGAAGATCAAATCAGTCAATAAAGAAATTAATGTAGGCTGCTCATTGGAAGGACAAATATTGAAACTGAAGTCTAAAAGCATTGATCACATAATGAAAACAGAAGTCATTGGAAAAGAACCTGAAGTTGGAAAAGGAAAGGAGAAAAATAGTGTCAAGGAAGCAATTAATACGAGTTTGGATATACTTCAGGAAATATTGGAAGATAGAAGGCTTTGGAGGGCTATGATTCATGAAGTAAGAAATAGTCATTCATGACTGAATTAATGAACAACATAAATTCCTTAGCCTGACTTTCAAAACCATTTATAATCTGGTGCCAGACTATGGTAGAGACATTATCTGAATGTGGTTTATTCTAGCTTTTGTTGTAAAAATTTGAAGCTGTTCATTAAGGGACTAAGATTTGATCCATTGGTATAGCTTCTTGCTCACCTCATTACAAATGTAGCCGAAATAACATGGACTATTCAGCAGCCCAAGAAATTTATACTCATTTGAATCAAAGTAACATCCTTCATCATTATCTGTTTCCTGCTCTGAAATCTGAATTTTGTTAACTGTTAAAAGGATCCTGAAACAGCTAGGTGGTGGCAATGAATAGAACATCAGCCCTGGAGTCAGGAGAACCTGAGTTCAAATCCAGCCTCAAACACTTAATAATTACCCATTGTGTGCCATAGTGCCCCCCCCCCCCAAAAAAGATCCTAATATCTCATTTCATTTCAGTTTTGATCCTGAGTTATAAGCCCAGTCAAAATCAGGCCTGGTCTAGGAAGCAACCTTTCCAGTGTAATCTCTTTGTATTACCTCATATGTATCCTTTATGCTAATAATATTTGTACTTCATTTTCAAAGAAAATCAAGACATCAGGGAGGTGATGCCATGAAAAGAACAGGAACTGAATTTGAGTGAGGTAGTGCTGTACCAGCTGTCACCAGCCTCATTTTATCCTCCAGAGCCATCTGGATCCACTGGACCAATATGAATCAGGGTGACTGGAGATGACCCTGGATGTGGGGCAATCTGAGTTAAGTGACTTGCCCAAGGTCACATAGCTAGTAAATGGCAAGTGTCTGAATCCAGGATTTGAATTCCCATCCTCCTGAATATAAGGCCAGTGCTCTCTCCACTAAGCTTCAATGATGCTTTAAGATTGCCTTAATTCAGGTCTTTGGTCATTCTGTTCTCTTTGACTGGAATGCCTTTGTCAGTATAACTACAGCTTTCTTCATGAATAATAATAGCAAACATTTACATAGGGTCCTAAGGTCTCATAAGCATTTCTCATTTGAAGTCAGTTTTTTTTTAGGTTTTTGCAAGGCAGTGAGGTTAAGTGGCTTGCCCAAGGCCATGCAGCTAGATAATTATTAAGTGTCTGAGGCCACATTTGAACTCAGGTACTCCTGACTTCAGGGCCAGTGCTCTATCCACTGTACCACCTAGCCTCCCCTGAAGTCAGTTTTTCCATTTTAAAAATGATGAAAATGAATTTTAGAGATATTAAATGGTCATTAAGTACCAGAGCTAGAATTTGAACTAAGGTTTCTTCTGAGTTCTTTAGGAAGTCCATCTTAATCCATCTCAACAAAGGTTACCTCTCCATACCCTAAACTTCCTTAACTGGCTTTCTTTGTGATGCTTTAATGATATTCAGCATATTTTACCCTGGACCAATCACACACTCACTACACAAATGATTTTGAGCACCTACTATGTGCACTGTGCTAAGTCTTATCTGCATTTTTGCAAATTTTTTATTTCCCCTGGGAGTAAAAACACAGTGTATTGATTGAGAAATCAGGAAGATATGGATTCAAGTTCCACATCTACATTTCAGTTTCCTCATTTCTGAAACTGGAGCATGTATCTCAAAGAGTTATATAAGGCTTAAACATGAATGTATGGACAATGCTTTATAAAATTTTAAAGCTTTGTATAAATGTAAGACTTCTAAAATATCAATTAGCCATAATCTATTGCTTTGGAGAATGTTCCATAGTAACAGAATCATAAATCCTTGCAATGAAGATGACTATAAGTTTATTGAAGAAAGAAACTATATATTTTTATATTCTTTGTAATGCCTAGAATTTTACTACATATTTGAAATATTCCTCTCATTTTTAGTAATATTTCTTTTTAAAATCTTCTAAATTTTTGTCCTTTATGAGTTTTTTGTTTTGTTATTTTAGAGACTTTTGTTTTTTGTCAATGAGAGAAATGTTTGATGTGAATAAATAAATGAAAAGGAAAATAAAGGAAACTATAAAGGAAAAAAGGAAGAAGAATTCACTGATCACACATTTGAAAGAACCAAGTATTTATTAAGAGCTCATTATACTCTGGGCCCTGTGCTAAGCACTTTATAAGCATTATCTCACTTAATCCTCACATTATCCCTGAGAGGTAGAAGCTATTTTTCACTCTTAATAATTGAGAAAAGTAAGGCTGACAGAAGTTAAATGACTTGCTCAGACTGTCTGAGTCACATTTGAACTCAAGTCTCCAGGCCCAGCATTTTATCTACTTTTCCAATCTCGATTTTTGATTGGATCACATGATCTTAAGGGGGAGCTGGAAAGGGGAGGGGAAGGAGATTCTTAGTGGGGTGGAAACCCAGGATCTGCTGTGGAGGCATGGATCCTAATAAGATAATTCTTTTCATTGATGAAAATGTTTTATAACATTAAACCCAAGAGGGAAAACACATATAAGAACTCTGGGTGGACACTAAATGATAACAGCTATGCTTCATAGATTTATTTTTCATTTAGCATTTTCTTTTCTTCATCTATCTCATTTGTTTTCAGAGAAATTTCCTTATTACTTACAAAAGTCATATGAAACAGAAAGATTCACAGAATTAAAATAAAGGGCTGAAGCAGAATTTATTGTTTCAGCTGAAGTTAAAAAAAAGGCAGGAGGAGTATATATGAGCTCAGTCTAAGCAAAAGCAAAATAGACCTAATTAGAAGATATAGTCAGGGAAGCTACATTTTGTTAAAAGCTACAAAGACAGTGAAGTCATCAAAAACATTTTATACAGGTTTCTCTGACAATGGCCTCATTTCTCAAAAATGTAGAAATCAAGAGTCAAATTTAGAAAAGCAAGAGGAATTTCCCAGTTGAAAATTGGAGTAAAAAATGAATAGGTAATTTTCAGAGGTAATCAATCCTCTAGTCAGACTTCTAACTGAAGAAGAGGTATTGAATGTCATTAGGCTCCTCACATATACTGAAACACATCCCAAAAGAGATCTGCAAGGCAGGCAGTCCATTGCTCATATATAAACTGATGAAAGCTTCCAGTATATATGGGAAGATGTGGTTATCTCCCAGGAGATCAAATATGCCTCCATTTCCATCTCTATAAAGGAAATGGAAACAGGTTTTCTTGTGACAGTCACATAAGGCTTTTCTCTTAGTTATTGCTAGCAAGATTCTGGTCAAAGTACTCCTTATTCAGCTGATTCTTCACCTGAAAGATTATCATCCAACTGAGAGGCAGTATATCTTTAGAAAGGGCCAAGGAACAGTTGACATGCTATTTGCTGCCTAACAACTCCAGAACTGCCAAAATAGAACAGAACAGAAGTCTGTATACAACATTCATTGGTATGACCAAGTATTTTAATACTCTCATCATGAGAACTTGTGGAAGATCATGGAAAAATTTCATTACCCAGAGAAGTTTATCAGCACTATGTTATGGTTTCAAAATGCACAGGTTCTGTATGAAGGATGAAGGAGACTCTCACACTTTCCCAAACACAGTAATAAAGTGTTGGTGGAGTTGTGAACTGATTCAAACATTCTGGAGAACAATTTGAAACTATATCAAAGTTATATAAAACTATGCATACCTTTTGACCCAGATCTGAACTCCCAAAGAGATTAAAGAAAAATATATAAATATACTAAAATATTTATAACAGCTCCTTTTGTGGTGGTAAAGATTATTGCTATACAAATTGTAACGTATTATAGCAATGGAATACTGTTGTGCAATAAGAAATGACAAGGATAGGTGGGATTTAAAAAACAAAAGAAAATGGCAAGATCTATTTGAACTATGTGAAGTTAAGAAGAACCAGCAATTGTTCTCTGTAACAGCAATTGTATTGATTACCAACTATGAAAGACTTTTCTATTCTGATCAATACAGTGATTAAAGATAATTCCTAAAGACTGATGGAAAAAGAGAGAATTCTGAGTGCCAATTGAAGAATACTTTCTCTTTCTCTCTGTCTCTCTGTGTCTGTGTCTGTCTCTATCTCTGTCACTCTCTGTCTCTCTGTCTCTCCCACTTTTCTTGTGTTGATATGGTTAATATGAAAACATGCATTTTTATGATTTTAATTGTTGGGTAGGGGAGGGAGGGGAGAAAGAGAGAATTTAGAAATCAAAATTTAAAAGGGGAAAACGTTTAAATAAATAATATTTTAAAAGTTATTTTTTCCTTTACTCAGCAATTTTTTCAAGTCCACTTGCCAATCCAACTCAGTTCTCTTCCCTTTCTGTTTATTTCCACATCTCATTTTTCCCATTGATCAGATGCCCTGGAAATATAACAGGAACAGTTTGTTCCCTGAAATATTTGGTTACACTTTTTTTAACCAAAACATTGACTTGGAACATCAAGTCATGGAAATCCACATCTGTTATGCTTACACTGGACATGAGGTTCTGAACGGTTTCTGTCAGAACAATTTGGCTTCCCTTCCTTATTAAATTGGAATCATGCCTATGTTCTAGTATTAAGGTGTCACATCAGGCAATTTTCCAAGCACCCCACAAAAAATGACTTCTTCAAAGAAATAATTGGTTCTGGCCCATTTGCTGCTTTGCTGACTGAAGGATATTAAAAGTGAATTTAATCCCATAAAGAGAAGCCACAATTCTACTGTGGATGATCAGTCACCCCTCCCCCCCAAACTAAATAGAGAAAACATTTCCCCTGCTTTGCTAAATCAGCCCTTGCAATTAGAGCTATTAAAGCTTTTTTCCTATTCTGCTAGCTTCTAAAGAACGCAGTTCAAACTTAGCAGTGATAGCTCACTAATGTTTCTAATGGTTGTCTAAACATGTATGAATCTCTATGAGTTACCTGATGTTTATCCTTATTAGTCTGAAGATATACTGGTCCCAAATATAAGACATAATACTAAAATGAAACATCTTTGAAAGAATACATATATGTATATGTTAATTGTGAAGTGGAATTCTAGTTATTCATTGGTGGAAATCATTTGATTAAATGTTACACAAGTCAGATGGGGGAGATGTGAGTATTGCGCAAGGTTGTTATATGATTCATTAATTGTCTTGCTTGTATTTCTCTTAACAGAATCTATTTGTTTTCTAGCATTTGATTTTAACACCAAAGGATGGACAGAAAAAGAAAACTGAGTCAAGGCAGAAAAGAAAACTGAGTCAAGGCAGAAAAGGAAACTTATAAATAATCTGAGATGTATCAAGGCCTAATACATCTAAAAGACTGGACCATTATACTTGATTTTCTTCATATGAAAAGACTGAAACAGAAAGAATTTTCTTTTTACAATTGGCCTGCTGAATTTTTTGATGTACTTATGAGGATGACAAGATTGAATTGAGTCTCTGATTTGTCTTTTCAATGTCAATTTGATTAGAGTGGCATTCAGAGTCCTTTACTTTTAGCCTCTGCCACCATCTCTTTGACATTTCAAGCATTCCCAATATTTTTGCACATGAGCCCTCTATTCTTGCCAGTCTAATATCTTTACCATAGCCCTAGAAACACATTCACTCTCAATTCAGGGATTTTCTTTATACAGAAAAACTCTAAACCCTGCAGCACAGACTGGATTTGCTCAAACCAAATCACTGAGAATTTTTAAAACTTTTAATTTAATTTGAAAACATATAATTAATTAAAAATTAATTTCAGTTTTCAATGTACAAGTCAATCTGATAAAAACAAAGTTTTATTGAGTACTTTCTATTAGTAAGGCCAAAAAGATAATATGTGAGATGATGTTCTGTTTTATAGGCAGAGAGACCTTGACCCTATTCTTAAGTGATTTACAATGGAAAAGAAGGATTTTATAATAGTACAAGGAAAAGTGTTCAGGGAGGTAATGTGTTCAATGTAGTCAAGGGGAATCTGAACTTAATAAGTACATCAAAAGCTGAACATCTGGCCTTTTATCCTTGTTATTCTACTAGATAGCTTCATGAATTTGGTAAATCATTTCTCCTTCAGTCTTCAGTTTCTACACTTTATAAAATGAGGTAAATGATTTCTTATATTTATAGGTTTCCTATTTTGAGTTTTTCTAGTTCATTCTGATCCAGAATGATAAAAAGTGAAAGTGAGAAAGAAAAAAAGAACTGATGAATCTTTTACAAATAATTATCTTTTTTAAAAGTTCTTACTTTACTTTGATATTAGAAAATATCAAAAGTCACTCAGGCAAATTGTGACTTGAGTATGAATTTAATTACTCCAAAAAGATCATTATGGGATTAAGATTTAAATAATGTTATAGGCACAAGAGAAGAACAGTTCTGAAGTAAGGTGTAGTTCTTATTTAAAAGTAACATCACCTTTTTACTTGATCTAGAAACATTCAAGTCAAGGAGTCTATATTTAGAGACATGAATGTTTAGACCCATCCCCCCCCCCCATTTGCAGTAGGGCTAATTTTTGGTCAGCAAAAGTGACTCAAAAAATTGATGAGATTAAAAATAGTAAACACCAGCAAAATTTCAATATACTGGATAAATTACAAATGAAATTTATTAGATAATTCCAAACTCATGTTTTCCATCAAATAATCTGTTTCCTTTCCCATAAAATTATTTGATATAAATCTTACTCATGATGGAAAGTAGTAAAATGTGTGACTACACATATGAATGTACATGTATATTGTATATAAAAATATAGATTACAGCTATACATACATTTGACTTTTGTTTTCTTTTCCCTCGGCAATAATCTCCTATGAAAAGTGGTAAGATAAAGAAGTGTGGCTCAAAGCTAGAAGGAGGAAAAAAAGGTAAGTGAAAGAGATGAGTGGAGGGTCAGTCTAATGAAGGTTACCAATGAA
Source organism: Macrotis lagotis (assembly GCF_037893015.1). Taxonomy (NCBI): domain Eukaryota; kingdom Metazoa; phylum Chordata; class Mammalia; order Peramelemorphia; family Peramelidae; genus Macrotis; species Macrotis lagotis. The sequence goes on from NC_133658.1 coordinate 504,506,301, forward strand.
TTGCCAAGTGCTGATACAAGAATACCTTTAAAAGGAATGAGATTCATTATAGCAACTCACCAGAATTCTGACAGCCATTAGGAAACAAAACTTTCAGTCATGATTGACCTAGAACTAAAGAGTAAACCTTTGACCATGTCCCACCACCAGGGCCAACCTCCAGCTTCAGGCTGATGGAATCATTGCTTCAGAGCTAGAGAGTTTAATGGTCTCAGAAAAAGTACAGCAACTCATAGGGTATGTGTCTTTTTGATCACACCCTCAGTTTCAGCCCTTTCATTCTCAGACTCTGAGACTGCTCTAAAGCAAATGCTAGGCTGAGAGAATAGATTTCAATTATTTCATTTTATGAAGGTTAAAAAGGTTCTTGTAAATGACTGATGCAAATACTGGAAACCTAGTTAAAACAACTGGATACCAGATGGCAAAGGAAAGTGGTTTACTTACTGTAAAGTGTTACAGAGGAGGAGATCATTTACAAGAAGCAATTACACAAACAGCCATAAGTATCCAAGATACCCTAAAAGGGGGGCAAAGATAGAAGCACAGCAATGATAGTGTATATCTGTATTCTCACTTCCACAAAAAAAGAATTCCTTTAAGGATTTGGTTGTTCTCATTGTCTTTTTCCTTCCACCTTCAATTGCATTTTACTCCTGATAAAACAAGGCTAAATGGAATCAGACAGAAGAACTACATATTTACAAAAATAAGAACATGATTTCAGTTTCTCTGTCTTTAACTCTCCCAGTTATCTTTCTGTAATCAGAAACTAAATATGAAAATATACAGGTTTTATCATTACTCCTCATGGTAGTCTTATAGTAAGCTAAGCTTAATACTAAGACCTTAGATACAGGGCAGACAATTGATTATATCCTTTTCCTCTGAATTTTCTATATAACATATAGTATATACATACATATATATATATATATATAATCATATATATAAGCGTATATATGATACAAAATAATATGTACCAAGGCAGTTCCTAACATTCTATTAAAATATAAAAAAATATGAATCTTTAATTATTCCCTTTCCAGACTATTTAGACCCACATTTATTCACTTTAAAAACAATTTTCTTTAGAAATTAATGTTGGGTTGGCTAGGTGGCATAGTGGATAAAGCACCAGCCCTGGAGCCAGGAGTACCTGGGTTCAAATCCGGTTGCAGACAATAATTACCTAGCTGTGTGGCCTTGGGCAAGCCACTTAACCCCGTTTGCCTTGCAAAAACCTAAAAAAAAAATTAATGTCAACAATTTTTTTCAAATTTAAATATGGGAAGAAACAAAAAAGGTAGCTCTATGTATAGTTATGTACTACTATATAGCTTATATTTAGTCCCACAAAATGAAACTCGATTGTGTTTTTTTTTTGTATAATTCAAACTTGATACAGTAATTCCAACATTGCTCTCCTTCTTTTCTGTTTAATTAATTAGGTGGCACAGTGGATAGAATGCTGAGTCTGGAGTTAAAAAGACTTATCTTCCTTAGTACAAATCTGTCCTCAGACACTTATTAGCTGTGTGAGTGTAAGCAAATCGCAGCTCTCTTTAACCCAGTTCATCATCTATAAAATGACTTGGCATAGGAAATGGTCCACTTCAGCATTTTTGCAAAGAAAATCCCAAATGGGATCACAAAAATTTGGACATGACTGAAATGACTGAACAACAAATATGTGCTTTTATTAATATCATTATTTCTACATATTCATGTCCTTATTATAACTTCCATATCAAAGCAAAAGAAAACCACAATATTGTAATAAAAATAATCATATGCAATAAATCCACATGTTTTCTTTATCTGAATATATTAATATATTTTGCAACTCTTATTCATCTTCTTCATGCCAAGAGATGGGAAGAAGGATTAATCATCATTCTCCAGGAATTATAATTGACCATTTTGCTAACCATACTTAAGTCTTTCGTTGTTGTTATTTTTATTTTTATTTTTATTTTGTTTTTTGTTTTTTGCAAGGCAAACGGGATTAAGTGGCTTGCCCAAGGCCACACAGCTAGGTAATTATTAAGTGTCTGAGACCGGATTTGAACCCAGGTACTCCTGGCTCCAGAGCCGGTGCTTTATCCACTGCGCCACCTAGCCTCCCTTTTTTAAAATTTTATTTATTTAAGACAATGGGGGTTAAGTGACTTGCCCAAGGTCACAGCTAGGAAATTATTAAGTATATTGTTATTTTCTTTACATTACTGTAGCCAATGTTTAAATTGTTATGCTGGTTTGTAATTCTTCCCACCTCATTTGGACACTGCTTATTATCCTAAATCCATTAATTTTATTTATTTAGAAACCAGAATTTAAATAAAGCAAAGTTATTTATTTTTCCTATTTCCCTATTCTATATTTGATTAAGAATTCATCACCTACCTACATCTGTGAAAGGCATATGATATGCTTATTTTGTAATTTTTAGGCCATGATTTTTACTTCTTAAATTATGTGACCACTTAAAATTTATTCTAGAATATGATATCAGATGTTAGTATAAGTCTAACCTGTAATATTGCCTTCTCATTTTTTCCAGAAATTCTTTTCAAACAGCAAGTTCTTTCCTGACTAGGATTTCTGATTCTTTCTTATCTCTTATTGCATTGTTCTTTTTCCTTTTTTCTATTTCTTAATAAATAACATGGTTTTGATGATTGCTTCTTTAAAATATAGTATAAGATAGAGATAATGATATTTCCACTTCATTCATATATATATATATGGTTTTTGCAAGGCAAATGGGGTTAAGTGGCTTGCCCAAGGCCACACAGCTAGGTAATTAAGTGTCTGAGACCAGATTTGAACCCAGTTACTCCTGACTCCAGGGCCAGTGCTTTATCCACTGCACCACCTAGCTGCCCCCATTCCTATATTTTTTCATGATTTTCCTTGACATTCTAGACTATCTTTACAAATAAATTTTATCTTTATTTTTGTCTAGTTCTATGAAGTATTATATAGGTTGATTTGTGAAACACATAGTCCATAAATTAAAATTGATAGCCTTGTCATTCTTTATTGTATTCTCATACCCCAGTCATGAGCATGGAACAGACATATTTCTCGAGATATTTCTCCAATTGTGCATTATATATTTAAAGAACATTTTTAAACTAAATACATGCAATAATTGAAAGGATTTGGTAGATTGACTTCTAAGCTATTACAGATTGTGCTTTTTTAAAATAAGTTTTTATTGATGTCCTGTTTTTTACTTTATAATGTTTATTCCCAATATCTTGTACCCTTCTTCTTCCATAGAACCATTCCATATAAAAAGTAGCATTTTAAATAGAAAAAAAAATTAGTCCAACTAACTGATATATTGAAAAATTTTCCTGTCATAGCTATCAAGCTTACACAGACTTTTTCCACCTACTCAGACAAAAAGTCTGATGCACTTATTCAGGTTTGGATATTTATGGTAATAGTGACAAAGGACAACAACCTGCATGATAAGATTGAACTCAGAAATCCTCTTTTATTCCCAGGGAGTGATCTTCAGAATGAGGTAACACAATGATGCCAGTGACATCCTCAATATGTCTACTGTTGTTAAGAGCATAGACAAGAAGAGTAAGATCATCATCCTCATTGATGAAAAAGGTTGTATGAGCAAAGAATAAAAGATGAAAAACAGAAAAATCAGTCGTCTTCCCAGAACTCTTTTGAATCTTGTGCTTTCAACATGAAGGTTAAAGTAGAGACCAAACAGAAACTCCAATGCAAAATTGATGAAGATAAATAGAAAATCATTGGCTAATTGGACTGGATAAGAACCAGAACAAAGATTAGGAAGAATCTGAGCATTTGTATAAAGTATTGGAATAGGTCTGCAATACCATTATTACTAAGTTGTATCGGAGAATCCTGATAGGTTCCCAAAAAACAAAGCAATCCCATTTAGAGGTGCTTCTTCTGGACTCACTATTAAAAAGTTGACTAAACATTTCAGAAGAAAGAGTATTCCACACAGCCTAACAAAAATTGAAGGACTAAAATTTGTAGCCAAGGCAGGAAGAGATCAAAAGTAACATTTAAGCTACTGTTTAAAACAGAATATTCTGAATACTTAAATGAATGCAGACGGAGAGAGTGAAAAAAATAATACTTTATAGATATGTCATTCTTATCTTATTAGCATGAGAAAAAAAGAAGTCTGAAAATATGCATTATGTATATTCCATGTAGACCTCCAACCTCCACAGAGAAGAGGTTAGGGTATACTTGTCTTTATAGTGTCATTACATTCGCTTTTGGTTTTTCGATGCATTTTTTTTCCACTTATAATGTAGTTATTTTGTACCTTGTTTCCTTGACTCTTTTAACTTCATTCTGCAGAGCTCATATAGATCTTCACGTGTTTCTCAGTCATCATATACATTATTCATATTGTTAATGTTTTTCCTTTTTTGAGAGGAGGGGAATAGGGTTAAGTGATTTGCCCAAGGTCACACAATTAGTAAGTATCAAGTGTCTGAGACCAAATTTGAACTCATGTCCTCCTGACTCCAGGATTGGTGCTCTATCCACTATGGCACTTTGCTGCTCCCCATATATACAGCATTCTTAAAGCAGTAATATTACATTTTACTCGTGTACCACAATTTATTTAGCCCATTCCTCAATCACTGTGTATTTTTTCTGCTTCAAATATTTTCTTTTACAAAATAAAATTTTATAAATATTTTTGTGTATAATAGAGACTTCTTAACAATCTCTGGATAAAGGTTATGAATATTTTAGTAATTTTTTGTTAAATTATTTTTCAAAATAACTGTACCATTTCACATCTCCACTAATAATATAATAGTGTTCTTAACATTCCAAATACCTACATTGTCTATTGCAATTTTCGTCAACTTTGTCATTTTGCAGATTGTGAGATGGAAATCTTTCAGTTGTGTTGATTTGTATTTCCTCTATTAGCAATTTGGAGTGTTCTCTCATGTGGTTGGGAATACTTAGCAATCCTTCTTTTGGAAAATGTATTCTTTGATCATTTATTTATTAAGTAATGCTATACATATACATATACACTTTTTTACATATCTTGGAATTTGGTAATTATTTTGAATTATACTGCCCTTTATTTTGTTACTTATTGAATTTTGATGTTACAAGATAAAAATTATTCTTATTTTTACAGATTTTTATGTATACTACAATCTTAATGAAACTTATTTTTTCAATTAGTTTCTTTCTAATTCTTTAATATTTTCTAGTGAATCATTATGCCAGTAGGAAAGATGATAATTATTTTTATATAGAACTATTATAAGAAATGAGGTGTATAGGAACTTGATCAAAATAAATAATATTTGGAAAAACTTGCTAGTCTTTTTCAAGACTGTCCTTAAAATTTTTAAATGTAATAATTGATAGTATTAACATATACTATTACTGTATTTTTTCTTCTCTGCTTAAATATTAGTTCTATATTTGTCTAAACAAATTTCATGTAGGATATTCATTCACAATTTTTGAAAATAACATATTGTAAAGGGATTCATTTTCTTTAAAAGTTTGATAAAATTTTCTTGCTAACACATCTATATAGAATGCTTTTACTTTGGTAATTTACTTACAGTTATTTAGATTTCCTTTTCTGAAATTGGCTAATTTATGTGTTATATTAGTCTGAGTTTTTAATGTATTTTTTTAATATAGGTTTAATGAGAATTTTATTTTATTTTTAATTTTATTTATTTAAGGCAATGGGGTTTAAATGACTTGCCAAAGGTCACACAGCTAGGCAATTATTTGTATTTCTCTTTTGTGTCTGTTGCTTAGAATATAACTGCATAGCAGAATCTGAAAATTTTTAAATTTCTTCTGGTTTTGGTATAATTTTAGAATTTAACATTAAATTAAATTCTATTTACAATCCTTGATAATTTTTTGGGGGTGGGGGCTGTTGTGACTCAGAAAAATGAAAAGCTTGGATACTCCTGTTCTAGATTTAAGTATTTCTTTATTTCAGGTCTTTTTTTCTCTCTTGTTTTTTTTGGAGAGGTTTGCCACCATGAATTCAAATTTTCTAATCTACTAATTATTTTGACTGTGCAGACTTTAAATTCTAACATTTGTTATCTTCTTCTGAATTCTTTTATGTTTTCCATTTCATTTTTGAACTATTCTGGTCCATCTGGATGGTCTATCATTTCTTTGACTTCCAGAGACTTCTGTGTTTCATCAGGCCTTACTAAATGTCCTTTGTACTACAATATTTATTTTGATAATTTTATAATTTTTGACATTATAATAATCATCCTTATTTCTTAGACATAGCAAATGTCTAATAAATGCTTTTAACAAGCATTTGACTGATGACTGATAAAATGACTGATAAAAACTGACTCTGTGCCACTGGGCTCAGTGCTTTAGGTACCTTGTATGACTAAGTAGAGAAGGCGCCAAGTCACATTGATAATGAGTTCTATTGAGTTCTTTGCAATGCCAGATCAATTCTCTATTTTGTCCTTTCTAGGTCTAGTTGGTTGATTCTTGTCCTTTTTATCAAAGAAGGCCAAAATAACATCCCTGTGTTTGAGACAAATTAGTGAGTCTAACTGTGGCTGATCAGACCAATACAAGCTCGGAATGCTCTACCACAGGTTGGGCACAAATAGTCCATGTGAACACCTGGGCTGGGTAATCTAAAATTAGGGATGTCACATTTCCTTTGGACTGCTTCAATTCATTCTTTCTCATAGAATGCAGCACCCTCATTGATGAGGGAATGCCGTGCTGAGCAGTCCTGTGCTCCTAAGCTGTTCAATCATTTCTATAGTTCTATAGTTCTTCAATGAGACTTTCAGGATGTCTCAGTATCACTTTTTCTGACCCCCTTGTACTAGGTCTAGTACAATATTCAATACTTTGTGCTATACTAAATACTAGAGATAGAAAAAAACATGATTTCTGGAAAGAAATTAGCAATTACACAGTGCTTTTGCACAGACACTATACTAAATGATCTACAATATTATCTCATTTAATACTTACAATAATGAATATTAAATTTCTTCCTCAGAGGAAGAAAGTATTATTATTGTTATTATTACTATTATTTTATTATCATAATTTTATAGTACAGGAAACTGATAAAATCAGAAGTATCCTGCACAAAATTAAACATCTAGTAAGTTTCTGAGGCCAGAATTGAACTTGTTACTATTGTTAAATAATTCAGTGATGTCCAACTATTTGTGATCCCATGGACCATAGAACACCAGACTTTTCTATACTTCACTATCTTTTGAGGTCTAAGTTTATGTTTGTTGCTTCCGAGATGCTATCTTGTCCTCTCATATACTATCATCACTTTTTTTCTCTTGGCTTTCAGTCTTTCCCTACATCAGAGTCTTTTGCACTGTTTTTTTCCAGGATTTTCTCATTATGTGACCAAAATATATTACTGGCTATGTTATATATCTATCTAAAAAAAGATATAGATAAAAAGATTTTGATATAAACAAATATATGCACACACATATGAATGTTTATATTATATATATATATATATATATATATATATATATAAATAAAAACACATATATTTGTTTGTACATATGTGTGTAAATGCCAGTTTTCAGGGTTCTGTTGAAAGGGACATTTTAAAATTTACCTTAAAAGGAAAACATGGTTTGTTGCACTTGACTTTGCTACACTTTATCCCTTGACCTTGAATCTCTATGTGGTTAAAAACACACCATATTAAAAGTGAGTTTCCATTAAAGGAAATCTAGTCAATGTAAAGGAACCCTAATCTTTCTCAGTGAAAAGCAGATTTCTTATTTGTTTATTCCTTCCTTCCTTTCTTCATTCATACATTTATTTATCATTTTCATCTATATACAAAATTTCCTTCCACCCTCCCTTCCCATACCCCTCCCCTCAGTGGTGAACAGTTAGCTACTTTGTGTGTGTGTGTGTGTATACATATATACATAGATAGACAGACAGATAGATAGATAGATAGATAGATAGATAGATAGATAGATAGATGGATAGATAAGCATGTTTCCATAACAGTCATTTTGGGTATAAGGAATTGGGATTAGAGAAAAGAGATACATAAGAAATATTTTTTAATAGAGTGTTCATCAGATTCTGAAGGGTTGTTTTTTCCTTTTTATTTTATTTTGTTTTGTTTTGTTTTTCTTCCTCTGGATGGGGATAATATTGTCCATAGACAGTCTAATACAGTTGTCCTAGCCCTCTGAATTGCTGTGAGGAACTGCTTCCATCAAAGTTGTTCATCTCACAATATTGTTGTTAATGTGCTCATTGTTCTCTTGGTTCTGCTCCCTTTGCTCAGCAACAGATCCCATAAGTTATTCCCCACAATTTCTATTTATTTGCCGCTACAAATAAGCTGCGATGAATATTTTGGAACATGTAGAACTTATCCCTTTTTTATAATTTCTTCTGAATATAGGCCTAGAATTGGAATTGCTGGGTCAAAGGGTTTGAACAGTTTTATTGCTTTTTGGGCATAGTTTCATATTGCTCTCCAGAAAGGTTGGCTCCATTTACAAGACCCCCAGCAATGCATCAGTGTCCCAATCCTCCCACAACCTCTTCAGCTTTGTTTATTTTCCCTTTTTCTCATCTTGGCCAATCTGATAGGTGCGAGGTGATACCTCACTGATATTTTAATTTGCATTTCTCTAATCAATAAGGATTTGGAGGATTTTTTCATATGATCATATGTATGTATGTATGTATGTATGTATGTATGTATGTATATAGCTTTAATTTCTTCATTTGAAAACTGTTTATATCCCTTGACCATTTAGCAATTGGGGAATGACTTGTGACCTTATAAATTTTATGCAATTCTCTATATTTTTTTAGAAATGAGACTTTTATCAGAATTCCTGTTTGTGAAGATGGTTTCCCAACTTTCTGTGCTCCTTCTAATTTTGGCTGCAATGATTTTATTAGTATGAAAACTTTTAAAATTTAATATAGTCAAACTCATTCATTTTGCAGTTTATAATGTGCTCTAATTTTTGTTTATTCATATATTGATTCCTTTTCCATGATTCTGATAGAGTATTTCTTGGTCTATTAATTTATCTATGGTGTTGCTCTTATGTCTAAAACCTGTACCCATTTTGACCTTATTTTGTTATAGGATATAAGATGTGGATTTATGCCTAGTTTTTGCCACATTATTTTCCAGTTTTCCCAACAACTTTTTTTCAAATAGTGAGTTCTTACCCCAGAAGCTGAAGTCTTTCCATTTATCAAATAGCAGATTGCTATAGTCATTTACTGCAACTTCTTTAGAACCTGTCCTAATCCACTGATCTATTACTGTATTTCTTAACTAGTAGCAGGCAGTTTTGATGGCTGTCATTTTAAAAAAAAGTCATTTATCCATTGATTTATTTTTTGAATTTAATATCTATTTATTCTCATTTTGTACAAATGCTTTTTTTTGCATTAATGAAATATTATTGTTTAAGAGTAAACAAAATACCCCCTCTCCCCCCCCAAAATAGACTCGCTTGAGCGATAAAGTAAAGGGGAGAGAAAAAATTAAAATTAAAATTAAAAAATAATAGTAATAATTGTAGGTATGGCCAGGTGGCGCAGTGGATGGAGCATCAGCACTGGAGCCAGGAGAACCCGAGCCCACATCTGGCCCCGTACAACCAACAATCACCGAGCTGTGTGACATGCAAGCCACCCCAACCCCACTGCCCTGCAAAAATCAAAATAAGAAACAAAAAGACCCAAAACAAAATAAAATAATAATAATAGTAGGGGCGGTTGGGTGGTGGACAGAGCACTGGCCCTTGAGCCTGGAGCACCCAGGGCCAAATCGGGCCTCAGACACCCAATGGTTACCCTGCTATCCAGGCAGGCCACCTAGCCCCATTTGCCCTGCACCCCCCCCAAAAAATAATAATAATAAAAATTTGCTTCAGTCTGTCTTCTAACACCACCAACTCTGTCACAGGTGGATCACATTCTTTATGATAAGTCCATCATAAAAGTTACTTCCATATTTTTCCACCCTTACTATTGCTGATTGCAACTCCCTCCTTTGGTATTTCTCCACTACCATGTACTATATTTTCTCTCTCTTTTCACTCTGACTCTGCTATAGGGTAGCTGAGTGGCACAGCAGACAGATCCCTGGCCCTGGGGCCAAGAGGCCCTGAGCCCCTATACCACCCCTTAGGCCCAGCATCTACCTGGCCCTATGGTCCCAGACAGGCCATCCAATCCCAGCCCCTTGACAGAAGTAAAAAAGAAAATGTGTAATATCTGACCACTCTCCCCCCATGGTCCATCCTCTCCTTCATCATTTGCATCCTCACCCTTTCCCCTTGTCCTCCTTCTCTCCTTCTTACTCCATGTCTATACCCCATTGAGTATACATGCTGTTTCCTCTCCTAGTCTCCTCTGATGAGAGCAAAGATTCCCTCATTCCCCCTTGCCTTCCCCCCTTCCATATCATTGCAATAGCTCATTGTAATAAAGAAAAATCTTATTATATGAAATATCTTAGCTTATTCCTCCTCTCCTTTTTCTTTCTCCCATTACATTTCCCTTTTATCTATTGACTCCTTTTTTACACCACAATATATCTTCAAATTCAGTTTTCTCCTGTGCTTCATCTATAAAAGCTCCTTCTACATGCTCTGTTAATTGAGAAGGTTCATATGAGTATTATAAGTGTCATTTTTCTATACAGGAATACATTCAGTTCATCATCATTAAGTCCCTCATATTTCCCCTTCTCTTCCACTCTCTATGCTTCACCTGAGTCCTGTATTTGAAGATCAAACCTTCTGTTCAGCTCTGGCCATTCCACCAGGAACATTTGAAATTCCCCTGGTTCATTGAAAGTCCACTTTTTTCTCCTTTTTTGCTGGGTAGTTGATTCTCAGTTGCATTCTAAGCTCTTTTGCCTTCCGGTATATTATATTCCAAGCCCTACGAGCTTTTAATGTAGTTGCTGCTAAGTCCTATGAGATCCTGATTGCAGCTCCACAGTATTTCAGTTGTGTCCTTCTGGCTGCTTGTAATATTTTCTCTTTCACTTGGGAGTTCTGGAACTTGGCTATAACATTCCTGGGGGTTGGTTTTTTGGGATCTCTTTCTCAGGGAGATCGGTGGATTCTCTCCATTTCTATTTTGCCCTCTGCTTCTAGGATATCAGGGCAATTTTCCTGTAGTAATTCTTTGAAAATGATATCAAGGCTCTTTTCCTGTTCATGAATTTCAGGTATTCCAATAATTTTTAGATTATCTTTCCTAAATCTATTTTCCATATCAGTTGGTTTTTCAATGAGATGTTTCACATTTTCCTTCTAATTTTTCAATTTTTTTGGTTTTGAAGTATTGAATCCTGATTTCTCATAAATTCATCAATCTCCCTGAGTTCTATTCTTTGTCTGAAGGATTTGTTTTCCTCAGAGAGCTTTCTTATCTCTTTTTCCATCTGGCCAATTCTGCTTTTTAAAGCATTCTTCTCCTCAATAACTTTTTGAACTGTTTTATCCATTTGACCTAAGCTGGTTTTAGCATGCTATTTTCTTCAGCATTTTTTTAGATCTTGACTAAGCTGCTGACTTCATTTTATATTTTTCCTGCATCTCTCTCATTTCTTTTCCCAGTTTTTCTTCTATCTCCCTCATTTGATTTTCAGAGTCTTTTTTGAGCTCTGTCATAGTCTGAGCCCGATTTCTGTTTTTCTTGGAGTCTTTAGATGCAGGAGCTTGTGTTCCTCATCTTCAGACTGAGTGTTTTGATCCTTCTTGGGCTCACAGGCAAAATAATATCTCAGTGGTGTTCCTCTTGCTTCTCTGCTTGCTTATTTTCCCAGCCTAAGCCTGTTTTTGGGGTGCTTCCTGAGCTTTTGGGACACTCCCACAAGGATCTCGGTGTGTGAGGCTCTGTCCTCCCTCCTGGTCTGTGAATGACCATAAGCACCCCCCTCAGCCACGGGCTAAGGTGGGGGGGGGCTGCTGTTCTATGGGGGTGCCTAGACTGTGATCAGGATCTGTATGTGATCAGAACCCCAGAGTCCTGTTCCAGGGCCAGAGGACAGAGCTAGCCAGTCTCTCTTCATTCCCCTCCCTAGGTTCAATGTGCTCATGCCCTGGGGGCTCCTGCTTCTGTTTCCTGGATCTGGGCTGCTTCAAGACCACTTTGCTGGCTGTGTGCCCTGAGGGCTGGGCTTCACGGCTCTCTCTGGCAGAGGTCCCCCCCTCCCACTGTTCCCCCAGGTTGTGCCTGGTGCTCCCTGGGGCATAGCTCAGAAAACTCTCCTGCTACTGTGAGATATGGCTCCCAGCACCCTGGGGCTGCCTCCTGGAGGCTGAAGTTCTTTTGCTCTGGCAGGCCACCTCTCTAGTGGCTGCCCCCTCCAACCCTGGGGAGCAGAGCCTTTCTGCTCTTTTCCAGGTTACCTTGAGTAGGAGAACTGCCTCACTTGGTCCCTCTGTGGGTTCTGTCTCTCAAAAATTTAGTTAGAGTCCTTAGTTTATAAGTTTTATGAGAGAGAGAGCACCTAAGAGACTTCCTGTCTTGCCTCCATCTTGGCTCTGCCCCTCCCCCCCTTCCTTTTTTTAATATAGTTTTTGATCCAGCAGTTAGGCTACCTTCTTTTACATTTTTTAAAATCAGTTCCCTTGCTATTCTTGTCCTTTTGTTGTTCCAGATGAATTTGTTACTATTTTTTTTAGCTTGGTAAAGTGGTAGTTTGATTGGTATGACACCAAATAAATAATTTGATTTGGGTAGAATTGCAATTTTAAATCACATTAGCTTTCTCAAACCATGACCATTGGACATTTTTCCAATTATTTAGATCTGACTTTATTTGCGTGAGAAGTGCTTTATAATTTTGTTCATACAGTTTCTAGGTTTGTCTTGGGAAGTAGATTATCAAGTATTTAATGTTGTCTATAATTATTTTTAGTGGAATTTCTCTTTCTATCTCTTGTTCTTGGGCTTTGTTATTCATACATAGAAATGCTGATGATTTATGTGGCTTTATTTTATATCCTACTGCTTTGTTGAATTTATTATTTGTTTCAAGGAGTTGTTTAGATGATTTTCTCAGGTTTTCTAAGTATACCATCATATCATCTGCAAAGAGTGAAAGTTTTGCTTCCTCAATGCCAGTTCTGATTCCTTCAATTTCTTTTCCTTCTCTTATTGCTACAGCTAGCATTTCTAATGCTATATTGAACAGTAATGAGGATAATGGCATCCTTGTTTCACCCCTGACTTGATTGACAATGCTCTGAGTTTATTCCCATTACATATATTTGTTTTTTTTTTCTTTTTTTTAAATTTTCTTTTTTGCTTATAGGAAAAAATATAATTACACAATTTTCTTTTAAAATGAAGGGATTGAACTTGATGTCCCCTAAGGTTGTTTTTCCAGCTTTAAATCTATGATTCTATGAGCTCTCAGACATATCTGTTCCACCTAAGATTTTATGACTTCTGGTAACTACAATTTTCCATTTCTAATCCATTCTTTTGAAGTATAGGTTAGTCTACAGATCCCTTGTGACTGAGACACCTTGTTAAGTCTAACTTCTACCTATTTTCAATTGGTATAAGTCTATAGTACCTATTTTTTTTATTAAAGATTTTATTTGAGTTTTACAATTTTCCCCAATCTTACTCCCCCCCCCCCCCCGGAAAGCAATTTGTCAGTCTTTATTTTGTTTCCATGTTGTACATTGATCCAAATTGAGTGTGATGAGATAGAAATCATATCCTTAAGGAAGAAACAAAAAGTATACGAGATAACAAGATTAGACAATAAGATATCATTACATACATTTGTTGATGGTTTTAGATAGATACTCTTATAATTTTAAGGAAAACTCCATTTATTCCTAAACTTTCTAATGTTTTTAATAGGAATGGATGTTGTATTTTATCAAAGGTTTTTTTCAGCACCTATTGAGATAATGATATGATTTCTGTAGTTTTGTCCATTAATATATTTAATTATCTTGTGTGCTTTTTTTTTTTGCAAGGCAATGGGGTTAAGTGGCTTGCCCAAGGTCACACAGCTAGGTAATTATTAAGTGTCTGAGGCCGGATTTGAACTCAGGTATTCCTGACTCCAAGGCCAGTGTTCTATCCACTGCACCACCTAGCTGCCCCATTGAGTGATTTCTTAATGTTGAACTGTCCCTGCTTATCTGGTATAAATTCTACCTAATAATGGTGTAATTATCCTAGTAATAACTTACTGTAATCTCATTGCTGAAATATTATTTAAGGTATCTATATCAATATTCATTATGTTGATTGGTCTATACTTTTCTTTGTTTTGATTCTTCCTGGTTTAGGTTATCAGCACCATGTTGATGTCATAAACTTTGTCACCCAGTCCCTTCTATGAAAACATTATCTGGACTACATTTAAGCAAAAGAAATCTAACAATTAAGAGGACCTGGGACATTTCCCAAAGACTTATACATTCTTCTGAATGGGCAAAAACCTCAAGAACCACATGATTTCACATAAAGGATGAATAAAGAAGGGTTCTGTATGCTTAACTGAGAATATGTTCAAAGGAAATAAATGCATACAAACCATGTAAATCTTCCTCAAAGATGGATCCAAGAAACTCCGGAGGTAGAACACCCCCCACCCCCCACCCCCCCAGTCCATGGAATAACATGGCTGATCACAACAACAGAGCATCATGGTGCTTTTTCAATTGTTGGTACATCTGATCTTCAATATTTGATCTTCTCATGAGAGCATCATCCTGTATCAGAACCAGTTCAGTGTAGAAGGCTTGTAAGATCTCTCTAATGGGAAATAATTTGCCATTTAAACAACTTTAGAGAATAGAAGACATCAGAAAAATTCCTACATTAGACTTAACCTCAAAATAGGGAAACATTGATTGCACAATTCTATTTTCTCCATGTCCTAGACCACAAAGTCCAATACATAGCTATAACCAAAAAATCAATATAAATAAAAGTCTTTTCTGCCCTATCCTTCAAGGTTCTCTCACAATCCAGCCACATAATTCACAGTCTGACTCACTGGGATGACTTGGCAAGACTCCCAACCCTCAGGGCATCCTGCATTTTTGGATTAATGGACTCTGAGGTCTAGTTGTATATACCTTTCTCTTAAAAGGTTGAGGCATCAGTGAACTAGGAAAAACAATATTCTTCAAGACTTAGGTCCTCCTAGGTAGCCTATTGTGCTATCAGAAGAAGCAAAGCATTTAGGTAGGGACTGGAAGCCTTGAGGAAGCATTACAACCTATTAATTGAGCTCAGTAACACCTTTAGCTCTCCCAGACAGGTATGATCTTGAATGTACTGTTTAACTTAATAGTGGAAGCCTTCTTTTCCTTATCAGTGATTTTAGAGAGACAGTCTTGTACCACTCAGTTCATAATGGTCAATGTTGGATGAAAGATATTGGTATGATGTTATGTATATTACTTTATGACTACAGCAACCTAATTTATAAAAGCCTCCTTCAATGTTGCCATATATTCATGCCTTTTGAAAGTTTTATGTTACCTTTCTTGTGGAAAGAAATTCTAAGAACTAAAAAAAAGGATCATAAGAACCCAAGAGAAAGATATTTGACATCATTCTTTAGGTCTTCCAATTCTAATTACTCTGTTCTCGGCTCAACTTCAAAAAAGACAGAATCATAAATGACGTAGTAAAGGGGAATCATGAAAACACCCAAATGAAAGACAAAAATTCTTTATTAGAAGAGTCAGATAAGTCTGAGATTCCTTTTTTAGTCTATGAGGGAGCAAGTGTCAGTATCTGGAATTATTTTAATTCTCCCCAGTCATTTTATTTCTCAAAAATATACAAAAAGGTAAAGTACCTCTTAGGAAAAAGGGCTGACCTGGACAATAGATGCAGGAGAAATAATTTTACTAATTATTGATCTACCTGAAAACCACAATCAGAAAAAGAACCTAGGCAATATCATGCAGGAAATTATTATGGAAAATTTCCTTAATATACCTAGAACCAGAATATAAAATAGTCCTTGGGAGAATCCATGGATCACTCCAATAAAATGTACCCCAGATAAAAACTCCAAGGAATATTGCAGCCATATTTCAGAATTCACAGCTAAAGGAGGGACTACTGTAATCAGTCAAAATTAAGCCACTTTAATAACAAGAGACCACACTCAGGATTTATCAGTTTCAAAAATGAAAGCAATATGATATCCTGGAAGCAAAAAGTAACTTGAAATATGACCAAGAACCAGCTACTCTGCAAAATTCAACATATTCTTTCAGGGTAAAAGATTGACTTAGAACAAATAGAAGACTTCCAAAATTTTCTGATAAAAAGATCATAAATGAACAGAAAATTCAATCTTCAATTAAAAAACTCAGGAGATACATAACAAGGTAAACTGAAAGGGGAAAACTTATTTAATAAGACTAAACTTTTTCACATCACTACACAGGAAGACAATATTTTTAACTCTTGGGAAGCGTATTTCTCTCAGGACAGTTGAGGCATTAGAGAACTGCATTTCTAATGGAACAATTAAAATTACCTTCCAGAAAATAGGCTAAATTAATTTAAGTATTGACTGAAATTTTTATTGAGATTTTATATAATTTTGGTTAGAGGGTGTTGTATGAAGTGATTATGATATGATGAACCTCATAAATCAGTCAACCTTGTGAATTACATATCTATAAGGACAGATAAAAGGAGTATACTTAGACAAAGGGTATGGATAGAAGACAATTATATAACAGTTAAGATATGGAAAAAAAGAGGATTATACCACAAGACAAAGAATTAGAGGACAATAATACCACATGATGAAATAGAAGGGACCTATAATAAATAGTAAAGGGAGAGAAAGGAGGTTTAGAGATTTATCATTCCCTACAGGGAAGTGGCAGAGAAGGGGAAATAACTCAAAAGTTTGCTAAAGGATGAATGTTGACAGCTCTCTTTACATGCAATTGGCAAATAAATAAATAAATTAATGTTTGAAAATAGTCAATGTGGGAGGGGCAGCTAGGTGGCATAGTAGGTAAAACACTGACCCTGGAGTCAGGAGGACCTGACTTCAAATCTGGACTAAGACACTTAATAATTGCCTAGCTGTGTGACCTTGGGCAAGTCATTTAGCCCCATTGCTTTGCAAAAACAAAAGCAAAAATTAAAACAATAGTCTATCTAAAAGAAGACAAATGTAACATGGTAGGTTGGACACTATATTTTCTGAGAATTAATCTCCCATCATTTATTCCTTATATAAACAAACCATTCACTACCAGATCTATATCTTCTTCTATGGTGGTTTAATCTGTCCAAGGGAATATTGTTATTGTTCTGTCAGATTCTTTCTGACCCCATGAGCCATAGGATGTCAGGCCGTTCTATCCTTTCACTATCTCTTGAAGTCAGTCAAAGTTTATGAGTTCTTTGCTTTTATGACAGTTTTTATTCATCTGAACCTCTTTCCCTTTTGTCTTCAATATTTCCCAACTTCAGGATCTTTTTCAATGAACACCATATTCTCATGTGTCCAACTATTTAAAATTCATCTTTAAAATTTTACCTTCCAGAAAATAGACTAAATTAATTTAAGTATTGGCTGAAATTTTTATTGAAATTTTATATAATTTTTCCAGTTACATGTAAAGGTAGATTTCAATGTTTATGCATTTGCAAGTTTATGAGTTCCACATTTTTCTACCACCTTCACTTGCCTATCCCTCCCCATGACAAAGAATGATCTAGTAAAAACTGTACATGTATAATTGTGTTTATCATAATTCCATATTAGTCATGTTGTGAAAGAGGAACTGGAACTAAGTGGGGAAATAAGAAAGAAAAGAGAAATTTAAATGAATTTTTCTAAACAATGAACATCAACATCCTATTCTTTGCTCTGCATTCAGAATCCTGAGCCTTTTCTATGGATATGGATGACATTTTCCTTAAGGGTATCAGGATTATTCTTGATCACTGAAAGCTAAGAGGAGCCACAACTATCATAGTTGATCATCTCACTATATTGTACATACTGTATACCATGTTATCTTGATTTCTGAATTCACTCAGCATTAGTTAATGCAAGACTTTCTTTACTTTTTTAAAGTCCAGTCTCTCATGATTTTTTTGTTCCTGACCCAGTCCTGCCTTTTACGCCAGTATTCCCAGGGTTCAGACTTTATTTGGGGTTGGGATCCTCCTGGCTGGCTTGCTATCCAGCTGCTGGAACCTCTGATGTTGTTGAGCTAACGCGAACTGAATCACACTGTGGCTAAAAGCCTCCTGCTGACATTCCCCAATCTCCCACCTCACTGGGCTTTACTTCTCCTTTCTTTCCAAAGCTACAGTCTTTCCCTGGAGATCCTCTTGAAAGAGGATTCCCTTGAACACTTCATTGAATCTTCTTTTTCTTGGTGGTATCTGTAGCTTGAATATCAGAATAGGGGCTTCATTTATCTTTGGTAGGGAATAGCTCCAGGAGCATGTTAGCTTGATACCATCATTTTAGCTCCACCCCGGAAGTCTTCTCTCATGATTTCTTATGGAAAAATGATCTTCCATAACATCTGTATACCATAATTTGTTCAGTTATTCCCCAATTGATGGCCATCCACTCAATTTCCAGTTCTTTGCTACTACAAAAAGAGTTGTTATACGTATTTTTGAAAATGTGAGACTCCCACCCCCCTTTTTTTTGCAAGGCAAATGGGGTAAAGTGACCTGCCCAAGGCCACACAGCTAGGTAATTTTAAGTGACTGAGGCTGTATTTGAACTCAGGTACTCCTGACTCCAGGACCTGCGCTCTATCCACTGTGCCACCTAGCCACCCCTAAGCAAGTTTTAATGCCCTTTTATCATAGTTGCAAATTGTTATCTAGAATGATTATATCAGTTCACTACTCCCTCAACAAAGTATTGTTCCATTTTTCCCATATCTTCTTCAAAATTGATCATTTTCCTTTTTTTGTCATCTTAACCAAACATACATGTGAAATAGTGCCTCAGAGTTGTTTTAATTCTTATTTCTCTTATCAATAATGATTTGGAGCACTTTTCATATGACTATAAAAGCTTTAATTTTTTTCATCTGAAAATTGCTTGTTCAAATTCTTTGATTATTGATCGTTTCAGAAATGACTTATAATCATATAAATTTGATTCCATTCTTTATATATTATAGAAATGAGTTCTTAGTCAGAAACATCAACTTGGAAAATTATTTTCCAGATTTCTTCCTTACTTCTAATCTGGATTGCACTGGTTTTACTTGTGCAAAACCTTTTTTAAACTAATGGAGTCAAAATCATACATTTTTCAATTTATAATGTTCTCTATTTCTTGTTTGGTCATAAACTTCTCCCCTTCCACAGATCTGATAGTTAGAATTTTTTTGTTCTCTTAATTGGTCTATGGTAATACCCTTTATACCTAAATCCTGCACTCATTTCAGCCTTATTTCGGTATAGGGTATGAGATGCGGGGCTATTACTAGTTTTTGCCATACTAGTTTCCAGTTTTCTCAGCAGTTTTTGTGCAATAGTGAGTACTTATTCCAGAAGCTATATGAGTTTTTCAAACTTTTGTACTTTATCTAATGATTGATACATTACTCTACTTCTTAGCCAGTAGCAGACAGTTTTAATGACTGATGTTTTATAATATGGATTTAGATCTGGTACAGCTACACTACCTTCCTTTGCAGTTTTTTCATCAATGTCCTTGATATATTTGACCTTTTGTTGCTCCAGATGATTTTTTTTTGGTATTTTGATTGCTATGGCACTGAATAAGTAATTTAATTTGGATAGAATTGTTATTTTTATTATATTACTGAGGACTAACCATGAGCATTGACATTTTCCCAGTTGTTTAGGTCTGAATTTATTTGTGTGAAAAGCATTTTGTAATTGTGTTCTTACAGTTTCTAGGTTTGTTTTGTTGTACCCAAAGAGCGAGACAGAGACTAGAATTTGATATGATTGGAGATCTTTAATATTCCCAGGGACTGTCTGGGGATGGAGTATCCAAATCAGACAGTACCTAAGGGGATAGGGTTTTTATAGTATTTTGAGGGGGTGGGGAATTAGAGCAAGCAGGATACAGAAGCATAGTCAGCAGTTAGATATATTATCTTGTTATACTAATACAAACATGTAAACATATGGCTCAGTATAGATAGGGGTGAGAAGGGCTCAGGGTGTTTGTGTAATGATTGTATGAGATATTGGGAGTCAGGAATTTACTATCTTATGGTTCCAGTCGCATCTGGGGAAGGGGGAGGCAGTCCTGGAATTTAACAGATACAGCGAGACAATTAGGCTAACAAGGGTGCTTTGTAAATCTTTAGACAATTTTATGGTATATCCATGACCCCTTGTGTCCTATCAGATTATTTTCAGACCCAAAAGCACCTAGCCAAAGTTATATTTCTAAGGAATTTCTCAGGGCCCAGAAGGATGTCAGGGACCCCTTTCTATACAGGAATTTCACAAACATTGATATTGTACTTCAGTTTAAGGAAATAGATTCTCAAGTATCTTATGTTGTCTAAAGTTACTTTATTTTTTTTGGTTTTTTTAAATTCTTTTGAAAATTTTTTATTTATTTAAGGTAATGGGGTTAAGTGACTTGTGCAAGATCTCACAGCTAGGTAATTATTAAGTGAACTCAGATCCTCCTGACTCCAGAGCAAGTGTTCTATCCACTGTACCACCTAGCTGCCCCTTATTTTATTGGTTTTTGCAAAATGCTGGGTTTTAGTAACTTCCCTAAGGTCACAAAGCTAGGTAATAAGTAATTACTAATAATTAAGGCCAGGTTTGAATTCAGGTCCTCCTGACTCCAGGGTCGGTGCTCTATCTACTAGACCACCTCCCTGTCCCTACAATTAAATATAATTTATCTTTCTATTTTTTTGCTCTTGAGTTTTATTATTCATTATAGAAATGTTGATAGCATGTGTGAGTTTATTTCATATCCTGCAACTTTGCTAAAGGTGCTATTTGTTTCAAGTAGTTATTTAATTGATTTTCTAAGATGCTCTAAGTGTGCCATCATATCTTCTGCAAAGAATGAAAGTTCATTTCCTCATTATCTATTCTAATTCCTTTAATTTTTTTCTTCTCTTATTGTTAAAGATAACATTTCTAATCCCATATTGAATAGTAGTGTTGATTATGGACATCCTTGTTTCATCCCTGATCTTAATGGAAATACTCCTAATTTATCACATTTGCATGTAATGCTTGTTGATGATTTTAGAAAAATACTGTTTATCAATTTAAGGAAAGCCCCATTCATTCCTTAAATCTCTAGTATTTTTAATAGGATTGGGTGTTGCATTTTGCCAAAGGCTTTTTCGGGATCTGTTGAAATAATCATATTATTTCTGTTAATTATTTTATTGATATGATCAGTTATGGTGATTGTTTTCCATAGAACCATCCCTGCCAACCTGGTATGAATCCTATTTAATCAGAGTATATTATCATAGTAATAACTTTTTGTAACCTCTTTGCTAAAATTTTATTTAAAATTTACTTTAGGGGCGGCTAGGTGGTGCAATGGATAAAGCACCGGCCCTGGAGTAAGGAGTACCTGGGTTCAAATCCGGTCTCAGACACTTAATACTTACCTAGCTGTGTGGCCTTGGGCAAGCCACTTAACCCCATTTGCCTTACAAAAAAAAACCTAAAAAAAATTTATTTTATTTAAAATTTTCATATCAATATTCATTAGGAAGATTGGTCTATAATTTTCTCTGTTTTGACTTTTCTTATTTTAGGTATCAGCATCATATTGGTGTTATTGAACGGATTTGCTAGAACTTCTCCTATTATTTAAAATAGTTTATCTAGAAATGGAATTAATTGTTCCTTACATGTTTAGTAGAATTCACTTGTAAATCCATATGGACCTGGAGATTTTTATCTTAAGGACTTTACTGATGGTTTCTTCAATTTATTTTTCTAAAATGGGATTAAATAAAATGTTATTTCCTCTTCCTTTAACCTGGTTAGTTTATATTTTTGTAAACATTCATCCATTTCACTTATATTGACAAATTTGTAGGCATATACTTGGATAAAATAACTCTAAATTATTTCACTAATTTCCTCCTCATTGATGGTGATTTCATCCTTTTCATTTTTATACTGGTAATTTGGTGTTCTTTCTTCTTTTTAAAATCAGATTAAGTTAAGGTTTATCTATTTTATTGTGGGTTTTTCCATAAAAGAAACTCAGTTTTATTTATTAGTTCAATGGTTTCCTTACTTTCAATTTATTGATTTCTTCCTTGATTTTCAGAATTTTTATTTGATATTTAATTGGGGATTTTTAAGTTTGTTATTTTCCTAGGTTTTGGGGGCATGTCCAAATAGTTAATCTCCTCTTTCTCTATTTAATTCAGAGATAAAATTTCCCTTAAAAGTTCTTTGACTGCAGTGCACAAGTTTTGCTCTGATAGGTAATTTTTGTCATTGTCCTGCATGAAATTATTGATTATTTCTATCACCAATTGTTTGATCCACTCATTCTTTTAAATTAGGTTATTTAATTCCCAGCCATTTTTTTGTTTATTCTTCCTTTATTATATGTAATTTTTTAAATTACATCATGATCTGAAAAGGTTACATTTAAGATTTCTGCCTTTCTGCATTTGATTGTGAGGTTTTTTTTTTATATCCACATTCATGTTCAATTTTGTGTAGGTGCAGTGTTCTGCAAAAAAAAATATATATATATATTCTTTCATATCCCCATTCAGTGTTCTCCAGTGGTCTACCATATCTAAATTTTCTAAATTTCACCTTATGAACTTCTTTTGTCTTTATTTTGTGTTGTTAGAATTATCCAGTTGAGAGAGAGAGAGAGAGAGAGAGAGAGAGAGAGAGAGAGAGAGAGAGTTGAGGTCCCCTCACTATTATAGTTTTACTATCTATGCCTTCCTGTAATGTGATTTGTTTCTTCTCTAAGAATTTAGATGCTATACCATTTAGTGCATATATGTTTAATATTGATATTACTTCATTGTGCATGGTATCTTTTATGAAGATGTAATTTCCTTCCTTATTCCCTTTTAAAGAGATCCATGTTTTGCTTTTACTTTGTCTGATATAAGGATTGCTACTCTTATTTTTTTCCTCTGCTGAAGTATAATATATTCTGCTCTGGTCTTTTACCTTTAACCTGCGTGTATCTCTGCTTCAAATATGTTTCTTGTAACCAGCGTATTGTAGTTTCTGGTTCACTCTGCTATCTGTTTGCATTTTATGGGAGATTTCATTCCATTCACATTTATAGTTCTGATTACTAATTTTGTATTTTCCTCCATACTCTCTTAACCTGTTTATACTTTTCACTTTCCTTTCTATTGACCCTTCCTTACCAATGTTTTGTTTCTGATTGCTGCCTTTCAATCAACCTTTTTTATTAGTCCTTTTCCTTTCCTTTTCCCTTTCCCCTTTAATTTTTCTTTCTATCTGTAACTTTATATTTAACCATATATAAAATTTTTATCTATAACTTTAAATAAACTTTTTATTTTACTTTCACCCTCCCTTTTATCATTAGATCATTCTTCCCCTTTCTCTTGCCTTCTAATTGTATATGTATATTCCATCTTTGGGTGAGATCTCTTGTGACTAAGATTTACTTAGTACTCACACTCCCTTCTTTCCCTCTTCTGTAATAGGTCTTTTTGCTTCTTCATGCAGTTCTATTTAATCCTCTAATATATAGTCTTCTCTTTCTAATCCTTCTAATCTAAATCCAATCTAATCCATATTTTCATGTTTTGATGATTTTAACCCTGATTTTAACCCACAATCTCTCTGTCAAAACATACTCTTTTTATTTATCTTGATAGGAGTATAATTCTCAAGAGTTGATTGTTTGATTGATTGAAAGATTTATAAGCAACATTACCTCATAGTCACTATATACTCAGAACCTCTGTTCAAATACATTTCTCTCATCTATCCCATTGGAAATACTTTCCTTAAGAGCCAAAAACAACATCAAATTATAAGCAATTTATGCCCCATTCTCTTTCTAAATACCCTCTATAGAAATACAATCCTCATAAGTTATAGTCTCATGGAAAACAATATCACTTCACAATCTATTTATCCCTACTCTCTCTAAGGACACCTATCAATTTTAGCTAAAACATTAAGCAAAACAAGACCACTTCATGATCTATTTATATCCAGACACTATAAGTATACTTCCTCCTTGTATTCCAATAGTACTACAAGCCTCATTAGTTTAAGTATTAAGTAAATCATGATCACTTCACGATCTCTTTATGTTTTTTTTTTAGGTTTTTGCAAGGCAATGGGGTTAAGTGGCTTGCCCAAGGCCACACAGCTAGGTATATTGTAAAGTGTCTGAGGCTGGACTTGAACTCAGGTACTCCTGACTCCAGGGCCAGTGCTCTATCCACTGTGCCACCTAGCTGCCCCATGATCTCTTTATGTTCAGACTCTTTAAGTGAACTACCTTCCTCTGTCTCAATAGAAATACAACCTTCATAATCAAAACCACTCCATGACCTATTTATACCCACATCCTCTAAGTACAATCCCCTCAACTACATTCAAACATCACGGGTTAAAGGATCAACTCAAGCATTATCACTTGCCCATACCCTCTTTCTAAGTATGTTTCTTTTAACTATCCTAAGAAAGTTACAATTCTTGAGAGTTATAAGTTTTATCTTTCCATACAGGGATGTTTATTGTTATTGAGTAGAAATTCCTTCCTTTCTTTTTATACATTTCTTTAGCTTTGAATTTGAAGATTGAACTTTCTGTTCAATTCTTCTTTTTTTCAGAAAATTTTGAAATTCTTCTATTTCATTTAAAGTCTCTTTACCCCTGAAAGGATATGTTAAATTTTGTAGGTAGTTGATTCTTGGTTGTAAACCAAGGTCCTTTGCCTACCACAATATAATATTTCAGGTCCTCTGATACGTTAATGTCAAAAATTATAAGATCTACATAATCCTGGGTGGGATTCCTTGGTATTAAAATTACTTCATTTGGGCTACCAGCAGCATTTTTCCTTTGACTGAGAATAATAAAATTTGACTACAATATTAATTGAAATAATTATTTTGGAATCTCCTTCCCCCTCTTTCACTCCACTGCAAGAAATTTTTCTTGCCTCTTTTATGTGAAATAATTTATCCCATTCTACCTCTCCTTTCCCTTTCTCTAAATATATTCCTTTCTCCCCCATTAACTCCATCTTTTTTTCTTGTATATTACAACTTCAAATTCTATTCCTTCCTGTGCCTTGTCTATATATGGTACTTCTAATTGCCCTAATAAAGGAGAAGGTTCATATGTGTGATTAGTATCATCTCATGAAGGAATACAAAAGCAGTTCAACATCATTAAGTCCATTATAATTCACCCTTTCCACCCAACCTCTCTATACTTAACCTGAGTCGTATACTTTAAAATCAAACTCTCTGTTCAGGTCTGGTCATCAGGAAAGTTTGAAAGTCCATTGTTTCACTGAATGTCCATCTTTTCCCCTGTAAAAATATATGTTCAGTTTTGCTAGATAGTTGATTCTTGGTTGTAATCCTAATTCTTTTGCCTCCTAGAATATCACATTCCAAGTCCTATGATCTTTTAATATAGAAGGTGCTAAATCTTGTGGTATTTTGTCCTCAGCTCCACAATATCTGAATTGTTTCTTTCTGGCTGCTTACAATATTTTCTCCTTGACTTGGAAGTTCTGAAATTTGGCTACAATGTTCCTGGCAATTTTCATTTTGGGATCGCTTTTAGGAGGTGATCTATGGATTCTTTCAATTTCTATTTTATGCACTTCTAAGATATCAGGGAAGTTTGATTAGATTATTTCTAGGAAAATGAAGTCTAGGATATTTTTTGGACATGACTTTCAGGTAGTACAATAATTTTTAAATTATCTCTTCTAGATCTGTTTTTCCAAATCAAGTGTTTTTCCAATGAAATATTTCATATTTCCTTCTAATGTTTCATTCTTTTGGATTTTTTTTATTGTTTCTTGATTTCTCAAAGTCATCAACTTGACTTAGCTCCAGTCTACATTTGAAGCAATTATTTTCTTCAGAGATCATTCTTATCTTTTTCCATCTGACCAATTCTTTTTTTTAAAGATATTTTTCTCCTCATTGGCCTTATGGACTGCTGTTTCCATTTGACCAAAAATGGTTTATGAGATGTTATTTTCTTAGGTATTTTTGGTACTTCCTTCACTAAATTGCTGACTTGGTTTAATGATTTTCCCACATTGCTCTCATATCTCTTACCAATTTTTAATCAATCCCCACCCTCTTTACTTGATTTTCAAAAATGTTTTTTTGAGCTCTTCCATAGCCTGAGACAAATTCATATTTTTCTTGATGCCTTTGGTTGTAGGAGATTTGACTTTATTATGTTCTGAGTTGGTTTTTTGATCCTCCATAAGGCCAAAATAATTGTCTATGGTTAGATATTTTTTCTTCTATTGTTTCCTCATTTCCCCAGCCTATGATTAGTTTTAAATTCTTTGTTAAGTGGAGGATCTGATTCTAGAGTGAAAGATGCACTGTCCCAAACTTTTGAGGGTTTTTACAGTTGTTTACAGGGACACCACCTGCAAGTTCTCAATTCCTCCAAAGTCTTATGAGAGGCTAAGACTTCTCTCCTGACTTATGCTCAGGTATGGATGACCACAAACACTCTTTTCTTCCATGGAACCATAAGGAGAGACTCTGCTCTGTACTAAACAGTAAACTGTATTGTGCCTCTGCTCTTTTTCCTGAGACTGGGGTCCTAGACTGTGATCTGGATCTGAGTATGGGTGAAGCAGCAGAGTTCTGCCTCAAGAATAACAAAGAGACCTCTTGGCTTGGGTTGGAAAATTGTTTCACTCAGTCTTTTTGTTAAATCTGCCAATCTAGGATTTGGTTAGAATCATTATTTAAAGGAATTTGGAGTGGTTTTGGGGAGAAATTGTGGTAGTCCCTGTCTTTACTCAGCCATTTTGGCTCCCTTTCATCCATTTTCTTTCAATAATTTTTACTATGACAAAGGAATGCAAAAAAAGTGTTTCAAACAAAGATATAGTTGAAACAATAAAGAGATTTTTGTAACTATTTATACATCCCTGGAAGATTAGTTAAAAGATGCAATGTTCTAGAATTATTAACTATTGCTTTACTTGTCTTACAGATGTATTTTATAGTTTCTAAAATTCGTGTTCTCCCATTAAGATTTTAAATGTCATGTTAATTTAATTTCCCCTTTTCTTGCAATACTTTATTGATTCAACATGTGGTACCCATTTCAATTGAGTATCTCCTACTGTAGGTACAAAGGATGGTGATATGTGATTTTTTTAGACATTTAGTCATGTAGAATTCTTCCTAAACTCATTTGGTATTTTCTGGCAAAGAGACTGAAATGATTTGTCATTCATTTCATTATCCAGCTCATTTTATAGATAGTAAAACTGAGTGAAACAAATTAAGTTACATGCTCAAAGTCACACAATTAGTAAGTGTATGAGGTCAACAGTCCTGATTCCAAAGCCAACAGTGTACCCTAGCAAATAAATAAAGTATAGAATCTGCTTTATATTATAGATGAGGAAATCAAAGCTATCTATATTAAATTGAAAAATTGCTCTGTAATTACTGATTATAGAAATGCATATTAAAGCAGCTCTGAGGTACCATCTCACACCTCTCAGATTGGCCAATATGACCATAAAGGACAATGTTTAATGTTGGAAAGGATATGGGAAATCTGGAACACTGATACATTGTTGGTGGAGCTGTGAATTCATCCAACCTTTCTGGAGAGCAATCTGGAATTAGGCTCAAAGGGCAATTGCCAAAGGGCAATAAAATGCCCATACCTTTTGATCCAGCTATTACACTACTGGGTCTATACCCTTAAGAGATTATGAAAAAGGCTAAAAACATCACTTGTACAAAAATATTCATAGCAGCCCTATTTGTGGTAGCAAAGAATTGGAAATCAAGTGAATGTCTATCAATTGGAGAATAGCTAAACAAATTGTGGTATGTGTATGTCATGGAACACTATTATTCTTTCAGAAACCAAGAAGGATGGAATTTCAGGGAAGCCTGGAAACACTTGCATGAATTCATGTTGAGCAAGATGAGTAGAACCAGAAGGACATTGTACACTCTAACAGCAATATGGGGGGTCATGATCAACCTTCATCGACTTGCTTAATCCATCAATGCAATAATCAGGGACAATTTTAGAGTACCTGCAGCAGAGAACACCATCTGTATCCGGAGAAAGAATGGTAGAGTTTAAACAAAGACCAAAATCTATTACCTTCATTTTTTAAAAAACTGTCTTATGTACTACATACATTGGTTATCTCTAATATTTTATTTTCTCCTCAAGGATATGATTTCTGTCTCAACACATTCAATTTAAATCAATGTATAGCATGGAAACAATCTAATGATTATCATATTGGGGGAGGGGGGAATTGTAAAATTCAAAACATTAGAAAAAAATCTTACAAAAACTACTATTGTATATAATTGGAAAACAAATAAAATATTAATAAAAAAGAATCTGCTTTACAAAATTTGATAGTCAAGATAGGAGGCATAAGATATGAATGCACAAATATGTCATATATATATTATATATATAAACACTGTTTAATATGACTAATTTTGAAATATGTTAAATATGATTGTACATACACAATTTTTACCACATTGTTCTCTGCCATGGAGAGGGGAGAGGGTAGGGAAGGTAGTAAAAACCGTGGAATTCTTAAAATTGCAAATGGAAGAATGTTGAAAGCTATCTTTCTATGTATTTGAGGAAAAAATTAAATTAGAAAAACACTACAATGTAAAAATTCATGAGGAATACAACACAAGGATCATCAAATTTCACATTGAGAAGCATTCCTTCTGATGGTGTGGTATTTGCATAGGAGATAGCATTTGCATAATATAATTTTAGAAATGAAAATAATTGTAGACCTATAATCCAATCCCTTTATTTTAGACATTAAAAAAGTTAAGGCTTAAAAAGAAGTATCTTAACCTTAAATGTTTTCTGTTTTTTTTGCCTGACTTTTCCTTCTCAGTGTCCTCACTAGATCATCATCCATGTACTAAGCTTTAATGAGACTGTTTCTTGGTCCTTTTTCTCTTTTCTTCTCTGGAAACTTTCTTTTGGTGATATATTTAAAATTACATACCCTATCGTCATCTCAAGTTCCACAAGTTTTTAAAGAACTATTTACGTTTCTGCCTGAATCCATCCCTCTTCTTAACTTACTTTTTTTTTTCTGCAGAGAGCATCACCATTCTTACAAACACCATGCTCCTTATATTAATCATTGAACTCTCACTTGAACTTATGCCCTGATAGTATAAATCATTAATTTTTAAAATGTCATTTTTTTCTGGGTTACTTGTTCAACTTATACACATTCTCAAGATAATGGTTGCCAACTTAAATTTTAGGAACAACTTTTCATAGTTGCAATTTTTTTTTAGATTTTTTGCAAGGCAATGGGGTCAAGTGGCTTGCCCAAAGCCACATGGTTAGGTAATTATTAAGTGTCTGAGACCAGATTTGAACTCAGGTACTACTGACTCCAGGGCTGGTACTCTATCCACTGTGCCACCTAGCTGCCCCCACAGTTGCACTTTCAACACTATTTATTACTGATAAGTCTCTACCAGGTACTTTCATTAACAGTCATACCAGTAAATTCAAATACCTCTTAGAAGAGGCACTTATTAAGATATAATGGTAAGGAATTGCAGGGTTTGAGTCAAGAGGGTAGAAAACAGAAAGCAGTCAGTTGAGCTCTTAAAATATTTCTTTCCAAACAACTTTAAAGTAACACTTCACACTAATTTCCAAAGTGGAAGAGTAAATAAAAGTTTACAGTGAAACATTCTTCCAGTCCAAGAAAATAGGAAATCATAAAGAGAGATATGTGGCATGGATTGGAGGTTACCCTGGGGTTTATGTGAATGAAACACCAGGGATGGGACTAAATGGTGGTGACAGAAGCAGTAGCATCTTCAGGAGCTCTCAAGTCAGAGATAGTAAGGGTATTTGGCAAGTAGACAGAAATATTACAGGAAACATCTGATCTAGTACTAGTTGGTGTTTTGCAACTCCATTGCCTACTTCTGGCTTATACATGGAGAGCTGAGAGGAGTACTTTAAGTCAAAAGGAAGTGAAAATTGTAACCTTGAGGAACAGTGTTGTTTCAAGTGTCAAAGAAGGTGGGATCCTGAGGAACATTATAATCCAAATAAATCAGAGACCCTTCAAGGTAAGGACAAGAATACACAGCAAGAGACTGGTGCAGACACCTCTCCCCAAATCACATCTCCTTGGAAACACCAAAAAAATCATATCTCTAGACCAAGATCTGGAAACAGCAGTGTGAAAAATTCTGATGCTTGATATGATGCCCTGCAAGACCCCATGCTAGGAAAAGTGCTCAACATTAGCATACAGTCCTGAATCAAGAAAGCATGGAAAAATGAACTAGCAACAATAACAAAAAAGATTCTAACCAAAAAAAAATTACTATGGTGATCTTGAAAATCATGTCACTAACTCAGAAGATAATAAAGTCAAAAAAGTTACAAGCAAAGCCTCAAAGGAAAATAAAAATTGAACATGAGCCCAATGGGAATTTTTGAGAGGGCTCATAAAATGAGAAAAGTGGAAGAAAAAGTAGGTAAAGAAGTAAAAGTTAAAAAATATGAAAATGTTAACAATCTGGAATAAAAGAGAAACAAAAAACTGAAAAAAAAATAACACTTAAAACTCAGAATTGGTGAAATGGGAAAAGAGGTACAAAATCTCACCAAAGAAAATAATACATAGAAAATGAAATGAGTCAGGGGAAGTTAATGACTTAATGAAATATCAATAAATATTAAAATAAATTCTAAAGAATGAAAAAATAGGAAAAGTGTTAAATATTTCTATAGAAAAAATAACTTATCTGCAAAAAATTTTGAGAAGAGGTAATTTAAGAATAATTGAATTTCTTATATCAAGAATCATGATTTCAACATTATTATATATTTTATTAATTTAATATTAATAATCTAATTTCTAGACATCCTTTTTGTCCTCAGGCTCTGGGCCTGTGAAAATAGTGAAAACAAAGTAACAAAAATTACCCCCCAATCATGATAGGCACTGCCCCAAATTATGCTTACATATGTCAAGTGAAGTGCTTCAGTATAACTTTCACTGTATTGTAACCCCCTGAATTATATAATCAACCCAACAATTCCCACAGGACTTCTTCTGGGATGGTCACAAGTAATGTAATCATTGTATTATCTTGAATGGTGAATATACTCTGGAAAGATCACTCAAGTTTCAAATCTGATTGTTCTATGACCCATTTTCCCACTTAACAATACTGTATAAATTATCTGACTCCAAAACCACATGGAGTAATCCTATGACTTGTAAAATCAGTTTCTTATAACAAAAGAAATTAATAAACTGCTATCTGATTATCTGACACTGTCTCTAATCTGTTTGGTCACTCCTAGGATAGAGATGGCTCAGTAAAAACTTGGTTAACACTTAAAAACTATTTTTATTTAAAAAGAGTCAAGACATCTTATTTCAAGAAATTATAAAGGGTAATTACCTGAAATTAGAGAATTCTGCTATCTATTTTACCTTATAGAAATTAAAAGATACTCTTCATTTTTAGATCTGAAAATGAAAACTCCCAGGAAGCTTACAGACAAATTCCAGAACTCCAAGGTCAAAGCAAAAATACTTCAAGCAGTCAGGGAAAAAAAATCTATTCAAATGCCATGTAGTCACAGTTAGAGTCACACAAAATTTAGCAATTTTGGTGTTAAAGGAGTGAAGAGCTTAGAATTTAATATTCTGGAAGACAAAGGAACTGGAATTCTAAACAAGAATAACTTACCCAGAAAAAATATAATCTTTCAAGGAAAATAAGTGAAATTCAACGTAACAGAGGATTTTTCAAGCATTGCTGCTGAAAACACCAGAGCTGAATAGAAAAGTTGATTTTCAAATCTAAGATTTAGGAGAAACATAAAAAAGGTAAACATAAAAAAAACAAAAAAGGATTCAATATTGTTAAACTGTTTACCTTTCTATATGAGAGGATTTAATATGCATCTTCTAAAAACTTTAACATTATTTGGGTAATTCAACATGGAAAGAACTATATTTAGAGGAAATTTTCTATCTCTAGGTGCACACATTATAAAGGGCAGTAAAAGAAGAGATCAATAAA
The DNA here is from genome assembly GCF_037893015.1 of Macrotis lagotis. Classification (NCBI taxonomy): domain Eukaryota; kingdom Metazoa; phylum Chordata; class Mammalia; order Peramelemorphia; family Peramelidae; genus Macrotis; species Macrotis lagotis. The sequence continues at coordinate 504,538,673 of NC_133658.1, forward strand.
CTGGTGTGGAAGTTTAAAAAACTTGAATAATAACAAAATCAAAATCTTCAATCAAATACCAAAATGGAAATCCTAACAATCAATGGAGAGAGATTAATTAAATTGAAAGTTAAAAACTGAATTTAAATATAATACTAGCAATTGATTTTATAGGAAAAATGAAATAGAGAAAACATTAGCTATTTCGATTAAAAAAGGAAAAGAGGGGAAAAAGCTATTTAACTAGTATCAAAAAAAGAGCGATTAACCATAAAGGAAGATAAAATTAAGACAATTATTAGAAATCTTTTTACCCTATACAGTATAGCTGATAATCTAATTGAAATGGATGGACATTTTCAAAAATATAAACTGTCCAGATTATCAGAAGAGTAAATGGAATTCTTAAATCATTCTCTCTTAGAAAAAATTAATTGAACTACACTTCAATGAGTTCCTTAAGGGGAAAAAAAACCAAAACCAGATGAATTTACAAGTGAATTCTGACCAACATTTACTTCATTGTTCTTAATACTATATAACCTTTTGAAAAACATAGGTAAAGAAGCAGTCCAATCTAATTTACTTTATGACACAATCATGACTTTACTACCTAAACAAGGAGAGCAAATCAGAGAGAGAAAAGTATATACCAATTTTTTTTGTTTTTGTTTTTGCAAGGCAAATTGGGTTAAGTGGCTTACCAAAGACCACACAGCTAGGTAATTATTAAGTGTCTGAGACCGATTTGAACCGAGGTACTCCTGACTCCAGGGCTGGTGCTTTATCCACTATGCCACCTAACCACCCCTAAACCAATTTTCTTAGTGAATGTTGATGCAAAAAATTTAAATAAAGCACTAGTTAATAGGTTACAGAAAGATTCAGAAATATATCACAAAGTTAACACATCATGACCATGTGGGAATTATATGAGAAATACAGGGCTGGTTTAATACTAGGAAAGCTATCAGCATAATTGACTATTTTAAATAACAACAATAGCAAAAATCAGAATTATATCAATTGTTGCAGAAAACAGCCTTTGACAAAATATAGCATATATTCCTATAAAAAAATTAGAATTCATAGAAATCAATGGAGACTTTTTTAAAATGATAAAACCAAGAATAGGCATTTTCTATAATGGGGATAAATCAGGATTAAAGCAAGGATGTAATTATTGCCACTATTATTCAGTATTATATTAGAATGGAAATAAAAGGAAAATGAATTGAAGAAATAAAATCAGGCAATGAGGAAAGAAAATTATTATTTGTTGCAATGATATTATGGTAAACTGAGAGGATCAACTAAAAATCTAGTTGAAATAATTAACTTCAGCAAAGTTGCACACCATAAAATAAATACATGTACATCTTAAGCATATCTATATTCTACTGATAAAAACCATCAGTAAAAGATAGAAAGAGAAATTTTATTTAAAATAACTGCAGAAAATATAAAATATATGTGAATCTTCCTGGCAAAGCAAACACAGAGATAGTCTGAAAATAATTACAAAACACTTCACATAAAAAAAAAGACAAATCTAAACAACTGTTGAAATAATAATGGTTTTCAGATTGGCCAATCCAATATAGCAATCCCACTTAAATTAATTTACTTATTCAGTTCACATCAGTCAAACTAAAAAAAATATTTTATAGAGCTAAAAATAAAAAAAAATTTAAATGGAAAAATAAAAAAGTCAAGAATATGAAGAGAATAATGGGGTTTAAATGTGAAGGAAAGAAAGCTAACAGTACAAGATTTGAAACTATATTACAAAGCAGTAATCATGAAAACAATTTGGTACTATAAGAAATAGACTAGTAGATCACTAGAATCAGTAGAATCAATAACCATAATAATCTATTGTCATTATTTAGATGTTTCATTTGTGTCCAGATCTTTCTGCACTCCCTCAACCGCTACTTGAGGTTTTCTTGACAAAGATACTAGAGTAACTTGCCATGTCCATCTCCATCTTATCTTTATGAAAGAGGATACTGAAGCAAATATGGCTAAGTAACTTGTTGAAGGTCATGTAGTTAGTGACTATTTCTGTTGCTAGATTTAAACTCATGACTACAGGCATCATACTTATCCATTGTGCTATCCAGTGTTTGATCAAAAAAATCCAAACTTTTGGAATATGAACTCAACATTTTAAAAACAAATTTCTTGGAAAGATAAAAAGCAGATTGATCTAAAATAGGCATAAAACAACATGTTATACAATATACCAAGAAAAGATGAAATGCATAAATGATAGTGAGATATCATAAGTAAATTAAGGAAGTGTTGAGAAAATATTTAGTCAGAGCAATATATAAAAAAGAGTTTATCACCAAAGAAGAGATAGAATTATGAGAAAGAAAATAGAATTAATACAAAATAAAAGGAAAATAGGGGAGAGGTTTAGTTATCCCAGGTTTTTTTTTAAAAGGCCCCATTTCTCAGCTATATAGAGAATTGAATCTGATTTATAAAAATAAGAATTATTTTCCACTTGATAGTCAGTGAATGTTAACAAGCAGTCTTCAGAAGAAAAAAATCTGAAAGCTATCAACAGGTACATTGAAAAAGGCTTTAAATCAATACTGATTAGAGAAATAAAAATTAAAAAAAACCTCTAAAGACAGATTGCCTAACATGACAGAAAAAAAGGAAAACAACATATGCTGGGGGTTATATGGGAAAAATTTAGATATTACGGTACCTTTAGGGGAGCTGTGAACTGATTCAACTATTCTATAGAACAATTTGAAACTACTCACAAAGAACTATAAAACCATGCATACTCTTTGACCTAACAACACTTCTATGTATACAAAAGAAAATTTTAAAAGGGAAAAAGATCTATTAGTACAAAAATATTTATAACAGCTCTTTTTTTGTGATGGCAAAGAATTGGAAACTAAGATGATACCTCAAGTGGGGATTTACTGAGCAAGTTATGATATATGAATGTGATAGAATATTATTGTGCTATAAGGAATGATGAGTAGGATGCTTACAGAAAAAAAAACTTCAAGATTTATATGACTTCATGCAAAGTGAAATGAATAGAATCAGGAGGACATTGTGCACAGTACCAGCATTATAGTAAGGATAATCAGCTATGAAAGACAGTGTTCATGATTAAGACAATGATCCAAGTCAGTTCCAAAGGTCCTGTGATTAAAAAAAAAAGCTATTCACCTTCAGAGGATGCTGATGAACTCTGAATTCAGGTTGAAACAGACTTTTTAAAAAATTTGTCTTTTATTGTTTTATTTTGTGCTTTTGTTTACAACATGACTATTAGAGAAATATGTTTTTCATGACTTCATAGATATAATTGATATCAAATCACTTGTCTGCTCAAGGAGGGGTGAGAGGAGGGAGGGAGAAAGAGAGTTTGCAACTCAATTTTTAAAAATTACTATTTGAACATTTATATGTAATTGGGAATACTTCATAAAATAATGATATTAAAATACAAAAAATTGGCAAGGTGTATTATCCTAGAGGCAAGAGGAAGCATAGATCTTTCTGAGCAGGCCTATTCTTTATAAATAGCAATTTGATAGTTCTCTGAAGTCTGGTATAATGTAAAAGGAAGAACTGTGAGGCATAGAGTACTATTAGGATGCTATTGCAAATCCAGACAATAACAAAAAGTGCTTGAACTTGAAAAAGCAAGAAAAAGTTTAGCAACTTCTGAGGATCTTAAAAGCTGAGAACTTAGATTAGAAAGAAAACAAGGAGAAAGCAACCACCAGAAGCACAAAATAAAAACCAAAACACTCAAGTGATAGAGTATTTAGGAAGTAGTCAGCTGTTTCAAATGTTTCTGAGAACTCAAGGATGAAAATAATCTTAAAACAGCTAATATTTTTATAGCATTTTAGAGTTTACAAAGTATTTCTACAACTATCTGAAAGATATGTGATTTCTCAATCGAAAGATCTTTAGGAACATTGGTTGGATCAGTTTGATTTGAGGCAGATGCTTGGAAATAAGGTTGAAAGGGATTGTGAAGGAAGTAGGGGGTAAGAAAGCAAATGTAAAAATCTAGATGATTCTAGGAGTGACTATGAAGGAGAGGAGACATAAGAAAACAGCTTGAGGGAATGGGAGAATCTATTGAAGGTATTTTTTAAGTTTAGGGGAGATTTGAGTATATTTGAGTAAGAAATAAAAATGTCTTGCAGATTAGGAACAACAGAGAGGGATATTATTTTTCTGGGATCATTCTTCACTCCAAAAAATTTAATCTAGAGGTTTAAACTTGCATTGGAACTTCTTCTCTTATTGCTACTGCTAGCATGTCCAATATTGTATTTAATAGTAATGGTGTTAATGGACATCCTTGCTTCACCCCTGAATGTATTGGAAATGCTCTGATTTTATTCCTATTAAATATAATATTTGTTGATGGTTTTAGACAGATACTATTTATTATTTTAAGGAAAACTCCATATATTCCTAAACATTCTAGTTATTTTTTAATAGGAATGGATGTATTTTATCAAAGGCTTTTTCAGCATCTATTGAGAAAATTATATGACTTTTGTTGATTTTACTATTGATATGTTTAATTAAGTTGAGTCTTTTCCTAATGTTGATTCATCCCTGCTTGCCTGGTATAAATCTAAACTGATCATGCTATATTATCCTGGTAGCAACTTGCTGTAGTCTCATTGCTAAAATTCTATTTAAGATTTTTGCATCAATATTCATTAGGGAGATTGGTCTATAATATTCCTTTTCTATATGGGGTCTTCCTGGTTTAGGTATCAGCATCAAATTAGTGTGATAAAAGATGTTTGGAAGAAATCCTTCCTCTCCTATTTTTTAAATAGTTTATGTAGACTAGGAATTAATTGTTCCTTAAATGTTTGGTACAATTCACTTATAAATTCATCTGAACCTGGAACTTTTTCTTAGGGAGTTTATTTATGGTTTCTTCAATTTATTTTTTTCTGAAATGGAGTTAAGTAGTTTATTTCCTCTTCTGTTAATATGGCAAGTTTGTATTTTTGTAAATATTCATTCGTTTCACTCTAGTTGTCCAATTAATTGACATATAGTTTGGAAAAGTAGCTAAAATTATCTCTTTAATTTTCTCCTCATTGGTGGTTAGTTCACCTTTTTCATTTTTTGTACTGGTAATTTGGGTACCTTCTTTCTTTTGAAAAAATCAGATTAACCAGAGGTTTGTCTATTTTATTGGCTTTTTCATAAAACCAATTCTTAATTTTATTTATGAGATCAATCATTTTTATTAATCTCTCACTTGATTTTCAGAATTTTTAATTTGGTATTTAATTAGGGTTGTTAAATTTGTTCTTTTTCTAGCTTTTTTAGTTGCATCCAATTCACTGATCTCATTTAGAGATATAAAGCTTCCCCTAAAAACTACCTTGACTGCATCCCATAAATTATGGTAAGATATCTCATTATTATCATTTTCTTTCATTATTATCATTTTCTTGGATATCATTATTGATTATTTATGAAACCAATTAGAATAGACCATCTTAGGAAATAGTCAGTTTCTCTTAACTTCAGTTCTTTGAATGACTCCTTTATCAGGTTGTTTTAGAAGGAATTTTCTGTTATTTATCAGTTGGACTAGATAGCCTTGGAGGTCTCTTTCAACTCTAAGATCTTATTCTCCTGTGAAAAGATCCTAATCCACTAACAAGTTACATCAGGTTTATTAAGACACTGTCATCTTCATTTTGAGGTGTTGTGTGTATGATGTTTTGTATGTGATATAATGATTTGATACTTTGATATCTTTCTTGGTTGCATGTTATTATTAATATGGGCACTTCTTTCAACTCTGCTGATTACAATGCATCCATAATAACTATCCTGACCAACCACTCATTTCTACTGTCTAATCACAGGGGTTTCACTTTTCTATTTGTAACCAGAAGTTTAGCAATGTTTGTTTGGATTAAAGATTATGGATTAAAATTAAGATGGGAAGGAAAGCTCCCCTTCTCTCCCTAAAAGAGAAATGAGGAATAGAAAAAGTTTAATGCAAATTGAAGGGATGATGACTAGAATCATAAACAAAGGTTGATTTATTCTAGTACCCTTTTATAAAAATTTATTTATTTATTTATGCATTATTAAAATTGCCTTATTTGCAAAAGTGAACCTAACCCCCTCCCCTTAAAAAATAGAAAAATATAATGAAAAATAAAATGAGAGAAAAGAAAAAGAATTGTACTTCAGTCTGTGTTCATATATCATCAGTTCTGTGTCTGGGATGTATTACATTCTTTATCATAAGTCCATCAGAGAATTTCCTTCAATATTTTTTCTCACAGTTGCTACTCCTAATTGTATTTCCCTCCAGTCATTCCTCCCCACTAGCATTTATTCTATTCTTTTTCTTCTTTCACTTTGAACCATCCTTAAAAGCATGTTGTGGGGCAGGCAAATGGAACAACAGACAGAGCACTGTCCCTGGAGCCAGGAGGACCCAAGCTCAAATCTTGCCTCAGACAACCAACAACCACCCAGCCATGTAGCTCTGGCCAAGCCACCCAACCCCACCACCTTGCAAAAAAACCAAAAAAGTGTTTTGTACCTGACTATCCTCTCCCATAATCTTCCCTCTCTTCTATCACCTACACCTTCCCTCTTCCTGCCCCTTTTCTCCCATTCCCCATCTATCCTTTTTTCTTTAGGGTCAGATAGATTTCTATACTCTATTAAGTATGTCTGTTGTTTCTTCTATGAGCCATTTCCAATGAGAATGAAGGCTTACACGTTCTCCCTCATCTCCCCTCCCCCCACTCTGTTGCAAAAGCTTTTTCTTGATTCCTTTACATGAAATATCTTAGCACATTCTACCTCCCCTTTCCCTTTCTTCCAGAACATTCCTTTTGCATCCATTGACTTCATTTTTATAATATATTATACCTTCAACCCCTTCCTGTGCATTGTCTAAATATCCTCCTTCTAACTGCTCCAATAAATGAGAAGATTTATGTGAGTATCATCTTCCCATGCAGGAATACACACAGTTCAACATTATTAAATCCATCACAATTTATTCTTCCTGTCTACTGTCTCTATGCTTTGTCTGAGTCCTATACTTGGAGATCAAACTTTCTTTTAAACTCTAAACATTTCAACAGGAAAGTCTGAAATTCCCTGATTTCATTGAATGCCCATCTTTTCCCCTGGAATAGGATGTTCAGTTTTGCTGGATAATTGATTCTTGGTTGTAATCCAAGTTCTTTTGCTTTCTGGAATATTATATGCCAAGCCCACTGATCCCTTGATGTACATGCTGTTAAATCCTGTATAATCTTGACTGTAGCTCCAAGATATTTGAATTGTTTCTTTTTGGCTAATTGCAATATTTTCTCTTTGACTTTGGAATTTTGAAAGTTGGCTTTAATATTCCTTGGAGTTACATTTCTGTGGATCTCTTTCAGGAGGTAATCAGTGGATTCCATTAATTTCTATTTTGTCCCCTGATTCTAGGATTTAAAGGCAACTTTTTGCATAGAAATTCTTTAAAAATGAAGTCAAGACTCTTTTTCCTGGTCATAACTTTCAGGTAACCCAATAATTTTTAAATTGTCTCTTTTGGATCTGTTTTCCAGGTTAGTTGTTTTTCATATGAGACATTTCACATTTTTTTCTAGTTTTTTTTTTATTCTCTTGGTCTTGTTTTATTGTTTCTTGGTTCCTCACAAAGTCATCAGCTTTCATTCTACATTTGAAAGAGTTGTTTTATTTCAGAGAACTTTCTTATATCCTTTTCCATCTGACAAATTCTCCTTTTAAAGCCATTCTTCTCATCATTAACCTTTTGGACTGCTTTTTCCATTTGACCTAACTGGTTTTTAACAAGTTATTTTCTTCAGTATTTTTTGGTAGCTCCTTCACCAAGCTGCTGATTTGGTTTTCATGAATTTCCTGGAATGCTCTCATTTGGGACATGATTTTCAAAAATCTTTTTTTTTGAGTTTTTCCATAGCCTGGGACCAATTCTCATTTTTCCTGGAGCCTTTGGATACAGAAGCTTGGACTTTGCCATCCCCTGAGTGTATATTTTGATCCTCCACAGGACCAAAGTAATTATCTATGGTCAGATTCTTTTCTTTTCATGTTTTCTCATTTCTCTAGCCTACAACCTGGTTTTAATGCACTTTTTCAAGGTTTTTGAGTATTATTAGGACAGCCCCACAAGGACCTCAGCTCCTTTAATGTCTTATGAAAGGCTCTGACTGCTCTTCTGCTTTACTCTGGTCTGTGGATGATCACAAATGCTGTGCTCTGCCTTAGAGCTGTGAGGAGGGTCCCTGGCCTATGGCAATGGGAGAAGGCAGACTGGGACCAGGGTCTAATATAGACAAAGCACCAGAGTCCTTTCCCAAAGATAGCTTAGAGATCTCAACAATCTCTCCCTAATCCCTTATCTTCTGTGGGCTGAGCACTCTGGAAACAGTTGCCCTATGGCTATCTGCTGGCTGGCTCTGCAGTCTTGATTCTGTTTTTCAGGGCTGGAGTTGCACTGGGTTGGACTCCATGTTCAGTCAGGAAGAGTTTTCCTGCTGATCTTCCAAGTTGTGCTTGGTGATCTCTGAGTTGGGAGATCTGGATCGCTTTCACTGTCATGAGTCCAGGCACCCCTAGGGACTTAGATGCTCCACAGGCTCTTCCTGGACCACTGGAGTTCATTTGTTTTGGAGCAGCATGACCCTGACTGTGCTGCTGCTGCTTCCAAAATCAGTGGAACAAAATCTTCCCATGGACCTTCCAGGCTAGAAAATTGTTTCAGTGGGGTTTTTTGGTGGTTCTTACTCTCTAAAATTTGGTATCATAATTTTAAGGTTTTTAGAGTATTTTGGAAGAGAGATTCTGGGAATTCCTGCCTTTACACTACTATCTTGACTCTGCCCCTTCTTGCATTTTTTCTGTATATATTTATATAATCATGATTTTTGTTGCTTTTATTAATTAATCAATGATATGCATAGTTTTCTTAATATTGAACCAATGCTTAATTAATTAAATCCAAACTGGTCAAAAGGTTTATACTTTACTATAGGCTTAACTAAAGTTTCATTTATTTTGCATATTAAATTTCTTTACATAGAATTGTCTGTAATTTTCTTTTGCTTTTTTAATCTCTCATTTAAGCATTGAAGTCATATTTGTATCATAAAAAGAATTTGGCAGCACCACTTCTCTTCCCCCACTTTGACCAAAAGTTTGTGTAATTATAGAATTAATTTTTCTTTGAATAGTTGATAAAATTCTCTTGTGAATTATTCTGGTTCATTTTTCACCACTTTGGGAGAGAAATACATAGCTCGTTTCACTGAATTTAGAAAGTTCAGGAAAGATGAAAATGCCTTAATAAGTAATTTGCATAGAAAGTGATAACCTGCATTGGTACAACAAAGTTCTCAAACTTGGAGAAGGTGAACCTATAAGCAATAAAATTGCAAATCAAATATCTATCTATCTATCTATCTATCTATCTATCTATCTATCTATCTATCTACCTATGTCTAGAAAGATACTGTCCTGTTAGAGTATCATCTCATAGTAGGATATAAGTAGATATTCATGGATATGTAAATATATATATTTGTGTATAGTGGTTAAATTTATTCATTTATAGTTTATGGCTAGTTATGATAAGAGATATCAGGTTTTTTTTACATTTTTTAACCAAAATTATACACAGTTGACTGAATAATTTTTGAATTGTGTTTTTTAAATGTTTTATGATTCTAGGTTTATTAATTATTATCTCTTTATGAGAATTGGAGGTATAAGCATTGAAGAGCTAACTTCTTTCAAGAATTCTCACTCTCTCAACTTAAACTTTTCAAGTATGTGTAAACTTTTTTTAAAGTTCTTTTTTTACAGACAGTAGGGTTGGGGCAGCTAAGTTGTACAGTGGTTAGACCACTGGCCCTGGAGTCAGGAGGACCTGAGTTCAAATCCAGCCTCAGACACTTAATAATTACCTAGGTGTGTGACCTTGGGCAAGTCACTTAACCCCATTGCCTTGCAAAAATAAAAAACAACAATAAAAAGCAACAACAAACAAGGCAAAGTGTAATTATTAGGTAATTATTAAGTGTCTGAGGCAGGATTTGAACTCAGGTCCTCCTGACTCCAGGGCCAGTGCTCTAGCCACTGTACCACCTAGCTGTCCCCCAAACTGTTTTTAATATATCTTTGAACTACTTTTCACTCTTATGAATTAAACATCAAAATGTACTTATATAATATAAAATCTGTATTTTCAAAAGGAAAAATAGTAAGAAATATATGCTTGGGTTAATGTGCCTAGGTCAATGTCATCATCATCATCAGAGGAGAAAAAGTAATCAGTAACTGGATAAAGCAGAGCGCTAAAGTCAAAGAACCAAGCAACTAATTATATTCAAAGATCAAGAAAATAAGGGAATCACTTATCCTAAGGTAAATGGTACAGTTCAACAGTCTAAAAATCAAGTTTCAATGTCTCATTAATGTGGATATGGGTAGCCAGAATGTTAATTGGGCTAGCAAGACCCAAGAAATAAGGTTGACCCTTTATATGCAAAGACAAACATCTATCAGTATGTGCATCCATGTACACACAAACTTAAATATATCCTTTCTGAGATGCTTTAGATTTTATTGAAGAGATGAAAAGTTTTAGGTACATTTAGTTTAACCCAAGTAATTTATCCTTACTTATAAATATAAAAATTGGTTGATATTTGATAAGTTGATCAGGATATGACACTGTATATTGGGAGAAAAGGAAATGATTATAGGGAAAAATTCAAAATGAGTTAAATTTCATGAACTTTCCATGGAAACTCTGCCAGGGAAAGGACTTGGCAATATGTCAGTAAAAATTCTTTGTTACAAGAATTTCAGCCATCTTTACCACACCTAATACAGTACAAGGAAACTTACTGTTAGTAACTGGCAGTTGAGATAATTATCCTTTTTTCTTTCAGGAGCATAATGGTCACATTGTTTGATTGATGAGTCCCAACAAAGTGTAATCAGAAAATGGAGAAGCCAGGCTAAGTGTATGAAAGTCTGGTTAGGTGGAGTTCTTTGATGGATTTCCAGGTCTTGTTAGGGGACTCGGGCTGTGAGAAGAGAGCATGTCAGAAGATCTTTGTCTTTTCACCTAGGAAGACACTTCTAACATTGCAAATCCTTTTTTTTTTATCTGCCCAGAATCACTTAAACCAACTCAGCATTTCTGTCATCAGGTGAGGCTCAAAATCAAAGCACAAAACAGGATTTCACTGTATTGACATGCCTCACCAACAAAGTCAAGATCAGATAACTTCAACCCTTGGTGATTCAGAATCAGATCAAATAGTTTTATGTCATTTCTAACTTAGACTTTTAAACCATTTGCCAGACTTCCTGTGTTGACACTAGAAAAACAATACTGAAATCATTACTGAATATAAGGTATACCAGGAAATTGTTCTCGGAAGCCTAAACTACAAGGAAAAATATAAGGTGCTGCTAATTTTTAGAAGGTCATTCCAACCCTTTAATAATATTTAATTTATGAGTATAAAATTAGAATCAAACCATTTGTCATCAATAAACATAAGAAAATAGGTCATAAATAACTGAGTGTTGACTGACTAGGAAGGAAACAAGCACTTATTAACTGCCTACAATGTGTTAAGAACTTTAATATCTTATCCCATTTGATCCTCACAACAACCTGGAAAGTAGTTATTCTTACAATTTTCCATTCTATAGAAGACAAAATTGACAAAGGCAAGGGTTAAGAGGCTTGTCCAGGGTCAACAGCTAGTAAATGTCTGAAATTACATTTGAAATGAGGTCTTTCCAATGTGCCACATATCTGCCTTTAATAAAGTATGTAATTGATTTCTTAAACAAAAAAGGACTAATAGACACAAATTGCTTATAAATGTAAAAATCATTGCTTACAACACAATTATATCTGATTCACAGAAGAATGCAAAGAATAAGATGAAAAAATAAAAAAGGAACCATGAAGAAAGGAAAGTTAGTCAAATGATTATGATGTATCACTGACACAAAACTGTGATGATTGTTTAGAAGAAAACCAAAAAAGAATGCAAGGAGGATGTTTTAAAGGCAGAAAGAAGCATCATATCAGAGATGTACATTACTCTGACCTTTTAACAATTGAATTCCACTTTTTTTCAAGTTTCACTAAATAGAATGCTGAAAATACAAAGAAGATGCTGATTTTCATTTTAAAAAGAAAGAAAAGAACACAAGGAATAAGAAAATGTGCTTTTGAATAAAATTGCATTATTCCTTTTTTATTTTTTAATTTTAATTTTTTCAGTTCCTAATTCTATTTTTCATTCCATTATTCCCTATTTTATTTTTTTACTTTTAATTTTTTTCAGTTTCTAATTCTATTTATCTTTCCATTATCTTACCCATTGAAAATGTCAAGAAATATGATTATTCCATATTCTCATTAAAGCATAGTAGAGCATTTGTTTGGATATTGAATTGTTTTGCCTCAAATTAGGCACTTTTTTATATGGGCCATATTAGTTGGCTGATTCTTGTCCTTCAGTATCAGTGAAGCCCAAAATGACCTATGTTAGTGGAAAAATTACTGTGTGTCCAACTGTGGCTGATCAGACTGATACTAGCTTGGAAGGCTCTAACACAGTTTGGGCACAAATAGTAGATGTGAACACCTGGGTTGGGTTTACTAAACTTATAATTCATATTTTCTTTGAGCTGCTTCAATTCTTCCTTGCTCATAGCACACAACATCCTCTCTGATGAGGATAAGTCATGTTGGATGGTCCTGTGCCAGTGTCTCCCATGTTGCATAATTAATTCTAAAGTTCTTAAGAGACCTTCAGGATGTCCCAGTATTACTTCTTCTAAGTTTCCCAGTATTACTTCTTCTGACCTCCTTGTGGGCTCTTGAATTTTGTGAGTTCTCCAAGTAAACCATATAAATATTAACATATATATATATATATATATATATATATATATATGTGTGTGTGTGTGTGTGTGTGTGTGTGTGTGTGTGTGAGATTGTATTGTTTGGGATAGCATAATCCAAGTGGATGCTGATGTTTTCATGTAAGAATATGAATAAGTTTACATTTTTGTTAATAACTCCATTTTAGTAGAATAAAACATAGAAGGAAAAGATACAATAAAAGCTCAGGGACTAACAGCAAAGTTTATTTAAATTATATTATTTATTTTAGTTTTTCTCATATTGTTGTTGCATTTTTTGACTTATATCTGCTGTTTCATTGGTATAGCAGGCAACCAGTCATGAACTTCAACTTTATAGATCAGTACTTTCTATAATTTCCAGCTTTAGACAATTAGTTAGGCCACTGAGGGATGAAGTGAGTTGCCTAGGATCACAGAAACATGTGACAGAAATAGGGTTTTTAACCTTTGTCTTCCTAACTTTTTAAGGTCAAGATTTACGATAAAAATAGCTATATGCAAAGACTTTGAGAGATGTAAGGAAACTCAGAGGTCAAAATCCAACCAATACATGAAATTACCATTAAAGTGCTATTAAATTACTATTAAAAATAGTCTATAAGTGGTAGTCCTGTATCTGAAAGCCTCACAAAGAGTTCCACTTCTCTGTTGGATCAGCTCTATTTTTTTTAGGAAGTTTGTGTTGATTTTAAGTCTAAATTGACCTTTTTTGCAAATTTTACCCATTGTTCCTGGTTGTGCCTTCAGAAGGGTAACAGAACATTTTCTGACCCTTACTCAACATGATAGTCCTTCAACTACTTAAAAGACAACCATTATGTTTCCACCTCCACCCACCCAACCAACCTGAGCTTCCTCATCCTCACAATAAACATGCTTGGTTCCTCTAACTGATGTTCATATGTCTGTCATTTACTCAAGACCTTTTACCATTCTGAGTGCCTTCCTCTACCTCCAGCTCATCAATGCTCATTTTCAACCAAAGCAAGTAGACTGAACACAATAATTCCAGATGACTTCTGGTGATGCTGGGATAGACCTATTCATGAAATCTATGCCCCTATTAATGCAATTCAAAGTCAGTTTTTTAGTTGCCATATCATACTAATGACTTCTAATTAAATGAACTTATAATTCACTAAGAATCTCCAGGTATTTTTTAATTATTTCACCATGTCATAATTTTTTGTTACCCAAGTGCAAAGCTTCACATTTATCTTTATTGAATTTTAACTTATTAAATTCAGCTCAATATTGTAGCCTGTCAAGTTACTTTTGGATCTGGACTTAGTAATCCAGGTTGTTTGATATACTTTCCAGGTTTATGTCTTGTGCAGATTTAATGAACACGTCATTTATCAACTAGGTTGCTTTTTCAAGTCATTGATAAAAATGTTAAACAGGACTTGAACAGATCCCTGGGGGTAATCCACAGGGGAAGGCTATCTTCCCAACTGACATTGGATCATTAATGAATACTCTTTAAATCTGACTATCCAACCAGTTCTGAAGCTTTATGATTACATTTTCATATAATTCATATTTTTCCCCCAGCAAAAGGGAAAGAGGTAGGCAATATATAAATAAATAATGCTTACTATGTGCCAGATGCTGAATTCAGTACATTTTTAATTTGTTTTTTTACAGTCTTTACAAGAACTCTGAGATTTAGGAGTTATAATAATCATTTTATAGTAGAGGAAATGGAATGTAAATAATTTGTTCAGAATCATGTAATTAGTAAATGTCTAGGGCCATATTTGAACTTTGATCTTCCCAGTTCCAGGTCCAGTGTTCTATCCCCTGTGCTACCAGTTGTTTCAGAATACTAGAATGAGCACAATCATATCATCTTCACCTCAACACTTTATGAGTGATTAGATGCTGTGCCTTGATACATCTGGGCAGCTAAGAATATGATTTGATTGTTCACTAAGTCTGAAAAGATTCTTCTTCATTGCATTGTTTTCCCTTTGTGGAATTACATTTCATTTCATTCATTCAGAATTTCATTCTTTAGTATCTTCTATCTTTCCTAGGATGATTTCCTCAAAGCATTTTATTCTATGGAAGCATACCTAGTTTTCCTCTGAACCTTTCTGGCTTTCCCTAAAAGATAGGTATATTTGCCTTTTCTATTATAAACTTGAGGATTCCTTAGAGAGTTCATCTCATTTTCAACACATCAAACAGGTTCTTCCTGAGAATCAGATTCTGAATATAATTTCCCTTTATTCATTCCACCTTCTGAAGAATAAAATTATTGCTAAAACACGTCAAGAAGTTTCTGTTTTTCTGCCTCTTGGGGAGAGAGATCCTAACCTACAATCAGGGAAAACTTAGTCCTATTTCTGAGACATAAATATGTCAGACACATTGTGGCACTTAGATGTGTGACCCTGGGCTGATCATTTCAATTCTCAGAAGCACAGAAAACTCTCTAAAACTGATTAGGTACAGAAAAATGTTGATCTGTAATGGTAGCAGTTTCTCACTGAGAGCTCCTTATATACAGACATAAACACACACACAAACATATGGCAATTGGGGTAAGTGATTTGCTCAGGGTCACACAACTAGTAAGTGTCAGAACTCAGGGCCTCCTGACTCTAGGGATGGTGCCCTACCACATAAAACCTATCTGCCCCTACAAAGCCCAATCTTGTAAGGGAAAAAAAATCATCTGAATTATTAGTAATGTTTTAATGATAATAAACAGAAGAGAAATATAAAGGGGAAATATAGAATTGAACAAATTGCTGGGCAAGCTAGAGATGAAAAAACATTATGGCACTGATAAAGGGATTACTAATATATATATATATATATATATATATATATATATATATATATATATATACACACACACACACACACACACACAGATTTATACAATTCTGAAAACTACATTCTAGTTTTTTTACCCTAACTGACCATGTATTAAAGCACAGAAATATTGAAAATGAATAACAAAGCAAAAATTTTCATCATTGACAGATTATAGGAGAAATAAAATTAGTTTAGGAAACACAAGCAAAAGACAGCTAAAAAACAAGATGTAACAATAACAACCCAACTGAGTATGTAAGATAGCAAATTATAGAAACTACAATTTTGTGAACAAAAATGACAATGATAAAATCACAACAACATGCCAAAATTTGGAGGCATGTATTTAAAGCAGTGTTCTAGGGAAAATATATCCATAATATATCCATAGAATCACACATTAGCAAAATAGAAAAGGAATAATGACTGAAATATGCATTTGTAAAAACTAGAAAATCAACAATAAATGCCCTAGTAAGACAATAGATATCTATGTTGTTGTTACCAGATTGAGAACTCCTGAGCAAGGAATCACCATGTCTTTTGTCATTCTCTGGCCCATCCTGAATAATCTATGGTCTAACAGTTTTTGTGGAGTTTGTCATTATTTTCAGAGAATACGCATTTTATTTTTCTTTGGAGCTTCTAGTCATTTTCTCTTCAGGAAGAGTTTAAAAGTTCTAATTTTGCTGATGTACTTTCCTTCTCTTTTCTTTTTCTTTTCTTTTTTTTTTTTTTGTTGTTGCACTCTTCATTCTCTGAACCTGATGAGGGTCAAATCTCCACCACTCACCCTCAGATCCCTTTTCCCCATTCAAGCATTTCTCTGTTTTTTTTTTTTTTTTGGTAGGAACACTTCATTCTCTTACAGTCTTGAATGTGGAGCAGCATTCTTTGAATCCCTTTATTTTTTTCCTCAAAGAGGAAGATCAGTTTACACCTGGAACACAGATAACATTTACTTAGATGTGGCAGAAACATAAACATCATGATGCAAAACTATTCAATTTACTCTATTCTCCATTAATAGTTGAGATTTTCTTTGAACCATTTGTAGGTATTTATTTACATCTCATTCCAAAACACCCATTAATGCTTTCACAGCCATTTTTTTTACTTTTAATAACTTGATCATTGCTGCAGATGCTATACCTAAGTTTTCTTTCATAGAGGGAGATGAAACAAAATTCATAATATGTATTACCACAAATAAGCCAGTATGTAGAACTGTTGCCTAAGACAGATTAGAATGTAATTGGTAAATATTTAAAAAAGTAAATAAAATAAATAATAGATAATATTACATTTTATGACTAAGTCAATTGCAGCCCCGGAATCCTGCTATATGGATTAGTAATCCCTATTTCTATTGTTTGATATCACTGCTGTAGGACATTATCAGGATAACAGAAGTTTTCTCTTTTTTTTTTTAGGTTTGTTTTTTTTTTTGCAAGGCAAACGGGGGTTAAGTGGTTTGCCTAAGGCCACACAGCTAGGTAATTATTAAGTGCCTGAGGTTGGATTTGAACTCAGATACTCCTGACTCCAGCACTGGTGCTCTATCCACTGCGCCACCTAGCCTCCCCAGAAGTTTCTTCTAATGAGTGTGCTCTCTGAAAAGAAGATACACAAAAGGACAGGGGTACTTGATAATTAGTTCCATTGCTGTATTCCTTTTTCTAACTTTGTTCTTTCTGGCTTCCAGGATAAAGAAAGGAGCCTTGAGTATTAAGAGAGATTGGCAATCAGCACATATGAAGAAGCACAAGGACAAGCATTGCCCATGCCCAGATGCCACCGGGTTCATGAAAGAATGATACATTTAAGCCAGTTTAGTTGGGAGAGAAAAGATTCAGAATAATTGGGCTTGTTAACCATTCTGAATTCCACCTGGCTAGTTGGGAAACTTAGTTCCCTATCATCTATGCTAGGGGTGAGGAACCTTTATTATTCTGGTTTTGCAAAGGCAAAAACAGGCAGGACTCAAAATCCAATAAATAAGGGAACTTTTTTAGGGGTGAAATAATTAAATATTTGACCACACATTGACTCTATATATATTCAAATGGCCCTTAGCAGCAAAAAGTTCCCCACCCCTGATGTCTTTTTAAAAATTTATGGCAATGAGGTTAAGCAACTTGCCCAAGGTCACACAACTAGGCAGTTATCTGAGGCCAGATTCAAACTCTGGAACTCTCAACTCCAGGGGTGGTGCTCTATCCACTGTGCACCCCTAATTCCTGTGAATTTGAAATGAGAAGTGGATGCTTCTTTCCCATGAGTATCTTGTAAATGTGATTAGCACCCTTCCCAGCTATACCCAACGATTATGAAGGGCTACTAGAAATGATTAGGAAGCAACTAATTTTAGTAGCATAATTTGTTAAAATCACTTGTGAATGAAAAAATCAATTAATGATGAAGTTATGCCATATTATGGGAGAGCATGGAAGATTCCACTTTCTAAAAATCACTGCAAAATCCACTCATAGCACACAAAAACAGGACAGAACATGTATGAAATTTGTATGGGAAGATCCAGGTTTTTAACAAATGAGAGTTTTTAACAAAAGAAACATTAAGTATTGGTAGTACAAGTGAACCCTGATTTAATGCTACGCAGATGTACTCAGATGCTATTTTGCATAAGTTTATGGCTTAGGAACAGCCCTACAGTATCACTATAGTAATACCTCTCATAGCCACCTGCATAGCCACATGCATAGGAATAGGAAAACACAAAGGGCTGTTAATAAAACAAAACAGTTACTCACTAAGACAACATCACTTAACCACAAAATCCACCGTTACTATCCACTGAGACAGGACCAATTATTTAACCACAGAACTATGGAATTACTTAACCACAGTATCCAGAGGATAGAACCAGAAATATTAATTTAGCATTAGTACCCAGCAGACCCATTGTCCCCTAAAGAAAGAAATACTAATGAAGGGATTCTTCCTTTGATCCTTGGACACTGAATATGTATTGCTTAATGTATAATTTTCTGTTGAAAGGTAGAACATTGTTGATAATTCATTATAATTGCTGTATTTTATGTTCCTAATATGATGTGGAGTAACTGACTCTAATCACTTCCCAAACTCTTTTGATTGTTCTCCAAGTTATGTTTTTTTTAATGTAAAATGTTTTCTTTTTTATTATGAATTTAATTTGTATCAGTAAGCACGAACATTTCAACCTGCAAAGAACAACAATAAATGGATTATATATGAAACTTTTAGTACAATTTGTTTTTAGAGGAAGTCTGAAGCTTGGGAGGGATGAGAGAGTCTGAAGAATGAAATGCTGAAAATACAAAGGGAAACAATTCAAAAAGGAGGGGGGAAATGGTATTTTTCTAAACCTATTCCCTATAGTCAGGAAATAGCAAGGCCTGCCTCCATGAAAGACTCCTTTTGCCCCCCTCCTTTCAAGACCCCACTATTTTAGTACTTTGCAAAACAACTCAGTTCCTTCCAGTGAGATGGAATATACTAGGCCTTACCATCTAATTGTCTCTACATAATAATATAATTTAGGCCTTATGACATTTTCATTACCTTAAACCCTTTACACTGACATCTGATCTGCTGAAATAACTAATGGAAACCAATGACCTTCTACATCCAACCCTCCACTGATCACTTAGAATTTCTGAACATCCTCCAGCTGATCTTTTATATTTGAGTTTCTCAAGAGTATGGAATATCTCCCTCTTTCTATTGTATTAAATTGCTTAAATAGTAAATATTTAAGAAATTATTTATATTCATTCCTTCATTAATGCAAAGAAACCTCACCATTTTTTTTAAAGAAGTGGGTGGTGGCTAGTTGGTGCAGTGGATAAAATACTAACCCTGGCGTTAGGAGGACCAGGGTTCAAATCTGACCTCAGACACTCTTGCATAAATGAAAAGGGGGAAAAAAGAAACATATAGAAGAAGGGAACAAGTTAAGTAGTAGGTAATAATTATAAAATAGCATTGTAAAATAGTATTAGGAATGATAAAACAAAGAAATGGTTAAGACTGGCAAAGGAAGGTAAAAATAGACAAGGATTTTTTTTATTATTGGTCTTTTCTTTAAAGCTGTGTTGGTAAGCAGGATAGATGAAGGGATAGGATCTCTGCTTGAAGTTATAGAAGGAATAATGATAACCAACAGAAGGGAGAAGTCAGTCACTCAATTCCAACTTTGTTCCTCTTTTCTCTGCGAAGAAACGCAAACTGGTAGCAATAAAATGAAAATAATTAAGAGAACTGATCTGCACTACCAACAAGGAGAAGATAAGAACTGTATTTTATGAATTAAAGTTAAGTGACTTGGAAGAACTACATTCATAGGACCTGAAAAAGGTGTCAAATATAATTGCTTTGCCACTGTTAGTATAAATGGAAAGCTTTCACATGATCAGAGGAAAGAAAATGTTATCCCATCATAAGAGAGAGAGACAGAGACAGAGATAGACAGAGAGACAGTCAGACAGACAGAGACAGAGTTCAGTACTATAAGCCAGTGAGTATGATTTTGTTTCTTAGGAAAATTCTAAGATGAACCAGTACATAAAATATTTGGGAAATAACAGTAAAGGGAATCTATGGTTATAAAAGTCATAAGAGCTTCATAGTCCTATCTAAGCTAACCATTTAAAAAAAATAGAACCAAGATACTGTAGATGCAGTTCACAAAGATTTTTACAAAGCATTTGATAAAATATCTTACATTATTTTTGTGCATGTTTGAAGGTATTTATCATATCTCCTAATTTCAATGCTGAGTTGGGTTCTCAGATCATGACTTCTATAACCTGTCACGGCTTTAGGGTTAGTTCTGACATTTCTGGCACATGAGTCTTTACTGTTCTGATTTCCCTTTCTGATTATCAGTTGATATAAATTAGGCAACTGGATTTAATTATTTTTTAGAGGATGGAATATAGTATGGTAATATAGTTGATTCAAAGAATCCACAAAAATCTGTGACACTCTCCATCCAGTTCATATATTCCATGTGAAAGAGAAATCAAGTTCAGAAGTACATACAATAAAGAAAAGTCACAGTCAATTACTTCATTATGCCTACTTGATCTTTTCCCTTAGAGGTTTTTAAATTCTATTTATTTAAGGCAATGGGGTTAAGTGACTTGCCCAAGGCCACACAGCTAGGTAATTATTAAGTGTCTGAGTCTGGATTTGAACTCAGATCCTCCTGACTCCAGGGCTGGTGCTCTATCCACTGCTCCACTTAGCTGTTCTTTTCCCTTAGAATTTTGTCAAAAAGTCTTTTTCAAAAATCTCCCACTAATTGGAGCTAAGATTGGGTTTCTTCCTTATTTTATGAATCTTCTGAATCAGTTATTGCTTTATAACATTTTCTTTCTTGGAAATGTTTACTGCTAAACTTTAGGTTGCCCCTATTCAGTTATTAAATATATTTCCATCTGTACTCTTTCAATTTCCTTTTGATATGACCTTTTATATCAAGATCATGTATCTGTTTGGAATTCATTGTGGTATATCATATGTTGTTGCTCTAAATATGATTCCCAAATTCTCCCATAACATTTTGTAGAATCCTAAATTCCCTGGTAACATTTTGTAGAATATTTGAATCCTTATAAGATTATTGGTAATGCTTTGGTAGATAGAATACTATAGTATTGCTTATGAATCTTATAAGTATCTGGTGCATAATACATAGTTAATAAAGATTTGTTGATCTGATTTGAATTATATACCTAATTTTATTTCATTGATCAACTTGTTACTTTTAACAACTACCAAGAAGTCTCTGATAAACTTCAACTCCCAGTCCACCATTTATCATGAGATTCATATCAATTTGTTTCTTGAGATGATTTATTTTCCCCCCAAATCAATAAATCAACTTTTTAAAATGACATATCCTTTTGATAGTCTCATCAAACCTTTGGATCACTTCTTAGAATGTTTTGAGATGCATACAATATAATATATAAGATTATAAAGGAAACCAAGTTATTACAGTATAGAAATAGTCAAGAAAAGAAGTTCATAGAACCTAGGTTAATAACCTAAAAAAATAGGTTGACTGATAGATAAGACAAAAAAAATCTCTAAACTAATTTAGATAGTATCATTTTTACTAAATTGACATTGTACAATTTTGAATATTTAATATTACATTGTTTAGACTTCTTAATTTCTTTAGAAAAGTATTTTATGGTTGTGTTCAGATAATTCAAATGCATGTGTTTCAGTAGATGGGCTCAAGTATTATACAGTCTGAATTTATTTTGAAAGACATTTTTTTATCTTATTAGGATTTGTTGGAAATATACTGGAAAACTGATAATTTTCATTTTTCCCCATGATATATTTTGTTATTTACTAAAAGTATTAATGATTTCAATGATTTTAATTGACTCCTAAACCCATTATGTCTTTTGCAGAAAGTAATAATTTTGCTTCCTTTCCCAATATGTGTTTTCTCAGTTTGTATCACTCTAGAATTATATAAAATAGTGAAGAGATTGGAAAGTTTTGCCTTAACTCTAATCAATTGTGTTTTTAGTTTTCCTAATTTTGAAGCAATTATGCACTTAGAATATAAGTACAATCTGTTCACATTTTATAAATTTTAAATATTCTATTCCAATCTACAACTTATCTGGGAAATATATCAAAGAGAGATAAATAAAAATCATTGTACTACCTGTATGTCATGAACAAAAAAGGACCTATTCTTCATATTTGAGAAATTATAAAGCTAAACTGCACAGATATGTTAGAATCAGAAACAAAAATAGAAATTGAAAGAATCCATCAGTCACCTCCTAAAACACACACCAGGAACATTATATTCAAATTCAGAATTTCCAGTTCAAGAAGAAAATATTACAAGCATCCAGGAGGAAAGAATTAAGTACCATGAAACCACAGTCAGGATTATACAAGACTAAGAAGTAGTCATTTTTAAGGAATAGAAGACTTGGCATATGCTATTTCAGAAGGCAAATTAGTATTAAAAGTAAGAATAATTTGCCCAACAAAATTACAGGGGGAGAAATGAAAGTTTAATGAGATAGAGGTCTTTCAAACCTTCCTGATTAAAATACCAGAACTGAATATCAAAACCAACATTCAAACATAAGAGAGACATAAAAAAGTAAGCATCATTTGAGAAATCATAAGGGACTAAAAAAGGTTAAACTATTTATGTTCCAATATGGGAAGAAGACATATAACTCTTAGGAACTTTTTCATCATCAGGGGTATTAAAGAGAGTCTAATTAGATAGAGATTAGTTATGGTTCTCTAATGCAGAAAAAATGATCTCAAAATAAGAATGGAAAGGTAAGGAAAAGGAGAGATGAGAAGGGGGACAAAGATTGAGGAAAATTGTCATAAATACTGGATGCAAAAAAAAAACTTTATATAGTGGAAGTACAATAGTGGGGAGTGGGAACTAGGTTGGAACATTGTAAATGAGTGAACAATACACACATGCACACATCTGGGTACAGGAATTCATTTTATCCTCCAGAGAAGTAGAAGGGGCAAGGGAATAAGAAAAAAGGGTGGTGAATTAAGAGGTGATGTAGATTGATGAGGCAATGATGAGAAGCAAAAACAGACTCTTGAGTAGACAAAAGGATAAAAAGGAGAAGGAGAAATATGGGAGAAATATAAAATTCTCAATCAAAACAGAATTTCAATTGGTCCCATTTTTCTCATCTTTGAAAAGATGGAATTGGAAAGTTGAGTTTTGATATTCCCTTTCATTTCTAAAAAAGGATGATTAAAACTATCATTTGTTTTCTTTAAAACACTGAAAGAAAAAATGCAATTATAAAAGAGATACTTTTAAAATCCAATCATAGTATCACATTTATCTATTGTCAAGTTTTGCAAAGTGTTTTTTATAAAAAAGAAAGAAACTGTGAGAAGGAAGAATAAGTACTATTATCCTGTTTTTACAGAAAAGGAGACTTAGAGAAAATTTGAGGGTCTTAGGAAATGTTGTAGCCAGGGGTCAAACATAGATCGTCTGGTTATAATCCCTTTTCTCATTACATTACATCAGCTTTTCTCTTTAGCTAAAAAGCGATGGAGAACTTGAATTCTACTGCTTTGGTTAAAAGCAGAACATTTAATAAATTCTTGAGCTGAGCTTCTGACAATTTCATCTCTCAGAAGGTAATATGAGTGAGTAGGGAAATTACTACTCTGGAATTCATTCTGATTAATAAAAGAAGTATGACTGGTGATGTGTATGTGGCTAGACTTTTGGAAAAAAAGTAACTGTCACTCTGGAATTTTCAATAACAAAGGTAAATAATAAAGATATTGCACACCAAATTTAGGCAAAAAAACCTCTGTAACATTGTTAACTGATTCTGGTTTGAATTCAAGCCACTATGCTAAGTGCTAGGGATAAAGAAGTATAAATAATACAATGAATTAGAACAAACCAAATGATAAAATTAATAGGATGTTTAGTATATTGTGTAGGTAAGCATTTCTGTGGGTTGTGCCGGGCTTCTCCTCTACTTGTATCTTCTTGGCTAGTTGGGACTTCAGCTAAAAGTTGGCCAAGGTTTCAAGTGTTATTACTGACCAATGAAGATTTGTCCTTGACAAATAATAGATAACACTGGTGACCTCAGCATAAACTAATATCCATATTTCCTCTCTCCAGTTTCTTATCACATCCAGGTTAGGAAAACATAGGTCTTCTTTAATTTTCTTCTTCTACCTTTATGCCTTCATTTTGTGTATAACTTTATCTCTCCCTAGGCCCTGTCAAATACTAAACTAGAAGAGGGAAAGACAACATCCTGGCCACCAGTCTAAAATGCTAGGAATCTTTGAATTTTCTTTTCTGTGACTTAAATCATCCTTTGACCTAAAACTTTCTTCTTGATATTTTTTGGGTTTTAACTTGAGTTTAAAGTGTGAGGACTTTGGGAATATATTACTCTGTAGAACTTCACTGAGATGTTATTAATCTCCTTTTGTCATCTTTTCCATCTATGCCTACCATCATTTTTGTTTTATCTTAAACAGTATTCTAATATGGATGATCCTTTCAGAGAAGTGATTGTACATCAATAGTTCCCATTTAGTGATTCCCAAAACTCCTGAGCATTTGCAAAAATGATTCAAGTGGTTTGATCTCTAAAAAATGCAAATTATATTACACAAAAACATTTCTTTTATGACCAAAAGTATGTGCATGTTTAAAGCATAATAACTTTGTTTCTGTGGTAATTCATAACTTCCATGATCAGGCAAAAAACAATTTTGGTGTTTTTGCATCAATTACTTCAAACTCTGACCACTTGTAAAAAAATTTTGTTTATCAAGTTGTCATTAAATTATTTCTAAAGTGCCATAACGGATTGACTTTTGCAGTATCATGACTTGTAATGTAAGGACAGACATATGCACATACTTTCATTTGCCTTCTGTATACTGCAAGAGTAGCTCTCCCATTTTCCTCTGTTGCCCCGTAATTGTATCTCATCATCTGTGTAATCACAACATCAAGATGTTACAAAGGTTTGCATTCTTGAAACACAAATGTCAGGTTTTTTGAAAATGTAGATAATAAGGCATATGTGTTACAAACTAACTTAAACTATCATGGAACATCACATATGTTTTGCAGAAATAAACTGTATATTGTCTTTTATTGCAGTGTTGACAACTATTTTTATTTAAACTTATTTTCTGCTTATGTTGCCATTCTTTTAAATGTTGCATTTTCAAGTGTACTACTTGGTAATACTGGTGAGTCATTCAGTAATTTCTGTGAGAGTATAATTATTGTCTCAGTGGTAAAGGAGAAGAATGTCATGTCTGAATATTTTTCTAACAAAAATTAATTGATAAATATTGTGTTAAAATAAAGCAATATATGAAATTGAACTTAAAATGCATTCACCTTTTAATATGGTGCTTCTTTTCATTAGTCAATAAAAAGTTGTATCTTAACTAAATAATAATTTTCTTATAAAATGGTAAATTAAAAAAAAGAATTTCCTTCTCTAAGAAGAAAAGGATTGTAAAAATTCTACTGTTTTCACTGCACATTTGTAATGGGATATGTTTTTATTCTTACATTAAATCAAAATTTAGGAATAAATGCAATTCAGAATCAGATCTAAGACTGTTTATTTGGAGCTGAACCAAAAAATGCCAACATTTGTTCAATTAAAATACTTTAAACATTGAAATAAAGTAGACATGATTATTAATTAATGTTAAACATGTAAGTTGTAACTTATTTCATTAAAATATTAATTACATTACATAACAGTTGTATAATAATTTCATATGAAGTCTTGCAGATAATAGCATATATGAGGTTTTACTGACTTCTTTCAATTTTCACAGAATAACCTTCAAAATATACACAATTATTTTACAACTAAAGTATTATAATTTTATTTAGTTTTCACAATTGTACTTAGAATAAAATTTTAAGTTTTGTATATAATATAAATTCTAATTTTTACCTTTTAGGGGTAAAAGTTGTCAGCAAAATTATTGTTTTCACTAAATGATAAATCTCAAAAAAATATTATGACAAAATATTCCATTATCCTAGGAGATCTCAACAAATTTATTTTTATTTCTGAAATTGGTTCTTAGTAAAAAAAAATGCTAGGAAACTGCAGTACACAATTCGTCCCCCCCCCCCCTTTTTTGGACTCTGCATTCTGTACATGGAAAAAATCTCTCCTATGCATTAAGACATTGAAGGTGAAAGGACACCAGTGAAAATGATGAGGAAGAAAAAATAAATTCTCCTGTGTTAAGGAAATAGGACATATGCAATATTCTAAGATAACATTTGCTAAATACCAAATGAGTATTATGGGTGCATGCAACAGAAGTTCAGATATGCATGAGATTGTATTAGATTAGGTTAGATGAGTCCTTAAAATTAACTACAATTTTGGTAAGTGGAGAGAGAAGATAATTAGTCAGGGCAAAGGATAAAAAGATTCAAATGTCCATAACATTTTTGGAAGGAATGAAATCATTTTGATAAGAGATATTTCTTTGGTAGAGGAATAACAATTCAGGAAAAGAAGGAACAAATTTTAGTGAGCCTTGAATGCCAAATTAAGGAGATGGAAAGGTGGACATGAAATGGCCCTCAGTAGTATGAAAGTGTTAAAAGTCCCTGGTCTAGTTCAACAGAGTTGTTTACCCTCTGATAGAACTTGAGCTTATTAACAAAGATATAATAAATATTTCATTAAAAGAAGTTGAAGCTATTCAAGGCTATAGCCTCAATTTAATAACAAGCTAGATTAATCACCTGGTTCTTAAAAGAAGTTTCATAATAGGGGCAGCCTTTGAACTTGATGGAGGAGTTAGCAGTAATTATTGTCTATAAGAACAGAGATCCCTTTGAAATAATAAGGCATTAAAATAAGGTGTAAAAGCTGTTGAGTGGCTTCCATTTGTATGGCAAAAACAGCTTCAGGCAAAATATGTGCCTAACTTAGTAGGGGTGTGTAGAAAAATTCTGTTTGCTCACCTGGCTCCTGCCTCTCTAAGCAGTTTTTTAAAAAATTTCTCTTGTGGGTGTGGCCAGCATGGAACAAATGGGAAAACTTTTGAATGGGAAAATTCATTATAAAAACATTGAACTGGTTTTAGGAGTTTATTGGAGGGTAGGGAGAAGGTGATGATTAATGGAATAATAGAATTTTTAAAAATATTCTTATAATTCTCTACAAAATGATATGTTATACAATTAAAACAGGACAGAAAGTAACACTAATCTCATATTTGTTTTCATGTTTTTTCTTACCAAAAGGTAAGAAAACCTTTGTCTACATTTATATTATGATAATTAGTATGTTAAAAAGATAAGAGAAACAGGAACCCTATTATTCTTCAATATTTTCACATTTGGTTGCATGGCATAATGGTTTTGGCTGTAAGTGTGAAAAGAATGGAGATAAGAATTCAAAATTTCTATTGACTTATTGGTAACATTTAGGGATGGAAAATGGGGTAGATGACTGGTTGGGGTAAATGACCCTAGAGCAGTAATCCCAATCTGTTTTTCCAATAATTTACCATTTTATACACAGCAGTATGTAAAAAATGAAAGTTTAAAAAATAGTTATCCATAGAAATCCCCCCCCACTCAAATAGTGAATTTTACTGCATTTTAATTAAATGAAAAACTTAGACCATTCAGTCTTTTTTAAAATATAGGACTTATCACCAAACCCCATAAGCAAAAAGTATTTGGGAATGAATTACAAATCATCTTTACATATTTTCCTTCTTATTTCATTTGTAAGTAACAAATAAATTTTTATTCATCCATCCTTCTGACTTCTCTTTCCCACCATTGAATAAATTTTGTAAAATAATTTTTAGTGCATATCTAGAGTATGGATATAATATAGTAAATAAATTTATATGACCTGTATTCAAAAATCTATTTTCTATCTGTCCAAAAATGTTTCTTTCAGATTTTCATTTTTCTTCTATAGACTTTCCACTTTTTTGATCAATAGCCTTGAGACTTGATTTTTTGTACCCCAACTTTGTTTTTTTAATTTTGTTTATTTAAGGCAATGGGGTTAAGTGACATGCCCAAAGTCACACAACTAGACAATTATTAACTGTCTGAAAGGATTTGAACTCAGGTCCCCCTGACTCCAGGGCTGGTGCTCTATCTAATATACCACCTAGCTTCCCCACTCCCCATTTGAGTTTTGCTATTTTTTTATTCTAAATATTTTGTGGGTGTTTGTTTTGTATATTCCTGAATAATTAAATAAATTAACCATATTATCTTGAACTAATAATTAACAATTGGCATTTCTTCAATTATTTAAAAATATGTCATTTCTGTAAAGAGTGTTTTTAACTTAACTTAGACTCATACAATCCCTGGATTAATCTTGAAAAATGACCCCCCGTATTTTATGGCTTTATGAATTTCTCCTGGCAAAGATGTTCATTATCACTACTATTATTCAGTATTATACTAGAAATCCTAACTTCAGCAATAAGACTAGAAAAAAGAAAATGAACAAATAAAAATAGAGAGTGAAGAAACAAAACTAACATCCTTTTAAAAAATATTTTTAGGGGCCGCTAGGTGGCGCAGTAGATAAGCACCAGCACTGAAGTCAGGAGTACCTGAGTTCAAATCCGGCCTCAGACACTTAATAATGACCTAGCTGTGTGGCCTTGGGCAAGCCACTTAATCCTAAAAAAAAAAAAAAAAAAAAAAAACCTTAAAAAATCCTAAAACCTAAAAAACCCTAAAAAATATATTTTTAAAGCAACGGGGTTATGGCTTGCCCAAGGTCACACAGCTAGGTCATTATCAAGTGTCTGAGGTCACATTTGAACTCATAACCTCCTGACTCCAGGACCAGTACTCTATTTACTGCACCACCTAGCTGACTCAAAACTAATACTCTTTGCAGATGATATGATGCTATACTTGGGGAACACTTTGGAATGAATCAAAAAACTAGTTGAACCAATTACAACTAAAGCACAATTGTAGGATATAAAATAAATTTAACATAAATTGTTAGCATTTATACCAAGATAAGGTTTAAATGGATAAATAATTTTGACATAAAATGTGATATAATTTATTTAAGGTTGCTATTTTGTGTTTAGTCATGACCATCTTTTCTTGATCAGGCTGCCTATAGGATTACCTTGGCAAAGATAACTGCAGTGGTTTGCAGTTTCATTATCCAGTGTATTAAGATAAACAGAGATTAATTTGGCTAGGATTATATAGCTAGCAAATATCTGAGACTGGATTTGAACTCAAGTCTCCTGATTCCAGTTCCAGGGCTCTATCCATTGAGCTATTTAGGTGCCTCCTAAGTAAATTAGGGATGTATAGGGACATGTGCCTGTTGAGTTTGGGGATAGGGGAAGAGTTTATAACCAAGCAAGCAATAGAGAGCAACACAAATTGTAAAATACATAATTTTGATTACATGAAATTAAGAGCTTAAAAATTATTTTTACACAAATAAAACAATGCCTTCTATTAATACTGATGGCTACTGATTGCTCTGGTTAGTGGTTGCTGAGAACTGGGATGACTGAAAATTTCTTAAAATAAGACAACAAGGAAGTTTATGACATAGATTGGATCTTTTCAATTGAACACTTAAAGGCTATTGTATGATTATAATTTGGCTTATTGTCAATATTGTTGTGGTTTGGGGAATAGGGAAAATCCAGCAAAGGGTGGAAAAATGGAGCAACAGATTGTTGGAGCAATCAAAATACACACACACACAGCATTTATTAATTGTTTATTGTCTTATATGATTGTGGTTTTTAGAGCCCCTATACAATTACAAGAGTAACATCAAAAATCACTGATCACAGATCCTCATAACTGATACAATAATAATGAAAAAAATTGAAATATTGCACAAATCATCAAAATATGACACAGACATAATGTGAGCACTTAATGCTGGGAAAGATGGACCTGATTTTCTAACTTGACATAGGATTGCCACAAAACTTCAATTTGGAAAAAACATATAATATCTGCTAAAGTTAATAAAGAGAAATTCAATAAAACAATGTATGCCTGTACTTACTCAAGTGATCCCACTTAATCTCATCTACTCTAGTAGATTGCTCCCTCTACCATCTCCAATCTTTTGCTTAATCCTCTATAGCCTTGTTTCCTACTGCCCTGCCCACAAACTTGTTCATTCTCCCTTATACTCTGTCCCTTGACTCCTGCATTTCTGTTAGCCAAAGTCCTGAATCTCTCCTTCCCTTTGTAAATAAATTCCTTAAAAAAGCCTTCTATGATAAGTACCTCCACTATCTTTCCTTTCACTCTCCTTAAATTTTTACAATATGACTTCCAACCTTATGGTTCCACTGAAACTGCTCTCTTCAGTCATTAAATGCCTCTTATTTTACAAATTCAGTGACCTTTTTGCAATCTTCATTTTTCTTGACAACTCTGAGGACTGTTATCACTTTCTACTCCTTGATACATTTTTCTCTCTAGGTTTTCAGAATAATTTTTGGTTTTCCACCTACCTTTCTTACTGCTCTTTTTCTCTCTCTCCTTTGCTGGATTATCCTCCAAATCGTAACTTTTTACCATATGTATCCCTTTGCAGTCTGTCCTTGGTCCTTTCCTCTTCTTCCTCTATCCTACTTCACTTGATCTCACCAGTTCCCATAAATTTAATTATCATCTGTGTTTTGATGATTTTCAATTTTATCTTTTCTGTTCCAGGCTTCCTACTGATCACCAATCTTATATCTCCAATTGTCTTTCAGACATCTCAAATTGAACGCTCAATAGACATCTTCAACTTAATATGTTTAAAACAGAACTCATTCTCTTTTTCTCACCCCACCCCCTTAACTTCCCTTTTACAATAGAGGACAAAGAAATCCTCCCAAACCTTCAAGCTTCTAATCTAGGAGTCATTCTAGAATCCTTACTATTTTTCATCTCCTCATATTCAAGCTGATGCCAAGGTCTTTTAATTTCACTTTTGTAGCATATCTCCAAAACTATCTTCCAACATTCCCTCCAGTACTGTGTGACACTGCTACCACTCTGGTGCAAAGCCTCATTATCTCACATATATATTATTGTGATAGTCTCCTGCTAGGTCTGCCTGCCTCAAATCTCCCCACATTCCAACCCATCCTCCATTAAGTCACAAAACTAATTTACCTAAAACACAGATCATGTCATAGTGCCTGCCTCCTCCAATCAATTAACTCCAGTGACTTCTTATTGCCTTCAGCAACAAATACAACATGCTCTCTGTTTTTAAAGTTCTCCATAAACTACACCCCTTCTTCCTCCCAGACTTCTTATACCTTATTTTCTGACGTGTACTCTCTAATCAAGTGGCCTTTTGTTTCATGAATAACTCACTTCATCTCTCAGCTCAGGACATCCTCTCTGGCTGTCTCCCATTCCTAAAACATTCTCTACTCTCTGTTTTATCTTTGGCTTGCACTGTGTTCTATCTCTGGCTTCTTTTAAGCTCTAACTAAAATTCTACCTTCTCAAGGAAGTCTTATCCAAATTTTCTTAATTGAAATGTCTTTCCTCTATTAATTATCTCCTATTTATCTTGTAAATAGTTTGCTTTGTATATTTTTGTTTGCATCTTGCCTCCCATATTCTGCTATAAGTCCCCCAAGAGCAGGAACTCTCATTTGCTTCTAGTTGATTCCCAGAGTTTAGGATAGTGCTTGGAACATAGTTGATACTTGTAACTTTATTGCTTTCTTGATTGACTTGTTACTATATTCTAAAAAGCCAGGAAACTTTCCTTCTGACATAGAAGTATGTGTTCTATGTATTTTTGCCCCATCAAAATTTTGAGTTCTTTGACAGCAGAGAATACTCTTCCTTTTCTACTTTTATCTCCCTTTCTTATGTAAATTTTTTGTATCAAAATTCATTAATGGTGTTGGTCTGTAATTTTCTTCCTCTAGTTTGGGGCTCAAGACCAATTTTTTTTTTTCTCCATAAAGCATATCAGAAGAGTAATTTCATGTGCAACTCATAACTTTGCAAATGGATGAATGTTGAAAATTTACCATAACATATGATTGGGAAAAAATATTTCAATAAAAACAGAAGGATGTCTTCTTTACTTCTTATTAAAAAGTATTTAAGTAATTTTAGAATGAATTGTTTATATAAAAGAAAAATCATTTCTGTATCCACCTGGTCCTAGAGGTTTTTTCCCTTCCCACTGGGAATAAATTTTTAACTTCTTCAATTTCTGTTTATGATTTGAATAAAATTTTTCTTTTTTAAAATCTAGATAATTATTTGCAAGTATCAGTCTATTTAATCTGATTTTGTTAGTATATGAATGTGTAAAATAGCTTCTAATAATTTCTTTTATTTCTTCTTTAGTTGTTTCAAGTTCATTATAATTTTATGTGAATAAGCTAGTTTTCTTTTTTTTAATCTATTAAGTTAATGTTTAATTAACTTAAGGGAAAAAAAACTACTTTTATTTCTCAAATAGGTGGCCTTTCTGTTTTTAATTGATTTTATCTTCTGTTTTTTTTTAATTTTCAGAACTTCTACCTTTTTTTTTGTTTGGGATTTAAAAAAATGTTAGTTTTCTTTTTTTAGCTACATGCCTTAATCTTTGAGTTATTTACTTCTCTTTTCTTTATCATTCATTAAAGTATGTAGAGATACAGCTTTTCTCATCAAAACTCTTTAACTATGTCATGTAAATTTTAGTATACATTGTCTCATTATTACCATTTTCTTTTGATGAAATTTACTGATGGTTCTATATTTCATTCTTCAATTTAGTTCTTTGGTGGAACATTAAGTTCCAACTACTTTTAGATTCTTTCTTTGAGAACCTGTTATTGAACATATTTTTATTTCATTAGTTTGAATAAATGATGTATTTAGTATTTCTGTTTTTCAAATATTTGGTGAGATCTTTATGCCCTTATGTATGATAAAGGTGTTATGTCATACAGCTATCATCTGGGTAATCTATAACTTTTCTTCTATCAACATTAATTATTTATTACAGATTAATTGTTTCTAATTCATCTAAATTCACCTCTTTTTCTGCCTTTTTATTAGATTTGTCAAGTACTCTTATAGTTACTTTAAAGTTCCTCATTATAGCAGTTTTATTAGCATTTTTCTGTAATTCAATTATTTTTTTCTTTAAGTCTTTAGATATCATTTGTTGCATATATCTTTATATTAATTATTTATATTGACTCATCCATGGTCTCTTTTAACCTAATGCAATTTCTCTACTTTACTTTTTTCTACTTTTCCCTACTTTACTTCCCCCCCCATCATATTTCCTGTAGAATTATTTGGAATCATGATGGCTATTCTTGCTTTTTCTGAGTTCATCTGAAACATAATTATTTTTGTTCATGTTTCTCATTTTAATTTTATATGAATCATTGTGTTTCACATATGTTTCCTATAATCATTTTTTTCAGATTCCCTTTTGTCATCTATTCACTATTTCCATTTTTTTTTGGTGATTACAAATTCATCCATATTCACAGTTATAACTGATGATTGCACATTTCTCTCCATCCTATCTCTCCTTATTCTCCTCTACCTTTTCACAAAAAAAGAAAACGTGAACAGAAGAGAGGAAATTTATATGACAAGTGTACTTATAAATAAAACTATTTTCTTCTCTTAAAGTTTTTATTTTTGTGTATTATATAATTAATTCCAGATATTTTTATCCTTTTTCATCAATTTAATTTTATACAAGGATTCCTAAAGTTCCTGTAGTTAACAGATTTTTTTTCTCTCTGAGACTTGATCTGAACTTGCTTGGTTTGCTATTGTCTTTGGTATTTACCCCCCTTAGTATCTCTCAAACCAAGGAATTTCTTTGAATTTGGTATATTAATGGAGTGGAGGTTTGGTAGGCAGCTATGCAGTACAACCCAAACATCCCCAAGTTTATTTGGTATGCTTTCTCCTGGTGTAGTACTTGGGGTTAATCTTTCACTTGGTTCCCAGAACTGGCTTTAGGTACTGTTTAGGGACTGAATTTTGTCTAAGCAGTTTATTCCAAAATTTATCTGAAGAAACTATTAACCACTGTACCCTGCTTGGAATGCCCTGAGGCAGATCTCTTTGATAGATTAGGGATGATCTGGGGTCTATTGAGACTGGACAGGCCTCAGACATTATTTCCAGCAGGGAAGTGTTAATCCAATACATTATGTCATAAGGCTGCTCCCTCCTGAGTTAGTCTTAGACCATTATGAGTTTAGGGAAGACCCGCTGTCTGGGTAGATTAAGCAAGAAATTCCATGCTAGACCATTGAGATTGTCTCAAAATTGCTCTCCTTTAGTAGAATGCTTTGGGAAAAAATTTAACTGCTCTTGAGTATTTGGAGCCAAGACTAGGAATATTAGTACTTCCTTGAAGTGTTTATAAGTTATTGTGTGAATATGTGCATTTTCCCTTTTACTTTTAGTTCTTGACAGTTCCAGGCTGTTTCCATCCCCAAATCCCTCAGAAATTTTGGGGTTGCCTGTAAGAATTCTTAGGATGAGTGGGTGAGTTATTCCTTCTTCTGCCTAGTAGGGTGGTGCATCTCTAAGCCCAGATAGAGTATTTGTGGTGATCCTGGAATCTCCTTAGCTAGAGAATGAATCTCACAAATAAAATTATATTTCCTTCAACCTTTATCAATCATCAACTCTGAGAGCTTCCCAGAGCTTGCTTTTCTCCTTTCTCTCAGATGCCTTATTGTGAAAACTTTGGTACACAGTCAAAAGAAAAAAGCCCAGAAAGTGAAACATGCAATAAAAAACTGACATTAACAGAAAAAGTTTATATTATACTAAGATGGTGGTAACCATTTTCACCATTCCTCAGATAAAACTGGAACACACTGGATAAGAACCCACTAGATAAGAACCCAGTGGAAAATTTATCATTCTTTGGTGACAAGAAAAATAGAAAAACTCAGGAGAGCAAGCCTGAAACTAAAGTTTTGTTGAAACCTTTGGGAGATGTAGGTCTTTATAATAAGCCAAATATTATGGAATCATTTTATTCAGAAGGCCTAACATCATGCAAATCCTACAGTAGTATGCATTAAGATCAGTGAAATATCTAGAAACAATTCTACTTATATTCCTGGAAATATTTTAAAAAATTAAAATGGAAAGAAATCACAATGTAGTTATTGCACTTAGAGAAAATGTGGATTACATCATAAGCAAAGTATTCAGAAGACTGATTTACAAAAGTTCTGAGGAAAATAAATGAGATAAAAGAAAATATCACACTCAAAACGCACTGGTGGACTGGAAAACAAACAGAACTTTCCATGAACTGGATAAAAACAAGGAGTTATCTCAGTTTTACAAAGAAATTCAGGAGCTTGAGAATGAAAAAGATTGGATGGTAATGATTAGGAATTTAAATTCCCTCAAGAACAATTTAGTTTATATCAACAAGGCCAATTCAATGGCACTTTAAATTGTGCTGAAGAAAAGAAAAATAGATGGCTTAGAATTATATATTCACCCCCAGTGATATATTTTAGTAATGAGTCAGTTGGTTGGAATATCAGATAACCTGTTAATGGAAAAGTGGAACCTACATTTTTTAACAACCCAATTTCTTCCCTTAGGCCCAATGGCATCCTCTTTATTTCCTCATGTCCTTTCCCTTTCTGGATCAATTATTATTTAAATGTTCAAAAATTTTATACACCATCAAATGTATTCCATGCTCAGAATGCTAAATTATGTGAAATATTCAATGGATAATGTTAACAGTGGCATAATAATGGAATAATGTTAACAGTGGCAACGCAAATTGAAATTGTCTAGTATTTGATCAAACTAGCAGATATTCTAATTGTAATGGGAAGAAGAAAGGTATACAGGCTTCTAGAAATGCCTACAGTAAGTGAGATGCACAAGAAACTAATGGTTTCTGTGAAAGAAAAATCATGGGAAGACTCTTCTCTTCCAGATGGAGAAAACAGATAGAATTATGAAACAGCAGCTCCAAAAGGAAAAGTTAAGGGGACTGTTTATTATTGTTTTAAGAGGTATGACCGGTTTAGGGGAAAATGACACTTTATTGTGTTCTTGGTCAAAATCATGATGGCATCATCTTCAGCACTGATGACCTTTTTTGGCATTGAAATGGGTATATGTATAATGTTAGACAAATTGGTAGTGCCCATAACTGGAACCAAAGCAGAGCAAAGAGTTATTGATCAGAAAAGATCTCCAGTTATAACAGATTACACTAATACCTAAGCTTGGGAAATAAAATCTTATGTGGAAATGATTATTGGTAAAGGATATTGAGTGGAATTCCTTGAACCTCATGTATGGTGGAAATTTGATCCTGGGGAATGAGAAAAGAAGAATAAATGTGGTTGTCTGGTGAAAAGATTGTGCAGATGTTGGATTATTATGAATATAAAACGTCCATATTTATTGTAATGAATTCAATGGAACCTCCAAATAGAAGTTCTGAGAGACTTTGAAGACAGAGGTGGGGAGACTGTCTACAGTCAAGGAATCTTTGAAATTGCAAAATAACTAATATTCAGAATGCTTTTAACTAAAATTAGCTTGTGGTTTACCCTTAAAAAGCAAGCATTGAGATTTATCTGGAGTTTTTAAATAGGTTCATATCTGATAAAAAGAACCATCAGTATCTCACAGAATGTGATCCCAGAAAATTGTTTGAATTTTCAAATGTAATAAAAATAATGTATATAAAATACCCAGAATATTTTGGGAAAGAAGATTCCAAAGTATTTTTTGGGGAAAAAAAGGATAGTAAGAACTCTAATCAATACAATGATAAACCATGATTCTAGAGTATAAATTGTAAAGAATGCTATCCACTTCCTGACAAAAAAGGTGATTAACTGATAAACAGAATAATATACACAGTTCTGAACTGCATAAAACAATATGAAATTTTGCTTTTCAATTTTATGAAATATATAATTTGATATGAGAGTTTTGCATTTCACTTTTTTTTGTTCCCAATGGGGAAGGATAGGTGAGAGGGAAAGATTTAAAAAGGATTATTAACTGAAAAAAATATTTTTAAAAAAATGAAATGATAGATAGAATGATGTAACCTAAAATTCTATAGGAAAGGAAAGAACATAAAGCTTCCAAGAAAGAAAATCCAAAGAAACAAAGAGAAAGAATTCTAATTAAAAGGAAAAGAGATTCAAATGTATGCAAAGGGAATACATTAGGAAAAGCAAAGGACATGAGAGAAATTAGACAACAGAGGATGAATACAAAAATATGACATGGCTTTAGTAATGTAAAAGTAATTTAGGGAGAAAAAGCTTGGAATGAGTTAAAGTTTGCAAGGAATTCAGATGATAACACAGAAATATTTTCTAGTTATATTGGGAGAAAGAAGGGTATTGATAGAAGAGAGAAATTGACTTATACCGAGGACAATTATGATTTCCCTATATAATAAGGCTCTTCTAAAATATTGTTATTTTATTCCCATGCAATTTTTACTTTGCTAAATTTTAATATTTTAGATATTTATATATAATCTTTGTAATTATATCTGCTCAGGGAGGATCTGAACTCAAGACTGTTTGAAATTAAGTCCATTATACTATCACTTGAACACAGAAAGTTTTCAAGTTTGACTTAATTTCTAGGAAAATATCTAAATATTTATATTATTAAAGGCATAGTGATAGAATACACAGAAAAGAAACCAATGAACAAAAATAGCAATAGTCATATGAATAACCATCTTGACTTTCCCCACATTTTTTTTTAGGTTTTTCAAGGCAAACGGGGTTAAGTGGCTTGCCCAAGGCCACACAGCTAGGTAAATGTTTGAGACCAGATTTGAACCCAGGTACTCCTTACTCCAAGGCCGGTGCTTTATCCACTATGCCACATAGCCTCCCCCTTCCCCACATTTTTGATAATGAAATTGTGATTAGAAAATTTACACTTGAGTAAAAAATGCTTGAATTCAAAACTGATACCTGAAGCAAATCAATTTTGTGACACAATGCAGGTCACACGAGATCTGTATTCTCTAACTGTAAGAATCAGAGAAGCTGTTTGCATGCAAAAATAAGATTAAACCATTGACTAGTGCTGATTCTTAAGAAGCAGGAAGAAAATCAAATTGCCAATATAAAAATAGAATAGGTGAATGTACAAGCAATAAAATAATTATTAGTATCTATTTTGCCCAAATAAATGGATTAATATTTACAAAACTATAAAATGCCTAGAATTACAGCACAGGAAATAAAATAGAGAAAATAACTGAGCAAGTTATAAATTAAATCCCTGAAAAAAATCCTCAGGACAATGAATTATACAAAATATTTAAAGACCAACTAATACCAATATTGTTTTTAAATAAAAAATAAATTCATCTTTATTGTATTAGAAAAATTAGACAACGGAGTTTTAGAAAATTATTATTATTATTACACAAATATGATATTGCTATCTAAACCAGGGAGCAAAATCAGGGAAAGAAGATTATAGACAAATTTCACTAATGGATACTTATGAAAAAAATAATTTATTAACAAAAATATTACTGTGGTATATCACAAAGACCATATGCTATACCCTAATTGGATTTATAACAGAATATAAGACTGTTTCAATATTAAAAAAGAATTAGAATAATTGACCATATCAATAAAAATGAAAATAAAAGCAACCTTGTAATTATATCAATAGATAAACAAAATTTTAAAGAAACACAATATGTATTTTTATTTTTAAAAAGTCACTAGAGGGGAGGCTAGGTGGTGTAGTGGATAAAGCACTGGCCCTGGAGTCAGGAGTACCTGGGTTCAAATCCGGTCTCAGACACTTAATAATTACCTAGCTGTGTGGCCTTGGGCAAGCCACTTAACCCTGTTTGCCTTGCAAAAACCTTAAATAAAACCTAAAATTTTTTTTAGAAAGCACAGAAATGAAGTCCATCTTTAAATAATAAAATATATCTCTGAAAATAAAAAGCTAATCTTATCTATAATGAGGATAAGCAAGAAATCTTTCAAAAAAATGATAACAGAAGAAGCAAGAATGTCCATTATCATTATTTGATATTATATTAGATAACAAAAAACCCAAGAAAAATTAAACTAAAGAATAAGAATAAATAATGGGGGACAAAACTATTATTCTTTGCAGATGATGGCATAGTGAGAGAATGGCATACTAAAAGAACACTAAAGAATTAACGAAAAAAACTAGTTAAGGGGGCAGCTAGGTGGTTCAGTGGAAAAGAGCACTGGCCCGGGAGTCAGGACTACCTGAGTTCAAATCTGGCCTCAGACACTTAATAATTACCCAGCTGTGTGGCCTTACATAAGTCACTTAACCCCATTTGCCTTGCAAAAACCTAAAAACAAACAAACAATCCCCCCATAAACCTAGTTAAAACAATTAACAAATTTAGCAAATTTGCAGGGTGTAAAATAAACCTACAAAACTCATCATTAATATTATACATTATCAACAAATCACAATGGATGAAATAGAAATTCCAATTAAAATAAAATAAAAAGACAAACTATTTGGGAATGTATTCACAAAGGCACACTATCTGAACAATTACAAAATAACACACATATATAAAGACAGATATAAATAATTACAGAAATATTATTGACCCAATAAAATAAAATAAAAATACTCAACACAATTTACTTATTAAAATTATATGAATCAAATTATCAAAAATTATTTTGTATCTCTAGAAAACTATATTTACAAAATACATCTGAAGAGCAAAAAATGAAGATAATCCAGGGGAAAAAATGTAAAAGGATGGTTTGTAGTGGTGCGATGTTCAGTCAAGACTATCAATGGAATCAAGGGAAGAGTTGTGAAAGAAAGGGTCTAGCAGTACCAGATGTTACACTATATATTACAAAGTGACAATCATCAAAAAATGCTGTACTTGATAAGAACAGATTGATCAATAGCATAGGCATACAATATACAGATGCAAATAAGTACAATAATGTTGTATTTGATAAATCCAAAGAGGCAAAAACCTCACTATTTGATAAAAACTACCTGAAAAATTGAAAAGTGGTATAACAGAAAATGAGCTCAGACAAACATCTCCCATCAAATAAGAAGAGATTTAAAATTGATAGATGATTATCTGTCACATATATGTATAGGTTGTTTGTGACCAAAGAGAAGATAGAAAAGTTCACAAGAGGTAAAAAGTATAAATTTTATTATAAAAATATTTTTTTTCCACAATTACAATGTAGTCAAAATTAGAAGAAAAGAAAAAATGGAGGGGACTTGCAGCAAGATTCTCTAATTAAAATCTCATTTCTTAAATATAAATTGAACTGAATCAAAATTTTAAAAATAGGCATTATTCTTCAATTGATAAATGATCAAAGAATATGAAAGGGCCATTTTTTAGAAAGAGAAATCAAAGCTCTCAGTGCTAAAAATATACTCAAACTGGAGAGGATTAGAGTGCTCTAACCACTCCTTCATCCTCAGTTTGGACATTCGTGGACCAGGCTCAATTCTAGGTTACTTTGACCTCCAAAAGAAAAGTCAAACTTTTTCCTCCTCACTTTATACTCCAATTCAGGAGCACAAAGTCTTATGTTGTGGCACATGTTTAAATTCTTTCCAAAGGGCATAGTTGAAAGGTGTTTAGGATATAATATAAACCAGATATAGAGCAGCAACTTTGTAAAA
Organism: Macrotis lagotis; assembly: GCF_037893015.1. Classification (NCBI taxonomy): domain Eukaryota; kingdom Metazoa; phylum Chordata; class Mammalia; order Peramelemorphia; family Peramelidae; genus Macrotis; species Macrotis lagotis. The sequence goes on from NC_133658.1 coordinate 504,579,762, forward strand.
GTATATGTTGTATTATTTTGTTTGTAATGTACATTGCAGCTCTAAATATATGGTGTTGTGAGTCTTAAAGAGAGATGAACAAGCTCTCTCCTGGATATAACAATTTAGATGGATATATTGCTCATCTGGGCTTCTTAAGTCACTTGTTCTCCCAAGTTTGACTCTTTTTTTCTTTCATTTAATAGTATTTTATTTTTTCCAATTACATGTAAAGATAGTTTTCAAAATTCATTTTTGTAAGATTTTGAGTTCTGAGTTTTTTTCCCTTATTCCCCACCCTCTCACCTCCCCAAAACAGCATCTGATATTGGTATTACATGTGCAATAACACTGAAAATATTTGTCATGTTGTGAAAGGAGAATTGGAAGAAAAGGGAAAAAAACATAAGAAAGAATAAAAGCATAAAAAAACAGATTTTAAAACGTGAAAATTTTATGCTTTGGTCTTTAATTAGACTCCAGAGTTTGTTGCCTGGATATAGATGGCATTTTCCATCAAACATTTTTTGGAATTATCTTTGATCACTGTATTGCTAAAAAGAGTTAAGTTTATTATGGTTGATCATCACACACTGTTGCTCTCAGTGTGTATAATGGTCCTGTTCACTACACTTAGCATTAGTTCATGCAAATCTTTCTATATTTTTTTTTGAAATATGTCTGAGAATTTCATATAGAACAATAAGATTGCATTATATTCAAATACCACAACTTATTTAGCCATTCCCCAATTCAGGGATATCCTCTCAATTCCTAATTCTTTGCTACTGCAAAAAGAGCTGCTATAACTATTTTTGTACATATGTGGCCTTTCCCCTTTTTATGATCTCTTTGGGGTGTAGACCTAGTAGTGATTTTGCTGGATCAAAGTGTCTGCATAGCTTTATTGACTTTTGGGTATAGTTCTAAATTGCTCTCCAGAATGGATGGATCAGTTCACAACTCCATGAGCAGAAGATAGAAGAAGAAAAATGATGGGAGGGGTTTTGGTAGCAAGTTTCTTTGATAAACATGAATTAGTGTCCCAGTTTTCATACATTCCCTCCAACATTTAACATTTTCCTTTTCTGTCATATTAGTCAATCTGAGAGGTATGAGGTGGAATTTTAGAGTTTCATTAATTTGCATTTCTCTACTCAGTAGTGATTTATTTATTTATAGATTTTTTTTTCAAGGCAATGAGGTTAAGTGGCTTGCCCAAGGCCACACAGCTAGGTAATTAAGTGTCTGAGGTCGGATTTGAACCCAGGTACTCCTGACTCCAAGGCCGGTGCTCTTATTCACTGTGCCACCTAGCTGCCCCTCAGTAGTGATTTAGAATTATTTTATCTGACTATAGATAACTTTAGTTTCTTCAGATGAAAACTGCCTAAGACCATTTATCAATCCAGCTTGACTCTTGAATGTCTGCTTTAATATTCTTTTGAGTTCATAGCTGTCAGTCTTCTTTGCAATCATTAGTCCTATTCCTTGCAAAACTTTGTATACTTTTGTATCTAGAGTGTATGAAGCTTTTTTTGTTCCTCTTAGAATAAGTGTTTCTTACTGGTAGAGTAGTTCTACTTCAAAGAACTAAGTCTAAAGAGGAGAAGCAGGGAGATAAAACCCCTTCTCTTGCATTCTATATCATTTTGTTCCTAAAGTCTTCTCTATCAAGGTTGGTAAAAAGCTGAATTGTCTAAAACGCCCCAGATACTTTGGTTTGGCTATTCCAGAGCCTCCAGGAGTGTAGAAAATATTTAGCCCTCCAAATAGCGTGCCTCTTCTGATTCAATAAGATAAGGTTATTCCCACTTTGAAAGAACATAATGGATCTTTGCATTAACTTAGTATCTGGGTCTGTATTAAATCTCTGAATAAAGGGAGAAGTCAAATGCTTCTCTCTTACTCTTGTCTGTCACTAAACACCATGCTTAGAACAGCTTAAATGCTTTCTAAATGAGTTTTGATTGAATGATCTATTATTAAGACAAAATAAAAGATATTCTTTAGCATATAATGGTATCTGTATATTTAGGTAAATGCCCTATTCTAATGAAAGATAAGAGATTCACCTGTGGAATATAAATTTAATTTTTTAAGTTATTTTTTTAACCAATGAATAACTATTTTAATTTTTTTAACCTTTCTATTGTCTTTGGGATGGATCACATTCTTTATTGGAAGTCCATTAGAGATTTTGCTTCAAGTCAGTTCTGGGTCTGTGCTAGATTGAGCTCCTTTCTCACTTTGGTGTGGCAAAGTTTTCCTGCTAAACTATCAATTTGTCCTTAGCAATCCCTGGGCTGAAAGGTCTGGAAACCACCTGGCTGACAAGAACCCAGATGTCCCTTGGGTCCCAGGCTACCTGTGACTATTACTGAATAACTGGAGCCAGTTTGTTTCAGTCGTAAACCCAGACTGTGCTGAAAGACTTTCTAATCCCAGTGTAACAGACCTTTCCTATGGATCTTCCAAGTTGTCTTGGGTTGGAAAATTGTTTCACTCAGTTTTTTTCGGTGAGTTCTGCCATTCTAGAATTTGCTGAGGGCCATTATGTAACAATATTTGGTGTGGTCCAGGGGAGAGTTTCTTGGGTTTCCTGCCATCTTGGCTCTGCAGTGTCATGGTATCTTCTTAAAACAAAACAAAACCAAAAAATGAAACAAAACCAAATTCCATGGGATATGGAATACAATAAAGAACAAAAAAAACTTATTCTCTACTAAAGGCAGAGCTTTATACTAGGTTCTGGAGGAAATAAGACTTAATTCTTATCTTCTAATTATTTAAAATACAGTGTGTTTTGAGGTGAATTTTAAGCTCTTCAGTCCTCCTTTAAGCAAGTAAGCAATTTATTCCTTTCCTTTGATCCTTTAATAAGTTGATAGCTATGTACATATATAAAAAATTAACATTTTAGTCTTCCATATACTTGAATTTATTCAGCTATGTGCAAATATATATTTTTTTGGTAAGTCAATGTGGTTAAGTGACTTGCCCAAGGTCACAGCTAGGTAATTATTAAGTATCTGAGATCAGAGTTGAACTCAAGTACTCCTGACTCCAGGGCAGTGCTCTATCCACTGTGCTACCTAGCTGTCCCACAAATATGGTTTAGTCTTTCAGTTTTATATGAGGAACAAGATGGAAGACTACATATTTTTTTCCTGATGCCTTCACTTTCTTAAAAAAAAGAAACTATTAGCTAAAGATAAATCAACTTCAGCAACTTGAAATTCAAAAGAGATTTTAAAAAAACTTTAGTTGACATCTAATCTGAGTTTACTCAACTGCCACTCACCAACTGTGTACCATGTTATTAGCAGAGGTTGTATTAACTGACCTAAGGACCAGATCCAAAGACTAGCAATATCTAAACTCATATTCTTATCCCACCTCCCCCTTACTAATGCCTTGAAGTTATTCACTAAAGTCTGTGGAAGCTTGTTCCACTACAAAAACCAGTCAGTAAATTAATAGTCCTCAAGGTAGCAGAAACTTGCCACAGTCACACAGATCATACAAAAAGCTTCTATGTTTGAGCCAAGGCACAATTGGAAAAGGTCAGGACATGTGTCTGATCATGAAATTCACAACCCCTCTCTTCATAAAGACTTCTCCCTTTATTCAGAGATTTGATACAGACCCAGATACTAAGTTATTCCATACAGGAATAAATCTTTTAGTACCAGGATGGCAGCTCTCTGAATTGCCATTGCTGGGATAGAGCTCTGAAGAATACAGGGAGAGGGATAGGTTACAAGAATGGACACAATATTGGGAGTAGGAAGCTGTATGGCACTTCACTTATCCTCCAGAATAAGTAGTGACTTGGGACAATTATGAATAAATATTACAAAACAAAAGAAAATGATCTAACACTTGATGAAGCAGAGGACTTTGTGGAATTTGAAGAGAACGTGGTACCACAGCACACTCTTCTTGAGTGGTTTGAAAGAAAATGTGCATTATGAGAGCAGAATTTATGATTTGCTCAACAAAAATAATGGCCAAATCCCCATCAAACCACCTCAAATTTGCCATGACAAGTCTTAATAAAGGAACAAAAGATAGAATAATTTATTGGAAATGCAAAATAAAGAAGTAAAAGACAATCTAGATGAAGAGAAGTAAAAAAAAATTAAAGGAAAATACCTCAAATTAAAAGATATTCTTTAACATATAATGGTATATTCAAGTAAATGTCCTATTCTAATGAGAGATAAGAGATTCACCTGTAGAATGTAAATTTAATTTTTTAAGGTTTTTTTTTAACCAATGAAAGAAAACATACTCATCTTAAAGGCAGAATGTGTAAAGGACAAACCAAAGATTTCCTATGAGAATGTGACAAGACAAAACAGCAAAAACTTAACTTCAAAATACAGTAATACAAGGAAATACCCAGAATTTAAGAACATAGAAAATAAAATAGAAATAGAAAGAATTCAGATATCATCTTCTGAAATTAAAACAAAGAACACAAAGTCTAAAAGCTCAAAGATATATAGTGGTCAAATTTAACAATTCAGTTCAGAAAGAACTTCAATAACTGACCAGAAAAAAGACCTTCAAATATAAAAGAAAGGTAAATTGGTATAACACAAGATAATTCTACACCTCCTTCTCCACTCCAAATGTATTCTAAAGAGCAATGGTGTTCCAAATGTTGCCTAGGGCAACTTACCCTGTAAATCTGAGCTTTAACATAAATGGAAAAAATTGACATTCTATAATAAGAGACATCTGGAATATTCTTAGAAAGAATAACAGACCTGTAGAGGTTATTTACTTCTTGATTACCTCACATGAAACAGTTGCAGAGGAGGTGAAGAAATGCAGTAGTGAATTACAGAAACAGAATGACAATAGAGAAGCCAAAGATTTTTTTTTTAAATATACATAAAATACTGGCTGAGGGAAGTAACAATGAATAGATAAGTCTAAGCATTCTAGATAGGATCTGGTAACATTATGCCTTCAGGTAGATCAATGCTTTTTTGCTGGGATGAACATGATGTGTTGTTTTTGGGAATCTGACTTTCTAACTCCTTTTGGAATTCTTAGCAATGATACTGGAATGGTTTGTCATTTCCTACTCCAGCTCATTTTAAAGATGCAGAAACTGAGACAAACAGAATTAAGTGACTTGATCAGAGTCAAAGAATCTTTCTAACACCACATGCAGCATTATCCACTCAGCTACCTATTGAACTCACAAAAATGAATATTCTTGATGTCAAATCCAGCACTGTATCTACTGTTGCACCTCTACTGTCTTTTTTGGTGAGACATTTTATAGTGGGGGGAGGGGGGGATGAATTGCAAAAGCCATAGGGGTGGAGCAGCTAGGTGGCACAGTGGATAGAGCACAAGCTCTGGAGTCAGGAGGACCTGAGTTCAATTCCAACCTCAGACACTTAATAATTACCTAGCTGTGTGACCTTGGGCGAGTCACTTAACCCCATTTTCTTGCAAAAAAATCCCCTCAAGAAAACAAGAAAAAAAATCTGTAGGTTGGAAGGGATAGAAAGTGTGATATGCCACATAGCAAAAAGGAGGTGAACCCTATAGTTTTAGAAATAGAAGAACATTCAGGGGAATGGGTAAAGAAAAGGGTCAGAGTGGAAGAGAGGATTGAAAAGTGAGGAAAGAAGGTAAGTTTTGCTTTGATGATGGAAAAAGGGTCCCCTGATTAATAATTTTTCAGCAGAGATATTTTGTGAAAGGAGATGGGGACATTATTCTGTGTGGAAACTTGGAAATTTGGAACTCCTTTTGTTCTTTCTATTAATTAATTAATTATTTTTCTGATTTTATATAAAGTTAGTTTTCAACATTCATTTTTGCAGTTATCTCTCTTCCACACTTCCCAATAGCATGTCATCTGATAGAGATTATAAACACACAATCATTTTACACATATTTTCGTGTTAGTCATGATACGAAAGAAGAATCAGAGCAAAAGGGAAAAACTAGAAGAAAGAAAAAATTAAAAATTAAAAATAGTATGATTTGTTTGCATTCAGAGTCTTTCTCTGAATGTGGATGGCATTTCACATCACAAATGTCTTTGATCACTGTATTGCAGAGAAGAGTTCTGTCTATCATAGTCGATCATCAAACAATGTTGTTGATAATGTGTACAATGTTCTTCTGGTTCTGTTCACTTCATTCAACATCGATTCATGTAAGTATTTCTAGATTTTTCGGAAATCTGCCTGCTAATCATTTATTATAGAAAATGATATTCCAGCATATTCATATACCACAACTTGTTCAGCTAATCCCTTCTTATTCTTTGACACCACAAAAAGAGAGCTGAAAGGAATATTTTTGTATATGTAGGTCTTTCCCCACTTTTTTTTAAATCATCAATTTGGTTATAGACCTAGTAGTGGTATTGTGAGATCAAAGGGTATGCACAATTTTATAGCCTTTTGATCAAAATTTCAAATTGTTCTCCAGAATGGTTGCATCAGTTCACAACTCTACCAACAGGGCATTACTTTCCAAGTTTTGCCATATCCCCTTCAAAATTAATCAGGAAATTTGAAACTTCAGATGAGTAAATGTCCTATCTCAATGGGGAAGGAAGTGAATTTCCTGGAGGCAACTGACATCTTGGAGAGTGGGAGGACATGGACCTAGTAAGGATATTATGAGGCATATGGAGTAAAGTAGTCTCCTGGGAGGAGTGTGTAGATTAATGATGGGTTGCATAAACAGGGAAACTGGATTGTGTCTTTTCTGTCCCCTATAAGGAAATTGCATTGTTTTGGGAGAGACATAATGGAAAGGGTGGATGTCTGAGTCAGGCTATACCTGACAATGAAATAAACTGACTGGATCTAAAAATTCAGAATAAATGCCTCAAAATTTTTCATTCTTGGAAGAATATATAGATTAGATTAGAGATAGAGATTAGCTATAGAAATAAATTAGATAATTTTAGGGATCATAAATTAGATAGAAAGAACTTATAATGAAAAGAATGAGGGAAACCCTTTCTAGCAAGGGGTACAAATTTTTTTAAAAACTACTGAGAAAGACTAATTAAAGGAGAAGTGAGAAAGGGGAAAATCTGCTTGACTGAGAGGGAAAAAAAGGAGTGAATAATGAGATAAAAGTAATTGAAAGGAACTAACAAGCAAAATCTCAAAGGAAAAGGTATAACAAATTGGAAGGAGGGATTAGTGATGAAAGGCAGAAGCCAGTGGGAACAAAAGAAGGCAAATGAAGGAGCATAATATGGTATTTAAAGCAGAAGGAAGAAAAACAAAAAACATAACTTGGAAAAACTCAATATTGGAGGTGGAGCCAAGATGGCAGCATGAGGGCAAGATTTCCCACAAAATGTCTTTCAAAGTATTCCAAAAACCTTAAAATTATGGCTGTAATTAAATTTTCAAGAGAGTCAGAACCCACAAAAGACCCTATGAGGCAATTCTCCACCCCAAAGTAACTTAGAAGAGCATAAGAAAGCTCTGTTCCATGGGGTTGGAGGGGGTGGCAATGCAGTTAGGATCATCACACCAGAGTGAAGGTGCTCTAGCCTTCCAGAAACAGCCTGTAGGGTACCTGGGCCCTTGAGGGCACTGGCACATGGACTCAGAAGCAGTTTCCAGACTTTCCAACACAGGGAAGCCCAGCATGACTTGGAAGATTAGCAGAGAAATCCATGCCAGAGTGAGCACAGAGACCAGGCCAGTATGGCCCTCAATGCAGCCCATATCCTGGGAAACAAAAGCAGGTCTGTGGAGTCAACATTAGGAAACCACTGGGCAGTCTCTCTCATTGTGCTCAGTCCCCAGAAGGTAAGGGGGTGGAGGGAGACTACCAAGGTCTTTCCTCTGTCCCTGGGACAAGTAGTCTGGGGCCCCACATTGCCATAGAGCAGGGGCCTTCCTAACAGCTCCAGGAAAGAGTGGAGTGTTTGTGCTATCCACAGACCAATGCACAGGCAAAGAGAGCAGTCAGAGTCTCTCATAAGACATTGAAGGAACTGAGGTCCTTGCAGGAGTGTCCCTAAAATATCCCAAAGCTTAGGAAGCACCTTGAAACCAGGACATAGGCTGGGAAAATGAGTAGATAGAAAAAAAAGAAGCTGACCATAGACAACTACTCTGGTCCCACAAAAGATCAAACCACGTCCTCAGAAGACAACAAAGTCCAAGCTTCTGTATCCAAAGCCTACAAGAAAAATAGGAATTGTGTTCAAGCTATGGCAGAACTCAAAAAAGATTTTGAAAATCAAGTAAGGGAGAGAGAGGAAAAATTGGGAAGGGAAATGAGAGCAGTGCAGGAAAAACAGGAAAACCAAGTTAGCAGCTTAGTCAAGGAGATTCAAAAAAAAAAGTCAAAGTCAAGGTTAAAAAAACAGTTTTGGTCAAATGGAAAAATCAGTGCAAAGAGTTAATGAGAATACCTTAAAAAGCAGAATTGACCAGATGGGAAATGAGATAAGAAAACACTCTCTGAGGAAAACATTAAAATGCAGAATGGAGCTAAGAGAAGTTGATGACTTTGTGAGGAATCAAAAAACTACTAAAATAATGAAATACTGGAAGAAAAAGTGAAATATCTCCTTGGAAAAACAACTGACCTGGGAAACAGATCCAAATGAAACAATTCAAAAATTATTGGGCTACCTGAAAGTCATGATCAGGAAAAGAACCTTGACTTCATTTTTAAATAATTTCTAAGGAAAATTTCCCAGATATCATAGAAGCACAGGGAAAATAGCAATTGAGAGAATCCACTAATCTCTTCCTGAAAGAGATCCAAAAAATTCCTCCCAGGATTATAGCCAAATTCCAGAACTCTCAAGTCAAAGTGAAAACATTACAAGCAGCCAGAAAGAAACAATTCAAATATCATGGAGTTACAAACAGGATTACACAGGATTTATAATTGTCTACATTAAGTGCCCCTAGGGCTTGGAATATGATGGGGTTTTTTTTATCTATTTCTTTTTCTTTATTTTTAACATTCATTTTTTAAAAAATTCTTTAATTTATTTAAACATTACTATAATATTCTTGTTTAAGAGTAAACATAATACTTCCTCACCCCAAAAAATATAAAACCTCATGAGAAATAATAAAAGACAAGAGAAAAAATTTGTTTCAGATTGTGTTCTGATACCATCAGCTCTGTCATAGTTGGATCACATTCTTTATCATAAATCCATCATAGAAGTTACTTTCATATTTTTCCATCATATTTTCTAATGATTGCAATTCTTTTCATTCATTCCCTACCCCCAATAATGTGTATTATATTTTCTCTCTCCTTTCACTCTGTCTCTCTTCAAAAATGTGTTGTGGAGCAGCTGAGTGGCATGGTGGACAGAGCCAAGATGTCCCAAGCCTACATCCCACCCCAGAGACCCAGCAACCATTTAGCCCCGTGGTCCCAGACAGGTCACACAATCTCACCACCTTGCAAAAAGTAAAAAAGAAAATGTGTTATACCTGACTATCCTCTCCTATGATCTACCCTCTCCTCTATCTCCCACATCCCCCTTCCCCTCCTGCTATCCCCCTTCTCTCCTTTTTCTTCTAGATGTCTAAACCCTATTGAGTGTGTATATTGTTTCCTTTCTGAGCCATTTCTGATGAGAATGGAGGCTTCCTCATTCCCCCTACCTTCACCCTTTCCATTCCATTGAAAAAGCTACATGAAATATCTTTTAAATGAAATATCTTAGCCTACTCTATCTCTCATTTCTCTTACTTCCAATATATTTCCCTTTCACCCATTGACTCCATTTTTACTATGTATTATATCTTCAATTTCAGTTCTCTCCTGTACCTCATCTATAAAAACTCCTTTACCTGCTCTATTAAATGAAAAGGTTTATATGAATATTATGAGTATTCTCTTTCCATGCAGGAATACATGCAGTTCATCATCATTAAGTCCCTCATAATTTACCCTTTTCATCCACCCTCTCTATGCTTCGCCTGAGTCTTGTACTTGAAGATCAAATCTTCTGTTCAACTTTGGCCATTCCAATAGGAACATTTGAAATTTCCCTGGTTCATTGAAAGTCCATCTTTTCCCCTGGAAAAGATTCAATTTTGCTGGGTAGTTGATTCTCGGTTTCATTCCAAGTTCTTTTGCCTTCCAGAATGTTATATTCCAATCCCTACAAGCCCTTAATATAGATGCTGCTAAATCCTGGGTAATCCTGACTGCAGCTCCATGATATTTCAATTATGTCCTTCTGGCTGCTTGTAATATTTTCTTTTTTAACTTGGGAGTCCTGGAACTTGCCTATAATATTCCTGAGGGTTGTTTTGTTTTGTTTTGTTTTAGCTCTCTTTCAGTAGTAGATTGGTGGGTTCTCTCAATTTCTATTTTACCCTCTGCTTCTAGGATACCAGGGCAATTTTCCTGTAGTAATTCTTTAAAAAACAAGGTTAAGGCTCTTTTCCTGAGCATGACTTTTAGGTAGCTCAATAATTTTTAAATTATTTTTCTGGATCTGTTTTCCAGATCAGTTGTTTTTTCAGTGAGATATTTCACATTTTCTTCTAGTTTTTCATTTTTTGGTGTCAAATTATTGTGTCTTGATTTTTCATAAAGTCATCAGCTTCCTTAACTCCATTCTACATCTGAGGGATTTGTTTTCCTCAGAGAGGTTTCTTATCTCCTTTTCCATATGGCCAATTCTGCTTTTTAAAGCATTCTTCTCCTCAATAACTTTTTGAACTGTTTTATCCATTTGAACTAAGTTGGTTTTTAACGTGTTTGTTTCTTCAGATTTTTTTTGGATCTCCTTTGCTAAGCTGCTGATCATGTTTTTCCTACATCTCTCTCACTTATTTCCCCAATTTTTCTTCTATCTGCCTTCCTTGATTTTCAAAATATTTTTGAGCTCTGTTATAGCCTGAGTCCAACTTCTTTTTTTCTTGGAGTCTTTAGCTGTAGAAGCTTGGACTTTCTCATCTTCAGATTGAGTATTTTGACCCTCCATGGGATCAAAGTAATTGTCTATAGTCAGGTTCCTTTTTTTTCTGTTTACTCATTTGCCCAGCCTGTGCTTGGTTTGGGATTGCTTGCTGATCTTTTGAATGTTTTTGGAACACCCTCACAAGGACCTCAAGTATGTGAAGCTCTGACTGCCCTGCTGGTCTGTTGAATGACTACTAATACACCCCTCTCCCCAGGGACTGTGATGTGGGGATCCCTGCCCATGGGAGGCCCAGACTGTGACCAGGGTCTGAATATGGTTAAATATCCAGAGTCCTGTCCCAGGGACAGAGACCTCAGTAGTCTCCCTCCACTCCCTTACCTTCCATGAGATGAGCACTCAGGGAGCAGCTGCCCAGAGGCTCCTGCTGGGTGGCTCCATTTTCCTTTTCATGGGATCTGGGCTGCTCTGAGTGCTATGGAGGGGGAACCATACTGGCCTGGGCTTCATGCTCACTCTGGTAGAGGTCTCCTTGCTCATCTTCCAAGTTATGTTTGGGGCTTCCTGGGATGCAGGTCAGGAAACTGCTTCTGCTGTAGGGAGCAGGCACTCCCAGGTACCCTGTGGCTGTTTCCAGGAAGCTGAAGCTCCTTTTCTCAGGTGCAGTGCTGCCCCCACCATCCCCATGGAACAGAGCCTCCTCACTATTTTCCAAGTTACCTTGGGCTGGAGAACTGCCTCACTGGATCTTTCTGTGGGTTCTGACTCTCAAAAATTTAGTTAAGAGTCATATTTAAATTTTCATGAAATATTTTGAAGAAAGTGCCTAAGAGAGACTGTACTAATGCTACCATATTGTTCCATCCCCTGGAATATGATATTTCAGAAGGCAAACTTGGAATGCAATTGAGAGTCAACTATTCAGCAAACTTAACATCCTCTTCCAGGGGAATAGATGAACATTCACTGAATTAGGGGGATTTCAAACATTCCTGTTGAAATGATCAGAGTTGAACAGAAGGTTTGATCTTTAAGAACAGGACTCAGGTAAAGCATAGAGAGGGTGGATGGAAAGGGTGAATTATGAGGGATTTAATGATGTTGAACTGTTTGTATTCCTGCATGGTAAGATGATACTGATAACTCACATGAAACTTCTCATTTCTTAGAGTAGTTAAAAGGAGTGTATTTAGACAAGGCATAGGAGGGAGCCGAATATGAAGATATAATATATTGTAAGGTTGGTTTCAATGGCCATAAAGGGAATATACTGGGAGAAAGAAAAAGGAGAGGTAAAATTGGCTAAGATATTTCATGTAAAAGAGTCAAGAAAAAGATTTTGCAATAGAGTGGAAGGTGGGTAATGTGAGGGTAAATGGGTATGCCTTCATTCTCATCACAAATGACTTGGAGAGAAAACAGCATACACACTTAATAGGGTATAGAAATCTATCTTACCCTAGAGGGAAAAGCAACGGAAGGGGATAGGAGAAAAGGAATAGGGGGGAGGGGAGGGGGGAGTAGGTGAAAGAGCAGAGGGTATATTATGGGAGAGAATAGTCAGATACAACATACTTTTTTGGTTTTTGCAAGGTGGTGGGTTTGGGTGGCCTGCTTGGGACCACATGGCTGTATGGTTGCTGGGTATCTGGGGTGGGTTGTGGGCTTGCTCCAGGTCTCTGGGCTGGTGTTCTGCCTGCTGCAACATTTGGCTGCATCATAGCAGACTTTTTAAGAGGGACAGAGTGAAAGGGAAGAGGAAAAACAATAAAAGTGAGTGAGGAGGAATGGACGGAGGGAAGTACAATCAACCATAGCAAATGTAGAGAAAAATATCGAAGTAATTCCTCTGATGGACTTATGATAAGGAATTCTATCTACCCCAGAGATAAAGCTAATGGTATCTGAATACAGACTGAAGGATTTTTTTTCTCTTTTGTTCACTTTATTTCTTGTGAGGGTTTTATTTATGTGGGGGAGAAGGAGGGACTATGTTTACTCTTATAACAAGACTATTTCAGTAATGAGTAGATAAATAAAAATGTAAATTTGAAAAAAAATTGAAATCAAAATAAAATAATACAAAAACCAAGAATAATTACTCTGGTGCCAATGATGAGCACAACATGGTATGCCAAAGGAAACAAAAGCATGGACCTTAATCAGTACAACTAATTCATTACCATTGGCAATGGGGATAAGTTGAATTCAAAGGATGCTTGCTCAGTATTAACAGCTTGGCCTCAATTGTTATGATTTTGTTACCATTTGGCAGGACTTGTGTTTCAATTTGTCTTTTGAGAGAAAGTGAGGAGAGAGAGGTAATTTCTATTGTTGTGGGAAGATAGAATACTGCTCAAAGTCATTGAATTTTAGGAAATGAATGAAGAATAAATACTACTGCCATTAAAAAAAAACCCCTCAATATTGAGGACAAATGGAGGAAAACATCAACCTAATCCTATGTCTTTAAATTTGAATGCAGTAAAATGGAAATAATTGGTTAAAAAAACTGTTGCTTATAAGACATATTCAAAAAACCAAAGACATAAAAGACATGAATGAATGGAAATGAAAAAAATTACTATATAATACATAAATTCAAAACAGTAAAAGTTGCAATAATTTTATCCACCAAAATAAATATAAAACATTAAAAAAATTGAAAAGGGGTAAATAGTAAAACACCATTGCAGTAAAATGAACCTTAGATATTAAATTACTATCAGTAATAAACCTATATGTTCATTGTTTAAATGTTTTAGAAGTAACTAACAGAAAGGCAACAGGAAACTTTAACAATACTTTCTCAGTTTTGGATAAGGCTAAGAGGGATAAAAATAAAACAGAAAATATAAAATTGAAAACATTTCTAGAGAAAAAAGAACCAAAATAATTATGGTGTATTTTATATGATATTATAAAAGAATATGCATTATTTTTCAGAACTACATGAACTTGTATAAAAACTTATAATGATACTAGGGCTGAGACATTGTAAACAATACAAAAAGACTGAATTAGTTAATAGATCATTTGCAGAACATATAGCAACAATAATAAAAGGGAGCATAAGCAAAAGGCACCAATAATAATGGAGATTGAACAACAAAATCCTAAACAATGAATGGATCAAAGAACAAGTCCAATATTTGAAAGAAAATGATAATGAAATTTCTGAGATGCCATTTAAGTAGTCCTCAGAAGGAAAATCATATCCCTATAAACATTTTTAACAAAATAGATAAAGAATAGCACACTTGCATATACATTTAAAAATTAGAAGTCTAATAAATAAAGAAACCTAAAATAAGTATAAAATAGGGGATATTAAAAATTAGAGGGATGGCTATATTGGAAAGAAACATTTCAATTGGATGAAATGATGGGATCAAATTTCAGAAGATAGTTTAAATCATAGAAGTCTCTCATCTACTGTCTCAAATCATGAACCAGCTATGTAATGAAAGATGAAAACTAAAAATAGAGATCTTAAATAGCCTAATCCCAGAAAGCAAAATTCAACAAGTCACAAAGAAAAATATAATATTAACAACAACTAAAGCAATAATTTTGGTAAAAGACATAAGTTTCAAACTCCAACTCTTATTTCCTCTTATTTATTCATCTTTAAAGCAATCACAGAATGTTTTGGAGCCCCAGTTTTTTCTTTAAGGGGAGAGGGTTCCTGGCAGTTCCTTCCTAAAATGCTATGATATCCTCCTTGTTTTGGAGGGAAGATAGGAAGAAAGGAAGGAAGGGAGAGGAGGGAAGAATGGAGAAAAGAAAAGAAGAAGGGAAGGAATGAACAATCAAATTAACAAACAAAAGATTTTAAAGCACCTTTTATGTGGTGCATTGTATCAAGTACTTTTTTCCTGTATTCTGTTGTATTTTGATTTATTTTATTAAGAATTTCCTAATCATATTTTGATCTGGTTTCAATTGCTCTTAGGACTATTGAGGGCCAGGCAGACTGTGATCATCCTAATTGTAAGGGGATTGCCATAATATGACCCAAGTTATGTGATCTCCAATAAGCTTGATGCAATGATCAATGAATCTCTGATTTAAATTATTCAAAGTTGCAGATTGTAACTCCATTCCTATCTACTCATTCTGTGAGATACAACTCTGTGTAGCTTACCTGAAATTCTTCTGATCACTGAATTCCTAATCTTACTGTGACAAATAAAATTCCAAGAGACATAGTTCTGGGTACAATTAATCTATTTATTCACTAGGCTAGTAATAACCAACAAATTGAGGTCATTGATCTCTTTCTGACCAAAGACGCCAAATGAACATCATAGGCCTCTTTAAATTCAGATCTGTCTTTCCTGACAGATTTTGACTTCTCTTGGCAAAGACAAGACAAATCCTAATTGGTGGACATATTAATAAAGAAGTGGGCTAAGAGTTCTCATCTCTTCCCTATTACTTCATTGTTGGTGGGGATTGGGGATGAAACATCAGGGTAGAGTAGGCTGATTAAGAGACACAGCAACCTCTAACAATAGCAGCTTAAAAGGACAGTTTACTGCATTCCTGGTCTTCAAATTTCTGACAGTTTGATGAATACATCTTTTATGTCTCACTTGATTTTAATAACAATGAATAATTAAACAATGTGTAGATATACCATCCTATAACTAATTGAGGCAGTACTCACGAAATTTTTTTCCATCAAGAATCAGGGCTAAAGAAGGATAGTTCTCATTTCTACCCTTATTTGCCACCTGAATACTCTGAAAGGGACTTAGTGAAGAGAGAGATGCATTATATATATTTATGAGCTCCTGTGTGATTTTTATAGTTTTTCAGTATTGAAAACCTGAATGTTGTCCTCCTACTACAAAGGATTTTTCGGTGGGCTTATATTCATTTGGAAAGAAATTGCCCTTTGTGCAATGCCAACGGTGCCACAATTCTGAGTGTCTCGAGCACACGTTATACTTTTTGGTATTTCCTATATGAAAGAAATCTTTCATGGTCATTAGTTCTTATGTGTTGCAATTGCAGGTATATTTAATTGTATATGTGTATGTTTGGCATTCTTTCTGTGGGGTGAAATAAAGTTTCTTTATTTTTTAACCTACATATAGTCTATGTATACATGTATAGTCAAATTGAATGCTTATTTACATCTATACATATAAACTCTAGTCTGATATTCCCAGGAAAAGACCTATGTTAGTTTGAAAGAAGCCATGAAAGAAGGGATTTGAGGGGCAGGAATAAAATCAAGTTCTGTTAACTCTCAATACAATTATCTCTACATTTACATGAAAAAGAAATAACTAAATATAAATTTAAAAAATATTTAACAGTAGAGTATCATGTTTACTCAAATTTTAATGAGGTATTTTTTATTTCTTTTATTTTAATACTACAAGGACTGATGCAAATTTAATTAATATTGTACTCCAATTCTTTCTCTCTGTGCATGTGCATTTTTAAATATAGATAATTATAATAATTTTACTTTTGATTAAGAATTTTCATTCTAACATTCTGATTTTCTTCACTTTTTTTGGATTAAAGAATTCTGTGCCAATTTGCTACTTGGTCCTTTGGATTATTTGTAAATTCTCAGCCTTCAAGTGAATTATATCTTATTTTTGCTAACATTTAGCTTTTTCAATATTATTATATCTAGAAAATTTCATTACAAGCATTTAATGGTTAATTTGTTCATATTTATGAGATACCTAGCTTATAACACAGATCTGACTATAACATTTTTTGACCACCAAAACAGTCAAGAACTTTGATGAAATGCCTACTGCTTGCAGAGCTTCATAAATTTGTCACTTTGGTCATGTTACAAATATGAATTTACATGATATCTTAATTCTTTTTTTAGTTCATTTTTATTAAAATATTATTTGAGTTTTACAATTTTCCCCCCAATATTAATTCCCCCCCCACGGAAAGCAATCTTTCGGTCTTTACTTTGTTTCCATGTTGTACCTTGATCCAAATTGAGTGTGATGAGAGAGAAATCATATCCTTAGAGAAGAGACAAGAAGTCTAAGAGGTAACAAGATCAGACAATAAGATATCTGTTTTTTTCTAAATTAAAGGGAATAGTCCTTGAACTTTGTTCAAACTCCATATCTCCTTATCTGGATACAGATGGCATTCTCCTTTGCAGATAGCCCAAAATTGTTCCCAATTGTTGCACTGATGGAATGAGCGAGTCCTTCAAGTTTGATCATCACTCCTATGTTGCTGTTAGGGTATACAGTGTTTTTCTGGTTCTGCTCATCTCACTCAGCATCAGTTCATGCAAATCCTTCCAGCTTCCCTGAATTCCCATCCCTCCTGGTTTCTAATAGAACAATAGTCTTCCATGACATACATATACCACAGTTTGCTAAGCCATTCCCCAATTGATGGACATTTACTTGATTTCCAATTCTTTGCCACCACAAACAGGGCTGCTATAAATATTTTTGTACAAGTGATGTTTTTACCCTTTTTCATCATTTCTTCAGGGTAGAGACCCAGTAGTGGTATTGCTGGGTCAAAGGGTATGCACATTTTTGTTGCGCTTTGCTTTCGTCATAGTTCCAAATAGCTCTCCAGAAAGACTGGATGAGTTCACAACTCCACCAACAGTGTAACAGTGTCCCAGATTTCCCAGATATCTTAATTCTTGCAGAAGTTTATGATCACTAACTTGAGAGCCACACAAATTAGTAGAGGCATTGTCTGATTTGTCATAGAAAATAGGCTAGAAAACCTGATTTAGATAGGGAAAGGAAAAACAATAAGGATTTCTGTTCCTCTCCATAGCCCCTACTGTGTTTGGTTTTGTTTGTGTTTCTTGTGAAGTAATTATGTTAGGAAGCCAATTAGCTTAATTTTCCTGAATTATTTATGAATAGGTCTTAACATGTTCCACCTAAACCTCTGGGGATCTCATTATAAGACCAGAAGACCATACTTCACATTAAACCTCAGGTTATAATGAAATGCTTAAAACTGTTCCATGACAGACTGATTTTATATTGATTCTAGTCTTACGGTGAAGCTCCATTATACTCATTATCTGGTTTTGCATACCAGAATGTAAGCACCTTGAAAGTAGTGACATTTTCATTCTTTATATTCATGTCTCTAGCACCTAGAATGATGCCTGGCTTGTAGCAGATGTTTAATAAATGTTTATTGATTGTCTGGTTGGCATTGGATATCAATCTATCCAGATATGGGATGTCAGTTATGCTAAGGACATCTTGGTGTGGTCACTCCTTTCCCCAATGATGCAGATCTACAATTTATTCATAACTTAAAGGCTCTATATAACTTATGGTAATGTGGGACACAGAAAGTTTAAGGGACTTGCTCATGATCATAACCTATATTTGATAATAATCAAATATGAATCTGACTCTAAGGTCGGTCCTCTGTTATTTAGAATACAAAGAAATATTTCACTGTCTCATTCATCCTTAATATTTAAAGTTTCTTGCTGAAATAAAAATTATTCCATTTGATTTGGTGAAAGAAAGTCAATTAGAGGAGATATTTTCTTAATTATTAATTTCTTAATTATTTCTTAATATTAGGAATTTTATAATATCACTTTCTTTTTGGAAGTTTACTCATGAAGTTCACATAGAGGAATAGTTCATATAGAGGAATATCTGATTCAAGATTGTAATATAAATTTTATGATACTTTCAGCACATAGCATTTGGATGTTACAAGAGTAAACATTCTTGGAGTAATTCTACTGTGATTTGATTAAATAAATTACTCTAATAGGAATACAATGTCTCTTCTGAGAGATAATTAACTCAACACACCAAATATTTTACCCTCTTAGAAAGTGCTATATAAAACCTATCATAATACTAAAAATATTAACTCAGTATTATCAACAAGATGATAAATTAGATACCTCTCAGTTCTCATTCTCATCCCCTCCCTCCATCTTTCCATCCCAAAGAAAGGTTACATAACAAATCTGGATCAATCACAGCTGAATCTGTAGGAGAATAGAAGACAATTCTCATCTTATCAACTAATATCAGTGAACAGTAATACTTAATATCACACTGATTTTTGCCTGGACAAATTCAGAAGAAATAAAAGTGTTATCAGAACCAACTATATATATGTATATGTATATATATATATATATATAGTCATGTGCTAATAAAATTGAAAATATAAAATATAATATCTGCCAAAAATAGAAATCTAGATTTACAAAACAGGGCAGGGATACACTGTTTCTGGGCTCAGAGAACTTGAGTTCATATACCACCTCTGACCATATACCACATTCATTCATATACCACATTCATGAACTTAGGCAAGCAATTTAAATTCTGTGGTTCTCAGTTTTTAAATCTGTAAAATAGAATTGATGTTGATTGCTTTTAAGGTCCTTTTTAGCTCTAAGTATATGATTAGTTGCCAAACTGATAAGAGGATGGTTTTGATTCAAATGAATTTAGAACACTTTCTTTTAAGCTTTTAAAAATAATAAATAGAAATATCACACAGATTATTCTCAAATGTGAATAAATAAAATACTCTATCAAACCCCTTTGATGAGACAAATAAAATAAGCCAGAGAAGAATAAAGTGAAACACATAATCCAAAACTCTAGGGTTTTTAAACTGGAATCCGCAGACATTCAAAGATTCATAGATAGATTTTAGGTAACTTGCAAATTTAAATGAGAAGGGATCCATAGACATTACATGACTACCAAAGGCATCTGTTACACACAAAAAAGTTAAAAAAAAACCCTTGCTATTAATGGATACCATTAAATGATATAAAAATAATATCCTGTCAAAAATTCTATAGTCATATATTAAATAACCATTTATAATGAGAAAGTTGTATCTATGGCAGGGATGCAATTGTGGTTCAAGTTTAGGCAATTTTACATAATCATACTAAAAATAAAAGTATGCTAAACCACAGCTATATTGAAATTTAAAGAAAAAGGTTTTAGCAATCATCTATTTATTCTTAACCAACTGCCACATATATAGCAAGTAACCAACCAAGAGGAAGAGGCAGCAGGTGCCAAGCAAGTCAAAACACCACAACTAGATTATCCATCAGTTCCCCCTAAACACTGATGTAAATAGCTTGGGATTCTGGTCCAAGGAGTTTTGGAATATCATTGCTCAATAAACCGGTTTTGAGTCTAGCCCCACAGCCATCGTGGACATAGTGCTGAAGTATCTCAAGACTATCGGAGACTATCAAGAGAATGTCAACACCAACAGAACATCACTCCTGTTTCTAGTTCAGTCCTCCCAAATATTGTGGGAAGCATCTTCTGTGGAGAAAGGTTTGCATTCCCATCAACTGTCAGTCAATTCCCATACACAAGACAGTAAAGCCAGCTTAGTTGAAGCAGAATGCACATGTAGAGCAGGCAGGTAATACTAGGGGGAAAGAGATAGGAAGTAGCATGTGTCAAACAAGTCAAACCACCACTATCACCTCTACCAGACACTGATGGAGACAACTTAGGTCCCTTTACCCAACAGCCTTCCTACTTGCATTGCTTCTAGTCCAGTGGTATGGATTATCATCCTGAGAAGCAATACCAATGGAGATTTAAGTTGGTAATTACTCCTTCAGGTGTTATAGTCGGGGATACAGAAGACTTTGAAAGAAAAGCTTTTAGGCAGCAAAGTCCTTTTGTCAAATAATTCAACATGAAAGACTGGCATGATTTTATTGATGGAAATGGCTTTAAAGAAGAGGCATCAATATCTGTTTTGTCACTTCATCCTAAGGAACATGGAACTTTTCCATTTGATTTGCAACTGAATACTTACAGATGTCTTGTGTTTCCTACAAAAATTTGAATCTTTTGAGAGCAGACTGTCATATTTTTTACATGTATATCCCCTGCATTTAATACAGTACTTATAGTAACCATTTAATGAATATCATTTATTTTTAAATTTATACCAACTTTCCTATATGGTATAGGCATAGAGATAGCTAATGATAAGAAATATCCACCCAGAACTAATTGCTAGCATTATATATATTTATATATATATATATATATATATATATATATATATATATATATATATATATAATAGGGAAACATTGGAATCTTTCTTAGTAAATACAAGATTATTTTCCATCTCCAGAAAAATCAACATTTTTGTATAGCAATAACAAAAATCAAAGAAACAATAATAGAAAAGCAAGTTCCACTCAAGAAGCATAATAAATCTGGGAGTCAAAATACTAAAGTAATTTCAATAATTGAGTACATTACAAAATATTCTTTGAATAAATAAAGGACATCTTTAATACCTGCAGGAATCATAGTACGATGGTGCAGAATTCCGATCAGTTTAAAGACTGAATGAGATATAAATCAGATGACAAAGATTTTAGAGAACATATAGGCATACTCTAAGAACAAAGTTTAATTGTAGAAATAAAATGTTTTTAATGGCCTAGAAAGAAAATAATGAAAAGCATAGGAATAAAGAAAAAAGAACATCCATATTTCAAAGTGTATTTTGAAACCATTAACATTAAAAGTATTTAGTATTAATTCAAAATTAGGGAAGTAGATTATTTTATAAAAGACTAGAGAATGAGCAGATAATGTATTTTTCAAAGTTTTGGGTAGAAAACAAGGCTATGCTGGCAAAATATTTAACAGACAGCTCTCAAAAAAGTACACATGGCATTTTCATTCTTTTCCAAAATTTAAATTTATTTAAATAATATCCAATTACATGCAAAGATAGTTTTCGACATGCACTTTCTGTAAGATTTTGTGTTCCACATTTTTCTCCTTGCTTCCTTTTCCTCTCCTCTCCCCATGACATTGCATGCTTGGTAGAGCTGTGAAATGGTCCAATCACACTTGAAAACAATTTGAAGTTATACAGACAAATTTTGTGATTTGTTGGACAGCTATGTTTCCACATTGAAAGAATTATTTGCAGTTCCCCTGCAATTGTGAAAATTTGTGTAAATTTTTTTGGGTCTCCCTATACCAGAGAAGAATTCTGAATGTTTTTTTTTTCTGGGTTGTTTATAGTACCTTATTAAAAAATTTGGATTTATAGTATTCAATGTTATACATAAAAATCTTTTCTTTTGCTTTTCTGAGTTTCTCATTTTTTTTCTATTATCTGTTGGCATGTGTGTGTATGTGTGTGTGTGTGTGTGTGTGTGTGTGTGTGTGTGTGTTTATATATTGTTTGTAGCTTATGCAAACAAATTTCCATTTAATTTCTTATACTTACCTGCAATTTTTCAAAACTGTGATAGGGAAAGTTGTGATGTGGAAGGGATAACTAGATTTATGTTCTATAGTGGACACCTAGGTAGCATGGTGTGGCCTAGGTGGATGGAGTGGCCTAGGACCAGGAAAACTCATCTTTCTGAGTTTAAATTTGACCTTAGACACTTCCTAGAGGAATAAATGGTCAAGTCACTTAATCCTGTTTTCCTCAATTTCCTCATTTCAAAAATGAGCTGAACAAGGAAATGGCAAATAACTTCACTATCTTTGCCAAGAAACTCCCAAATAAGTTCATAAAGAATCAAACATGACTGAAATGATTATACAACAATATAGATATAATTTATATATGTTATTTAATACATATATACTTTTAATATATGTATAATATAAATTGTATGTATATTATTGCTGTTCATCTTTTGATTTTTTAAAGAACCAATGACATCATAGGAAATGTCTTTTCTAGTACATAAATTAGATTTAAGAGTTAAGGGTTATCAGCCTCTCTCTTTCAGAGTCATCAAAGATCAGTATCAAGACAAAAGTCAAGATGACTGGTAATGGCCCAAGATGCAGTGGAGGACCATGACATCTTTGATATCTGACAAAGTGCTAAGTGCATTACCAATGATTGCTTCAGCCACCTTCATGGTCATAGGAACAAATTGTTTTCATTTACCCATTCCATCTGTGGGAAGTATTTACATATTTGGGGTAGATATCTCCTTAACTCATCAACTAGTTTGAGGTTTACCAGTTACCTTCAACCTAGCTTCCCATCTGCAGAGACTACTGCACATGCTACAGCTTCTTGGAGTCTCAGCTGAGAGTTGAGTGACGATGCTTTCAACAAAATAGAATGAGTATCCCTGAAAAGGTTTTAGCACACTCTCCTACAAGAGAGGTGCTAGTCCTCCCTGAGCATCTATGTATATACACACATATACATGTTATTAATGACCTGAATGAAGGCAAATATAGCATGTCAGATTTATGGATTAAAAAAAAGTTTAGAGGAGTAGCTGAAAAATTCATTCATGAAATTAGAATGATGGTCCACAGAAGTAACTTGAAATTCAATTGGGATTTTATAAATATTAGGCCACAGATTTCAAATTACAATGGAGCTGAGAGGAAATGTTATCTAAACTCTGTACTTTCTAGATGAGGTAACCAGATGAGGTGCAGAGAAGTTTGACTTATCCAGTGTCATGCCAGAAGTAAATGGCAAATTAGAAATTGAACTTCAGGTCTTCTTACTCTAAATTTGGAACTCTTTCCACTATACCATAATGATAGATTATTAAAAATCAATCTCACAAATATATTTTCTGACTGGGGTATGAAGGAATTTATCAAATTAGATAGATATAACTATGTTTCATCCTAGAATCACTAGAAACCTTTGAAGTTGCATGGTCAGACTTATCACCAATACGAATCTGAATGGTGCATTCAAGTATTTTCAAAGACTTTTAAGTTAATTAGACATTCCTATTGGTATCAGAGGATAGAACTAGGCACAATGAACAAGAGTGTAAATGCTTTAATAATTAATGCAGTATCAGGAAAACCTTCCTAATACTGAATCCCTTTAATTATATTCCTTCAAATAAATACTGAATGACTAGCTACAGAATTCAGGTTATGTGTTAGACTGGTTGAATTTTAAAGTCTTTTCTAGTTTTTAGATTCTGTCATTTAGTCTAGAGAAATTATCCAACTCAATCAATATCTGTACCCCCTCATTTTCTACCTGTTTACTTTGCTATCTTGGCTGTGTTACTCTTCAGTTCAGGAAATATTTATAAGGATTTATGATGTAATAAACTTCTTTAGACATTAAGAAAAGAGAGATGATAGAGCAATTATTAAAAATTTACTATATTCCTTTTGTTGTTGTTGAACATTGTCTATGGTGATTTCTTGGCAAAGATATTGGAATGGCTGCCCTTCTTTCTTCAGTGGTTCCCTGTTTTAGAGATGAGGAACTGAGAAAAATACTGGCTAATTGACTTGCTCAGGGTCAATTAGCATCTGAGGTTGAATTTAAATTGAAATCTTCCTGATTACAGGCCTTTATATTCCATCAACTACAGCACCTGGCTAGTCCTAACAATGTTCCTAGAATTGTACTAAAAGCTGAGCTACAAAAGCAAAACATTACCCTCAAGAAGATTACATTCCAATGGGAGCAGACAACATATACAGAGTGGAATAGAGTACATATATTGTAATATATTTTGGAAATGTATGGAAAATTAAGGGAAGTATCTTGTCAAGGCAAAAATTTACCAATCAGATCCCAGGGTAGTTTTAGGGATTAGGGGGAAGGGGAAGGGGAAGGGGGTTAGAGTGATTGCCAGAGAGTAAATGTAGGAGGTAGTTAGAAAATACATTGCAATGACAAAATGTAAAAGTAGATCTTACCTGGAAAGAGCTAACATATTACTGATTTCCTATTCCTCCAACTATATTTTGAATTCCTTTTGAGCTAAGATTATGAGATATTTCTTGCAAATTTCTTTATATTAACTGATCATTTATTAGTTACCTAAAATCTATATCACATATCACAATGTGCTATACTGAGAAAACAAAGACAAATAACCTGGTTTCTTTCATTCAAGGAACATGCAAGATAAACTACTAGGCACATGATGAATATGCAAAGAAATACATATACATACTAGATAATTCTTCAGTAATTTCAAATAATAAAATATTCAGAAAAGTAATTGCTACTTTGTGTATCTAGGAAATAGTTGGTGGAAGTGCAAAAGATAATAATGTAGTGATATTTTAAAATTAATACAAAATTATCAATTTTAAGGACCTAGCAGATATTGAGTGTGAGATTGATGCTTAGACGGTGAGTAGGAAACTATAGTAGTCATTATTTCTTTCTGGTATCACCTTCAAATGGGTGATGTTTCTCTTT
Organism: Macrotis lagotis; assembly: GCF_037893015.1. Taxonomy (NCBI): domain Eukaryota; kingdom Metazoa; phylum Chordata; class Mammalia; order Peramelemorphia; family Peramelidae; genus Macrotis; species Macrotis lagotis. The sequence goes on from NC_133658.1 coordinate 504,604,879, forward strand.
CTCAGTTTTCCCTTCCAGAGTAACTTTCTTTCTAGCCACCCCTTTGAGGAATGCTTTTAGTTTCTGATCAACAAGAGGAAGAAAAGGAGAAACTGGAGGCACTGAGAAAGAAATGCAACCTCATTCTCTCAAATATCCCTCCTAAAAGTACTGCTTTGCCTTAGGAGTATCCAGGTTTATATGTCAACTGCTTTGGGGAGGCTAAAAAAATAATAAAATCACTTGTTTAGTTTGAGCTCCTAATATACATATAAATATATGTTTATATGTGCACACATTTATATATACAACTATCTCTGTTCATATCATAGTTTTACATTTATTTCTTTCCTATGTGATTTAGAATCTATGACTTCCCTTTGCTATATTAATATCCTGCCCAAATTCACACATCTGTAATGTAGTGAATATTAAAGAAATCAGTTACTTTTTAAAACAAATGGTGCAATAGCAAAAAACCTAACTTGAGAAATATGGATTGTGGAAGCAGAGATCAGCATTCTCCTGGGAGAACGTAACTCAAAGTTATACAAGGTCTGGGAAAGTGGCATGTCACCAGTTCTGTTCTTAGCAACAAAAGTCCCTCCAGCCACTTTCATGTGTTTCTTGTGGCTTCTGAATAACTTGGCTATAGAGTTTGACTCAGTATCTCAGCACACTCCGTTTCTTGCCAATTCACTGGCAGTTGGGGTGGCAGCCCTGGTCAGCCTTGCCTCCTCCCTCCTCATGACATATCATCTGAATTCTTTCAGCTGTGAAATAATCACCTTTCAAAAATTTTCTGTTGCCAATGCCCCTCTCTTGGACAGCAAGAGACATTAGCCTTTCAGAGAATCTTGATCCATTCATTCATTTAGGGATTTTTTGTCTGAGCTTGTGGGCATCCATCTGCATAGTCTATGCCAACTCTGTCAACTTCCCAAAGACATTAGAGAAATAATTTCGGTAAATAATTTCAATATTAAAATACTCATGTGCATACAGAATTGCAAATAGCAAAAAACAACAGAAAATATCTGTTTTCATAGCAATTGTCTTTACAGATCAGATGGAAAAACAATACTGTCATAAATGGAATCCCTCTGAAGCTAAATCAGTGGAGATACTTCTGGTCACAAGTTGGCATCAGAGTGAAGCAGCTGTTTAGAAATTTCTAAGAGCAAGACAAATGTTACTGATGAAGTTAATGCCCTCAGTCTTATGTTGGTGACTCACAAAGTAGTATTCACAGGAAGTCAGATGAAACCATCCAATGGGATGAAGTCTAGAATTCAGCCTGACTGGGAAAGGTTCCTGAGGATGCCAGTTGGGCATAATAACTGCATCATGAAACTGTTATCCATTATTTTGTTATTCTCAATGTGCAAGGTTTGGGTGTTTATTTATTTCCTTGCTGGCTTCTTAAGTGGCGCCTTATCATCTCTTCTTCCCTGTAATGGGAAGTGCAGGAAGGGCAGCTGTTGATGATTGAAAATCACAGGGGAGAGATTGGTGTCTGGAAAAGCTCAAGGCAAGAGGTTTTGTAAGCTTAGATGATAAGTTTCTCATATAAAATCATGGATCATGAGCTGGAAACTGAGTACTCTTAATACCAGTAAGTCAGTGAATAAATGTAAGATGACTAAAATTTCATTCCCAATGAGATTTTTCATTTATAAACATTTGTTTTTTTCCAGAGGTTAACTGCCTTTTCCTCTCTTTCCTAGATCAGTATCTTAAATCAGCAAACATTTATTAAAAGTCTAAAAACAAAATATCTTTGTTACTACTTAGTTAAAGAAATACATTTACATATGCTCCTTTAAGAACAATGTATTATAATTTCTTACCTCTATTTTGCATTTGTTGATGATTAACTTCACAAATAAAAGTAAAGCATTTAATTTTTAAAAATCCTAGCATATACAATCCATTGTTCTTTGTGCTTGAAGTAAAATGATAAAATAATATGCTCCTTTAACTTATTAAGCATTTAGCTTTGATTTAAAAGCTTCATATTTTATATATTATTATCTTTTACAATGTGAGAAAAATGATATATTACATAAAGAGAATTTCATCATTTTATAAACTATAATATTTTTCAAAAATATTGAAAAATACTTAATGGATTACTTTTAAGAGAAATATTTCTAGTCACTCAGTGACAACATTAATTTAAAAAGAACAACACTATTTTAGACACTGGGGACCCAAGATTGATAAAGATACAATTACTATCCTCAGGGACTTTATGATCTAGTAAAGGAGATAAATTTATAAAGTTTTCTCTCATAATTATTTTCAAATAACTACAATTAAAGACAGCAAATAATTGCAATTAAAGACATGAAATAAGGAAAGAGAAAGCAAAGCATTCAGATGAGAGGTAGATTTATTTAGAGAACTGGTTGTGATGCAATGCAAAATAAGGATAAGTTCATGGAAGAAATGACCTTTAAGTTGAGTTTCAAAAGATAAGTTCATAGGCATATATGAAAAGAAATACCTTTAAGATAGAGAGAAAAGGATGAGAAAATTGATAGGTAGTGGAGAAAATATGAGGTAAGTTTTGGAAAGGAAAATGTTCCAGATTGGATATAGTACATGAAAAGCATATGCATAAGATTAGCAATATATTGTGCTGGGAAAGTTAAGTTTGAGTTTATTTGGGGTCCTTGAATGGCAAGTTAAAGAATTCATTAAGCCATGATTTTCTTGTCACTGCAGTTATACACAAAAAGCTGGTATAACCAGAACAACCAAATCCAGAGAAGCAGAAAAGGAGGAAGTAGTTCTCCATCAACAATCACAGCAAAAAAAAATTCTGAAAAATATCAGCCTAAATACTCATGAAGAAATCTAAGGAAAAAGCACAATCTTCTCCCCTCCAACTCTTTCCCTCCATCCGGTCTAGCTTGGAACTAAAAGAGACAGACAATATTGTAGACAATGAGAACCGATATTGGGAGAGGACTCCAGGTTGAGATTTCTAGGACTGAATCTGAACCGGTGCCTGGGACTGTTCTGAAGGGCAAGAACAATATCCAAATCCAACACTGAAGGACTACATTCTGTGTAGGAAGATGGAATTGCCTACCAGAAACTGTTTTGGTCTGGCACCAGATTAGGGTCTCAGATGCAAGGCGGGGGGACTTTTACCTAGTAATTGCCAACAGTTAAAAAAGAGGTCTTGGGGTTGTGTGTTAATAACAGAAGAGAAATATATGAACAGCAATTATGTAGCTCTTTCCTTGAGAGCAGAATTGGTGTCTCAGATCTAGTCCCTACACCAGTTTAAAACCAGCAACAAATTCAACCATCTAATAGATATCTAAAAGTGAATGTCCCATAGACCTCTTAAAACCAACAGTTTCCAAATTGAACCCATTATCACGACTCCTAAACCCTCCCCTCTTCCTAAATTCCTTATTGCTGTCAAAGGTAGTGCAATGAATAGAATACTGGCGTTGGAGTCAGGAGGATGAGAGTTTTAATCTAGTCTCAGACATCTGCCCACATACTAGCTGTGTTACTTTTTGGCAAGTCAGTTAACCTTGATTGCCTGGAATCCAGAACCATCTTCAGTCATCCTGATTCATATCTGGCCAATGAACCCAGATGACTCTGGAGGAGAAAGTGAGGTTAGTGACTTAGCACAGTGTTCCCTCATTCAAATTCATGTACTTCTCATGACTTCAGCTCCTGTAATGTCATAGTCTTCTTTGAGAATGAAGGACAAGCATCAGCACCATATTACCAATCACCTTTCTATCTGGAAGTTAGAGAAAGAAGAATAAGATCCCTTGTTTTGATATTTTTTCAGATACTTTAGTAATTTGGAATTAATAATTATATGTTTGATAGAAATAACTTTTAATAGTTTTCATTTATAAATATATCTAGGTCTTGGAATCTTTCTTCCATTTGGGAGCATTTTTTTTATTTAATTAGGAAACTAGAAGGTGTAATAAAATAGAGCCCTGGCCCTGGAGTCAGAAATATTTGAGATCAATTTCAACCTCAGATACTAACTGTGTGACCTTGGGCAGGTTACTTAAACTCTCTTGCCTCTATTCTAAAATGTGGATAAAAACATCACTTTCCCTCTCAGCTTGCTGTTAGGATCAAATGAAATAATACTATAGTACTTCACACAATGGCTGGAAAATACAGAGGTATTCCATTTAAAACTTGTTCATTTTGTTCTGATATTCTATCATTTAAGTTATTTCTTATTTAGTTAATCTTACTGTTTTATATTTTTAAAAAAATATTCATTTAATTTAGATTGTGAGTTGCATTGGTTGAATTTGGATGAAATTATTTTCAATGATTTTTTTCTTGATTAGTTATGAATTTGCAATTTTAATTTTGATATTGGTAATTTGGTTTTATTTCTTTTTTATCTTTCTGTCTGTTCTATAGTAAGTATTAAATTTTAGGCAATAGCTTCTTGGAAAAGGGGTGAACAAAAGAAATCCCCTAGATTCTATTTAATCTCAGGATCAAAATAGTTGCCTCTCTTGCTTCTCAACGCATTCATTTAATGACCACACACTATTTCATTGACACCTAATCTTAAATCGTTTAAAGCTCACTTGTCCTCTTTCATGATTGTGCAGTTGCATTTGTTGAGTCATTTCCATCATATTTGACTCTTCATGACACCATTTGGAGTCTTCTTGGCAAAGATACTAGAGTAGCTTGCCATTTCCTTCCTCATTTCACTTTATAGATGAAGAAATTGAAGCAAACATGTTTGAGACTTGTCCAGGGACACACAGGTAGTATCTCAGTTCAGATTTAAGCTAAGTTATTTTTGACTAATGATCTGGTACTCCTAAAATTTTTGTTCTTAAGATTATAATTCCTTTTCCAATCTCAGGAGGCTCAGGGTTCAGTTTTCAATGATCAATATGGTGTAGGATATCAGAATGAGTGCTAGATCTAAAATCAGAAGAACTGAATTCAAATTCTGCCTTTACTTTTTTATTTTTGCCTCAATAATTTAACTTTTCTGATTTTTATTTTCTTAATACATAAAAAAGATAGTGTTTGAGTAAATGATCCAAAAGCAGAGAGCAATAACCTGGGATCTATTTTCTTGTTCTTTTTTATAATGATATTTCAATATAATTGGTTTCTTTTTTAGTCCTCTGAATTTTTATGTGTTTTAAAACCATTATTCTGAAAATATATTCACAAGTTTTACTAGCTCTCCAAAACAGTTCTTGGCACAAATACACTTAAGAAACCTTGTTTGGAATCTCTTTCGACTTGAATTCCACAACACTATAGTTAATTACCCAATTTGTTGAAATAAATAGGGTTAAATTAGTCATTACTTAGTCACAGTTCATTACTACGTTTTATTCATGTAAAATGAAAATATTCTCCCAAATATTAGGAATGCCACCAAATATTTGTAATGAAATGTATAATGTGAAAATATAGATTCACATTTGGATACTTATTAGTAATACAAATAATCAGGATATTTTGTCATTGAAATGATCATATAAATATGAAACGAAAGATAGCTCAATACCAAAGACTAGGGTCATATTTTTGAAATTGTTTGGGTACCAACTCTATGATCAAGTATAGGTACCAATTCAATAGTTTTCAGGAATCCAGTTTCCATTGTTTACAACTTCCATTGGAGAATTTGTTAATTACTGATTGCTTTGGAATTTATATCATCAGTAACAAGTTTACTGAAGAATTCTAAATTTTTCAGTACTAGAATCAGATTGTTGGGTTTTTTTTAATCTGAAAACAAAAGCACTATATAGTATCACAAAGCCTTTAAGACATCTTAAATTTATTTTTTGCCTGGTATGCATGATTCTAAGACTTTAAGAAGCAAGTGTGGGAGAACAGATGCTTAAAGGCATTTGAATGCTTAAAGGCATTATGGTACCTTTGCTGTTTAGGGATACACATAGGCTAAACTGTGGTTATAATAAAGTGACAAATTCTCTGGAACATTTTATGAATGTAAACAACTAACAAGCTTCATTACAATCAATAATCCCAGGTTTTTTCATAGTAGTAATTGTTTTATTTTTGCTTCAATTATTTGGATAATTGATTCTGCTTTCCACTCTTTTGTACTGCTTCCACACAAATAAAATCAAATGTACTATTTAACCAAACAATCAAGCAGTATAATTCTTTTTGGATGGATATAGTACAAATCACCAGCATGTTTATATGGCATTATACATCTATAAAATGCCCTGAATTCTTGGAAATTTGGGAAAATAATTTGTTAGTACAGGAATAGCTAAAGTTAAAGAAATATGAAATCTTGAAGTTAGCAAGATAAGAAAAGGGGAAGAGAATAATCATTTATTTATCTTCATAATCATCCTATGAAGTATTTTATTATTCCCATTTTACAGTTAAGGAAACTGAGGCACAGAAAGGGTAAGTGATATGTCCAAAGTCACATAGCTTGTGTCTGAGGTCAGATTTGAATTGAGTCTTCCTGAGTCCAGGCCCAGCTTTCTACTTCTATGCATCTTGTTTCCTTGAAGTGAGCTACTAATTGAAGGTTTTCATTCTTTCTGATCTGTTACCTCTATTATGTAGCATAATAGCAAGAACCCTGAACCAGAATTTGGGAGGCTTAGCTTTTAATTCCCATTCTACTGCCAATTAGCCATATGACTCAAAGATTCCTAGGAGCTAGATTTCTTGATTTTTTAAAATAATAAGAGAGTGATGTGGCTCATTTTGATGCAATAAATTAAACAAGAGACAAGATTCCTTTAAATATTTTGTTAAGGTAACAGGTAATAGAGAAATGATATTTTGCTTTGTCATCATCATCAAAAAGGTAAAAATGTAAACTACATCCAACTTCTATATTTTGCTAAATTATCTCACTTTCTTCAATTTTAGAACTCTTTTACTTTTGTACTATCAGATAATGAATATTCCACTTCCAGAAACTCAATGCACTTTTATTTCTATTGGCTCTACTAAAAATTATTCTCACTACCATATAAATTCTTCAACCCCACATAATCTGTAAATATTACCCAAACTTAAGTATCAGTTTGAATATGACATTGAACAGTGCTAAAAAAGATAATCAAATCAAATCAATATGAACCCTACTGTTGAGACTTAATTTCATGCTAAGGTTAATAAAATATTCTTTTCAATAGAGTTTCTATACATATTGAAAGAATCAAAACTATGTGAACTCACAAATGTGAACATGGAAAAGACCAGATATCTCCTATTTGATTTTATCTTTAGAGTGAATGAAGCAATATGGTGGGCAAGAGGTACATCAAAGGGATACTTGGTAGGTTGAATATCCTAAAATGATTGGTTTTTACTCAACTTACAACTTGAATATAAAGTGGGGAAATCCATTCTCAGAATGCAGCTGACACAAGAGTGTCAATTAAATAATGAAGAATAAATTCAAGGGGCAGCCAGGTAGCACAGTAGATAGAGCACTGGATCTGGAGTTAGGAAGACTTGAGTTCAAATCCAGCCTCAGACTCTTAATAATTACCTAGCTTTGTGACTTTGGGCAAGTCACTTATCCCATTGCCTTGCAAAAAAAACAACAAAGCAAAAAGAACACATTCAATTCCCTATGCCTGAATAATCTAGGGATAAATGAATGAAAAATATGTGGGAAATATGTTTATAGAAACTAATTTGGTTTCTGCTTGAAATCCAGAAGAACTGAGAAAGCCTGATGGACTTGACTTAATGACTATGGCTTAGTATTTGAAATCTTCACTAGCACTCAAGGTCTCTGAAATAGAATCGATCTACATATTCTTGAATGATAGCAGTAATTAACACTGTTATTTTGAAAACTTTCACTTCGCTAATTAGTTAATGGCAATGTCCTGGAATTGATGATTCCTATTATAGAAATGTGACTTTTTTTCTTCTTTGGGTACAGGAATATTTCCAAATTCAGGACTCTCTCCACAGGTGATTATATGAGAAGCTCACTTAGCATTCTATCACTATGCTAAATTTTGATATGAGCACAGGGATACTTCTTTTTTTAGCCTGTTTTTTTTTCCCTTGAGGAAAGGACTCTGCATGAAAATGTTGACCGAACGGACATGAATTTCTATTACCATCTTTCTTGATATACTATGTTATTCTCCAACTGGTAGAAAACAGTAAACTGTACCTTCATAACACTATGAAGGGATTAGAAAGGTGGAAAAGAGAGAAGGGTAAAGGAGGGAGGGTTGTAGAAAGAGACAGAAAGAGATGACTAATGATTGAGAAATGAGAGAAAAAAATATGCTTTAAACAGTAGTTTTGAATAGGTTACAAAATGGCATATTGGGGATGAGCAAGGCATATATTTTAGGGAAGATACAGGGCATCCTTATATATAACAAGTCTCAAAAACCAATTAAAAGATATAATACATTGATTTTATATGTGTGTGCATTCATTTTAGTGAAATACTTCATATATTTGTCCTTGAACCTAAAAGTTTATTGTAATAAGGCAAAAACAAGAATTTATTGTGTCAGATAGTGTACTATGCTAAGGATACACAAACAAAAAGAAATAAAGTTCCTGATATCAAAGTTTACGTGCTGAAGAAGAATATTTAAAAGAAACTTGAAAAACTGTGGAAGGTGTAGAAATTTGGAAAGTCTAAAGCACAACTCAGAATGAAAGGAAGGTTCACCCACCAAGGCATTTTCCCCAGAAGGAAGATCTGGAAGGAACTCAGCAATGAAAAATTTCAAGTTAACAAAAATCATCTACATAAGTATAGACATTTAGAATTATAGATTTAGGCCTTATTCACTTAACTCATAATTAGAGTGATGAGAATATCAAGACCTAAAGAAATAAATTGATATAGGTAAAGTCATCCCAAAATATCGATACCAGAGTTGGCATTTAAATCTAGATCCTCCAATTCCAAATCTAGTAGAAGCGAGTAGTATGACTAAAAAACCTTTTGTGGTAAAAGCATCTGTAGCTTTTAGTAAACTTCAAACTCAGTAAGAATTAATAGTTTGACATGTAAAAAAAGCACAAAACAATTCAGTACTAAACTCAAACCTAGAAGTACAATGTCAAGAATAAATTGATAGTCTCACTTTATTATGCCCTAATAAAGCACAATAATATCCCAAACTAAAAGCACATTCTCCCCAAGTCACTTAAATCTTTGGAGAGAGTATGCTTAAATGGTATTTAAATGCTGCAAAATATTTCCAGGTCACTGAGTACACTTTTGTATGTGTCCAAGTCAATCAGCTTTTTGGTCAGTGTTCAAGTGCAAGGTGGATGGTAGCTGATTACTTTGCAGGACTGAATCCTCACAGAATTTGCCTATTTACTGCTATCATCTCCAGTTATTGAAGGAGATCCTTACTGGTTCTTTTGAACTCTTGAAGGTTATAAGATCATCATTTAATCCAGTCCATCACTTATGTTTTTCACGTAAAATTAGGATGTATTTAAATACAATATAAACTGGAGGAAAAAAGCAACTGTATAGTGGTCAGGCAGAAAGAGAGGACACAAATATCTCTCCTGCCTCTAAAGAAATTAAGAAACAAATATTTTTTTTAAATTTTTTTCTATCTAAACCCAATTCTGGTACAGCAGGCAGAATATACAGATACAAAGTTGATTGGATGTTGAGAATAGTGTCTCATTGTTATGGTGGAGGGAGTTCTCTCCATAATACATGTCCAAATTCAGACTGAACAAGTTTGCACATAGATAGAGGATTTCAGCAGGAAGAAAATATGACATATACTCTAGGGAATGACCATTTATTGGTCAGTTCTACTATGATGCTACATTATACCAAATCCAAGCACATAATAGATTAGACATTTCTATTCATGAGCAAGATAGAGTCATGTTTCTCTGCCTTGCCATTCCATAATACTAAAGTTTTTTTCTGAATTATCAGAGAATGAAATTTCTTGCAAAAAAATTAGTATTTCAGAGTTAGAATTCATCCAATTCAACAAAACATTTTACTTCTAACAGAACAAAAGTGCTTTCTACAAGACAGGTAGTTATTATATAGTCTTCATTTGAAGGTATTCTAAGGAAAGGGAACATATTACCTCCTCTTTCATTTTGGTACTTCTCTCATTATTTGGAAATGTTTATCTAACATAGATCTTAAATAAAGCACTTTGCAACTTCAACTCAATATTCCTTGTTCTGCCAATATAGCAAGTTAGGTCCTTCTTCCATACAAAAACCCTTTAAATTTGATCATCTGTCTTGTTTCTCTTCTTCCTAATCTTTTCTTATTTACTGTTCTTTCTCTGATGCCTATAAACATTCCAACATCACTCCCATTCTCGAAACATCTTTATTTTATTACACCACCCCTCATGTTACCATTCTATATTTCTTCTTCCTTCCCCAACTAAACTATTTTCTGCTCACTACCTTTCCTCTCCATAACCTACTTTTGAACTCCTTAAATCCAATGACCTCTCCTTAGTTCTCATTTCTTGACCAGCCATTCTCATTGGAAATTGTCCCCTCTTTCTGGTAAATTATTGTGACATTGCCTTCTCATTGTTCTCTTTTTAACTGCCTAAAGGTTATTTTTTAGTCTCCTTTACAGGTAAATCATTCATGTACACTTTCCCAAAGCTGTCTTACAATTTGTTCTTTTCTCTCAATTAAACTTCATTTAGTTCATCCACTTGCATGGATTCTGTTATCACCTATATGCAGAAGATATCAAGTACTACATAGTCTTACATGTTCTATTCTCTGTGCACTATTTTTACTTTAGCAATTGTTTGTTTATGTCTCCAAACAAATGTTAAGTTGGTTCCCTCAGACTTTCATATCTCTCAATGAAAATTTTTGTTGTTGTTAAAAAAACATTCCTTTTGGGGTATTGATTGGAATAGAAACATCCTATGGTCTCTTCTAATTCTCAAATTCTTCAATTTTGTCTTATTCCATGCCTAAAACAAAACTTTTTCTTTACCTGATCTCCAAGTCCATGTCTTTTCCTCTTAATATCATTCTCACCATCTACATCTGTCTGTCTGTATGCCTTTCAGTTCTTTTCCTATTTTAAATCAGGGAAAGTCAAATGTTATTGATAATATCCACAGTAGAATTCACATTATTCCCTTTCTCTTAACTCATATGACTATTTCTCTTCCTCTCTTCTCTCTAGTTCAGGTCCCAATCACCTTTCACCAAGAATATTATAACAGATTTCTAATTTCAATCCCAGCTTTTAGCATTTCTCTTCTCCAATGTATTCCCCATTCACTGCAATACTAAAATGATCTGGAATCTGATAAATACTACCCAACAAAGCAGATCACAATCCAAATATATATCCCTTGCTTGTGCTATTCATATCTATATGATTCCATGTATTCATTGGGGGGGGAGAATGCAGTCAATATGCTAAGAGACTTTCAGTTTCTTCATTTATCATTTATCATTCAGATGCCCTCATTTATCATTTCTATCTTTCATTTTCCTAATGATATCTTTCCCTGATTGTGCCTCTTCAGTGGCATGGTGGTGACTCTTGTGTACTTGAAACCCATATCAATAGTCTTATAATAAGGCTGATTGTTCAATTCTGGAAAGACATAGGCACCTAACTTTTCTGAATCTCAGTTAAACTATTCATAAAATTTAGGAAGGCAGGCTAGATGATCTATAAGATCCCTTTAAGTTCAAAATACTATGGTCATGACATTTTACTTGCTTTCTTAAAACCATTATCTAAGACTGCTGGCAATAGTAACAAAAATAATGACTTCAAATTTTAATTTTAAAGTCTTTTACAAATATGAACTGTATACAATTGAAAATATAATAGAACACTCATTAGAAGAAGTCCCAGTTTCCCAGTGGGAAATATTTTAAATTGACTTTTATTATGTCTTTCTACTTAGCTCAAAAAGGAGGAGAATGAAGGAGAGATGGAGGAAGGGAGGCAAAGAACAGCAGGAGGAATATTCAGCATCCCTAACAGCAGTTGTTGAATTCCAGGCCATTTGTTGTTAAGTGTGGCCAAAGCAGCATGCCCTGTCAAGCTACAGCAATTTAACTCTTAAGATCCTGCCCAGTTGGAATCTGTTGCTCCTTTTTTATTTGGGGAAGTGGACTTTATATTATTCCTCCTTCCATCAGGACTGTCAATTCTGTACTGTCATAAACTGCAAAATAGTTATGAAGACAGCTGTAACCATCACTTGGTTCTTTAATCTTTAACACAAGGCTTTGGAGCAATTCAGCAACAAGTTAATATATAAGAGAGAAATCATGGCAGTTTGGTTTTTTTATTCACAAGAAAAACAATCCCTATTGGCAGCTGAACAGACAGCCCCTCTAGGGACTAATTATTCTATTTTGTGCTGTATATATTGCAAGAGGCTGCTTCCAGGACCCAGGGGAGCTAGGCTGCTGGGCTGCCCTAACAGGGGCCAAACTGGTGCTCAAGACACAAGTTGTTCTTCATGTCAAAATTGCTGCTAATGACACAATTAACTAACAGGGGAACGACTGAGAAACTCTTAATTAGGTAAACACTGCTCTCTGGAAAATGATCGCCCAATTTCAGACATACAAAGTCATGTCAAATTGCTAGAGAAGGAATGCCTCACCACAAAGGGAGGTACAATCTTAACATCTCATTGGTCATTTATCTTTCATAATGGAAGATATTAAGCATTTTTAGCATTTAAAACAACCAAGAACAGTAGTTTTAGGTCTTGAAAGTTGTAAAGCTTATAGAGGAATAAAAATTGGAGGGGGTTATAAAAGAAATCAAGAAAGGCAGTTGTATACAGAATTCTCTGTAAAACAGAAGTTCTTAACCTATTTAGCATGATGGATCCCTTTAACAGTTTGGAGAACCTATTAGTCTTTCAGATACATATATTTTAATGAATACAATAAAATTCATGTGTTGAAATTTAGTTATTAATGTTTTTTCAAAAGAAGTTCATGAAAACTAAATCAAGAACACCAACTCAAAGAGAATCTAAGACCCTCATTGTTCTCACAATTTAAATCTTAGATTCTCTCACTTAAAATCACCCCAATTTAAAGTAATTGAGTTGTTTTTATCATATTAATAATAATAAGTGCTAAAATAACTGTAATAATATCTGATTTTTATAAGGGAAATTTCAAGCAATCTTAAATTTTAGTAATTACACATATAATATTTAAATAACTATCCATATGAATAACAATTGTTTGTTCATTTCTAAACTATCCACATGGTAAAAGATGAAATACTTCTTTCACCCTTTCAAGTATCCAAATTTGCCTTGCAGTAATCTCCTTTAGTTATTTCAATTGTGTACCTGAGTGAAATGTGATTCGAGGGAGAGGGAGTCCAAGGTGTTTGTGAATTAGTACAAGATCTTAGAGTACTCTGAGCTGGGTTTATGACTTAAAGTTCAATTATTATACTCCTTAAATAGATTCTATACCCACAAGCAAGCATTTTGAACATAGGGCATCACTTGTACCATGGCAAACAATTGAGAAACTGTTGATTTTTCTAAATTTAAGGGGTGTGTGTTGACCACATAGATTTTATTCACATGGGTATCTATACATGTATATATACATATATGTGTGTGTGTGTGACTCAAAAGGAGATATGAATAGATATTTCTTTTTTAATTATATAAATTTTTTGTTTTCCAATTAAATACTATGGTAGAATTTTCCTATCATTTTATAAGGTTTTTGAATTTTACAATTTCTCACCCTACCTGCCTGTGAATAGATATTTCTAGAGTCTCCTCCACCCATTTTCTCAAGGGAGATTTTGATTCCTGGCAGGCTGAAGACTGAGGCCATGAGACTGGCTGTTCTGCTATCTATCCTCAAAGGGGGAGTATAGGGCTTGAATTACATATACCCACCTGATCAAATAGTACTAGTGCAAGAGGAATAATTTTTAGGTTCAACCTGTGCTCCTCCTCCAATTGAAAACAGGATAGGTTAGATTGGGGAGACTCTTAATGGAAGGAGACCAATTAGAAACCCATTGCAATAGTCCAGTTAACCACCATTACAGTGTTGTGTTCTAGCACAGAACAGCTCTATTTGTAAGCATTTTAATGGACTGAATATTGAATGGCAGCATCATTTAAAATACTTGTTTGTTCAAATGTTAGACCTAGAAGTCCTTTTTTTAATGCTAACTTTCTTCTCTTTATATTTTATTCTTGAATATCAGTCATTTTATTATTTTTCTGATGAGACCAAATAATAAATTTTGTCTTATTTCTAAGGCATATATACAACTATCCTGGGGCACAGAGATTCACAGAATGTCTGAGCTGGAAGGAAATTTAGTAGACCTTCCTCAATTACATAAATGAGGAAACATAACCTCTAGTTACTGTTTTATATCCCTCTTCCCTTTTATTCTAGACTTGAAAAAATCATTCACCCTTATGGGCCTCCACTTCAGCTCCTCTCATTGTTGTATAAATATTTTCTAATCTGGCTTTCAATATCACCATTCAAATAAACTCATCCTTTTCATAGTTATCAATAATCTAATTCCTTTCTCAACAAGCATCTCTTTTGAGCTCTTTGAAATATTTGATGCTTTGATCATCATACTATGTTATCAGGGTTTTTTTTAATCTTTTTTTCAAATGACCCTTAAACAGTCTGATGAAGCCTAGATATTCTTCTGAATGATATTTTAAATACATTAAATAAAAATATAGGCTCTTATAAAGATAATCAGTTATATAAAAATGAAGTTATCAAAAGACAATTTTAAGTTTATGGAGTCAAAGGGAAAATATCTGAGCTAGATCCTTTCTCTGTAATGAGTTTTCATACTAGTGCTCTCTCAGTCTTTTTATCTGTTAGACCACTCCTTAATCTCATTTACTGAATCTTCATTCATGTTTCACCCACCCATCAGTGATAGATTTTCCCCAGTGTCTGTCCTAGATATCTTTTTCTTTTTTGGTGATTTCAAGGGGTCCCATGAGTACAATTTTTAGTTATATATACATGATTCCCAGATCAATAACTAGAGATTGGAATAGCATCTATCTTTAAAAACTGAGAGGAGAAAATATTTGTAAAGCATTTCGCAAACTTTAAAGACCCATATAAATGCTATCATCTTCATTATCAGCTATATAACTAGCCCTATATAACTAGTTCTAACCTTGATAAAGTGATTGTTTATTGTAATTTCAAACATCAGATATTCAAAAGGTAAAAATGACCTTTAAACTAATTATATGCTCTCTAAATTGGAATCACAAAAATAAGATCCTAAATATAAAGAGTAGAATTGTGGTTTGAATTTCAGGACTACAGCTCTGTGTGAATTGTCATATCAATGAAGAAGGAAAAATGCAAAGAATATGAGGAAATAATATTCTAGAAAATACACTACATAGGTTTTACAACCCTATTAGTTTCCCTGGCTTCAAGACAGTTGAAATTTTACTTAATCCAGGCCTTTTTAATTACCAAAGTTCCCTCCTCCTGACCTCCAAGTAATCAGAAAACTGTCTTTTGGACAACCCAAATTGGATGACTTATACACACTTTGAATTTAACATGTTCAAAATAGAACTCTTTCATTCTTGTGAAACCCTCCCTTTTTGCAGTTTCCCCATTAATATGGAAAGTAACAACATTTTTTCTAACCACCCAAGCCTGAAGTCTCAGTGTTATACTTAACTTCCTACTCTTCTTTATACTACAAATACAATCTGTTGCTATCCTCTTATTTCTACCTTTACATCTATTATAATAATTATATCATTACTAATATATTATAATATATATGCAAATATTATGAAATAACATTCTCATAAATATATATAATATAATTCTATTTTAATAATTTTGCACTATTTGCACAACCATAGTCCTAGGTTAGGCCTTCATCACTTCTTACTAGACTATTGTAATTATTAACTGACTCCTTGTCCATTCATTTGATTTGGTGAATTTTTTACCTAAAGAATAGTTCTGATTATTCCCCCCTTCCTACTTTTCCCCTCCAATTCAACAAGCTCCAAGTGTTTCTTATTAAGCTCATGGTTAAATACAAAGTCCTTTGTTTGGCATTTACAACTCTTCATGACCTAGCTTTTCAATCTTATTACACTTTTTTCTTCCTTATGTTCTATGCTCTTCCATCACTGGAATAACTGCAGTTCCTCCAACCCAAATCCAGTTTTCCAACTTCCATCTCCATGCCTTCATTAAACCAGCTTTCCAATCTGCCTGAAATAAGCAAGACTTGTCTCAAATGCTTATTAATTAACCTTGACCATTTCCATTCTCCCAAATTGCTAATGTTTCTTCTTCTCAGTTTCATGTATCTACCCAATCATTTTCATGTGGGACAATCAGGTGGTGGCATAATGGATAAAGCACTTGCCTCAGAGTCAGGAGGACCAGAGTTTGAATCTGGCCTCAGAAAACTGACACTAACTAGCTGGGTGACCCTGGGCAGGTCACTTAACCCTGATTGCTTCACATCCAGAACACTCTCCAGTCATCCTGATTCATATCTGGCCAATGGATCCAGATGATTCTGGAGGAGAAAGTGCAGCTGGTGCACAGCATCCCCTTTCTCAAATCCAATTCACATGCTTGTTGTGGCATCACCTCCCTAATTTCATGGTCTTCTCCGAAAATGAAGGTCAAAGCATAAAAAAATTATTTTCATGTACTCTCCTTCATTAAAATGTAAAGTTCTTTGAGTACAGGATTTTTTTGTCTTGTCTTTGTATCTCTAGACCTTAGTGCAGTGAATGGTACTTGATTATTACTTAAATGATTTTTGAATGGACTTCAAACTGAGAACCAAATTGGTAAAGTGGCTCATCCAAGTTCATATAAATAGCAAAAAAGCTGATCTAGAAGTACATGTTGTTTGACAATAAATTTAGTGGTTGATTTTCCCACTAAAACAGACTATCTCTCTATTATTAGGCAAAATTTTGATAACAAGAGTAGTTAATGCAATGATTTAAATTTAACCAACTTTATGTGAAAGGCAAAATGGAAAGTTTTGACTCAGTATTGAAGCCTGACTTCTTTTCCAGGAAGATTGAAATATATCTCTATTTTTAAAAGAGTAAGAGCATAACAAAATGTTAGATTTTTAAACCTTGATTCTTATTTTAAAATGGTCAATTTGAAAGCATTGTTTATCCATAAAGCTTTGTTGTGTTTATGTCTAGTCTCTTAAGAACAAAACAAAACAAAACAAAACAGAGCTTCCAGCCAAGATGGCAGAGAGAAGACAGGCACAGTTCTAAAATCTGCCCATCTCCCCCCCCCCCCATATATGATATGATAATGAAACAAACCTCAACAGAAATCTGATTGACAAAACCCAGAAAGAAAAGTCAGGAGAAAGAACATCTACCTCAGGATCTGTCTTCCCGAGATTGTGGTTGAGTCCAGGCTCAGAGGAGGAATGCTGCCAGGAGCACTGAAGCAGGTGAGAGCCTGGGAGCCTGGATCAGCCATGAATTACCCTGATTAGCAGCAGGGCTGGAGCCTGGTTGAACATGGGGGCTTGGGTCAACTAGGGAGCAGAGGCACTGGGGGTGGTGCTGACCCTCTGGAGCTTGCTGGCAGGGCTAGAGGGAGAGCTCTGGTGTGGGAGAGCTGCAGACATCATACCTGGGCTTCTCTGGTCTGGAGGAACTCTGAGTCCACACCTCCATTTCAGCTGAAGCCTCTTCCCAGAACACACAATTACAGACTACCTCTGTCCCAGGCTAAGGCTGAGGAGCCCAACCAGCTCAGCTGACAATAGGGAGAGTGATCATCTCACCCCAGGGTATAGCCCACTATTGATCAAAGACAAAAGTATTTAACAGCTTCAATCACTCCCTCCAGGCCAAGGGATAGGGCCACAATCAAGGTCACAGACACTCAGAAAAAGCAACCAACATCCACTACTGGCCCTCTGGAGATATTGCACTTAGTGAGTAAAACCTCTAGGGAATCCCAATACCAAAGATTTGTGAATCAGCCCCTCCCCAACTCAAGGTTTTAGTAAAATGAAGAAAGACATTCAGAAATGAGGGTCCATAGAAAATTTCTTGGAAGGAAAAGACCCTAACCCAGAGAGACCTACAACCTCTGAGGAGAATATTATCTGATCTCCAGCACAGAAAGACCTCCTTGAAGAGATAAGGAAGGAGTTTAAAAAATCAATTGGAAAATTTGGGAAAAGAAACCCAAGAGAAGATTAACACCTTGCAACAAGAAAACAAATCATTGGAAAATACAATGGGACAATTGCAAAAAGAAAATAATTTTCTCAAAACCTCAATTGGTCAAATGGAAAACTCTTTCAAAAATAGAATTGATCAACTGGAAAAGGAGTTGCAAAATGTATATGAAGAAAATTTTTCTCTAACAAAAAAAGAATGGAATCCGTGGAAACTAATGACTTCATGAGACATCAAGAGCCTGTTAAACAAAACCAAAAAATGAAAAAAAATAGAAGAAAATGTAAAATACCTCATCAGCAGAATCACTGACCTTGAGAATAGATTGAGGAGGGAAAACCTGAGAATTATAAGCCTTCCTGAAAACAATGAAGAGAAAAAACAGCTTATTTTAATATTACAGGATTAAGTGATGGAAAATTGCCCTGATATCATGGAACAAGAGGGCAAAATAATTATTGAAAGAATACGTCTATCTCCTCCAGAAAGAGATCCTAAAATGAAAACACCAAGGAATGTTGTGGCCAAATTCAAGAACTATCAGATAAAAGATAAAATCCTGTAAGTAGCTAGAAAGAAACAATTTAGATGCCAAGGAGCCACAGTAAGGATTATGCAGGACCTGGATGCATCAATATTAAGGGATCAAAGGGCCTGGAACAAGATATTCAGAAGACCAAGGGAGCTTGGAATGCATTCAATAATCCACTATCTGGCAAAGGTGAGCCTTCTCTTTCAGGGAAATAAATGGATATTTAATGAAATGGAAGACTGCCAACAATTCCTGATGAAAAAACAAAACAATCAAACAGGAGGTTCAATAGACATTTGAAAACGTTAAAAAAAGAAGTGAGTAAAGAAAAAAAACTGCTATCCAATAAGATGAAACTGGCAATATCCCAGCATGAGAAAAAGAATCTCATAACTTTTAAGAATTGTAAATCTATCACAGAGAATATACTTAGCCAGAAATGATGGACACTCATGATTTATCTATGAGACTGCTACCCAGTGGGATGAAACTGGCTATATCCCTACTTGGGAGAAAGACTCTAATAACTGTCAAGAATTATAACTCTATTAGAGAGAGAATATAATGAGCCAGAAGTGATGGATACTAGGGATTTTCCATGACTCAAACAGAATGATTCAAAAACACTTCCTCCTTAAAAAGGAGGACAGTAAGGAGACAGGAGGAAGGAGGGGAATGAATGGGGCAAATCTCATTGCAAACAACTGAATCTTCCTCCCATCAGACTTGGCTTAAAGTTAACTTAAATGCAACCTCAGTTAACTTAATAAAACATCTTACCTTTTAAGTATGAAAAGGGGAAAAGGGAAGGTGGGGAGGAACAGAGACAGTGAGGGAGAATAAAAGGAGAACTAACAGAAGAAAGCAAAGGGAAAAGAGAGAAAAAGGGAAAGGGGAAAGAAAGGAGAGGGGGATTAATATAGGAGGACAAACACACTGAAGGTAGTGGTATTCAGAAATAAAATACTGGGGAATAGGGATAAAGGGGAAAAAAGGGAAAAATACAAACAGAGGGAAGAAAGCATGGAGAGCAATAAAGAATTAGTTATTATAACTTTGAATGTGAATGGGATGAACTCTCCCTTAAAATGTAAACAAATAGCACAGTGGATTAAAAACCAGAATCCTACAATATGTTGCTTACAAAAAACTCACTTGAAGCAGAGAGATACATATAAAGGTAAAAGGTTGGAGCAAACTATATTTTGCTTCAGCTGAAGTGAAAAAAGCAGGGAGTAGCAATAATTATCTCAGATAAAGCAGCTGCAAAATATATAGTGTTAAAAGAGATAAGGAAGGAAACTATATCCTCCTAAAAGGTACCATAGACAATAAAGTGATTTCAAAACTGAATATTTATGCACCCAATGGGATAGCATCCAAATACCTAGAGAAGAAGCCAAAAGAACTGCAGGAAGACATAGACAGCAAAACTTTACTAGTGGGAGAACTCAACTTCCTGCTCTCAGATTTACATAAATCATATCATAAAATAAACAAGAAAGAAGTTAAAGAGGTAAATAGATTGTTAGAAAACCTAAATATGATAGACTTATGGAGGAAATTGAATGGGGAAAGAAAAGAATATACTTTTTTCTTCATTTTAAAGAGTGAATGGAACAAACATCAAATTATAGGAAGAATTAATTGTTTTATCCTAAATAATGACAATAATGAAACAACATATCAAAACCTATGGGATTCATTCAAAGTGACTCTCAGGGGATATATTATAACTTTAAATGTTTACATGAATAAATTGGACAAAGAGGAAATCAATGAACCAAACATGCAACTAAAAAAATTAGAGAAAGAACAAATCAAATATCCCTAATTAAATACCAAATTAGAAATTCTAAAAATTAAAGGAGAAATTAATAAAACTGAAACCAAAAAATTATTGAATTAATATGAAAAACCATATTGGTTTTATGAAAAAAACAATAAAATTGACAAACCTCTCATACAAATTGCTAGTATTATAAATGTAAAAGGTGAACTCACCACCAATGAAGAAATTAAAGCAATAATTTGGAATTATTTTACCCTTTATTCCAATAAATTTGACAATCTAAAACTTACAAAAATGTAAGTTTCCCAGCTTAAATGAAGAGGAGATTAAATGCCTAAATAACCATATCTCAAAAAAAGCAATTCAACAAGCCATCATTGAACTCCCTAAGAAAAAATCCCCAGGGCTTGATGGATTCCCAAGTGAATTCTACCAAACATTTAAGGAACAATTGGTTCCAATTCTATATAAACTCTTTGAAAAAACAGGGAAAGATGGAACTCTGCCAAACTCTTTTGATGACAGCAATATGGTGCTGATACCTAACCCAGGAAGCATTAAAACAGAGAAAGAAAATTATAGACCTATCTCTCTGAAGAATATAGTTGCAAAAATCCTAAATAAAATGTTAGCAAAATTATTACAAATTATCACTAAGATGATACATTATGACCAAGTAGGATTTATCTCAGGGATGCAGAGTTGGTTCAATATTAGAAAAAATGTTAGTATAATTATATCAACAACAAACCTATCAGAAATTATATGATTATATCAATAGATACTAAAAATGCTTTTGACAAAAGATAGCACCCATTCCTACTAAAATCACTGGAGAGTATAGGAATAAAAGGACTGTTCCTTAGAATAATAAGCAGTATCTATCTGAAACCATCAACAAGCATTGTATTCAATGGTAAAAGGCTAGAGTCATTCCTAGTAAGATCAGGGGTGAAACAAGGATGTTCATTATCCCCACTGCTATTCAATATCATATTAAAAATGTTAGCTTCAGCAATAAGAGAAGAAAACGAATTTGAAGGAATTAGAATTGAGAATGAAGAGACAAACTCTCACTCTTTACAGATGACATGATGGTATACCTAGAGAATACCAAGAAATAATCCAAAAAACTACTGGAAACAATTAGGAACTTTAGCAAAGTTGCAAGATATAAAATAAACCCTCATAAATCCTCAATCTTTCTACATATGGCTAGCAAGATACATCAGAAAGAGTTAGAAAAAGAAATCCCATTCAAAGTAACCTCAGACAATATAAAATACCCGGGAGTCTATTTGCCAAGGCAGACTCAGAAACTTTTTAAAAACAGTTACAAAACACTTCTCACACCAATAAAATCAGATTTAAATAACTGGGCAAACATCAACTTCTCATGGATAGGTTGAGCTAATATAATAAAAATGACAATTCTACCAAAAATAAACTACCTGTTTAGTGCCCTTTAAATTACTTTAATGAGTTAGAAAAAGTTGTAAGTAAATTCATATGGAGAAATAAAAAGTCATGAATTTACAGGATTTTGATGATAAAAAGTGCAACAGAAGGTGGCTTAGCCCTGCCTGATCTTAAATTATATTATAAAGCATCAGTCATCAAAACTGTCTGATATTGACTAAGAAATAGAATGGTGGACCAGTGGAATAGACTAGATGCAATAGCAGGAAACAATTATAGTAATCTTTTGTTTGATAAACCCAAAGAGTACAGCTATTGAGATAAAAACTGTCTCTTCAATAAAAACTGCTGGGAAAATTGGAAGTTAGTATGGAACAAACTTAGATTAGACCAACAACTCACACCCTTTACCAAGATAAGATTAAAATGGATACAGGATTTAGACATAAAAATCATTATTATAAGCAAACTAGAATATCAAGGAGAACTTTACCTGTCAGATATATGGAAAGGGAAGCAGTTTATGACTGAGGAAGAAATGGAGAACATCACTAAAAACAAAATAGACAATTTTGATTAAATTAAATTAAAATGCTTTTGCACATACAAAGCCACTGTAACCAAGATAAAAAGAAATGTAGTAAACTGGAACACAATCTTTACAACTAGTGTTTCTGCAAAGGACTCATTTCTAAAATATACAGAGAACTGTGTCAAATTTATTTTTAAAAAATTCCCCAATTGACAAATGGTAAAAGGATATGCAAAGGCAATTAGCAGAAGAGGAAATCAAAGCAATCCATAGTCATGTGAAAAATTGCTCTATATCATTACTTATTAGAGAAATGCAAATTAAAACTTCTCTGAGGTACCACCTCACACCTCTCACATTGAACAATATGACCAGAAAGGACAATGCTCATTGTTGTAAGTATTGTGGTAAATCTGGGACACTAATACATTGCTGGTGGAGCTGTGAACTCATCCAACCTTGTTGGAGAGAAATTTGGAAATCTGTCCAAAGGGCAAAAAAATATGCATACACCTTTGATCCTGCAATACCACTACTGGGTCTATACCATGAAGAGATGATGAAAAAGAGTAAAAACATCACTTGTACAAAAATATTCATAGCAGCCCTGTTTGTGGTGGGAAGGCATTGGAAATCAAGTAAATATCCTTCAATTGAGGAAAGGCTTAGCAAACTGTGCTATATGTATGTCATGGAACACGATTGTTCTATAAGAAACCAGGAGTGATGGAAATTCAGGGAAGCCTGGAGGGATTTGTATGGACTGATGCTGAGTGAGATGAGCAGAACCAGAAAAACACTGTACACCCTAACAGCAACATGGGGGTGATGTTCAACCTTGATGGAATTGCTCATTCCATCAGTGCAACAATCAGGGACAATTTGGGGCTGTCTGTGATGGAGAATATCCTCTCTATCCAGTGAAAGAACTGTGGAGTTTGAACAAAAAATAATGACTATTTCCCTTAATTCAGGGAAAAAACATATCTTATTGTCTGATCTTGCTATCTCTTATACTTCCTATTTCTTCCTTTAGGATATGATTTCTCTCTCATCACATTCAATTTGAATCAATATTTACCTTGGAAAAAATGTAAAGACTTGCAAATTGCCTTCTGTGGGGGATGGAGGAGGGTAGTAACAAAGTAAAATGTTAATTGAAACTTTTGTCGAGAATCTTTTCACATAAAATTAAATGCTTAAACTCAATAGCTTCATAAATTAGCTAAAAGTCATGGGTAAAAATTTGATTCATTATTAAAATTATAGATTAAGCCCTGGAAAATGACTTTAACATTCATCAAGACCAAGAAGAAATTGAGTTCTACAAAAATTAAATGACTTGGTCATAGTCACATAGATTGTTACTAGCAGAGATGGGATGCAAACAAATGTCCTTTGACTCCTTTGAAATCTGTCAGTCTTTATTGAAAGAGAATGACAAAATGATTTATTTAAAGGAAATGACAAAAAGTGGTTGAAGTGAGACTAAAAAACAAATGTAGCCTTATGTAAAATATTTTTCCTTATACAGATCCAACCTGTTATAACCTGAGATGATGCTTTCTGACTAGAAGATTAGTTCTTATAGTTTAGAAAAATGTAATATCTTAATTTTTGAGGAGGGAAGTACTGGTGAACCCCTTCAACCAAGGCAGTATTTACCAAAGGTAAAGGGAATAAAGATGGGTATAAATTGCTATCCTTTTATGAAGTATGAAAAAACTTTGATTGAATTGAAGGGATGCCTGGAAATTAGTGAGGCAAAGATTGACCATGCCCCCTGGTGACCAATCAAAAATTCTGAAATAGATCTTTCAAGATTTGGGACATTATGAGCTGAGAGATTAGGAGCTTTTGAGTTCTCAGATAGTACCAATTGTACTTTGGAAAGAGGCTCAAAACCACTCCAACAAATCTTTGCCAAGGAAACCACTACAGGAAGATCAGCCCAACCAACCCTCATCTGCCTTGCTAGAATGCAAGAACCTGGAAGGATTTGTTTAGGTGATGCAGATTTAAGATGAAGGTGAAATAGTAATTTAGTAATGCTATAACATGTTTCATATTTTGATTTAGAGCTGAAAAGAATACCAAACGTCAGTTTTTCAAGTCTCTCATATATTTAATAGTAGTGTTAAGATGCAAATCCACATCCCATGACTCAAAATCTATTGTCTTTTCTATTCCACTGTGTTATAAATATCAAATTCAAGATAAATGTTTTATATTATGCATTATATGTTTTTTTCTGCTTCTCTTGAAAAAGACTAATTATAAGGCAAAGCTAGAGTTTAGGTAATTCTTCCTAGAGACTTAGGGTGGGATCATGAATAGCCAGAGAGTGATCTTTTCTACTTCAGAGTTGGGATCCCAGTCCCCTTACCTCCTCACTTCCCTCTTTCCTATTGTCAGAATTATCCTTCTCTACCTAGAAACATAATCACAACCCATGTTTCAAATTAAAACTTCTAAATATATTATTACTATAAATAAAATCTACATCTCTGGAAGGAGTCTAAAATAATAACCTCTAGCTCTAAATTTATAGTAAAGTATTGCCTTACAAATAGCATTTGGGACTGCTTTCCATCAAATTTCATTATTTTTAACACAACTAATATCTAAAGCTAAAAGCAGAGTAGGAGATAAAGTCAAGCAATTTCTACTGAAGATGGGGCCAAATCTTAGCAGAAAGGGCCAAAAAAGGTTTGATCCCACAATCTGGGAGTATTGAAGCAGATTTTGACACAAGCATAATCCTTCCATCCAGAAACTGAGGTTGAATATATTTATAAGAGAAGAAAATGCCAAATGCAATGAAGAAATACCATAGACTGAGAGACCTAAAAGAAGAAAACAATTCCAGACAAGATATAGGAGAAATAAAATCCTTAGTCAGAAGGACCAGGAAGGTACCTGAAAGATTTTTTTTTCTAAAAGATAGAAAATTCAAAAGGAGGAAAGAAGAGCACAAATAATTCATACCTTAAAACAGACAGTACAAAATCTTTTCCAAGAAACTGACTGAAAGTCCCCCAATAAGAGTGACCAAACAGAACTAATTACTCAGTGAAAAAAAAGAAACACTAAAGCAAAATCAAAGTTTAAAAAAAAAAGAAACAAAAAAAAATCAAGAAATATCTAAATGACCTAGAAAACATCAAGGTAAAATAATCTAAGAATTATGGGTCTACTTTAAAATCATGACAAAAAATTCTAGATTATATTTTTCAAGCTGCTTTATTCTCTTAAACCATAATGAAAGTTGAAGAAGACACTAGTCAAGTTATGAAAGAAACCCCAATTTGAAAACTTGGAGGAGCATCATAACCAAAATCCAAAGGTTCTCAAAGAAAAAAATACCATAAAATGCCAAAAAGAAAAAGTTTAAATGCAAAGAAGCCAATACTGATAAAACATAAGACTAGGCAACTGCCAGTTTGACTAGGAGAGCTTTGAATACAATATTCCCAAATACAAAATATAAGCTCTTACAATCAAAATAACATATCTAGCAAAAATGAGCATAATCCTATAAGAAACATTGGACTCTTGATGAGATTGAGTGATGGAAAGAGCAAAATTGAGTGTTCAGTTTGAAATAAAGGTGTTAAAGAGAGGGAGAGAGAGACAGAGAGATAGACAGAGAGAGAGAGAGAGACAGACAGAGAGAGAGAGAGAGAGAGAGAGAGAGAGATGGAGGGAGAGAGGAGAAAGAAATAAATTGGATCAATTGGAAGCTATATACTTTTTATGCTAATAAACATGTTAATATGCTAAGATAGTAAATAGATGTATTCTTAGAATGTTGATGTCTTCAAGTATCATTAAAATGGCAAATAAGACATACAGAGATATGGGGGGGTAGTATTGTTCATTTATTGCACTTTTTCAGACCACTATGGTTGTATCAATTTTTATAAACTTCCAAGGGGGTACTCCATATGTCAATGTCAACTCTTTGAATCATTTAACAGCCTTTTCTGCTTGAACAGTGCCTGTAAACATTTTTATAAAATTATTTATGTATAGTGCTAACCTGACTGGTTGCTGAGGGTAGGGGGTGGGTGGAAAGAAAGGGTAGAAGGAAATTTTGTAACTTAAAAAATATACATGTGTATATTGATGAAGAAAATAATGATGCTACTCAAAAAACAGAAATTTCTCAATTTAAATAATTTCAATCTTTTGCTCATATACCATTTGCCATTTCTTTCACATTCATGGTAGTTCTTCACAGAACATCCAAGTGACAGTCTAAATTGGAGAAATTCAACTATTTTTCAATCATTATAGAGATAAACCTTTCTTCAATTATGCAAATAAATCCTGATATCATGATAAATTTTATTTTGAATTTAGTTAAAAGACACCAAAGGAAGTACCCGAAAGATTTAAATCTTCCTAGGATCCCAGAGAATTTTCCATAATCAGACATATAGGCAAATGTGCCAAATACCCCTCAATTGATTGTTGATGATGGGTCTGGGATGATTTGTGATAATTTGAAAGGAATGAACAACTTTCTCTCTTTGCTCAAAATGTGTAACAACAAGGGATTTCTGGGATTTCTGGTGAGTTGAATAAAGAGCCTTAGACCACATCTTAGCTTTCTTATCTCATCTCAGCAGTCCTCTTTCGTGCACAAGACAGGTAGAGCACATAAACTGGCTTACAGGGGGCCTAACACTAAATTGCTTCTTTTGCTTTGGGTTTCATTTATTGATTTTACATGAGGCAAGCAAGTATCAATTTTGAACCATTACTCTAAACCTTAGTGGAAATCCTATGATTCCAAGAGTTTAAGAGCTCTGGAAATCCTCTTTAGAGTAATCAAAAGTAAAAAGAATATTTGTATTGGAGATGATATCTAATGAAAGGAGAACAAGTTGAAGACCTGGCTTGAAATGGCAGAGTTGGGAAGTAGAAGGTTGTGATCAATGAACAATGATCAATGAACAGTGCCACTGAATCCCAAGGTATGTGAAAGGGATTCAGGTGGAAAAAAGACTGAAAAGACCTGGGCATTATATTTCAACTAGACTTTTGGGGACCAAAATCTAGAGGTGTTTTCAAGTGGGAGTAAGTGAACTAAGACTAAAAAAATTAACTAGTCCCTGGAATAAAAGGAAAAACCTTTGGTAGAGGCTGCTAAAAAGGAAGATCAACTCCTGATCCAAGGAACATACCACCATCTCAAGCCATCATCAATCATGTTTACTTTTGACAAAACCAAGTGGTTTTGATTACTCTGAAAGAGAGAGGCTGATGACTTTGTGTGATTTGATTCACTTAAATCCAGTTCACACACAAATCAAGATATTACTCTGAGGCCATAAATTCTTTTTGAAAATAAGGGACAAAAATCTGACTTCTTTTGAGAGGGTCTGTTCATAACTTTTGAGGAGTTATCTATTGAAGAATAAACAAAAATATATACACATACACACTTGTATACATATAACAATATGTACATGTATTCACATATGTATGTTATGTGCAAATATACATATACACATATATAGACCACTAGATAGTTCAGTGGATAGAGTATTTTGTCTGGTATCTACCTCAGTTTCTTCAAATATGAAATAGGTATAATAATAATAATATTAATAATACTTATCTTTCACAGTGGTGAAAATCAAAGAGGTAATACTTATTAAGGATTTAGCACAGTACTGAGAACATGATAGGTGCTCTTGTTTCCTTACTTCTATATCACTTTATGTATGTATATATTATCTATATGTGTACATTCACTAGTTATCTTGGATAACAAACTATTATCAAAGAAATCGGCTGAAAATATTTTTTCCTAGTTGATCAGTTTACCTTCTTATTCTACTATATTGATTTTATTTGAGTAAAAATGTTTCCATTAGATATATAATCAAAATTGTCTATTTTGTCATCAGCATCACAATTTTTTAGGTTTTTTGCAAGGCAAACAGGGTTAAGTGGCTTGCCCAAGACCACACACAGCTAGGTAATTATTAAGTGTCTGAGACCAGATTTGAACCAAGGTATTCCTGACTCCAGGGCCGGTGCTTTATCCACTACTCCACCTAGCCACCCCTTAGCATCACAATTTTTCATCATTACATTGCTATAAAAGGGTTTCCATCCCTTCTTATCTAATTTTTTTATTTACATGCATGTTGCATATTCAGTTATGTATCCTTTTGTGAGTTAATATGGTATTTGGTGAGTAATGTTGACTTTCTAAACTCATTTAGAAAAAAAACAAAGTTGGAGATCTTGCAATTGTTAAAAACTCTGCTTTTATAACAAACTATTTTCAGTCATGCTTAACTACTATATACCAAGTGAATAAATAGAGTAGATAAACAAATCTTTCCAATAAACTTTTTGGTTAGTATTAGGAATCTGATTTTTCTTAATTTATATTTTAAGAATTCTATTGAAATTATATTTTTAACAATTCTATTTAAATTCTAAGTCTTTTGAGAGCAGAAATTTCCCCCTGTATTTCTGATTTCCTTCTCTTTCCTTTCTCAAAGTTAACAAAAAATAAACAAAACATTCACAGGCCTGTCCTTTTCAGTGATGGTAAAAGTTTAAGTAAGATTATTTGTTATCAAAATTTAAGCACTAGATAATAAATTACTTCTTTATTTTTATATTTTTATATTTATCATTCTAGATTTCTTTTCTTTCTTATATCTGGATTTCAAAGATCCTGTCAAACTAAGTTTTCCTTAAAGAATATTTGAAAGCTCTATACCGTATTAGAGCTGTCTTTTCTTCTCTGTTGGATTATTCTCAACTTTGCAGAATAAATTATTTTTGATTTTATATCTTCTCTTGGAGAAGGGAATTTTGATATATTGTATGATCAAGCATACAAAATTATTTTTAATCTTTGGCCTCTTTCAGGATTTAATTGATTTTAACTTTATCCTTTGGTTCTAATTATTCTGAAAAAATATTTTATGAATTTTTCCAATATGCAATTTAGGTTTTTTGTTTGAAATGTCTTTTGGGGGGACAATGATTCTTAAATAATTCTTCCTTCTATTTCCCAAGTCCATAATTCCAAATACTTGATTTAACATACTTCTTATTTTTCCACATTTAATTCTAAATTATTTATTCTCCATCTATATTTTCATCACAAGTTATGATTTCATTTTTAAAAGTCTTTTGCTTCATTCATTCCATCCCTTTTTAGAATACTTGTGGTGATTACCTTTGAAGCCCTACTTAATCTAATAAGATGTTAATCTTTTTTCTCCTAAAAGTAACTCTTTGTCTTATCTTAATCCTTAGTATTTCTTTCTTTTTAATAATATATATTTATTTTCCTATTACTACAATAGTCTTGTAAAAGTAAACATAATCTCTTCTCTCTCCACATCGATAGAGAAACCTCAAGAAAAATAAAAGGAGCAAAAAATAAAAAATATATTTTAGTATGTGTTCAGATACCATCATCTCTGTCTCTGGGATAGATTTCATTCTTTATCATAAATCCTTCAGAGAAGTTACTTCAATATTTTTCCCACAGTTGCTATTGCTAACTGTACTCCATTCTATTTTATTCTTCTCTATTCCCGTTTATTCTATTCTCTCTCTCTCTCTCTCTCCTTTCACTTTGTCTCTCCTCAAAAGTGTTTTGAGGGACAGTCAGGTGGAACAGTGGCCAGAGCACTGGTTCTGGAGTCAGGAGGACCCAAGCCCAAATCAGGCCTTAGACACCCAGCAACCACATGGCTGAGTGACCCCAGGCAAGATACCCAACTCCGCTGCCTTCAAAAATGAAGTGTGTTGTATATATCTACCCTCCCCTATTCTCTTCCCTCTCTTCTATTACCTACACCCCCCCCCCATGCCCTTTCTCCCATCCCTTTCAACTCCTTTTCCCTCCAAGGGTAAGATAAATTTCTATACCCAATTGAATGTGTATGTTATTTCCTTTCTGGACCATTTCCAATGAGAATGAAGGCTCACTCACTCCTCCTCACTTCCCCCCTCACATTCAATTGCAAAAGCTTTTCTTGAATCTTTTATGTGAAATAATTTAGCCAATTCTACCTCTCCTTTCCCTTTCTCCTAGTACATTCCTTTCTTGTCCATCAACTCCAACTTTATAATACATTACACTTTCATATTCAGCTCTCTTCTGTAACTTCTCTATGTATGCTCCTTCTAACTGCTCTAATAAATGGGAAGGTTTATATGAGTTATCAGTATCATCTCCCCAGGCAGGAATACAGCATTTCAACATCATTAAATTCCTCATAATTCACCCTTCCCATCCATTCTCTCTATGTTTCACCTGAGTCCTGTACTTGGAGATCAAGCTTTCTGTCCAACTCTGGTCATTTCAACAGAAAAGTCTGAAAGTCCCTTAATTCATTAAATAGCCATCTTTTCCCCTAAAGGGATTTTCAGTAGTTGATTCTCAGTTGTAATCCAAGGTCTTTTTCCTTCCAGAATAACATATTCCAAGCTCTATGAGCCCTTAATATAGACACTGCTAAATCCTGTGTAATCCTGATTGTAGCACAACAATATTTGAATTGCTTCTTTCTGGCTGTTTTGTTATATTTTCTCTTTAATTTGGAAATTCTGGATTTTGGTTATAAAATTACTTGGAGTTTCTTTTTGGGAGATCTCTTTGAGGATTCCCTGAATTTCTATTTTATTATCTATTTCTAGTATATCAGGGCAATTTTGATGAATTACTTTTTCATTGAAGTCTAACCTCTTTTCCTGGCCATGATTTTCAGGTAGCCCAATAATTTTTAAATGATCTCTTCTAGACCTGTTTTCCAGGTCAATTATTTTTTCCTATGAGATATTACACATTTGTTTCTGGTTTTTCATTCTTTTAGTTTTGTTTCTATTATTTATTTACATTTATGTATATTATTTATATTATATATAATATATTTATTTATACTATTATTTATTATTTCTCACAAAATCTTCAGCATTCCTTAGTTCAATTTTACATTTGTAGGATTTATTTATTTATTTTCTTCAGAGAGCTTTCTCATCCCCTTTTTCATCTGGTCAATTCTGCTTTTTAAGGCATTCTCCTCATTGACCTGTTATTTTTTTTCAGTATTATTTTGTATGTCTTTCACTAATTTGCTGACTCAGTTTCCATGATTTTTCTGCATTGCTCTCATTTCTGTTCCCATTTTTTCTCTACCTCCCTTACTTTATTTTCAAAACCTATTTTGGTCTCTTTCATAGCCTGTGACCAATTCCATTTTTCTTGGAGTCTCTGGATACAGGAGCTTTGATTTTTTTTTCATCATAAGTGTGTGTGTCTTGATCCTCAATGGGACCGAAGTAATTATCTATGGTCCTTTTCTCTTCTGTTGTTTTCTCATTTCTCCAGGCTATGGCCTGGTTTTAATGCACTTCCCAAACTTTTGAGTGTTTTTGGGTCACCTCAGAAACCTTAATTTCTTCAAGGTCTTAGGAGAGGCTCTGTCTACTGTGCTCTGGTCTGTGGATGTTCACAAGCACTCCCTTATGCCTTGTAGCTGTGAGGAGAGTTCTGGCTTTGCTATGGCAATATGGGACCTCGGACTGCAACCTGGATCTGAGCTTGGGCAGAGCAGCAGAGTCCTATTCCAGGGATAGCGGAGAGACCTTGACATCCTCCTCTGAGTCCCTTATCATCTGGGCTGAGTGCTCTGGACACAGTTGCTAAATGACTCCACACATCTACTTCCAGTTCCCAGGATCAAGTCTGCACTGAGAAGTGAGTGTGTTCACTCTGGTATGGCAGAATTTTCCCACTGAACTTCCAAGTTTTCCTTGGTGGTCCCTGGGTCAAGAGGTTTAGAATTTGCACCAGCTGCCATGAACCTAGGTGCCCCCAGTGACCCAGGTGCCCAGAAGGCTGTTCCTGGAAGACTAGAGCTTGTTCAAACCAGTGTAGTATGACCTGGGATGTATTGCAACCCCTTACATTACTGGTGGAATAGACCCTTGCTGCATATATTTCAAGTTACCTTGGGCCAGAAAATTGTTTCATTCAGTCTTTTTCTGGGTTCTGCCATTCTAGAATTTGGTCAGTTATAATTTTAATGTATTTGGAGTGTTTTGGAGGAGAGTTTCTGGGAATTCCTTTCTCCATACTGCCATTTTGGTTCCTTTCTCCCCATTCATAGTATTTCTCACTTGTATTCATAACCTTCTTCTCTTTGCTCCTATATCTTGCTTCAATTCCTAGTCTGGAGTTGCATGCCAGGGTAAAGTTTTGTTTCCCCCAACTCTTTCTGGAGCCACAATTTTACTGTAAATCCTATAGACCAGATGTCTTTGTCACTGCACTACTGCAGTTTTATATATGGCAGTAAATTCCTTCCCTGACATGTTCTGCAGTCCTGTCCTAAAATAGGAAACTTAACTTAGATTTGGTTTCAGATCTTTATCTTTATCTGAGTCTTTGACTTCTATGTGCATCTCCTCATCAGATTGTTCATGCCTTGCTCCTTATCTTCTTTCCTTCTATTTGACAATATCAAATAGCTTCCTAACTTGCAGGATCTCCTAGTTTCCTGTTAAAGAAGAACTTTACCTTCTCATGCCTAAGTTTCTTTTTCTTGCAAGACAATGGGATTAAGTGACTTGCCCAAGGTCACACAGCTATGCAATTATTAAGTGTCTGAGACTGGATTTGAACTCAGATCCTCCCAACTCCAGGACCAGGTGTTCTATCCACTGCACCTCCTAGCTGTCCCACCTGTTTCTTCATTGATGAAAAGAGTTTAATAGATAATCTCTAAATACTATTTCTACTCTTCCATTCTGTAACGGTAGTTCTGCTAGATTTTATAGTACCAGCATGTCGTTTTATTTTAATTTTTACTATATTTACTTTGTAAAAAATATTTTCTTATTTAATTATATAAAAATATCTTATTTGTTTTTCCACCTACATACAGTAGTAGTTTTTGCCAATCATTTTTTGCAAGGTTTTGAGTTTTATAATTTTTCTACCTCCCTCCCTTCCCTCTCCATATGCAAACATGCTAAACATAGATCAAAATTGAACTTTTGAGATTAGTATCAGATTCAAAAAGCAAAACAAAAACATTAGAGATACATTTTCCATAATTCATAAGACAACTTTTAAAAACTGAAGATGATAAGCTTTGTTATTCATTTAAACAGTTCCTTCTCCAGGTATGGATAATATTTTCCATCACAAATTCTTTAAAATTATCTTAGATTATTGTACTACTAAAATGAACAAATCCATTATGGTTGATCATAACCCCATGTTGTTGTTAGTATGTATGATATTCTTTTGATTCTGTTCATTTCACTCAGCATTGATTCATGCAAGTCTTTCCAGGTTGTGAAATCTGTCCCTCATGATTCCTTATAGAGCAAGAGAGTTTCATCTCATTCCTATACCCAAATTTGTTCAACCATTCCCCAATTGATGGGCATCCTTTCAATTTCCAAGCCTTTACCTCAACAAAAAGAGGTGCTAAGAATATTTTTGTATATGTGGGATTTTTTCCCCTTTTCATGGACTCTTTGGTATACAGACCCAGTAATGGTATTGTAGGATGCAAGGGGATGCACATTTTTTTTTTATTACCTTTTGGGAATAATTTCTTTTTTTTTAAGTTTTTGCAAGGCAAATGGGGTTAAGTGGTTTGCCCAAGGCCACACAACTAGGTAATTATTAAATGTCTGAGGCCAGATTTGAACTCAGGTACTCCTGGCTCCAGAGCCGGTGCTCTATCCACTGCACCACCTGGCCACCCCTGGGAATAATTTCAAATAGCTCTTCAGAAGGGTTGAATCAGTTCACAACCCCACCAACAATGCATTAGTGTCCCAGATTTCCCATATCCCCTCCAACATTGATCATTATCCTTTTTAATCATATTGGCCACTCTGAGAGGTATGAGGTGAGTACCAGCATGTCTTACACTGCTTTTAGTCATGACATTAAAGTGAATCTCAGTAAACACTTTTTCATATTAAAATATTTATCAAAGTATTTTTGCCTAGGGAATATAAAAGGAGAAAACACATACAAATTTTAAATATACTATTGTGTTTCCAAAAAAATTTAAAATACTATGTATATATATATATATATATTATATATATATATTCACATTCCTCCTATTCCATTCTTTATTGGCCTTAGTAATTTTATGTGAATTTTTATATATATATGTATATGTATTAATTATGTATATATGAATATGCATACATTGATTCATATATGTGTATGCATTTATTTAAATGCTTATATATAAATTTGTAAATGCCAATCACAAGTACCCTTGAAACTTCAGTGGGGCTACTGGTTTTTATTTTCACCATTTCCCAGACCTGAAAAGAAAGTTCATGGCTCACTGCTTGTTTGACTGGAAGCAGTAATAAAATTGGTTATGGTACTAGGGTGTTGAGTCAGTTTTTGCATCCAACTTTTCCTCCTCGTATTCCCTCTATTAGACCTTTTGCTCCTACTTAGGAGTGTTCAGCTGCATATATGCAGAACAGTGTCAATCTTATTGTTGCTATTTTTGTTAGCAGTCATACTTTATATCCAAATTTTGGAAATAGGGGGAAGTAAAATCAGTTACAGTCATTCACATCTGGCAGAGTTTCTAAAACTGACTCTGATTTGCTTGTATTTATGGCATGCCTAAAAAATGCAAGCCTCCATGAGGCAGGAAATCTGACAAGTAAAAAAATGACTCAGTAATTTACAGAGTTGAGGTAACATGTTTGCCTTTTGTAAAAGCAGCTATCCCTCTTGTACGTGTGTGTGTGTGTGTGTGTGTGTGTGTGTGTGTGTGTGTGTGTTTGTGTGTGTGTGCAGGCCAATGTGTATGCACACCCATATACTGTGGTGAGTGCATGCTGGCTTGTGTTTGTTGTAAAACAAGAGCTGGTTGTCAAAGGTAGAAAAAAAGAGTAGTTTTATTCTCCTTCTATCTCACTTGTAATGGAGACAAAAATTCTAATCCTTTTTGTCTGGCTAATTTATTAATTGAAATCTTGAGATAGTCTTATTTTATTATGAATTTCTTTTATTGGCAATGATATCCATCCATTCACATATTAGAGACTCCTAAACAAAATACTTAAAGTGAATTCTGACTGTGTGCTGGATTATAGCATTTATCTGATGAAATCAGAATCTGATTTATGTTCAACTTGATAGACCTGAAATATAAAATGCCTTTAGAATGGTATGGTAGCAAAATGATAGAAGCCAGGGAGGAAAAAAAAACATTAATTGACCACTAAAGAAAGAAAAGAAGGGAGAAGTAATTATTTTTTTGAAATTAAACTAATAATAAGAAAAAACAGTTAAATGATTTTACATGACATAGGGCTATATAACTAAAATTAAAAGAACCATTAAGAACCTGAAAGAATCTCACCTTATAATCAGGTTCTAGGTGACTGATTGCAAAAGTTCATCAGTTAATCTCTCATCCTTGAGAATAGAATTATATGGAATATGAAAAGGGAAATGAGACAACAAAAATAACTAAAACGGGAGCGTGTGGCTTCTCTCTCTATCTCTGTTTCTCTGTCTCTGTCTCTTTGGCTCTCTCTGGCTTTCTCCATCTCTGTCTCTGTCTGTCTCTATCTCTTTATGTTTCTATGTCTC
Organism: Macrotis lagotis; assembly: GCF_037893015.1. Taxonomy (NCBI): domain Eukaryota; kingdom Metazoa; phylum Chordata; class Mammalia; order Peramelemorphia; family Peramelidae; genus Macrotis; species Macrotis lagotis. The sequence goes on from NC_133658.1 coordinate 504,641,017, forward strand.
TGTCTCTTTGTCTATCTGTCTCTGTCTGTCTCTGTCTCTGTCTCTCTCTCTGTATTTCTCTCTGCTTGTCTCTCTCTGCTTTTTTGTCTCTCTGTCTCTTTCTCCCAGGCTCTCACATTCAGAAAGAGTGGGTTCTATTCACCCACAACTTGGGCACCATGAACTGAACTGGTGTGGCTTTCTACCGATTTTTTATTGCTCTGATAAATTGATTTGGTACTTTAGTCTTATATTTTTATTTTTCATTTTTTTGTCAATTTTGAGATTTGAGGCTGGAGAACTTGGAGTCAATCTTCTAAACCATATTTTGCAGCCAGGTGATTCACAGCTCTATCAGTAATGGACTAGGGTATTTATCTTTCTAACTTTCTGTAATTTATTCAATGTAGAAGATTCTTATATTTTATCACTATATAATGTGTGTACATGTACACCATCTCTATGTGTAATAAATATGTGTATATTCAGACCATATGTATAATAAGCATGCATTGTGTAATAATATATGTCATGTTGAACTAAACATAATTCCTACCAAAGAGTTTTATATTTTTTTCAAATAATGAATTCTTTTTTTTTTTTTTTTAGCAAGGCAGATGGGGTTAAGTAGCTTGCCCAAGGCCACACAGCTAGGTAGTTATTAAGTGTCTGAGACCGGATTTGAACCCAGGTACTCCTGACTCCAAGGCCAGTGCTTTATCCACTACGCCACCTAGCCGCCCGAAATAATGAATTCTTTACAAAACAATTCATGTTTTTCTAAATTTTAAATACTTGGATATTTAGTTCTGCTTCTCCTCACTTTTTTCTGTTTTATTTGTTAGATTGATGAACCTTTTTTAAACCAATGCTAGATGTTTTTAATTATTCTTGCTGTGTAATAAAGTTTAACTCTAGATGTGCTAGCTACCTGCATTTATTTTCCCATTTCAATTGATATGCTATATCTTCAGTTTCTGCAAGTGATATATTTTTTATCCAGTGTCACAAAATATCTCTCTAATAATTTAATTAGCACAGCACTAAAATCTTAAATTATCTGTGCTAATATTGCCATTTCTTATTATACTTGGGACAGCACAGACATGAACAGTGGATATTCTGTCAGTTAATTCTTTTGTACCATTTTGAAAATGAATTTATATTATATATTATATATTTTGGTAGATTGATCCCCAATTACTTTATTCACTTTGTAGTTATTTGAAATTTCCTTGTCTTTTTAAAAAAATTGCTTCTTTTTTGTTATTTTTTTGAAATGGTGGTAATATTTGTGGAAATGCCTTGTCTGCCATTTGCTAAAGTTATCGCGTTTCCCAATTATTATCCATTCTAATTCTATAATCTCTTCTAAGAAAACTTGGATGTTATAGGTTAATGGGTATTGTTGTTTGCCAGCCAGCTAATTTATACTTTACTCATAACCTATTACTTCACTCATAACCTATTACTTGACTCAATCCAGCTGTAGTCAAGTTCTTAGGCAAATGTTGAAGAGGAGGGAGACAAAGATGGCAATTTATCTGTTTATTTAACCAAAGACAAGAGTTTAAATACCCTTTTTAATCTCTGGTTTATTCCCAATTCACATGGCATTGTCCAAATAGCCAATTAAACAATGCCTTCTTGCTTGTGGAGAGCAGGTGATGAAAGTTTACTTCCTCAGGCTAGTACTCTCATACAATGTTGCTATCACAGGTTTAGTGTTTTCACACAGTGTTCCAGCAAGTGCCAAAACCTAAGGAACAGATAAAAAGATCTGGAGAGCCAAGCCAGGTCAGCAGGCCATTGGTGTATGTCCGCAAGAGTCATTCCCAGTCAAGCAATGACCTTCCTGTGACCCTCAACAGTTTCTTACAGGCTTATCTCCTTTTCTCCCTATATTTATATTTTTATGAATAAATTCTAGAACATTTCTAGAACAACTCATAGAACAATTTCAATGTGGGTATGTTTGCTTTACTTTGGTATTTATTGAAAATGTGATCTATGAGGTAGTGCGATGGTGCTGTGGATAGAGATCTGGCCTTGAAATCAGGAGGACCTGAGTTAAAGAAAAAAGTATTCTAAAGTAATTTATTACCATCACTTAAGATCTTAATTTTACTTTTACATAGATATTTAATGTTTATATAAAATATTCTCCAAGACTTTATTATATATTTTATTCTATGCCACTTGAGATTATCTTGCAGTTTTTGATTTTTTGAAAAATAAGATTAATTATGTTGACATTTTTAAAGTGTTGAATCAATCTTGAGTTAATTGGAGGAATCCAGCTTCTTCATGATTTCTTTGCATTTTGAAAATTCTGTAGGTTATTCAAATGGTCCTTACTGATAGTTTGAACCAATAACATTAATTAATCTGATTTTTAACAGGAATCCACAAAATACTGCCCATGGGACAAATTTTGAGCTATATTGTTTTCTTTGGTATAGCCTATGGTTTTATTATGACAATAATTTCCCCATAAAAAGTGTTTGGCAGAGTGCCTTCTTTCTTAATTTTAAGAATAATTTTCATCTTTAAATATGATGGAATGTTCCTGTAAATCCATCAGGACCACAAATTTTTACTTTGATAGCTCCTTTAGAGATAATTCTGTGTATTTTTCTGAAATAAGATTATTTTTGGATCTCTTTTCTTTTTTCCAATAATTGTTCCATTATATTTTGGTAGATTTTCATTATTTCTTTGGTTTGTTCATATGCACCTATGTGTATGAGAATTTGATTTTTTTTTAGATTTCTAGTTTTCTAAATTTATTTTTTGTTGCTCTTATTTTCTATCTATCTTTTTCATTAGGTTGGTCAAAGGTTTGTAATTTTAGTCAGAATTATTAAAAAGAAACAGATTTTAGGCATGCTGTCATCCTTTTAATTTTCATTTTATCTTTTTCTACTCTAATTTCCAACATCACTTTTTTTGCTAATTAGCTATATGTATGTATATATGCTATTTTTATCTGTATATACATACACATACATACATACATAAAGAAAAATACACATATATATGTAATTGCCTTTATAGATCTTGCCTTATGAATGTTATACCTCTTCATTCATTGCAGCATTGGACAGATCCTGTTTAGCTACTCAAAAGCTCTGTAAATAGAACAAGCTCCAGTATGTATTATACCTTGGCTCCCAGAAACAAAAGCACGTGCAGCAACCACAACCTGTAAACTATTTCTGCAGATGATCTAAACCAGGTTAAATGTAACAAACCACTCATTCATGACTTAAGAAGATGCCTCTTCCAGGCATTTAAAGACTTCCCTAACAGAATGAATGGATGAGAACAATTTGTTCCCACAGCTATGAAGTTAGCTGAAACAGGAATCATTTAGAGCTTGGTTCTACATCGAAATTGCCAAACCAAGATCATCCACTGCATCCCTGGGCTATCACAAGTTGCTTCCTTTTTGTCTTGACCCTAGACTTCAATTTAATTTAACAGTTTTCTTATTTTGAAGAAGACCACACTAGCGAAGTTAATGGAGGCATGACTTGCACACTATGTTTATTATAGTTAAGGGGTTGTTGTGCAAAGACATCCTTCTCATTTGCCTTTTCCAGAACCATTTCACCTCAAGGTCTGATCTGATGGGAAACAGGAATTCTGATTATGGTCTGAATTCTGTGAGAGTCTTTTGGCCTTTGAATAAAATTTTCTCTTCCATATCAGTGAGACACCTTGACATTCCTACAGTACTGGGGAAAATGGCAGTTTTTGTTTTCTGGTGACAGAATGGTGATACCAGTATGTATCCTAGTTGGTTTTGGGATAACTAATCATCAAAATGATCTTTGCTCACATATCAAAGAGGCACCACAACATTTCATCAGTGTTTGCCTATGACAGCGTGATTCATCCAAGCCTGATACTTGGATTGATGGTCCAACCTTTCCTCTTGAACCTTCAAATATACTCCCCCACCCACCCAAGAATGCATAGGCTATGATCCCTGAAAGTTGCCCATTGGGTCATATGAACAAGAATCTCTAGTTGGCATAGTTTACAGTTGAAACTAGGAAGGTATAGCCCAGTATGAAATTTGAAAGTTCACTGAATACCATAGAAGCCATGAGAGACTGAGACTATCAACTTCTGGCAACTCCATCTCATTGAAATCCAGTTTTCTGGCAAATCAAGATATTACCCCATGATGACATTAGTCCTCTTAGAAAATTAAGAATGAACAACAGTTGGGTAGCTAAGTGGCATAGTGGATAAAGCACCGGTCTTGGAGTCAGGAGTACCTGGGTTCAAATCCAGTCTCAGACACTTAATAATTACCTAGCTGTGTGGCCTTGGGCAAGCCACTTAACCCCATTTCCCTTGCAAAAAACCCTAAAAAAACAAACAAACAAAGAATGAACAACAGCAACCAAATCGAAAGGAGCCACATAGAGGTATGTCCTCTAAGGTCCAGATTAGTTGAATTTGAGGTTACCATGAGGGTATTGGCTATCATAAATCCAACACCTCATGACATTATTTAATAAGTTTGGTGGACTTACTGTTCTTTAGTGATGGCAGGACTACCCAAACAGATAAAATGATACCTCTTTTTTATGATACTGAAACTGGCTGGGGTGGGGGTGGTGTTGAGAACAGGAAGAACTTTTTCTATAAACATATACAATCATTTTATATTTCAAAAGAATCTATATTTTTTACCCTCAACAAAAAATTAGGGGAGATATTGGTGTTAAAAAAAGACTGAAACCTTCCCTCACTCAGCCAAGCTGCAGCCTATCTAAAACAATTATCACAGCAGTGGCCAATAGCTCAGAGACAACATTAGCAGATTGAATCCCTGAACAGGAAGGAAACTGAAACAGTTATAGAAATCCTGCCCATGTGATGATGATATGTAGGTTTCTCTCTGTCTAATCTCTTAGTTCTTACAAATCAAAACAGAGTCTGAGATATGATTGATAAACAAATAAGGCTATTCTAACTGCTACTAAGTGCTCATTATATGTGTTTTTATATTTTTTCTATTTCCTGTGATTTAAACAAAAAAAGGTTGTTAAGAGTCCTTTTAAAACACAAAACTGTTCCTACACATGGACTGAATTAAAAACAAGAGATTGTTTTCATCTCTAGAATTCAGCAAATGCCAGAACAAATGTACATTAAATGGCATTTTGTTTAACTTGTACTCTACTTTTTTCACCTCTTCCTTCTTAGGGACTCAGCAATATTTGGTAGAGTCAAAGAAACAAGAGTTTGACCTCATGAGTAGTTTGATTTACAGTTTTAATCATCACATGATTCATTGACTATGATGTCTCTAATCTTCTGGAACAGATTTATAGTATGGAATTATAGAATCGGATGATTCAAAAAACAAAAGTCATTAAGACAACAACATCTTGAATAAATGGTGATCCAGTCTCTAAAGTCTACTGGGAGCAAAGAATAATTTTCCTCTGTAGGTGGCCCATTCACCTTTCAAGCAAGTTTCATTGTTGAGAGGTTACTCGTTCGTTGATTTAAATCTGCCTTTACAATTCCATTCACTTTTTTTTTAATTCACCCTTGTAGGGCCAAGAATGAAAAGCCAACTTAACTTCCTCATGACAATGCCTGGTTTGAGGAAAAGATCGTTAGTTTGATTTTAGACATCTTGATTTTTAGATTTTTATTAAGATATCTAGGTGGAAAGATCCAAGGGCAACAGGATATAGTAGAAGCATGGCATTTGAAGTAGAAGGACTTGAGTTCATGTTCCATCTTTTAACTTACTGTCTGTGTACCCTCTGACAATTCATTAACTTCTTTGGGTATCATTTTTCTCATCTGAAAAACTAGGCTTGACTAAATTACTTTTAAAATTTTGTCAACAAGGTATGTGGGAGGTAGAACCAAGATGGTGGAGTAAAGGTAGAGAGTTCCCAGACTTTTCCACCAAACCACTCCAAATACCTTTAAATTATGATCTAAATAGATTATAAAGTTTCAGAACTCACAGAAGATTTAGTGAAACAATTTTGCAGCTAGAGACAACTTGGAAAATTCTGGGGAAGTTTCTGCTGCCCAAATGTGAGAGAGGAGAACAGAGCAGAGTGGGTTCCTCTGGAACAAACCAGTTCCAGAAATCCAGGTGTAGAAAGTGGGTTGAGTGATAGCAGTGACAGTTCTCAGGTGTCTCAGCCCAGAGGCAGCCAAAGACGACTTAGAAGGTCAACAGGAAAGGTCCGCCACACAGGAGTGAGAGTGGAACATAGTCCAGTGTAGACTACAGCAGTGCAGACCCAACCCCAACAGATAAGGGGCAGACCTCAGGAGTCACTGAATAATTAGAGGCAGCTGCTTCACAAATGATAAGAGAGTCAGAGTTTCTTTGATATCATGAAGACTAGATTGTTTCTTTGCCCATACTCATTACTGAACACCTCCTGAAAGAGATCCCAAAATGAAAACTGCCAGGAATATTATAACCAGATTTCAGAACTCCCAACTCAAGGGGAAAAAAAAAACACTGCAAGCAGCCAGAAAGAAACTATTCAATTATCATGGAGCCACAGTCAGGATAACACAATATTCAGTAGCTTCTACATTAAGGGATCATAGAACATGGAATATGATGTTTTGAAAGGCAAAAGAATTTGGTTTTACAACCAAGAATCAACTACCCAGAAAAACTGAACATACTCTGTCAGAAGAAAAGATATAAATTTAACAAAGTATGAGATTTTCAAATTTTCCTGATGAAAAGGCCAGAGCTGCATAGAAAATTTGATTTTCAAATATGAGACTCAAGTGAAGCACAAAAAGACAAGCAGGAAAAACAAATCATAAAGAACTTAATTATGTTGAATTGCATATCTTCCAGCATGGGAATTCCAGTATCATGGGAAGATGATACTGATAACTCAAAAGAACTTTACATTTATTAGTGCAATTAGAAGGAGCATGTATGGACAAGACATGGGTGGCAGTTGAAGGGATAATATATCAAAAAGATGAAGTTAAGGGATGAGAGGGGAATGTCCTGGGAGACAGTGAAAGCAGAGGGACAATGAGGTAAGTTATTTTACCTAAAAGAAGCAAGAAAAAGCTTTTTAGTGAAGTGGGAAAGGGGTAATTGAGGAGAAATTAGTGAAACTTACTCTCATTAAAATTGGCTAAGAGAGGGAATAACATACACACTCAATTGGGTATAGAAATTTATCTTACCTTAGAGAAAAGTAGGAGGGAAAGAGGATGGGAGAAATGGGTGGGAGAGGAGATATATGGGAGGGAAGATAGTGGGAGGTGCAGTCAGATGCAACACACTTTTGGGGAGGAGTAGGATGAAAGGAGAGAGAGAGAATAGAATAAATGGAGGTTGGGGAATAGGATGGAGGGAAATACAGTCAGCAATGCTAATTATTGGAAAAGCATATTGACACAAGTTTCTCTGATAAGGACCTTATTTCTCAAACATTTACAAAATATAAAAACTATTATCTAATTGATAAACAATCAAAAGATATGAGCAGTTTACAGATAAGGCAATCCATGGCCAAATTAAAAGAAAATTACTAACTCATTTTAGATTGAATAAATGTAAATCAGAACAAATGACAAATATTGGAGGGGACATTGCAAAAATAAGATGTTAATGCCCTACTGGAGGAGTTGCAAAATGATTCAATAATTCTTTTTTTATTTTGCAAGGCAATGGAGTTAAGTGACCCCAGGGCCTGTATCCTATCCACTAGCTGCTCCGATTCAACAATTCTTTAGAATAATTTAGAACTATGCCCAAAGGACCATTAAACAATGCATACCCTTTGACTCAACAATGCCACTACCAGGTCTCTCTTCCAGAATAGAAGAAAAACATGAAAGAAAAGGATATATATATATATATATATATATATATATATATATATATATATATATATATAAAGATATTTCTGGTAGCTCTTTTCTGGTGACAAGAAATTTGAAATTGAGAGAATGTCCATCAATTGGAGAATGGTTAAGCAAATTGTGGTATGTGATTATGATGGAAATGATCAGCAGGATGAACTCAGTAAATCCTGGAAATAAAATAAAGTAAAAATAAATATTTTCAATTCCAGGTTTTAATGGTAAGTGTTCAACAGTTGGGTTCCTGGGGGAAAAACAATATATACACAACACATTTTTAAGTTTAATCCACATTATAATTTTCTCATTTGCTTTCCTATGTGTATATAATTCACAAAAAAATAAATCAATAATTGATGTGTTGTGTTTTCCAATTTCTGAAGTGTAAAAACAAAAACTGAAAATTTAACAATTAGTTGTTTGGTTCAAAGCAGGTTCAATATAATTTTTTCAGGTCACTACTTCCATCTGAAAATCTAGGATACCATGACACATTTTCAGAATATCATAGTTACAATCCCCCCCATAAACCCCAAACAAGTTTGTGACTTCTCCTAGTTCTCCCATTTAGCTTCATATTGCATATTTTCTGGTCCTTTCATCAAGTAAAAAATGTCTCTAAATTCTACCTTCAGGCCCTCCATTTTTTTTAATCACTGAAAATTGAACATTTTTTGAAACATTTCTCTATAAGGTCTAGTTTAAAATAATCACTTAATAAATACTGATTTGTTGATAATATATTTCAATAAATTTTGTATTAGATCCAATTCTTACCTACAATCGTTATTCATACTTTTCACTACAGTATAAATCAGAAAAGAATATTTACCTCTTAAAGTAACAGAAACAAAAAAATTTGAACATGATGGAGACAAGGTAATCCTGTACCTTTGGGCAAAGTTTGAAAATGTTGTACTCTTTGTCTCACATGCATTATTAACTCTGACATGTGAAATTTGACATAAAACATACTATGGTCATATAAAAGAATATTATGTCATTAAAAAGAAGTGTATTGGGGAAAGCTGGTCCTGGAATTCAGAATAATTAGTTTCCTACTTTCCAATCTGGTTAATAAAATCACAGAAAAGTACAAGTAATAGAGACAATGAATCATTACTTTCATAAGCTAAGTAGTAAGAAGGGTTTTCACTTTATTACTTTCTTTAAAACACAAAGATTTACTTGATAAAATTGAATAACTTTTAGCAATTGGCTAAAAAATGTCATATCCCTAGAGGTCTTTAAAAATAAAACGGGGCAGCTAGGTTGCACAGTGGATAGAGCACCGGAGTCAGGAGTACCTGAGTTCAAATCCAGCCTCAGCCATTTAATAATTACCTAGCTGTGTAGCCTTGGGCAAACCATTTAACCCCATTGCCTTGCAAAAAAAACCCTAAAAATAAATAAAACAAATACGAAATAAAAGAAAAGAGTCTCAAGAAAGAAAAACACTAGAGGCATCTCTGAGGAGAGTAACTTCTGGCAACAGAAAAGAGAATTGGGTTTTGATTGAAGATAGAATTAGCTCTGTCAGTCAAGAGTATAGACTATAATGGGGGGGGTGTGGAAGAGTAGAATCAAAAATACCATCTGAGATCAGTTGAGGAGATGCTGAGTCTAGAAATTAGCTGGAGGTTATACCAAGTACCTTGCTTTCTCAATGAGGGGGAATAGGGTAGAAGGAAGGGAGAAAATTTGGAATTCAAAGTTTTGAAACTGAACGTTGAAACTTGTTTTTGCCTGTAACCAAGAAGAAATAAAATAAAATTTAAAAAATAGAAGCACAAAAGAAGATATTAACTAGAGGTTACTATGAGAACAAAAAGGACTTTATAATTACAGAGGTTTGAGTTTCCTTGGCAAGCTGTATTTCATATATGTGTTGCCAATATCAATGTGCTGTATGCATGTGTCCACTTTTCCTATTTATGATAAATATATTTGTGGGACAACAGACCCTAGATATTTAGGGCTATCCTTCTTAGTTGCTCTTCTTACTCTATCATTTTAGTAAATGTCATAGCTATAAGTTAAATGTGACTAATTTTTATTAAAGAGAAGCACTCTGAAGGGGGTCTTGTGAGTTATTTATATTAAGTTATAACCACAGAATATCATTGCATTTGTGGTTAACCACTCCATTAAATACTCAACCTACAACATTAAGTGCCAAGTTGCAAAGGTAGCCCACTGTCTTCTATATATGCATTTAGAAAAAAAGGAATTTTCCAAAGTATCCATCATTATGTACTTCTTTATGTGGTATGCCCTATGAAAATACCTGTCTTGTTAATGTACAGCTTCTCCTTTGGAGCACTCAGCTATATAGGTTCCTGAGCATGAAAAGGTGAGAGAAGTCACCCATTTTATAAAAATGGCATAACTGAGTATTTGCTGGAAGGAGTTATATGATTTCTGTGCTTAATGTCAGGGAATAGGAAATTCCTTTGTCAAAACAAATTAACGTCACCAGCTTGCAATCAGATAGCCTGTGCTTTTATTGTTTTTTTTTTTTTTAAGTGAGAATATGGGAGTCTTAGATCCTAAAGAACAAAAGAATACATTTGTAATGGTTTAGCTTTTGTTTATTTATTGAAGAAAATATAAAAACACAATTCTGGTATCTACCTATGCATAAGTAGGTAAAAAAGATTATCTTCATTAAAAAATGGACATGTATTGGTTCTTTGAAGTAAATCAAAGCTAACAGCTACAAAAACACCTGAATCAATGCCATATGACACCTGCCTTTTGAAGGGAAATTCCAACAAAATTCATAGCTGAAATGGTATTGACTGGCTGGTCTCATCCAAATTCATATTTCATTTTTATGAACTATAGCCTTCATGCCAGGAACCATGTTAGGATGGTTGGTTATTTTACATCATTTGAAGAAAGTCAAAATAATATCACTATGAAAAGATAAAGGTTCAGTGTGTCCATCTCTGGTTGATTTGAACAAGATGATCTCAGAGAGCTCTACTACAGGTTGGGAACAAATAATCCATATGAACATTTAGAGTGGAGATGTCTCTAAATTTGTGCATCTCATTTCTTTTGAGCTATTACAATTCTGCTTTGCTCATTAAGCACCGTGCCTTCTTCGATGCAGACAAATCATACTGGGCCCTCTGCCATATGTTTCCCATCTCTCACAATTAATTCCACAGTTCTTTAGAGAGACTTGAGGGTATCTTTTTTCCCCCTTTTCTAACCTCTATGAGCACTTGCCTTATGTGAGTTGTCCATAAAAGAATCTTTAGTCAAACATATGCTTGACCTAAGAACAATGTGGCCAGCTCTTTGGAGTTGCTGTTTCTACAATCTAGCTTAAATGCTTGGAAGCACAGTTCAAGAAAGGATCTAAGTATCTGGAAACTTCTCTTGCCAGGTGATCTTCAGAATCTTGTTAAGACAAATCAATGGAAGTGGATCAGTTTCCTGACATGGTATTGTTATACTCTCCAGGTTTCACAGGCACATAAATGAGATTAGCACAACAGTTTTGAAGACTCAATCAGGGAGTCAGTCTAATACCTCTTCTCTCCCACACTTTACCTTCAGAGCTAGGTCTGACAATAAGTGTATCAACCTTATCGTGTATATGAAAGTCCCTGGAAAGGAAACTACCAAAGTGAATTTATCCACAGCAAACAAAATTTTTCCAATTTGCTGAAATTGAAAATGGCTCCATGTATGAATTGTACGGTGCTGGCTAGAGGAGAATCCCTATTTCCTTGGAGTTAATTGACAGACCAAAATTAGTAGAAGTGGCAGAGAACTGATACATTCATTTTTGCATTTCAGACTCAGAGACTTCATTGAGTGCAAATCATCTACAAGCAAACTGTTGCAAATGAACTCTTCCTCCACTGACCTTAATGCTATTTTTGGCTTTGTGGGAGGCATCAGATAACATCACACTAAAAGCTAGCACTCCACCTATGACTGGAAAAGCATGAGCATCATCCATTGCCCAGAATACATGCAAGCATGCTAATACTGAGGAATTCTGGGCAACCAAATTTTGCCATTATCTTCCCCAAGTGCTCATGACTAACAATATTAAAAGCTTTTGTCAGATCAATGAATATTATTTACATACCTCTGTTTTGCTCCTGGCATTTCTCCTAGAGTTGTTGGGTAGCAAATAACCATATCACCGTATCTGAAGTCACATTTGCCCTCAAATAGATGGTCATCTTACAGAGGAAGAAAAAGGACTCTTATGGGAAGACACTGGCACAAATGTTGCCGTCACTGACTAAGCAATAGATCATGCTATGGTTGTCAAGAGACAATCTATTTTCTTTTCTCCTTTATAGAGATGGATGGATGATGGGGGCACTCTTGAACTATTATGGCATAACTTTCTCTTGTCATATAATCTAGAAATTTTCAGTCAGCTTTTATATGAGCAATGGAGCATCTGTCTTATAAATCTCAATTGAAACAGAATCAGTATCAGTTGCTTTACGTCATGAAAGGATCCAAATGGTATTCAAAACCCCATATTCAGGTAGAATTTTAATGAAGTGGGAATTACTTCAATCTGAGTTAAATAGTGTATGGCTTCAAATTTGGTGGATGATAGTGTTCTGAGAATACTATGAAGGTGCTTAGCCCATCTCCCTATGATCATATCCTTATCACTATTCCATGTGGCTCCATCAGTGCTGATGAGATGTAGCATATGTCTTTTGCCCATAAATAGACTTTATGGCATTATAAAAGTACTTTGGATTGTTACTATAAGTTAAAACTGAATTTAATCTGCATTCTTACTGAACCAAGAATCCTGCTTCACCTTTAACTTCACTTGCACTTGCCTTCTTAGAGACTAACAAACTAACCTATTGGTGAACCTTATAGAGTTCTCATTTTTCATTTCCTAGTTTCTGTATTTACCCTTCATTCTCATCAAACCAATCTTGATATTTGTGACTGTTCTAGTCCAGATGAATAAATGTGATCTGTACACCAAATCTTTTAAAGTTGTCCATTCCTTTTCTGCTCCATTTGTTGCCAATCATGTGTTGGTTCAACTTTTTCTTCATGTTCTCAACAAATTCTTCAGTATGGAAAAGAATTTTATACAGTTGACATTGTCTATTTGTAGTTATCCTGCCTTGAGGTTCCTGATTTTTTTAAATACAAATGTTTAGCTTGAGAGGATATGTATGATTGTTCTAGTCACATATCACTTTCATCACTGTCATATCCTGTCTATCTATTCTCCTTACAATGACATAGTCTATTAAATGCCAATATCTGGGTTTTGGGGTTTTTTTAGGTTTTTGCAAGGCAATGGGTTAAGTAGCTTGCCCAAGGCCACACACCTAGGTAATTATTAAGTGTCTGAGGCCAGATTTGAACTTAGGTACTCCTGGCTCCAGGGCTGGTGCTCTATCCACTGCACCACCTAGCCATCCCCCAATATCTGTTTTGAGGGGACATCCATGAAGCTGTATTTTGTTTAGGTAAATGGAAAACAATATTGTTGATCATAAGGTAATGAAATGTATAAGTCTTTAGTAGTAAGTAACCATTGCCATTAGTATTTCTAACCCCATTCTTCCCATGAACATCCTGCCATGTCTGATAATCTGTGAATAATCTGGTGCTTAAATCATTCGGAATTACAGATTTATTTTCTTTCAGCACATTGATGACAGGAGTCTCTAGCTCTTCATAAATTTTTTTTTGCTAACCTTGTCAGGGTTCATGCTGGTGGGAAGATATACAGTAGTATTTGCATTATCATGAGTATGTCTTTCATTCCTTTTGGAACATACAAGCCTGTTGAGTAAATATTGTTTTTTAAATTTTTTGCTAGGCAATGGGGTTAAGTGACTTGTCCAAGGTCATGAAGCTAAGTAATTATTAAGTGTCTGAGGCCAGATTGAAACTTAGGTCCTCCTGACTCTAAAGTTGAAGCTCTATCCACTGTACCACCTAGCTGCCTAGTAGATTAACTTTGATAGCAAAATCTATGCCTTCTTCACAGTGTTCTTCATAATTGTAGTCATTACAAATAATGTTTCCAACCCTTTAGAAAGCCAGTTTTCTTTTTCCTTTCTTGTTTCACTTAAGACAACTATTCTTTCATATCTACTGTATTATATGTTGCCTATAAGCAAGTACACATTCAATGTACCAGTAGTGAGAGGAATCATCTTTGCAAAAGTGTTGCACATTTTTTTGAAAGGATTTTAATCACAGGATAGGATCTCTGCTTGCTTCAGTAAGCAGACTAATGCTATGTGAGGTAAAGTTACATGGAGGTAGGAAAGTGGAAGCAGAGACAGAGGCAACTGCCATAAAGACAAGTCTTGGACTCTAGAAGCAAGAATACTTAATCTTGATTGAATCCAGGGCTATCTCCAATTATCCTGATTCATACCTGGCCATTGGTAGCAGATGACTCTGGAGGAAAAAGTGAGTGTGGTGATTTGACATAATACCCTTTAACTCAAATCTATTTCATGTGCATGTCATGACATCACCTACCTGATGTCATGGTCTTCTTTCAGAATAACAAATATCATCATCAGTATCCAGACTTATATGTGATATTCATGTACTATGATCATGAAAACCATATAAGACCTCTTTAGACAGATGAGTCAACAGAAAATGCTAGAGTTAATAAGACAGAGATTTTTCTGGTCCATGATGGTTGAAGGCTTCATGAAAAAATCTGAGACTTGGATTTGCTTTTGTTAACAGAACCCTTAGAGTTAGTTTGCTTTGCTTTTCTATCTAAGCATAACTTGTCTTGATTATTCATATGACTGACTATTTGCAATATATTCATAGGAATATAGCCCAAACAAACAAACAAACAATACCCTTCAACTACTGTCAAAGCATTTGGGGAAAAATTGTTACTGTATATGAGCCTTCTGCCAATATCTCTTCATTTCAAGACAAAGACCTTCAAAGCATACTAAACAATGAGGTATGAGTTTTGTATGGTATCAAAAGGTTTTGAAAGATATTTTACAATTTTAGAGATGCTTTATAATGTCTGAGCATTTCCATTGCACACTTCAGGATATATTAAGGGTACTGATTCCAGAACAAAAACAACAATTGCACATGCTCTAACTCTACCAGGTCTGAGTAGTCACCTATTCAAAACCTCACATAAAGATTCCGAGGCCTGGAGAAATGAACTCATTTTTGCTGAAGTTAGACAAATAGTAAAAAACAAAATAGAAATTTAAACCCCGATTCCTTGTCTCCAAAATCCTTACTCTCTAGACAATCATATTTAACCTTTAATCTTAATCCTGAGAGCTCTGGAAAAAAGTAACCAAAACAAAAATCTAATCTTGAGTCCCTCCTGATTTTCTGTAAAGAGACATTAGACATTATCAGATTTCCTGTGTCTTTCTTGTTTCTCAAATAGAGAAGACAGCAGAATGATCTACTTGAGCTATTCTAGGATACAGCTTTTGGTATTTTAAAAATTCACATACCATGCCAGCACAGAGTCAGATTGCCTCTTCACTGTGAATACCTCATGGGAAACTTAGAGAAGAGCTTGATTTAGAAGCAATTTAGTTCATGACTCATGTAATTATTTGTGTTTTTCTTTTTCAGTTCTCTTACTACTGTAAACATTTATATGAAAATAAAATATTTTACATAATTTCCAGAATCCATTGGATCCTGCTATTTCTTGCCCACCTTTTATTCTTGTTTAAATAAGCTACAAATGTAAAAGATATAGGAAGAAAGGAAGGGAGAATTACTATTAGGAAAAATGCCTTTGAATGTGACTTTCTGACTTTTTCTTCAACATAGTTTATATTGATGTCATCTAATTGTTTTTTACATGTTTTCTACATTTAAAAAAAAGATTATTGATTATCCCTCCTTTCTCTCTTAGAAAATGATCCCCTATATGAAATAATATATTAATAATTTTAATAATAACATTAAAGATATATATAAATAATGGAAAAATCATAAAAACTAAAAATATTGCTATATAAAAAATTTTTACTTCTCATACTCCTACAAAGGAATGATGTAGGAGTTTCTTCTTATATCTATTATTTGTAAGCATATTTTTCCTTTATAATTTTGAAGTATTTAATATTGATCATTTGTATACTTTCTGTTTTTGTTGTTGTACTTACTGTGAATATTAATTTTTCTATTTTAGATTCTAGTTTAGAAGGAAGAATGTGGGCAAAAGTTAGTATTAAATTTCTCTTACATGGGGTTGCTAGGTGGTGCAATGGATAGAGCACTGACCTTGGAGTCAGGAGTACCTGAGTTCAAGTTCAGCCTCAGACACTTAGTAATTTCCTAGCTGTGTGGCCTTGGGCAAGTCACTTAACCTCATGTGCCTTGCAAAAAACCTAAAAAAATTTCTCTGACAAAGATTTGGTATCCCTGTCACATAAGCAAGATAAATATGGATAATAATTAGATATAGGTATAGATACAAACAGTGAAATACAACTATAGCTAATGATGATATAGCTATATGGATATGGATATAGCTTTAGATAATACTAGATATAGCTAGACATAAATGATTTGATATAGATAGATTAGACACATTGCATATATAGACACTTAGATGTAGATATATAAAAAACCCATTCCTCAATAGATGTGCTCAAAGAATATGAACAAACATTTCCCAAAAGAAGTACAAATTATTAATAAAAATAATACTTTAAATCACTAATAAAAAAATTCAAATCAAAACATACTTGAGATTTCCCCCTTATGACCTTGGAAAATCTGAGTGTAACATTAAAATTTTCAAACAACTTTGGTAGCATCATTTCTATTATATTAGCACAGATCAGGAATGAATATTGAATATTCTTCTAGATGATAAAAATATTTAACAGTTGAATCAATAAGAGAGTCTTGTATGCTGTGGTAGATTGATTCCTAGATAATTTATTTATTATGTAATTAATTGAAATGGAATTTCCAATTGCCTCTTGTATTAGAATTTGTAAAGGTGTGTTTACTAATATTATTTCTTATAATTACTTGCAATAGCTTTATCCCCAAATAAATTATCAAGTTTTATAAAAGTTACATATGCTACTTAGAAATACAAATATTCTTTAAAGGTAGTTGGATAATACAGTGTATAGAGTTCTGGAACTGGAGATAGGAAGACCTGAATTCAAATCTGGATTCTTACACAAGCTGTGTGATTCTGAACATCTGTGTGGGATCTGTTTCAATTTTATCAGTAAAACGGGGAGGATAATAATAGCATCTACCTCACAGGGTTATTAGGACTAAATACTATGTCTTAGCACAGTACCTGTGCCTAAATACACAATAGGTACTTAACTCTTGATTATTTCAGCAGTTTTTTTAGAATGTCTCATAAATCTCTTATTCCTAATCCCCCCCCCCCAGCAAAAGCATAATCTCCCATTTGTTTATTTTTCTGTTATATTTGTCAAAAACAGAAATGTTCATTAATGTTTCAATTATTGTTTTTCTATGTTCTATTGTAATTCAGTTAGTTTTTCTTGTCTGTATTTAGAAGCTAAGGCATTAGTTTTGTACTGAAACCAATCTATTGGCTACTGTTTCATTGAATATAATGTAATCTCCTTGTTAATCTCTTCTCCTATTTTAGATGTTTATCTCTTAACATGATTGCAAGGTTTGATTTCTTTCTTTCTTTCTTTTCAACCTGATACATAGCATATGTTTTCCCTGACCAAACATTTTAATTCTTTGTATATCTTTATTTTTTGGTCTATTTATTAAAAGCAACATATGAAAGTTTTTCTTATCCAATTTGCCCCTCTTTAATTTTATTGGATTGTTTAATCTATTAACATTTAAAATTATAAGATTTAGGCAAAATTTTTCTATTTTTTTCAAAATCATGATTTCTTTCCCTTTTTCTATAACTTTAGCATTTTATGTCTGAGTAGAGTCACTTAGTCAACTTTAGGTATAACAACTTAATCTACTCAATACACCTATTTCCATTTCTTTCTTCACCTTCTACACTCCTTCCTCTCATATTTGGCACTCATTTCTCTAGTTTTAGAAGTATTACTTTGCTTATTCATTCAATTTCTTTCTTCCTTTTATCTGATTATCTTTTCTAAATTTTTTTAAATTTACAGAATAAAACAATAATTTCCTTAACATAGTACAATTAAAAAAGATGATTGCTCATGAAACCACAAATCTATTATGTACAACTTGCTATTCTTTTCAAATATTCAACAAAATTATTATGTTAGTTTCTTTTTTCCCCCTCCTCCTCTGAGATGACCACCATTAGACACACATAGGTGTGCAAATATATGTTCTGTTTATTAGATCTTTCTCTGGAGACAGATAGCATCCTTCAAATGTCCTTTATAGTTAACTTGGGCATTTAAAATAGACAATAATTTATTTACTCAAAGTAGTCATTCATAAAACAATATTGCTGTTACTATATAAAATGCTCTTTTAAATCTAGTCATTTCACTCTTCACTACTTTGTGCAAGTTGTTCCATGCTTTTCTAAAATCATTGAACTCCTTATTTGCTATAGCACAGAAACTCTATTACAGTCATATACCACAACTTATTCAGTCATTCTCTAGTTCATTTGTAATTCACATTCAAAATTATAATTGCTATTTGTGAATTTCCCTCTCTTTTATTTTTGCTCATTATTTTCCTTATAATCTCTCTTTTAACTCTATTCCTGTTGCCTTCTCTTGTCCCTTTGCTCTCCTATTTCTCATTTTACCCTCCACTTTAAAATCCCTACCTTATTGATGAGCCCCACCATTTAAATCTCAATCAAAATACTCTCATTCAGTAAATCTTAATCAATATCCATAATACCAATATTCATATTCTCTAGTTTATCAGTAGAGAAGCTCAGAAGACCTCTAAACATCTTCAGATATATAGCTTATTTCTGCTTCAGACAGGACAAGAATAAGGCTTCAACATTACTAGCTCTCCACCCACCATTTAATTTCTCTATATGTTATTTCTTTCATAATCCATTTTTATGAACCTCTTCCTGTTTGTAACCTTTTCCTAATACCTCATAATGAATAACTCAGCCCTAAACTTTTGTTGAAACTACCTTACTAATGTCAATAGTTTAAAAACATTATTAATAATTGTTATTATTATTGTTGCTATGATTAACATTTTCACATATCATAAGCAAACAATTTGATCCTAAACATTGCCTTATAATTATTCTTTAATGATTTGCTTATTTCTTCTTGATCTTTTATTTCAAATTTTTTATATCAAATTTTCAATTGACCTCTGGTCTTTTTTTTCTCAAATATCTCAAATACTCAAATATCTGAAAGTATTTCAGTTCATCAAATACTCATTTTTCTTTAAGATTATATCTGTTTTGCTGGATAAGTTATTCTTAGATGCACCCCAAGTTCTTTAGCTCTTTGAAATGAAATTTTGTTTGATTTTATAATTCATGCCTCTTTTTTTTCTCTTAGATAAGCAGGTAAGTAAAATCTCCCTTCCTCTTCTGCCCTTCAATATGTTTTGTTTGTAAGTTTTTCTTTTAAAAATATCAAATTTTGCACTTTATAAATGTTATCTATATCTCTGGTTCTCTTCTTTTTTTTCCTCTTCCTTTTCTGACTCTTGGACTTTTGCTCTTTGATTTATGATCTTTTGATTATTTATTTTTTCCTTAGTCTTCACATTTCTCATGGAAGTATTAATTATAAGTTAGCTATTTTGACTTCCCTCTTCTAAACATTTTCTTTTTTATTGTTTGTGGATTTTGGCCCTGGCATCCTTTTTTCTATTTTGCCTCACTCTTGGAAATATAAGTTCCTGCAAGTGATAGAGAAAATTGCTGTATTGCCTCAAGGCATGAATTTTTATATTCCTGATTGGGCAGTTTTTACTATTCTTTGCCCTTCACCTGATCACTCTTTTCCTATTTGCCATGAAATCTCTTTTCTGGAAACATAGTCTTCAATTTTTCTATACTAATTCATTTCAGAAGCGATGATTATCCTAATTCTGATGAAACTTAAGCAATCCCTCTAAACATCAAATTCTTGTATATTATATGAATTAAAAGATATTCATCTACTATGCTGAAAGAGCAATCAAAGCAAACAAAGCATTTGATCCAGCAATACCATACTAAGTCTGAATTTCAAAAGGAAAAAAAGAAGTGGAGGGGGGGGAAGGGCCTACATATTCAAAAATATTTATAGCAGGTCTTTTGTAGTGGCAAAGAATTGGAAATCAAGAGAATGCCCATCAGTTGGATAGTGGTGGAACAAGTTGTAATATGTGAATTTAATGGAGTATTATTGTTCTGTAAGAAATCATTAGTGAGGGGGCTGAGTCAAAATGGCAGCAGGAAAAGAGCCTCTCTTAGGTGCTCTCTTCAAAATATTTTAAAAACCTTAACATTATTACTCTAACTAAATTTTTGAGAGAGAGAAAATCCACAGAAAGATCCATTAATTCAGTTCTCCAGCCTAAGGTAACCTGGAAAATAGTGGGAAAACTGTGTTCTATAGGGTCTGATGAGCAATGTATGCTGGACCTAAGAAACTTTAGCCTCCTGGGAACAGCCCCAGGGTGCCAGGGAGCACAAGCTCCCACCAGCAGAAGCAGCTTTCTGACCTGTACCCCAGGGAGCACTAAGCACAACTTGGAAGATCAGCAAGGAGACCTCTGCCAGACCGAGCACAAAGCACAGGCCCAATACCACAGCCACAGTGCTCAGCTTGGCCAGGAGCCCAGATCTCAGGAAACAGAAGCAGGCCTGGAGCCACCCAGCAGGAGCCTCTAGGCAGATAGGCCCTGAGTGCCCAGTCCACTGAAGGTAAGGGAGTGGAGGGAGACTGCCAAGGTCTGTCCTCTGTGTCAGGAACAGAACTCTGGGGATTTAATCACATTCAGGCCCTGATCACAGTCTAGACCCCACAAAGAGCAGAGACCCACCCCCCTCACAGCTCCAAGGGCAGAGGGGTATGCTTGTGGTCATTCACAGAACAGGAGAGCAGTCAGAGCCTAACACACTGAGGTCATGGCAGGGGAGGGGGTCCCAATAATACTTGAAAGCTCAGGAAGCACCCCAAAACCAGGCACAGACTGGGGAAATTAGTAGACAGAAAAAAGGGAACCTGACCATAGACAATTACTTTGACCACATGGAGGACCAAAATACTCAATCTTAAGATAAGAAAGCCCAAGCTTCTGCATCTGAAGACTCTAAGAAATATAGAATTTGGGCTCAGGCTATGATAGAGCTCAAAAAAGATTTTGAAAATCAAGTAAGGGATATATGAAAAAAACTGGGAAAAGAAATGAGAGAAATGCAAGAAAAACATGCAAACTAAGTCAGCAGTTTAGACAATCAAGGAGATCCAAAAAATGTTGAAGAAAATAACCTGTTAAAAACCAGCTTAGGGGGCGAGTAGGTGGTGCAGTGGATAGAGCACTGGACCTGCAGTTGGGAGTACCTGAGTACAAATCCGGCCTCAGACACTTAATAATTACATATCTGTGTGGCTTTGGGCAAGCCACTTAATCCCATTGCCTTACAAAAACTAAAAAAAAAAGCTTAGGTCAAATGGATGAAACAATTCAAAAAGTTATTGAGGAAAAGAATTCTTTAAAAAGCAGATTTGGCCAAATGGAAAAGGAGATAAGAAAGTTCTCTGAGGAAAACAAATCCTTCAGATATAGAAGGGAACTAAAGGAAGCTGATGACTGTGAGAAATCAAGACATAATACTTCAAAACCAAAAGAATGAAAAAGTAGAAGAAAATATGAAATATATCATTGAATAAAACAAGTGATATAGAAAACAGATACAGGGAAGATAATTTAAAAATTATTCAGCTAACTGAAAGTCATGATCAGGAAAAGAGCCTTGACCTCATTTTTAAAGAATTTCTGCGGGAAAATTGCCCTGATATCCTAGAAGAAGAGGGTAAGAGAATCCACTGATTTACTACTGAAAGAGATCCAAAAAAACAAAACAAAACAAAACCCAAACTCCAGGAATAGTATAGCCAAGTTCCAGAACTGCCAAGTCAAAGAGAAAATATTACAAGCAGCCAGAAGGACACAATTCAAATATCCTGGAATTGCAGTCAGGATCACACAGGACTTAGCAGCACCTACATTAAGAACTCATAGAGCTTGGAATAAAATATTCCAGAAACAAAAGAGCTTGGAATGCAACTGCGAATCAACTACCCAGCAAAACTGAACATCTTCTTCCTGGGGAAAAGATGGACTTTCAATGAGACAGGGGACTTTCAAATGTTTCTGAGATGAATAGAAAGTTTGACCTTCCTGTATAGGACTCAGCTGAAGCATAGAGAGTGGATGAGAAGGGTAAATTATGAGGGATTTAATGATGATGAACTGCATCCATTCCTGCATGGAAAGATGACACTGATACTGTTCATATGAACCTGCTCATTTAATAGAGCAGGTAGAAGGAGCTTTTATAGATGAGGCACAAGAGAGAGCTGAATTTGAAGATATAATATATTGTAAAAAATGGAGTCAATGGGTGAAAGGGAAATGTACTGGGAGAAAGAGAGAAGAGAGGTAGAATAGGCTAAGATATGTCATATAAAAGATATTTCATGTAGCTTTTGCAATGGCATAGAAGGGGGGAAGTGAGGGGGAATGAAGGAGCCTTCATTCTCATCAGAAATGACTCAGAGAGGAAACAGCACACATTCATAGAGTATAGACATCTAGAAGAAAAAGGAGAAAAGGGGGACAGGGGAGAAGAGGGGGGGATGTGAGTGATAGAAGAGAGAGTAGATAATAGGAGAGCATAATCAGATATAACACATTTCATTTTTTACTTTTTGCAAGATGTTGGAATTGGGTGGTCTGTCCAGGCCACAGGGTTGGGTGGTTGCTGCGTCTCTGGGGTAGGATGTAGGCTTGGGGCCTCCTGGCCCCAGGTCAGGTGCTCTGTTTGCTGTGCCACTTGGCTGCCCCACAGCACATTTTTGAAGAGGGATACACTGAAAATAGAGAGAAAATATGATAGATGGTAGTGGGGAGGAATAGATGGAAGGAATTTCAATCAGCAGCAGCAACTGTGGAAAAATATGGAAGTAACTACTATAATGGAGTAATGATAAAAAAAAATTGACCCACTGGAACAGAGCTTATGGTATTAGAACACAGACTGAAACACATTATTTTCTATTTCTTTTACTTTATTTCTCATGAGGGTTTACATTTTTGTGGGGGAGGGGGTACTATGCTTACTCTTAAGAATATTTTAGTAATATGCAAATTAATTAAATAAAAATAAAAAATTAAAGCACAAAAAAAAGAAATCACAAGTGCCTGGTCTTTAGTTATGTATGGAAAATTTGCATCAAGCAATACTCAATAAAATAAGCTGAATGAAGAGAAAATTGTTATAAAAGCAACATTGTGATGATCAGCTATGATAGACTTAGCTCTTCTCAACAATACAATGATCCAAGGCAATTCCAAATGATTCATAATGGAAATTGCTATCTACATTTAGAGAAAGAATTATGGAGTCTGAATTTAGATAAAAGTTTATTATTTTCACTTTTTTGGGTTTTTTTTGTGTGTGGTCTTTTTCTTCTTCAACATGACTAATGTTGTGATATGTTTAGAAATAATTATGCATGTATAACATATCAGATTGCTTATTGTCTTAGAGAGTGAGTAGGGAAGGAATGGAGGGAGAAAAAATTTGGAACTAAAAATCTTATAAGGAGGAGCGTTAAAAAATAAACAAATAAAAAAACAAACAAAAAAGATATCCATCTCCCATTTTAGGGTAACTGTCTTCAGTTGAACTCCCTCCAACCTCTGAAATGAAATTTCCTTCTTTTTCTCCCACTGTTTTAATCCTTTCCTTTAAATATATTTGTGGTAACTTTCTGGAAGTGCCCTTTATTTTTTTAAATATTTTATTAGTTTTCCAATTATATACAATAATGGTTTCTACCTATCATTTTTGTAAGGTTTTGAATTTTACAATTTTCACCCATCCTCCCTCCCCTCCCCCTCATCCCCCCACAGAAGGAAGTCTGATAATCATTACATTGTTTCTATGCTATGTATTGATCAAAATCGAATGAGTTGAAAGACAAATATATCCTTTACGAAAAAACAAAATATTAAAAAAAACAAACTTTTGTTGTAGAGACTTTTTTTAAAAGAAAGATTTTATTTATTTTCAGTTCTACAATTTTCCACCATTCTTGCTTCCCTCCCCCCCCACCCCTCACAGAAGGCATTCTGTTAGTCTTTTCATTGGTTCCTTGTTATACATTGATCTCAGTTGAATGTAATAACAGAGAAATCATATCCTTAAGAAAGAAAAATAAAGTATGAAAGAGTAAAATTACATAATAATAATAATAACAAAATGGGTTTTTTAAAAATTTAAATATAATAGTCTTTGGTCTTTGTTCAAAGTCCATAATTCTTTCTCTGGATATAAATGGTATTCTCCATTGCAGATAGCCCATTGTTCCTGGTTGTTGCAATGAAGGGATGAGCAAGTCCATCATCACCCCCAGTTGCTTTTAGTGTGTACAATGTTTTTCTGATTTTGCTCATCTTGCTCATCATCAGTTCATTCAAATACTTCCAGGCTTTCCTGAATTCCTATCCCTCCTGGTTTCAAATACAACAATAATGTTCCATGACATACATATATCATAGTTTGTTATGCCATTCCCCAATTGAAGGACACTCATTCAATTTCCAATTCTTTGCCACCACAAACAAGGCTGCTATGAATATTTTTGTACAAGTGATGTTCTTACCCTTTTTCATAATCACTTCAGGGTATAGACCCAGTAGTGGTATTGCTGGATCAAAGGACATGCACATTTTTGTTGTAGTTTTGGCATAATTTCATATTGCTCTCTAGAAAGTTTGGGAGAATTTACAGATCCACCAACAATGTATTAGTGTCCCAGATTTCCCACATCCCTTCCAACATTAATCATTGCCCTTTCTGGTCATATTGACCTGCCTGAGAGGTGTGAGGTGGTATCTCAGAGATACTTTAATTTTCCTTTCTCTAATAAGGAATGATTTAGAGCATTTTTTTTTACTTTTTTTGCAAGGCAATGGGGTTAAGTGGCTTGCCCAAGGCTACACAGCTGGGTAATTATTAGGTGTGTGAATCCAGATTTGAACTCAGGTACTCCTGACTCTAGGGCTGGTGCTGTATCCACTGTGCCACCTAACTGCCCCCTAGAGCAATTTTTCATATGACTATGGATTGCTTTGATTTTTTCATCTGTAAATTGCCTTTCCATATCCTTTGACCATTTGTCAATTGGGGAAGGGCTTGTTTTTTTGAAAATCTGACTCAGTTCTCTGTATATTTTTAGAAATTAGTCCTTTGTCAGAAATACTATTTGTAAAAATTGTTCCCCAATTTACTACATTTCTTTTGATCTTGGTTACAGTGGTTTTCGTTTGTGCAAAAGCTTTTAAAATTTAATGTAATCAAAATTATCTAGTTTGTTTTTAAAGATGTTTTCTAGCTCTTCCTTGGTCATAAACTGTTTCCCTTTCCATAGATCTGACAGGTAAACTACTCCTTGATCTTCTAGTTTTCTTATATTTTTTATGTCTAAATCCTGTATCCATTTGGATTTTTATCTTAGTATATGGTATGAGATGTTGGTATAATCTAAGTTTCTTCCTTACTAATTTCCAATTTTCCCAACAGTTTTTTTTATTGAAGATAGAGGTTTTATTCCAATAGCTGGACTCTTTGAGTTTGACAAACAGTAGATTACTATAATCATTTCCTGCTGTTGCACCTAGTCTGTTCCACTGGTCCACCACTCTATTTCTTATCCAATGCCTGACAGTTTTGAGGACTGATACTTTATTATATAATTTTAGATCTGGTAAGGTTAAGCCACCTTCTTTTGCACTTGTTTTCATTGAATCCCTGAAATTGTTGACTTTATTTCTTCATATAAATTTACTTACAATTTTTTCTAACTCATTAAAGTAATTTTTTGGAATTTTGATTGTTAGTGAACTGAACAAGTAGTTTTAGTTTTAGGAGAATTGTCATTTTTATTACATTAGCTCGACCTATCCACGAGAAGTTGATGCTTACCCAGGTATTTAAATCTGATTTTATTTGTGTGAGAAGAGTTTTGTAATTGTCTTCAAAAAGTTTTTGAGTCTGCCTTGGCAGGTAGACTCCCAGGTATTTTATTTTGTCTGAGGTTACTTTGAATGGGATTTCTCTTTCTAGCTCTTTCTGATGTATCTTTGCTAGTCATATATAGAAATGTATAGGATTTATGAGGATTTATTTTATATCCTGCTACTTTGTTAAAGTTGCTAATTATTTCTAGTAGTTTTTTAGATGACTTTTTGGGATTCTCTAGGAATACCATCATGTCACCTGCAAAGAATGAAAGTTTTGTCTCCCCCTTCTCTATTTTAATTCCATTAATTACATTTTCTTCTCTTATTGCTGAGCTAACATTTCTAATATGATATTGAAAAGTAGTGGTGATAATGGGCATCCTTGGTTCACCCCTGATTTTATTGGAAATGCCTCAAGCCTATCGACATTGCATATAATGCTTGTTGATGGTTTCCGACAGATGGTGCTTATTATTCTAAGGAACAAACCCTTTATTCCTACACTCTCTAGTGTTTTTATTAGGAATAGGTGCTGTATTATGTCAAAAGCTTTTTCAGCATCTATTGATATGATCATATGATTTCTGATAGGTATGTTATTGATATAATTAATTATGCTAACAGTTTTCCTAATATTGAACCAATCCTGTATTCCTGGAATAAATCCTACTTGATCATATTGTGTTATCCTAGTGATAACTTGATGTAAATATTTTGCTATGATTGTAATTAAGATTTTTGCATCTATAGTCATCAGGGAGGTAGGTCTATACTTTTCTTTCTCTGTTTTAACTCTTTCTGGTTTCTATTAGCACCATATTGGTGTCATAGAAATAGATAGGCAGAATTCTGTCTTCACTTACTTTTCCAAAGAGTTTATATAGAATTTATATAGAATTCCAAAGAGTTTATATAGAATTTCCAAAGAATTTATATAGAATAGTTTATATAGAATTATATAGAATAGACAAGGAACCAATGCCTCATTAAATGTTTGAGAGAATTCAGTTGTGAATCCATTTGACCCTGGAGATGTTTTCTTAGGGAGTTCAATCATGGCTTGTTGAATTTCTTTTAATGAGATAGGGTTATTTAGGTTTTTATTTTCCTCTTCATTTAATCTGGGCAACTTATATTTTTGTAAATATTCATCCATTTCACTTAGATTGTTGAATTTATTGGCATGTAGTTGGGCAAAATAATTCCGAATTATTACTTTTATTTCCTCCTCATTGGTGAGTTCACCTTTTCCATTTATGATAATAGCAATTTGGTTTTCTTCTTTCTTTTTTTTAATCAAATTGACCAGTGGTTTATCAATTTTATTTGGTTTTTTTCATAAAACCAGCCCTTGGTTTTATTTATTAGTTCAATAGTTTTCTTGCTTTTGATTTTATTAATTTCTCCTTTAATTTTTAGAATTTCTTATTTTGTATTTAATTGGGGGTTTTAATTTGTTCTTTTTCTAATTTTGTAGTTGCATATTTAGTTCATTGATTTCTTCTTTCTCTAATTTACTCATGTAAGCATTTAAAGATATAATATATCCCCTGACAGCTACCTTGAGTGTATCCCATTGGCTGTGGTGTGCTGTATCATTATTTTCATTATCTAGGATGAAATAATTAATTCTTTCTATAACTTGATGCTTGATCCACTCATTCTTTAAAATGAGGTTGTTGCCAATTAGTTCTGGGTCTATATCTCCCTGGCCCAGAACTGCATATGATTTTTATTGAATTATGATCTAAGAAAGATATATTCAATATTTCTGCTTTTCTGAAATTGATCATTAGGTTGTTATGTACTAGTACATGCTCAATTTTTGTGTAAGTGCCATGTACTAGAGAAAAAAAAGGATATTCCTTTCTATCCCCATTCAGTTTCCTCCATAGGTCTATGATATCTAGGTTTTTCTAACAATCTATTTATCTCCTTAACTTCCATCTTGTTTATTTTGTGATTCGATTTATCTTAATCTGAGAGCGGAAGGTTGAGGTCTCCCACTAGTAGAGTTTTGCTGTCTATATCTTCCTCTAGCTCTTTCAACTTTTCCTCTAAGAATTTTGATGCTGTCCCGTTTAGTGCATACATATTTAGTATTGAAATTATTTTATTTTCTATGGTACCTTTATGAGGATATAGCTTCCCTCCTCATCTCTTTAAATGCTATCTATTTTTGCAGGTGTTTTGTCTTAGATAAGGATTGCTACCTCTGCTTTTTTCACTTCAGGTGAAGCAAGATATATTTTGCTCCAACCTTTTCTGTTAATCTTTATGTATCCCTCTACTTCAAATGAGTTTCTTGTAAGCAGCATATTGTAGCATTCTGGTTTTTAATCCAATTTGCTATCCACTCAGGTTTTAAGGGAGAGTTCATCTCATTCACATTCAAAGTTATAGTTGCTAACTCTTTATTGCCCTCCATGCTATCTTCCTTTTGTTTGTATCCCCCCCCCCTTTTCCCCCCTTATCTATATTCCCTGGTGTTTTGTTTCTGAATACTGCTCCCTTCAGTGTGTTTGCCCTCATATATCAACCCCCCTCCCCATTTTTCCCTTTTCCCATTTCCTCTTCTTCTTTTTCTTCGGTTAGTTCCCCTTGTATCCCCCTCCCCTCCCCCCTCCCCTTTCTCCCTTTTAATGCTTGAAAGGTAAGATAAGTTTCTTAACTTGATTAAATGTGTGCAAGTTAACTTTAAGCCAAGTCTGATGAGATGAAGATTCAGGTGGTTCTCACCTCCTTACTTCTTCCCCTCAATTGCAATAGGTCTTTTGCATTCCTTGTTGTAATGAGATTTAACCCATTCAATCTCCCCCCAACCTCCCTTCTCTTTACTGCCCCCCCCCTTTTAAGGAGGTATTATTTTTTAAATCATTCTATCTGAGTCACAGAAAAGTTATGAGTGTCCATCACTTCTGGCTATGTATATACTTTCTAAGAGAGTTACAATTCTCAAGAGTTATGAGACTCTTTCTCCCAATTTGGTATATAGTCAGTTTCATCTGTTTGGATAGCAGTTTTTTTTTAAATTTTTCATGTGTCTCTTGGGCCTCCTGTTTGATGTCCAAATTTTCTATTTAGCTCTGGTCTTTTCATCATGAAATCTTGGAAGTCTCCCATTTCATTAAATGCTCATCTTTTTCCCTGGAAGAGAAAACTCAGCTTTGGCAGGTGGTGCATTCTTTGTTGCATTCCAAGCTCCCTTGCTCTTTGGAATAGTTCATTCCAGGCCCATTCCATCCCTTAATGTTGTTGCTGGTTGCAACAACATTATCCTATGTAATCCTTACTGAGGCTCCTTGGTAATTAATTTTTTTTTCATTCTGGCTGCTTGTAGGATTTTTTTTCTTTTATCTGAGAGTTCTGGAATTTAGGCAAAACATTCCTTGGTGTTTTAATTTTAGGTTCTCTTTCCAGAATGAATTGATGTATTCTTTTAATAACTATTTTACCTTCTGTTTCCATGATATCAGGGCCATTTTCCATCACTGAATCCTGCTAATATTGTCTAGGCTTTTTTTTTTAATCTCTTCAATGTTTTTAGGAAGGCCAAGTATTCTCAGATTCTCCTGTCTTGATCTGTTCTTGAGGTCAGTGGTTTTGCTGATGAAGTATTTTACAATTTTTTCTATTTTTTAGATCTTTTGGCTTTGCTTAACACAATCTTCTTGTCTCATGAAGTCATTAGTTTCTGCCAATTCGAATCTTTATTTTTAGAGAAGAAGATTTTTCTTCATTTATCTTTTGTAGCTCCTTTTCCAGTTGGTCCATTCTACTTTTGAAGGACTTTTCTGTTTGTCCAAATGTAGTTTTGAGAGAATCATTTTCTTTTTGCATTTGCCCAATTGAAGATCTGAGTTATTCTCAGTTTGTATTTGTACAATAGTATTTTCCAAGGATTTGTTTTCTTGTTGCATGATGTTAATTTTCTCTTGAGTTTCTTTTCCCAATTTTTTCAGTTGATTTTTAAACTCCTTCCTTATTTCTTCAAGGAAATATTTCTGTGCTGGAGACCAATTCACATTCTCTCCAGCAGTGGTAGCTCTCTCTGGATTAGAATCTATCTCTTCTAAGTATTTCTCCATGGGCCCCCCCCCTTTTCTCTTGCCTTTTTTCATCTTATGTTGGGGTGGGGGGAGCTGGATTTCAGAGATTTGCTTTTGAAGATCTTGGAAGCTTTGTTCACTTGGCTTAGTAATTTCAAGGGCAAGCCAATAGGGGGTACTGGTTGCTTTCTCTGGAGTGAGGTCCTCAGCAGCAGGGTCTGAGTTGACTTTGAACACTGGGATGGATCCTGGGGGAGGGAGTTAATCTCTTTCTGTTGAGTGAATTCTGTTACCCTGAGGGGGTAGGAGTGGGGTTGTTTATTATTTGTTCTGGCCAAAGGGTTCTGCTGAAAGTATGGAGCTCAGGTTCCCAGCCCAGCTGATTGTTCTCCAGGTATGCTCTGAAATTCTGTGCTAAATTTGGATCTTGCATCTGTTACTCACTGAAGTCTCTATGACTGAGGCAGGCCCTCTGGGTCCCCCCAGCTGCTGTTCTCACACTGATCCCCTGCTCTTGTCTCCTGATTCACCCATGGTCCCCTGAGACAGACCTTCATGGTAGTTGTTCTTCTAGCTTCTCTTTTTTTGGTTTTGTTGATCAAATTTCTGTTAAGAGGTTTCTCTCATGTTATTTCTGATGGGAAAGAGGAACACTTATCACCCTACCTGTCTTCTCTCTACCCTCTTGACTGGAAGTCCATAAGAGACTTTAAAAAAAATTAATGATAATAGACTTTGGTCTTTGTTCTCATCACATCATCTGCAAAGAGTGAGAGTTTTGTTTCTTTCTTCCCAATTCTAATTCCTTTAATTTATTTTTCTTCTCTTCTTGATGAAGATAACATTTCTAATACAATATTGAATGTTAGTGATGATAGCAGGCACAATTATTTCACACCTTATCTTATTGGGAATGCCTTTACCTTATCCCAATTGCATATTAGTCTTCTTGATGTTTTCAGCTGCACACTGCTTATAATTCTAAGGAACAATGCACTTGTTCTTATGCTCTTAATAACTGCTTGGCTGTATCACATAAGCTTTGGTATGTTGTCTCATTATTGTCATTATCTAGGATGAAATAATTAATTCTTTCTACAATTTGTCATTTGATCACTTATTCTTTAAAATGAGGTTTTTTAGCTTCCTTTAAATTTAGATCTCTCTCCATGGCCCATTATTGCACATGACTTTTATGACATTATGATCTGAGATGGAGGTATTCAATATTTCTGCCTTTCTGCATTTGTTTATGAGGTTTTTGTGCCCTAGTTCATGGTCAGTTTTTGTGCTAAGTGTCATGTACTACAGAAAAAAAAGTATGGTCCTTTCTATCCCCATTCAATTTTCTCCAAAGGTCTATCATAACTAGGTTTTCTAACATTCGATTTACCTCCTTTGCTTCCTTCTTTTTTTATTTTATGGTTACATTTATCTAAATCTGAGAGATTGAGTTTGAGATGTCCCACCAGTAGAGTTTTGCTGTTTATGTCTTCCTGGAATTCATTCAGCTTCTCCTCTAAGAATTTGGATGCTATACCACTTGATAGATATAAATTTAGTATTAAAATAGCTTCATTGTATATGGTACCTTTTAAGAGGGCATAGTTTCCTTCCTTATCTCTTTTAATAAGCTTCTTTGTCTGAGATAAGGATTGCTTACCCCTGCCTTTTTCACTTCGGCTGAAGTAAAATGTATTCTGCTCCAACTTATTACCTTTACTCTATATGTATTTCTCTGCTTCAAATGAATTTCTTGTAAGCAGCATATTGCAGGCATCTGGGATTTAATCCACTCTGCTATTCACTTACCTTTTATGGGAGAGTTCATCTCACTCACATTTGAAGTTATAATTACTAACTCTTTATTGCCCTTCATGCCATCTTCCCTCTGTTTGTATTTTCCCCTTTTTTTCTGAATACCACTACTTCAGTGTGTTTTCCCCCTTATATCCACCCCTCCCCTATCTTTCCCCTTTCCCTTTGCCCCTTCTTCCTTTCCTTCCTTCTGTTAGTTCACCCCTTTTCTTCCCTCCACCTTTCCCCTTTTAATATTTGAAAGGTAAGATGAGTTTCTTACCTTAATTGAATGGTTGTTAATATTTCTTTGAGAAAAATCTGATAAGAGTAAGAATCAGGTGGTTCTCACCTCTTCCATTTTTCCTCTCTATTCCAATATGTCCTTTGTACCTCTTCATGTAATGTGATTTGCCCCATTTAATCTCCTCTATCATCCCATCTCTTTACTGTCCCCCTCTTTAAGGAGATATTGCTTTGAAATCATTCTGTCAGAGTCACAGAGAAGTCATGACTGTCCATTATTTCTGGCTAAGTATATTCTCTCTGATTGAGTTACAGTTCTCAAGAGCTATGAGAATATTTCTCCCAGGTAAGGATATGGCCAGTTTCATCTTATTGAATAGCAATTATTTTTCTTTTCCCTTTTTTACCTTTTCATGTGACTCTTGAATCTTCTGTTTGAAGTCCAATTTAGCTCTGGTCTTTTCATCAGGAAAAGTTAGAAGTCTCCTATTTCATTAAATGTCCATTCTTTCCCCTGGAAGAGAAGGATCAGTTTTGCAGGATAGTGAATTTTGGCTTTATTAAAAGTTCCTTTGCTCCTTGGAATATCTTATTCTAGGCCCTTATATCCCTTAAAGTTGATGCAGGCAGGTCTTGTGTAATTCTTACTTTGACTCCTTCATATATAAATTGTTTCTTTTTGGCTGCTTGCAAGATGTTCTCTTTTATCTGATAGTTCTGGAATTTGGTAACAATTTTCATCAATGATTTCAATTTTGGATACCTTTCAAGAGGAGATCGATATGTTCTTTCAATAAATATTTTGCCCTCTTGTTCCATGATATCAGGGAAATTTTCCCTCAAAAGATCCTGAAATATTGAATACACCCTTTTTTATCCCCAATGTGTTCAGGAAGACCAATGATTCCTAAGTGGCTCTTCTGGATCTATTCTCTAGGTCAGTAGTTTTGCCAATGAGGTGCTTTATGTTTTCTCCTATTTTTTTCAATTTTTTGGTTTTATTTAACATGAAGTCATTAGTTTCTACATATTCCATTCTTTTTTTAGAGAAGAATATTCTTTATTTACCTTTTGCAAGTCCTCTGCCAATTATTCATTTCTATTTTTGAAGGAGTTTTCCATTTCCCCAATCATGGTTTTGAGAGAATTATTTCCTTCTTGCACTTGTTTAATTGCATTTTTTTAGGTTTTTGCAAGGCAAATGGGGTTAGTGGTTTACCCAAGGCCACACAGCTAGGTAATTATTAAGTGTGTGAGGCCAGATTTGAACTCAGGTACTCCTGACTCCAGGGCCAGTGCTCTATCCACTGTGCCACCTAGCCATCCCTCAATTGCATTTTCCAAGGATTTTTTTTTTCTTGTTGCAAAGTGTTAATTTTCTCTTGGATTCCTTTTCCCAATTTTCCCAATTTATTTAAATTCCTTTCTGATCTCTTCTAAGAAGTCTTTCTGGACTGGAGACAATTCATTTTCTCCTTAGAAGTTCTAGCTCTCTCTGAGTTAGAGTCCTTGTCTTCAAGGTAACTTTCAATGGATTCTCCCATTCTTCTGGTCTTTATTAATTTTCCTAGGATCTTCTGTTGGGGAAAGGTGGTAGAGGTTTTCTCTGGAGTGTCTGTGACCTTGATTTGTAGCCCACTCCCTAGGGTGGGAAGGGTATGGGGGGGGGAAGATCAGCAGGGTCAGAATTATCCTTGAACAATGTGTCCTGCACCCTTGGCCTATATAGTTAATCTTATTATTCACTCAGTACTGGGAGAGATGTGCTACCCATACCTGAGCCTGGGGGTGCGGTTTGTTACTGTGTTTGCTCTGTCAAGAGTTCCTTTCTCTCACAGATATAGGGGAGTTCAACTAGAAACAGGTGAACTCTGCTGAAAATACAGGACATGGCCCTGGTTTTCCAGGCCAGATTGATGACTAGCTTCTGCACTCAAGCTCCCACCCACTGTACTAGAACTCTCCCTCCAATCTCACTGGAGCTCTTCTGCTCACTTACAAAGCCAAAAGCTTCCATGGCTGTTCTGAGATTGATCCCAGATCTTACCCCATCACCCCTGCAATGGCTCTTTGCTTTCTGTCCCCAGTTCACTCATATTCCCCTGAGATAGACCTTCTTAGTAGATTTCTTCTCCTTTACTCTTTCTGGATTTTGTGGATTTGGATTCTGTTAAGAGGCTTGATTCATATTACTTCTGAGGGAATGCCAAGAGACTATAGGCCAGTGCCTCACTTCTCTCTGACATCTTGGCTGGAAGTCCCAGAAGTGGGAGTGCCCTTTCAAGTCAAACAGGCAGCAGGTTTCTCAGGTATTTGTTGATCACTATAACACTCAGAATATTTTGAGTAAAGGATTTAGGATTTCAAACATTACAGCTAATGAAAATTGCTCTTGGGCATTCCCCTTTATCAATCTTTTGGCTAACACTAATTAGTTTTAAGAAAATAAATTTAATGAGAAAGGATTTGGGGGCATATTCAATATAGCACAAAGTACCTGGGTAGATTGAACTCAAAGTAAAATATAAACTGATATAAGCCAATGATACCTTGTCATTTTTGTTATTCATTAGATACATCTCAATTATAAATAACATTTTAGCATTTTCTTTAAATTTTGATTTCCTCTTTCTTTTCCTTGTTGCTTTTCTCGTTGAGAGAGTTCCTTGCCTCTCTGAGAAAAAAAAAAGTAATTTGATTTAAATTATACATGGGAAATCATCAAAATTTTTTTTCATATTATCCATGTTGAAAGAGAAAACATGCAAAAACTTTTTTAAAAGATAGTATAAAAAACTACACTTCAACATGCATTCAGAGTCCATCATTTGTCTCTTGGTTTAATAGCAATTTTTCATCATGGGTTCTGTGCAATTGTCTTGGATCACTGCCTTGATCAGAGTAGCTAAGTCATCTACTGCTTACAATACTGTTGTTACCATATACAATGTTTTCCTGATTCTGCTCACTTCATTTTGTGTGAGTTGGCATCTTTTCAGACCTTTCTCTTTTGTTGTTTATTTTTGCAAGGCATTGGAGTTATGTGACTTGCCCAGGATCACAGTGCTAGGTAAATATTTAATATCTAAAGTTAATTTTGAATTCAACTCCTGTCTACAGGACCAGGGCTCTATTCACTGCACCAGCTAGCTGCCCCTTCCAAACTTTTCTAAGATTCCAATAACTCTGTCTCTGGGGTGAGTTGCTTTCTTTATCATAAGTTCACCAGAGAAGTTACTTCAATATTTTCTCCACAGTTGCTATTACTAGCTGTATTTCCCTCTACTCTATTCCTCCCCAATCTCATTTATTCTCTTCTCTCTCTACCCTTTCATCCTGGCCCTGTCCAAAAGTGTGTTGTATCTGAGTACCCTCTCCTACAATCTTCCCTCTATTCTATCACCCATTCCCCCCTTCCCTCCCCCATCATTCTCCCTTGTCCCATCCCTTTCTTCTCATTTTTCTCTAGGGTAAGATAGATTTCTTTACCCTATTAATTGTGTATGTTATTTCCTCTTGGAGCCATTTATGATGAGCATGAAGGCTCACTCATTCCTTCTTGCCCTCCCCCATTCCACTCCATTGAAAAATCTTTTTTTTTTTTACTCTTAAGTGAAAGTTTTTAGCTTCTTCTTCATCTCCTTTCCCTTCCTCCCAGTACTTTCTTTTATCACCCATTGATTCCATCTTTTTACTATATTATACCATTATATTCCACTCCTTCCTGTGTCCTGTCTATATAGGCTCCTGCTAACAGCTCTTATAAATGTGAACATTCATATGAGTTATCAATATCTTCTTTCTATGCAGGAATACAAACAGTTCAATAATCATTAAGTTCCTCATAGTTAATACTTCTCATACACCCCCTCTATGGTTCACCACAGTCCTGTACTTGGAGATCAAACTTTCTGTTCAGCTCTGGTTGTTTAAATAGGAAAGTTTGAAAGTCGCCTGTTTCATTGAAAATCTATCTTTTCCCCTGAAAGATCATGTTCAGTTTTGCTGGGTAGTTGATACGAAGTTGTAAGCCAAGATCTTTTGACTTCTGAAATATCATATTCCAATCCCTATGAGCCCTTAATGTAGATGTTACCAGATCCTGTATAATCCTGACTATGGAGCTTCTGTAGTTGAATTGTTTGGTTATGGAAGCTTTTAGAATTTTCTCTTTAATTTCAGAGTTTTGGAATTTGGCTATAATATTCCTGGAAGTTTTTCTTTTAGGATCTCTTTCAGGAGATGACCGGTGAATTCCATCAATTTCTATTTTACCCTCTGCTTCTAGGATCTCAGAGCAATTTTTCTGGATTATTTCTTGAAAAATGAAGTCTAGGCTCTTTTCCTGGTTGTGACTTTCAGGTAGCCCAATCATTTTCTAATTATTTCTTCTGGATCTGTTTTCAAGGTTAGTTGTTTTCCCAATGAGATATTTTACATTGTTTTCTAATTTTTTATTTTTTGGGAAGTTTTATTTCTTTCTAAATTCTTGCAAAGTCATCAGCTTCCTTTAGTTCCATTCTGCATTTGAAGGAGTTATTTTCTTCAAAGAGCTTTTTTATCTCCTTTTCCAGCTGGCCAATTCCTCTTTTTAAGGCA
Source organism: Macrotis lagotis (assembly GCF_037893015.1). NCBI lineage: Eukaryota > Metazoa > Chordata > Mammalia > Peramelemorphia > Peramelidae > Macrotis > Macrotis lagotis. Next base: position 504,677,769 of record NC_133658.1, read on the forward strand.
TTCTTCTCACTTGCCTTTTGTTTTGCTTTTTGGATTTGGCCTAAAATGGTTTTTAGTATATTATTTTCCTCAGTATCTTTTTTATTTCTTTTACCAAGCTCTTGATTTGGTTTTCATGCTATTTCTGCATCACTCTCATTTCTCCTCCCAATTTTTCTTCCACCTCGCTTAATTGCTTTTCAAAATCTTTTTTTTTTTGAGCTCATGCATAGTCTAAGCCCATTTTCTATTTCTCTTAGAGGTTTTGGATACAGAAGCTTTGATTTTGTCATTATTTGAGTATGTGTCTTGATCTCCCATGGGACTTAAGTAATTTTCTATGGTCAGATTCTTCTTTTTCTGTTGTTTACACATTTCCTCAGCACATGACTAATTTACAGCCTTTCCAAGGTTTGGGGGATTTTTTTTGGGGGGACACTCCAATGGGGCTTTTATTCCTCCAGGGTTTTATGCTCTCTTGCCTGTGCTTTGATGTGCACTGCCTTCTGCCCTGGAGCTGTAAGGAGGAGCCCTGCTCAGCTATCTTAGAATGGAAACCCAAACTGCAACCTGGATCTGAGTGTGGGCAAACAGCAGAGTCCTGCCCCCAGGGAGAGCAGAGAAATTTATGCAGTCTCCCCTGATCCCCTTACCATCTGTAGGCTGTGCTCTGGAGGTGCAGGCTGGTTTCTCCCAATTCTTGCTGCAGGTTCTGCAGCCAGTGTTCCTCACTCCACACTCATTATAGTATAGCAAAATTCTGTCACCACCCTTTCAAGCTTTTCCTGGGCTGTGCTGTGACCAAGGATTTTGTCCAACTCCCAGTCCTGGTGAAACACACCTTTTCTGTGGAACTTCTCAGTTTTCTTGGACTGGAAAAATGTTTCACTCAGTCTGTGTGTTCTGCTCCTCTAAATTTTGGCTAGAGTCATAATTTGATGGCTTTTGGAGTTTTTTGGGGAAGGAGTTACCAGGAAATGCTGCTTTCACACTGCCATCTTGGCTCTGCCTCCCCTTCTAACTTTAACTTAACTAGTTTGTGCGAAACATTTTTTAAGTCATGTAATTAAAATGATGTATTCTACTTCCCATAACTCTTTCTTGTCTTATCCATAGATCTGTCAGGTACATTTTGCCATTCTGCCTTAATTTATCTAAATATCACCCAATAAGTCTACATTCTTTATCCTTTTTGGCCTTATCTTGTTATGAAATTCTCATATGTATTTATTACAAGGTTTACATGATTATAGGCCTAGTTGATTTCAAACTGCATTCCATTTTTCCCTCTAATTTTTTGTCAAACATTGAGTTCCTACCCAAAGATCTTGGATCTTTTGGTTTATCTATGGATCTATGGATACGATTTTTGATAAATGCTATTTTGTAATATAATGTGAAATCAAATTGAGGCTACCTCTCACTTTTTTAATTAATTCTCTTATATTATTATTTTTGTTTGTTTTTGCAAGGCAATAGGGTTAAGTGACTTGCCCAAGGTCACAGAGTTAAGTAATTATTAAGATCAGATTTGAACTTAGGTTCTCCTAACTCTAGGGCCATGTTCTATCCACTGCACCACCTAGCTGCACTTTCACCTGATATTCTTGATCTTTTGTTCTTCCAGATTAATTTTGTTACTATTTTTGAAACTCTATAAAAAGAATTCTTTGATAGTTTGTTAGTTTGAGTGGTATTCAAATACCATAGAGGCACAGTCCAGATTGTGCAAGATTGAACAGCTACTACATTAAAGGAATAGAGGGTTTGAAATATGATATTCCAAAAGGCAAAGGAACTAGGATTATAAGCAAGAATAAACTACCTGGGGGATGGCTAGGTTGCTAAGTGGATAGTGCACCGGCCTTAAGAGTGAGGCATACCTGAGTTCAAAACTGGCCTCAGACACTTAAAAATTGCCAAGCTGTGTAACCTTGGGTAAATAACTTTACCCCATTGCCTTAAACAAATAAAAAATGAGTATGCCTTTTCCTATTTGGTCAATGCTTTCTTTTAAAGTACCATTTTCTTCAGGAATTTGTTTGTCTCTTTTACCAAGCTTTTTAATTGTCTTTGCTGAATTTTCTCCCCTCATTTTCATTTCTTTACATTTTTCATCTACCCTTTTGATTTTGAAAAAAAACAACAACAACAACATATTTTTGACTCTTCCAGGAATTTTTATTTAACTTATATCCTATTCCCATTTTGTCTTTGAGGCTTTACTTACGACATTTTTGACTTTATGTCTTCTTCAGACTTCATGTTTTTGAACTTCCTAGTCACCACAGTAGCTTTTAATGGTCACATTCTTTTGTTGTTGTTGATTCCTTATTTTTTCACTCTACTTCTTCATTTTGAACTGCACACTAATGTTGAGCTCTGTTCCTGACCAGACAGAGATGACATTTTACTCAACCTTCAGAGTCTTTATTCAAGTTTACTTTTGGGGTTTGGATGTTTTCAGTGTTTCCAAGGTAGTATGATCTGCAAGGAAATGAGGTAATTGCTATACTGGTCTGAACTCCAAGCTTTACCCAGGAAGAATCCCAGATAGTTTAGGATTGCAATTGATATTACCCCTCAGGGCTCCTTCTTCCTTGAGACTGTTTCTCAGGTCCATGATCCCTTTGTCCTGGAAATAATACTGCTTCTCAGTGCTTTTGATCCCTCTTAACTGGAAAGAGCTTTCATGAAGTTTTCAAATAATTACCTCTCAGTGTTCTCCTTCCCTCTTGATTGAAGATTCTCCTCTCTATCCTTACTATGACCCAGAAATGCATATAGGCAATGGAGTTGCCAAACAAATCTGGTCCTGCATCCAGTACAGGAAAATCCTGTAATCTCTTTTCGATCAGGTGTTAGGTTCCTTTACCATCTCTGACTTGATAGCTCCAGAAACTGAGGTAACTTCTGCCTCTACCACATTGGTATTTCATTCAGTGGCCAGGCTTTTCCTCCTTTTCACAAATTTCCCTTTCTGATCTCCCATGCTTGGGGCAGCTAGGTGGCGCAGTGGATAAAGCACCGGCCCTGGAGCCAGGAATACCTGAGTTCAAATCTTCTCAGACACTTAATAATTACCTAGCTGTGTGGCCTTAGACAAGCCACTTAACCCCACTGCCTAGCAAAAACCTAAAAAAAAAAAAAAAAAAAAAAAACTGATCTCCCATGCTTTTGTGCCTGGAAAAATGGCTCATTTTAATCCTTTGTTGGCTCTGTCATTTTCAATACTGAAGGTCTGTAAGGGAGTCCCCTTACCAATACAAGTTAAGTAACAAATCTCAAAATGAATAAGAAAGTCCAGGGAAAAGTAGGGTCTATTGAAAGTTACTTTGGAGATAAGAATAGGCAAAACATTAATTTAGAAAATAAGGGCAGAATGTGTGCTACATGTGAAGCTTAGGAGGAGAATATGACTTGGCCACTAACCCAGAAATACTCTTAGGAGAGCTCAGTAAGGTGATAGTTAGGTGGTGCAGTAGATAGAGCACCAGCTCTGGAGTCAGGAGCACCTGATTTCAAATCCAGCCTCAGATACTTAAAAATTACCTAGCTCTGTTACCTTGGACAAATTATTTAACCCAATTGCCTTGCCAAAAAAAAAAAAAAACCACAATAAAACAAAACAGAATAGCTCAGAATTGAAAAGTGGAAAAATTGGGAAAAGAAATGCAAGAAAAAATTAACATCTTGCAACAAAAAAGACAGAAGAAAACAAATCCTTTAAAAATACAATTGGATGTTGTTTATAAGAACCACATTTGAAGCAGAGGCTTACAATTATGGCAAAGGTAAAGAGTTGGAGCAAAATATATCATGCTTCAGCTGAAGTAAAAAAAAATCAAGGGTAGTGATCCTGATCTAAGACAAAACAAACACAAAAATATATCTGCTTAAAAGAGATAAAGAATGACACTACATATTCTTAAAAAGTACCATAGGCAAGAAAGTTATATTATCATTAATCAGAAATGCACCTAGTGGTATCACATCCAGATTTCTAGAGGAGAAGCTGAATGAATTACAAGGAGACAAAGACAACAAAATTTAATAATGAGTAACATCAACCTCCCTCTCTCAGAACTAGATAAATTTTTTATTATTATATAAATATTTTATTTGCTTTCCAATTAGATACAATAGTAGTCTCAACCTATACTTTTTTAGTAAGGTTTTGAAATTTTATACTTTTTCCCCCACCCTTCCTTCCCTCTCCCTTGCCCCCCACATTGTTTCCATGCTATGCATTAATCAATATTGAATGTATTGAGAGAAAAAAAATCCTTGTGGGAAAAGATAAAATATTAGAGATAGCAAAATTATGTGGTACATAAACCAAGCTTTTAAAAAAATTGAAGGTAATAATCTTTGGTCTTTGTTTAAGTTCCACAGTTATTTCTCTGGATACAGATGGTATTCTCCATCACAGATACCCTAAAATTGTACCTGATTATTTGCACTGATGAAATGAAAAGTCCATTAAGGTTGATCATCACCCCCATGTTGTTGTTAGAGAGTATAATGCTCTTCTGGTTCTGTTCATTTAACTCAGCATCAGTTCATGCAGCTTCTCTGAAATCCCATCCCTCCTGGTTTCTAACAGAACAATAGTCAGAACTAGGTAAATCTTACCACAAAATAAAAAAGAAGAAAGATAAGAACGTGAATAACATCTTTGGAGACTTAGATATGATAGACCTCTGGAAAAAATTTAATGGGAATAGAAAAGAATATACCTTTCTCTCTGCAGTACATGATATTTGTACCGAAACTGACCAAGTACTAGGACATAAAATTCTTGCAATCAAATGCAGAAAAGAAGACATAATAAATGCATACTTTTTAGAACACATTACATGTAATAAAGAGCCATGGAACACAAAAATTAATCAGAAATTTAATAACCGTATTTTAAAGAATGAGTAGATCAAACAACAAATCATAGACATAATCAATCATTTCATCCAAGAAAATGATAGTAGTGAGTCATCAGATAAAAATTTAGATGCAGCCAAAGCAGTTTTTAAAGGAAATTTTGTTTCTCTAAATGCTTACATGAATAAAGTAGAGAAAGAGGAGATCAGCATTTTAAGTATGCAACTAACAAACTAGAAAAAGAATAGATTAAGATACCCAATTAAATACCAAATTAGAAATTATGAAAACCAAAGGAGAGATTAATAATATTGAGAATAAGAGGGGTGGCTAGGTGGCGTAGTGGATAAAGCACCGGCCTTGGAGTCAGGAGTACCTGGGTTGAAACCTGGTCTCAGACACTTAATAATTACCTAGCTGTGTGGCCTTGGGCAAGCCACTTAACTCCATTTGCCTTGCAAAAACCTAAAAAAACCCCAAGAAAACCGTTGTTCAAATAAGAAAAATGAGTTGATTTATCAAGAAACCCCATAAAATAGATGAACTTTTTATTAATCTGATTAAAAAAGAAAGAAGAAAACCAAATTCCCAGTATCACAAATGAAAAGAGTGAACTTACCACTAATGAGGAAGAAATTAAAGAAATGATTCAGAGCTATTTTGTCAAACTGTATTCCAACAAATTTGATAACTTGAGTGAAACGAATTAATATTTACAAAAATACAACAGATTTATCAGATTAACAGAAGATAAAATAAAATATTTAAATAACCCCATTTCAACTTAAAAAGAAATCAAAGAAATCATTGATTAACCCCCCTAAGAAAAAGGTTCTAGGTCTAGATGTGTGGAGTCCCTTTGTGGACTCCCTCAATCCTCCGAGGGAGACAAGGATGACAAGGGAGACAAGTACTCCATCAAAATCTCCAAGTGCTCCACTTATTCACCAGAATACAAGTGCTTAAATATCCTTCCCAGACCCTAATCCACTCCTACTCCCATGGCATGTAGTAAAACACGGTTCTGATGCTTAAAAGCACCAGGTGATGATAACTTACAGTATTCCCACACACAACCGTCCCTAACATATCCCCCTTCTTGTTTTTGAAACAAAGTTATTACATGAGTGTCACATAAGTTGTAAACAAAAGTTTAAAAATAGTATACACAAATGTAAATTTAACAAAACCAATATTCACAAATTCCTTGAAATACATTTTATCCCTAACTTACAAAGATTACAGAGTTTTTCTTTTGCCAACAAAACACCCTTGAAAGCAATCAAATTCAATACCCAAGCTAAAAGGAGTAACTTTTAACTCAGATAATATTTAACTATTTCAGATTTGAATTACACACACACACACACACACACACACACACACGAGTTTACAAACACAGAAACAACTCTCTTGTATCACATTTACCAAGCTGAGACTGATACCCTGGCCAGTACCAGATCTCAGAATATAGAAACATTTTCCCACCTCTCCAGGCAAGTAGAAAGATGGAAAACACCCTACATATGTTCAAATACACACATACACACATAACCAGTCAAGACCGGTCAACAGAATTATAAGCTATAAGCACAGACTTCATTTGAAAGACGAAATCCAAATTTCCCAATCCCAGGAAAAAATCATCCCCCCCCCCTTTTTTTACTAACTGAATCATGAAACTTCCTAATAAATAAATTATTGAAGAACATAGTCATTGCCCAGCCCCACCGCCCCAAACCAGGAAGAAGGAATGGGGGTCCTTTGATTTCTAAATAAGTTTTGGAGGGGTCTTGCCTTTGTAGCAAAGCCTGCATTCCATCTGAGACATAAGCTTGAGTTTCAAAGTTTCAAAAAGGAAGATTTACCTTCTCCCTCCCCCCCCCTCCATCTTCAGAGAGTGAGAGCAGCAGAGAATGAAAGAGAGCATTTGAAATTACCTAAGTGGTTAACACCAGTACAACCTGGAGTTGCTGCACCTTGTGAACAGTAGCCATCACCATAACAAACCATCCAACAGCATGTGACACTTTCGCTCTCAACATAGGAAGCCCACAATTCACAGCCCTCTGCTGCTGAAGAAACCATCTCTATGTCCCGGCTGTAGGCTGAATAGTGAAACTAGCTGTATTCATCGTTGGTGTCAGGGTCTGTGTCAAAGTTTGCATCGGGGTCTGCATCAGGGTTTGTATCAGCACTGGGGACAGGGTTGCTCTTAATACACATAGCGCAATTAGGCCAGCAATGGGGATAAAAGGAGCAGCAAGCAGTTACTCTGCATCCTGTTCATGGTGCTGGTACAGACTCCTGATGAGGAAGTAGCTCCATCCCCTGCAGCACTGAGCCAGAGACACTACTTCTGCTGATTCATCAGTGTGGAATTCTTATCACTTTTGCTGGCTGTGGCGCTGGCATTGGGCAGTGGACTGATGCTTGAGGAAGCTTGGTCCCCCTGCAGTGCTGCCGCTGCCTTGGAGACTCCACTTCCTAACTCAACAGCAGTCCCAATAAAAAAATGTGTGCTAATTCTAGCCCCTAATTGATATAATATATCTCTTCCTCATAATATTGTAGAGAGTCCTTCAAATATGAAAGGAGTGATAGTCCATGCTTTATCTTCTTTTCTCCATTTCAAGGGTTGACAAGAAATTTATGTTTCCTGTCTACTTCCAATGCCTAGTATAGGTAACCTGCTCAGGCCAAGCTTGTGGTCTGTTTTGTGTGGGGAACACAGTCCAATCTGTACCAGTGTCAATTAAGCCTAAAAAAGCAATTCCTTCTACTTGGATAATTCAAAGAGGTTTATATGAAGAAATTGTGTAGTTGTAAATATAATTTCATTGTGGTTTCGCTTTCCTTCCTATTTATACCAGATCTTGAAAAAACATATAACTGAGCTATACACTGGTTCTCATTTATGTAGCTTTCGTCATCATTAGCATTCATTTTTGCAATAGAGAAAATTTCCCTAATCATATGCTTTACTAAAGGTATAATGTGAGTACACTCTGGATTAGGTGGAATCAAAATGATTGCAAACTCCTCATCCATTAATCATAAAAAGTGAATAGATACTTCAATAGAAGCATATGGAGGCACCCTAAATTTCCCAGCACTTTTGACTGTCAATAGTTTGATATGGTTTGACTTGCTGCCAAAGCTGCAGACTGGCTTTGTCATTCCATCTCCTAATGGTCCTGAACTGTCATACCCCATGATTAGTTTTGAAGGGCTCCAGAGGGAGGGCCCCTTTCTCCATTTAAATTTCCTTGTCTACCTTCTGATGCCCAGTGTCCTGCCTTTTCACACTTTGGGCATGAAGTTTTAGGATGATGTACTCTGACCTTTTGGGTTTAGCTCCTTGGGCACTCCAACAATCTTTCTTTAAATGTCCAGGTTTACCACAAACAAAGTACGTCCATTTCTCTTTATTTCCAGTGTGCATATTAGCAAATGCTTCTGTCATTAATTCTGTCTCATAAACATAAGAACCTACTCTATCACATCTTTGAATTGTTTCCTCAATGGTGGCATCCCTTCTTAGGCCAGTCATTGCTTTCTGACAATCAGCATTTTCATTAGCCCATGCTAATTGTTTTATTAATAAATCTATTCCTGCTACATATCCTAAACTTCTTCCTACTGTCTCCTGTAACTGGGCAAAGAAATGTACAAAAACCTCATCATTTCCTTGTCTAATCAGTACAAATGATTCTTACTTATCATTTTGTATTGAAATACATCCCCAAGAATTCTTTACACAGGTAGCAATTCTTTCATATATCTCTACCCCATGATATGGTTGGTCTGCATTGTTGAAAAAGTGATCTGTGCCACTTAACTGTTCATAATATGTGATAGCATTGGGACCTTGTGTGTGCCTCAAAGCCATCTGTCTACATTGTTCTATAAACTCTGTCATCCAAAAGACAGATTGCCAAGGTGACAAATATGCTCTATCTGCTTCCAATCATTAGGTGTTAATATGGGGAGTATGCAAGAGTATCCAACTGTAGCTGGACAAAAGGTGATCTTGCCCTGTATTCCCCCACTACCTTCTTTAAATCTCTGACTGCTTTTATATCTGGTGGCTTATGTCTTTGCCCAAGGTTTTCTGGATTAAAAGGATCTGACTCCTTAATAACAGGATATGACTGAAACTCAGTTCCTAGATCCATCAAACTATCTCCCTGATCTTTTGCTTTTTCAATGGCCTTTTGTACTGCTGAAATTTCTTCCCTAGGTGCCTTAGGGCTGATCCTAGGCTTTTCTTGATAATACTTCTTTATTTCTTCTGCCTCAGGCCATGGAGGCAAATGCACTTTCCTTTTCCCTTCCCTTTCCTCCACACTTCCTTGTTCCAACTTCCTTAACATCAGTCCCATGGTAAACTTGTTACCTTCTCCAAAGTCTTTCAAATGTTGCTTGGAATTTTTCCTTGCTTGTATCTGCTGGTCCTTATCCCAGACTTCACTCAGATAACTCCACCTTCTTGTCCCTGTTCGGGCTCCAATATGTTGAGTCTCTTTCTGGACTCCCTCAATGTTCCCCAGGTGAGTATTGAAGGGGCCAGAGACAAGGATGAAAAAGAGAGAAGTACTCCATCAAGATCTCCAAGTGCTCTATTTATTCACCAGAATATAAATGCTTAAATATCCTTCCCAACCCTTAATCCACTCCCATTCCCATGGCACTTAGTAAAACAAGGTTCTGATGCAAAAAAGGCACCAGGTGAGAATAATTTGCAGTATTCCCACACACAACAATCCTCAACACAGATGAAAGTACAAGTGAAGTCTGCCAAATATTTAAGGAACAATTAATTCCAATTTTACCTAAACTATTTCTAAAACATAGAAGCTCTGTCAAATTCCTTTTATGACACCAATATGGTACTGATAGCTAAACCAAGAAGAACTAAAACACATGAAGAAAATAAATTATAGATCAATCTCCCTAAAAAGCATTGATGCAAAAATCTTAAATAAAATTTTAGGAAAGAGATTACAGCAAGTTATTGCTATGATAATGAATAATGGTCAAGTATGATTTATACAATTGAGGCAGGGTTGATTCAATATTAGGAAAACACTCAACATAATTGAACATATCAATAGCAAAACCAACAGGAAGCATATGTTTATCTCAATAGATGCTGAAAAAGTCTTTGATAAAATATAACATTCCTTCCTATTCAAATTACTAGAGAGTTATAGGAATAAATGGAGTTTTTCTTGAAATAATAAACAGTATCTTCATTACCATCAATAAATATTATATATAATGGGGATAAACTAGGAGCATTTCCAATAAGACCAGGGGTGAAACAAGAATACCCAAGAGTAAGGGTAGAAAGAGAAATTTCAAGTAACTGCAGAAAACATTAAATATTTGAGAATCTACCTTCTAAGACAAACTCAGAAATTGTATGAACATAATTACAAAGCATTATTCATACAAATAAAGTCAGATCAAAGCAATTGGAAAAATGTATCATGGTTGAGCTAATATAGTAAAAATGACAATTCAACCCAAATTATATTACTTATTCAATGTCATACCAATCAAACTACCAAGTAACTATTTACTGAGCTAGAAAAAAATAGTAACAAAATTCATATGGAGCAACAAAAGATGAAGAATATCAAGGGAAGTGATGAAAAAAAGGTAAAGGAAGGTGACCTAGCTCTACCAGATCTAAAACTATACTATAAATTGGCAATCATTAAAACTTCCTGATACTGATTAAGAAATAAAGAAATTGATCAGTAAATTAGGATAGATTCAAAAGAAACAATAATAAATGACTATAGTAATCTACTGTTTAACATAACAAAAGACACTAGTTTTTAGGATAAGAAGTCACTATTTAACAAAAATTGTTGGCAAAAGTGAAAAAATAGTATAGTTTAGACTTACATTTCATATCCTATACCAAAATAAGGTCAAAATGGGTATGGGCTTTAGATAAAAATCAGTATCATAAACCAATTAACTGATCTAGAAATACTCTGTCTGATCTATGGAAAGGGGAAAAACCTATTATCAAACAAGAAATAGTGTACAATATAATTGCAAAATGGATGATTTTGACTATATTAAATTAAAAAGGTTTTGCATTAATAAAAGCAATGCTGTCAAGATTAGAAGAAAAACAGGAAGCTAGGAGACAATTTTCACAGCTAGGGATTCTGATAAGGTCTCATATCTAAAATATATAAGGAATTGCATTAAATTTATAAAACTAATCATACCCTTTAACCCATCAATATCAGTACTAGACCTATATCCAGAAGAAATAATAAAAAATGCATAAAGTTCCACATGTTCCATAATAATTATAACAGTTCTTTTTTGAAGAGGCAAAGAATTGGAAATCAAGGGGAAGCCCATCAATTGGGGAATGGCTGAACAATTTATGGTATATGAATGTTAAAGAGTACTATTGTTCTATGAGAAAATATTAACTGTCAAATTCTAGAGAACCATGGAACAAATTACAGGAACTGATACTGAGCAAAGGGAGCAGAAGCAAGAGAACATTTTACACCAACATTGTCAGTTTATCAACCTTGATTGATGCAGCTCCTCGCAGAAGTTCAGAGAGCTAGGACAATCCTAGGAGACATATTATGGACAATGCCATCCACATCCAGAGGAAGAAAGATAAAACAAAACAAAACAAAACAAACAAAAAATACCCTACAGAATATGAATGAACACTACATTTACTTTTTATATATTTCTTTTTTCTTTTCTTTATATATATTTATATTTTGCTTTTTTATTTATTTAAGGGAATGGAGTTATGTAACTTTCCTAAGGTCACACAGCTAGATAATTATTAAGTTTCTGAGTCTGTGCTGAGGAGCCACAATCAGGATTACACAGTACCTAACTGCATCAACATTAAAGAATCAAAGTGCCTGGTACATTCCAGAGGGCAAGGGAGCTTGGACTGCCACTAAAAATTGACCACTCAGAAAAATTGAACATAGTCTTTCAGGGGAGAAGATGTACATTTAATGAGGTAGGTGACTTTCAAATTTCCTGATGAAAAGATCTGAGTGCAGTAGAAAATTTTATCTTCAAACAGTAGAATCAAGAGTTCCACGAACAGGTAAACAGAGGGAAAAAGAGAAAAGATTGCTATTCAATAAGATTAAATTGGTTATAAACCTACCTAGGAAGAAGCTTATCAAAATTATTGAGAATTATAACTCAGTTAGAAGGAGTGTACTTAGACTGCAGGTATGAATCTAAGCTGAGTTTGTTGGAATTATGTTGAAAAATTAAGACATTAAAAAATGAGGAGAGGATATAAAGAGACCAGAACAATATATGAAGAGGCACAAAGTATCTATTATAGTAGAGTAAAAGAAGAAAAGGGGTGAGAATTATTTGACTCTCACTCTCATCAGATTTGGCTCAGGGATTAACATATATACTCAGTTGTGTTTAGAAATTTATCTTACTCTTCAAGTATTAAAAGGAGAAAGGATGAGGGGAGGAAAAGGAAGGAGGGACTGTTAGAAGGAAAGGAAGAAGGGAAAAGTGAAAGAGGGAAAAAAAGTAAGTGTGATTGAGAGAAGGGGAGACAGATTGAGGGAGATTGCATTCTGAAACAAAACTGGTAAGGAAGGATAAGGATGGATGGTAATAGTAATTATAACTGTGAAAGTGAATGGGATGAACTCTCCCATAAAATGGAAGTATATAGCACAATAGCTTAAAAACCAGAATTCTATAATATGTTGCTTACAAGAAACACTTTTGAAGCAGAGGGATACATACAGGGTAAAGGTAAAAGGTTGGAGCAAGCTATATTATGTTTCAGCAGAAGTAAATAAAGCAGTGATCCTTTTCTCAAACAAAGCAATTGTAAAAATTGTTATCATTAAAAAGGACAAGGAAGAAAACTTCATCTCCCAAAAGCTACCATAGACAATGAATTAATTTCAATACTAAACTAAAGTGGTATAGTATCCAAATTATTAGATGAAAAGCTAAATGAATTATAGAAAAGCATAGACAGCAAAGTTATACTGGTAATGTACCTTTACCTATTTTTCAGAATTAGATAAATCTAGTGATAAAATAAAGAACAAAGATATTAAGGAGAAAGGAACAGAATGTTAGGAAAGTGAGATATGATAGACCTGTGGAGCAAATGAATGCAGATGGAAAGAAATATTCCTTTTTTTCCTATGGCAAATGGCACTTATACAAAAATTGATCGTGTAGTTAAGGCATAAAAATCATGTCATCAAATGCAGGAAGACAGAAATAGTAAATGCATCCTCTTCAGATCATGATGCAATAAAAATTATGTTCAGTAAAGGGTAATGGAGAGATAGATCTAAAAGTAATTGAAAACCTAATAATCTAATTTTAAAGAATGAGTTAGTCAAACAATAAATCACAGAAATAATTAATAATTTCATCAAAGACAATGACAATAAGGAGACAACTTTTACCAAATCTTGTGGAACACAGTTAAAGCAGTTATTAGGGAAGATTTTTGTATCTCTAAATGCTTATATGAATAAAACAGAGAAAGAGGAAATCAATGAATTGGGCATACAACTAAAAAAGGTTAGAGAAAAAACAAATTAAAAATTACCAATTAAATAACAAATTAGAAATTCTGAAAATCAAAGAATAAAATAAAACTATTGAAATAATAAATAAAACAGGTGATGTTATGGAAAAAACCCAACAAAATAGGAAAAACTTTGGTTAATTTGCTTTACAAAAGAAAGAAAAAGCCAATTACCAATATCAAAAATGGAAAAAGCAAATTCATCACCAATGAAAAAAATTAGAATAAAAAAATCAGAACTATTTTGCTCAATTGTATGTCAATAAATTTAACAATCTAAATGAAATGGATGAATATGTACAAAAATATAAACCTGTATGGTTAAAAAAATAGGAAATTAAATATTTACATGATCCAGTCTTAGAAAAAGAAATCAAACTAGCCATCAAAGAACCCCCAAGAAAAAATCCCCAGGGCCAGATGCATTCACAAGTGAATTCTACCAAACATACAAGGAACAATTAATTCTAATTCTGTATAAACTAATAGTTGAAGAAGTTGTTCTGCAAAATTCCTTCTATGACACCAATATGGTGCTGATACCTAAACCAGGAAAAATCAAAACAGAGAAAGAATGTTATAGATCAATTTCCCTAATGAATATGGATGTGAAAATGTTAAATAAAATATTAGTAAAGTGATTATAACAAGCTATCACTAGGATAATATACTCTGATAAAATAGGTATTATACCAAGAATGTAGGGTTGGTTCAATATTAGAAAAAGTAACAACATAATTGACTATTTCAATAGCACATGTGATAGAGATCATATGACTATTTAAATAGATGCTGAAGAAAGCTTTTGACAAAATACAACATGCATTCCTAGAGAACATAGGAATAGATGGAGCATTCCTTAAAATTATGAGCAGTATCTATCTAATACCAAAAAAAGCATTATATGAAAAAAGGATAAATTAGAACTATTCCCAATAAGATCAGATGAAACAAGAATACCTGTTAGCACCATCATCATTTTCTTTGTATTAGAAATATTAACTTTAACAATAAATGAAGAAAAAATAAATTGAAGTAATTAGAATAGATAATGAAGAAACAAAACTCTTACTTTTTGTAAATGACAAGATGGCATATTTAGAGAATACTAGAAAAATCATCTTAAAACATATTTGAAATAATTAGCAACTTTAGCAAAGATGCAGGATAAAAATTAAACCTACAGAAATCATCAGTATTTCTATATAAAAGTGAAAGAGGGAAGAAAAGTAACAGCAGCAAGAGATGAAAGAAAAATTCCATTTAAAGTAACTGTAGAAGACATAAAATATATGGGAGTTTATCTGCCAAGGCAGAGTCAAAAATTTATGTTAATAACCATAAAACACTTTTCACATAAATAAAATCAGTCCTAAATACCTGGGCAAATGACAAATACTCATGGGCAGGCCAAATTAATATAATAAAATGACAATTCTATCTAAATTAAATTACTTATTCAGTGCCATACCAATCAAGCTTCCAAAGAATTACTTTACTGAGATAGGAAAGAATAGCAACAAAATTGATATGGAGGAATAAAAGGTCAAGAATTTCAAGGTAATTAGTAAAAAATGCAAATTGTATTATAAATTGTGCCATAAAAACTTTTTACTACTGGTTAATAAATAGAGTGGTGGATCAGTGGAATACATTAAGTACAAAAGAAATAGTAGGAAGTGACTATATTAATTTGCTGTTTGATAAACCCCAAAATTCATGATGGTATGGCAGAAACTAGGCATAAAGCACTTTCTCATATCCTATACCTTAATTAAATTTCATCATCTGCCTTCTTACTGAGCCAAGAGTCCTTCATCTGTCTAAGCTTTACTTGTTCTTTACTTTTGATGGAATTAAATGCTGCCTCCTTAGAAATGTGTGAACTATTCTGATAAACCCTGGGGAGTTCTTGTTTTTCATTTAGCAGTTTATGTATTTCCCCATCATTTTCAAGAAACCAGCCTTGGTATCTGTAGCTGCTTTGACCCAGATGAGCAGATGTAATGCTGTATACTAGATCCCTGAAAGCTGCCCACTCTTTTTCTGCTCCACTGTTGCCATCTGTGTGTTGGTTCAGTTTTCTCTTCAGTTTGTTGTTAGCAAAAAATGGTTCCTGCTCAGAAGGATACTCTAATCTCTTGAAATTAATTCTTCTAATATTCATTTTACCTTGGGGTCACCACTTTAGTTTAATGTGAATATTTAGCTTAGAGAGGATGAGACTATGATTACTCCAGCACTCAGCAACACACATGCCTTTGTCACTCTCACATCCTGTCTTTCTCTTCTCCTTACAATCACATAGTCTAATAGATGCCAATGGACTATGAGGGTACATCCAAGTTTTATTTAGGTGAACAGAAGACAGTGTTTGTGATAAGAAGTTCTTGAGACGCACAAGATGAAATTAAATTTTATGCAGACAATTACAAACCAAAATGATTTTATGATGCCTTGAAGGCTATTTATGGGCCATCAAAATATGGTGCATCTCAACTACTCAGTGCTTATAGGTCCACATTGATCAATGATAAGGGCATGATCCTAGAGAGATGGACTGAACACTTCCATAGTTTTCTTAACAGGCCATCAACAATCAATGCAGAAGCCACTGACTGTTTACCTTTAGTTGAAGTCAATCAGTCCTTAGCTGAAGTTCCAACTTAACAAGATATTTTGAAGGACATTATGGTCCTTTCAAGTGGCAAAGCATCTGATGTTGATTCTATTCCAGGCAAAATCTACAAGGTGGGATGCCCACTTCACATCCAAAAACTAGCTATAATTTTTCCAGGTTGTATGGCATAAATAGATGATCTCCCAAGAATTCAAGGATGCCTCCTTTGTCCATCTCTATAAAGGTGAAGGGAATAAACCGTCCTGTGACAATCACAGGAATATTTCTCTTTTAGTCCTTGCTGGTAAGATTCTTGCCAGAGTCCTTCTAAATAGGTTGATCCTACACCTGGAAGATGGTATCCTCCCTAAGAGCCGGTGTGGCTTCAGAAAGGGTAGAGGCACAGTCAATATGGTGTTTGCTGCCTGACAACTCCAGAAAAAATTCTAGAAATAGAACAGAGATCTGTATACAACATTTGCAGATTTGACCAGGGCCTTTGATACCACCAATCATGTGGGTTTGTGGAAAATTACATCAAAATTCAGTTGCCTGGAGAAGTTCATCTGTATTGCTCAAAAAATTTCATGATGGCATGCATATCCAGATTCTGGATAGTGGACAATGTTCTTGAGATATCCCAGTCACCAATGGAGTGAAACAAGGATGTGTCCCTGCTTCCATACTTTTTATCATGGTGTTTTCAGCCATATTATCAAATGCCTTCACTGAGCATGAACATGGCCTCAAGATCAGCTACTACTCTGATGGTAAATTCTTCAACCTGAAAAGGTTAGAAGCCAAAACCAAAGTGGAGGGTGTGCTGGTACATGATCTTCTGTTTGCAGATGATTGTGTGCTCAATGCAATCTCTAATGCAGAGATGCAACAAAGTATGGATCAATTCTTTGCTGCATTTGATCTAAGAGTTAACACCAAGAAAACACAGGTGCTCCATCAACTAGCACTTCATCATCCATACATGGAACCATTGATTACAGCAAATGGAGAAGTTTTGAGTATTGTGGACAACTTCACTTTCCTTGGTAGTGTGCTTTCCTAGGAGGTATACATTAACAATGAGGTTTACACATATATTGTCAGAGCTAGCTCAGTATTTGGGAGAATCTGAAAGAAAGTATGGGAGAGAAGAGTAATTATTAGACTACTAAACTAAAGGTCTACTGAGCTGTTGTGCTGACCCCATGCTATATGCCTGTGAAACCTGGACAGTCTACCAGGACCTTATCAAGAAACTGAATCACTTTCATTTATATTGTCTTAGGAAAATTCTGAAGATCACCTGGAAGGAGAAGATACCAGGCACTGAGGTCCGAGCTAAACTGTCTAGCATTCCAACATTACTACAGAGTGCAACAACAATGGTCTGAGCACATTGTTAGAATGCAAAATGTATGCTTGCCAAAAAAATCTAAACCAAAGCTATTTCATGAAGAATTCACACAGACCAAGTGCTCACAGTGGGGTCAAAACAAGCAATATCGAGATACCCCAAAGGTCCCATTGAAGAACTTTAGAAATGCTCATACAACATGGGAAATATTGGCATAGGATCGCCCAACATGGGTCATCATCTGTGAGAGTGCTACATTATATGAGGTAGGCAGAATTGAAGCAGCTCAAAGGAAAAGTGACATCCATAAGTTTAGCATACCCACCCCAGGTGTTCATATGGACTACTTGCACCTAACCTGTGGTAGAGCATTTTGGTCTTGTTTGGTCTGATCAGCCACAGTTGGACACACTGTAATTTGTGATGTCATTTTGGTCCTCTTCAATAATAAAGGACAAGAACCAACCAATATCCTATACCAAAGTAACAGTGAAATGAGCACAGGGCTTAGACACAAAAGGTAATATCATAAGTCAATTAAGAGAATGAGGAATAGTTTACCTGTCAGATTTATGAAAAAGGGAGCAGTTTATGACCAAAGAAGAGATAGAGAACATTATAAAAAGCAAAATGGATAATTTTGATTACCTTAAATCGAAAAGTTTTTCACAAAAAAACTAATCCAACAAAGACTAAAAGAAATGTAGTAAATTGAGAAATGTTTTTTACTAGTGTTTCTGACAAAGGGCTCATTCCTTAAAAATATAGAGAACTGAATCAAATTTATAAGAATATGTCATTCTAATTGATAAATGGTCAAAGAATATGAAATATGAAAAGGCAATTCTCAGATAGAGACATTAAAACTATTTAGTCATATAAAATGCTCTAAATCATTATTGATTAGAGAAATGCAAATTAACATGGCTCTGAGGTACCACCTCATACTTATATTGGCCAATATGACTAAAAAGGAAAATGATCAATGTTGGAGGGGGCGTGAAAAAACTGGGACTCAAATGCTTTATTGGTGGAGTTGTGAATTGATCCAATCTTTCAGAAGAGGTAATTGGAATTATGCCAAAAGGGCAATAAAACAATACATACCCTTTGATTCAACAATACCACTATGAGTTTGGTATCCCAAAGTGATCACAAAAAAGGATAAAGAAGCCCCCATGTATAAATATGTGAGCTCTTTTCTAATAGCAAATATTGGAAATTGAGGGGATGCCCATCAAATGGGGAATGGCTAAACAAATTGTGATATATGAATGTGATGAAATAATATTATTCAATAAGAAATCATGAGGAATGGGACTTCAGAGTAGCCTGGAAAGAATTGCTGAGTGAAGTGAGAAGACGAAAAGAAGATGATAAACATGATCAGAAACTTTGGATGATGATTAGCTATGATGGACTTGTTCATTTTAGTAGTATAATAATTGAAGACAACTCTAAAAGACTTGTAACAGAAAATACCATTTATATCAGAGAAGGAACTAAGGAGTTTAAATGAAGATCAAGCTTCCTATCTTCAGTTTTTAAAGGTGGTCTTAAATATTATGTCTTTTTTTCTCCCTAATTTTTTTTCTGTTTTGACTTGATTCATTTTTTACAGCATGATTAATATGGATTAGTATGGTTGTACATGTACAGCCTATATTTGTTTACTTTTTGTCAGGGAGAGGAGGCTGAAAGGAGGAAGGGAGGGAGAAAAATGTAAAACTCAAAACCTTTCAAAAAAGATTGTTGAAAACTACCATTGCCTGTAGTTGGGAAAATAAATAAATAAAATATCCACTTAAAAAATAATTGTTACTTGAATGACCTCTGATGCCTCATTTGATCTTTTGAAGTTCATGTTTTCTTATATTTGTAAATTTCAAATCCCTATATTTGTTCACACAAAAGAAACTGGGTGTCATATGCTAAGAGATGGTTTATCCAGGAGAAAAAGCAGCTTCCAGCATCTATCTCAAGGCAATTCTTTCTTACCATTAATCAGGATAGAGGAGCAAGCCATAACTTTTAAGTGCAGAATCAGTTCCTGGTCATCTACTCATGGGTCACCAGTCCTTCTGAATTCTCATTTAATTTTCATCCCTCTTACCAGAGAAATATCTCTTCTTTGATATAAAATAATAGGTTACCACTGAAAAATATAGCTATTAAAATACAGATAATATAGAGTTAAAATCTAGATGTTTTAATACTTAAACACTTAAGGAGGCAGAAAAATCACCCTGAACCAAAATTCAAGGTTTTTTTTGACAAAGTCTTTATAGAGAAGAGTATATCAGAAAGAAAAATATTTTTAACATATAATAATGTTTATGTCCTTCTAGACCATAAAGATCACTTAGGCCTAGTGAAATAAATTCATTATCTCATGTTTACTTCAATTAAATTTGAACAAACTAAGAACAAATTATTAAAATCTAAATTATAGATTGAAATACTGAGTATGTAAAATCCTATGTTTATAAAACTACAAGGTGACATTTTAAAGAAATCACAAAAGGCTATTTAAAAGGTAGAGATTTATATGTCAGAAAGATAAGAAAAATGTTCAGCATTAGGAAAATTCTTCCACAAATAAAATTTTAGGAGGTTTTTAAAATGTTGTATTCCCTTTTTATTATTATTTGGTTTCTTACCTTAGAAATATCATTATTCATTCAAATATTATATTTTTGTATGTACAGTTCAATTCATCCTACAACATTTCTATATTGGGCCCATTGCATGAAGGGATAGTGAAATGAAAGCTGATCATTTAGTGGATGGTTTTATTTTGTGATTCAGTTGTCTACAATAAATCTGATATAGTAATGAAATAGAATTTTAGTTCTTATTTTTGAAAACCTTATTAAGCAGATGTATTATTTGGCCTGTTTCATAATGAATTCAGTTACTGGAAATCACTTCAATACTTAAAATTAGTCTAATAGTGAAATTGTTAGATTGAAGTGCATGTACATGTTGCTGACTTTTGAGGTTATCAACCAGGAAACCTAGAATAATTCAGGATTTCTCCAAGAGTTTGTCCTATATCTCCTCCAATAATTGTCATATATTTATGCCATCTTTACCAGTTTGATAGGTTTGAAGATGAAAACACAGAATTGTTTCAATTTGTTTAAATCATTACTAATGTGAAGAATTTTAAAAATCACTTTTCATGACTTAGATTTTTTCTCTTGAGAACTGTCTATTCATGTGTTTTGAAAATTTACTAGGAAGCAGAAATCATTCTTGTTTCTTTGAATCAGGAACATATATCTGACAACAGTTGTATTTATTTTACCTTTCCTCAGTTAATTGTTTTATTTCTAATTTTAAAGTTATTGATCTTGTTAGAGCAAAACATTGTAAATATCATAATTCCCCATTTTGTCTCCTGTGATTTTATTTATCACTTGTTTGTTCAAGAACAGTTCTCCCTTGGAATGAACTCTCTCATAAAATGAAAGCAGATAGTAGAGTGGATAAAAACCCAGAATCCTACAATATGTTGTTTATAAGAAACATATCTGAAGTAGAGAGATATACACAAAGAGTAAAGGTAAAAGGCTAGAGCAGAATTAATTATGCCTCAGATGAAGCAAAATAAGCAAGGGTAGCAATCCTGATCTCAGACAATGCAAAATAGATCTATTTAAAAGATGGAAGGAAAGAAACTAGATCTTGCTAAAAGAACCTTTGACAATGAAGTAATATTATATTTCCACAACAATAAACCCTAGAATGATTTTTCAGGATGCTCCTAATTTAAGCCTTACCCCCAAAATAATCCCCAATTAAAATCATCAGCTATTTAGTGCATCTGTTGCAAAAACAATGAACATATTGAATTATAAAATAATAACATTAATATATAATCAAATATAAATAAATAATATTATTTAAATTAAAACTTTAAAAGTGAAAATATTCATTATTATTAAGAATTTATAAATACCAAAGCAGTTGCCTCTTGAAAAAGGAAATGCTTATGTGAACAGAACTCTAAACTTATTGCCAAATGTCCAATCAGAATACAGACACAATACATGAATAATATGTACACTTGATAATGTCTGGATTGAAAGAAAGCCCAACATCTAGTCATCACTAAGGCCAAGAAAGCTAAGGTTGGACATGTTTCAGACATTTACATTCTTAAAAAAAATGAAAAAACCCAAGTTACACAAGCAGTTATAAGGAATTGGGTCAATTTAATCCAGTCACTTATTTTGTGAGGTGGCCAAAGAGGCCTGCTACTCTTCAATTCAGCCAGCACTCACTGCCCTTAACATAGGAGGAGCTTCCTTGCTGAGAGAATAGATCAACTAATGATTCTTGCAGAAATGACTGCCTATATCTAGATTCTTGAAACTGCAATAAACAAACCAATCAAGGATCATTTTCACATGGAAATCAAATTGCACACTGAAAACAGAATGAAGAGAAATTTTGTGAAGTCTAGCCTGCAAAAGATTGTGACTTGGGTAAAGAATTCACTGACAGCTGTGCTGCCAATAAACTATGAGCCAGTTATATGGAGAAGAAGTGATCGATTAAAAAGAGTTCTAA
This sequence comes from Macrotis lagotis, assembly GCF_037893015.1. Classification (NCBI taxonomy): domain Eukaryota; kingdom Metazoa; phylum Chordata; class Mammalia; order Peramelemorphia; family Peramelidae; genus Macrotis; species Macrotis lagotis. Next base: position 504,699,780 of record NC_133658.1, read on the forward strand.
AGCTGGAAATGAGATATTGGGGGCAAAGATTATACAGGAAATGGAGTCACAAGAAATCAAGCCAAATTTAGGGATTTAGAGAATTATGATAATGTTCCAGAAGAAGATGTCATGATAGTATTTGATTAAATATAGATTTTTTTGCACAGGAATAAATGAATAAATTTATGAATTGAATATGGTCTTGAAATAAACTAAAGCAGATAATCTCTTGGAGAAAAATTAATATAAGACTCAGTCTTATTTTCAGGGAAATATGGTATCAGGGAAATGTATATACACCAAATAGTGTAGCATCCAAATTCTTGGAATATAAGATAAGTGAGCTACAGGAAAAAATAGCAATCTATACTAATAGGGGATCTCAACCTTCCTCACTCAGAATTAGATAAATCTAACTACAAAATACATACAAAAGAAGTTAAGAAAGTAATTAGAGTTTTGGAAAAATTAGATATGATATACCTCTGGGGAAAATTGAATGGAATACTATAAATGGGATAATAAATAAAAAGAATATAATTTATTCTCAGTGATGCATGGCACCTACAGAAAAAAAATTGACCATGTATTAGGGCATGCAAATATCACAACTAAATGAGAAAAGGCAGAAATAATAAGTGTATCTTTCTCAGATAATGATGCAATGAAGACTACATATAATAAAAGGATGTGGAAAGATAGACTAAAATTAATTTGAAACTAAATAGCCTAATTTTTAAGAATGAATGAATCAAGCAACAAATCAAAGAAGCAATCAATAATTTCATCTAAGGTAATGACAATATTGAAGCAGCATACCAAAACTTATGGAATACAGCCAAAGCAATTATTAGGGTAAATATAATATCTCTAAACATTTACAAGAATAAAATAGAGAAAGAGGAAATCAATGAATTGGGCACACAACCAAAAAAGCCAGAAAAAGACCAAAATAAAAATCACCAATTAAATATAAAATTAGCAATCCTGAAAAATCAAAGGTGAGATTACTAAAAAATTGAACTAGTAAATAAAACTAAGAGTTTGGATTTTATGAAAGCAAAGCAGAAGTTAACCTGGGAAATTTATACCTTTGTAAATATTAATCTATTTCACTTAGATTGTCATATTTAATTTCTTTTTCATTGGAGTTGAATCAGCCTTTTTATTTTTTAATACTGTTACTTTGTTTTTCTTCTCTCCTTTTTTAAAAAATCAAATTAACCACAGCTTTATCTTTTATTATCCTTTCATAAAACTAAGTCTTAGTTTTATTTACTAGTTCAACAGCTTTCTTACTTTCAATTTTGTTAATCTCTTTGATTTTCAGTATTTCTAATGTGATATTTATTTGGTGATTTCTAATTTCTTCTTTTTTATGCACTTTACTATTATTGTTAAAAAATTAAACTATAGAAAATAATGGTGATCATGAATGTCCTTGATGGTATTATATTAGTTTACTATGAAGGAATTTTTTTTAGCATTTTTCTGTTTAATATGTTATTTTTTTAGATAGACTCTTGTTGAAATGTTAAAGAAAAGTTCAATTATTCCTATGGATTTCAGTATTTTTAAATAGTCTATTTTATTTTGTCAAGAGTTCTTTCTATATCTATTGATATAATTGCAGTTCATGTTATTTTGTTATTAATGTGATTTATTGTATTTATAGAGTTTCTAATATTGAGTCAATCATATTTACTAGTTTAAATCTAACCCAATCATAATGTTTAATCATTATAACATTTTCAGAAACCTCTCCTTTTTTTAATATATTTGTATCAATATAAATTAGGAAAATTGATCTATAATTTTATTTATCTGCATTAGTTTATTTCAAGACATATTTGATTCATAAAATTAAGTTAGGTCAGAATAGTTATTTTTTTCTGTTTTAGCAAAAGGTTTATACAATATTGAAATTTTTATTGTTTTTTGACATAATTCACTTCTAAATTCCTGTCTTAGATAGCATTTTCTCTCTTTAGTGAGTTCCTATATAACTTGTTCAATTTCATTTTATTAGAATGATTTACTTAAATAGACTCTTCTCCTGTGTTTTGTGCATTTGAAGATACTTATTCATTTTATTTAGGCAATTATGTTTATTGCCATATAAATAGGAAAAATAATTTCTAAAATATATTTTGTTTTCTTCTTTTTGAATTCTTTTATATCATTTTTAATTTTAAACATTTTATTTTCCTTTCTCTTTAAAGAAGATTATTTAAGTTTATTTCATTAATTTTTTAAAATTTTGTTATAAGTTTAATTTGTCAGTTCAATGATTTGGGATTGGGGTCAAATCCAATAGCCTATTGGTCAGCTCTAACCAGAAAATAAAAAAAAGAATAGAAGAAGCTTTTTACGTTACATATCTTTTATCTATTCATTCTGATGTGTTAACATCTAGAATTGTATAATCTTAAAGGTTATCCAATCTGCTCTCATTTCCAATGCAAAAATCCTATCTCATCTTTCCTATGTTGATTCATCTTCTATTTTATGAATTGGCTTAAATTTGGGATCTAATTGTATTAATATGTCATCTACTGGCCCCAAACTAGGTGATATTTTTGCACTGTGTCAGTACTTACATTATTCTCAACTGTTATTCTGATCTTATTTTCAAAATAGTCTTCTCTATTGACCAATTATTTTTATCTCCTATATCTCAAGGCTATATGCCTAAGTTATAGAAGATCTGTCCAGTTGCCACCAAAAAGCAAAAAAAAAAAAAAAAGGAATTAAATCATATGATTACATGGAGTTATATTTATTGTTACAAACATTTTTCTAAATGTCTCTGTTAGCCTGAATCAAAACCAAAAGATTTTAACTCTTGTAAATTAGCCCTTTGAAAGAATTATTATAATTAAAAAGAAATCAGAGTTATTACCAATCTTTGAATGTAATAATAAATACTTTTTTCTTATCAGAAGGAAAGATTCAAATGAAACTGAAAAGACCTATATGGACAAAAGATAAGTTCCCTGGAAGAGCTCTCTCACCTTACATTTACTACTTAAAATAGCATAAAATCTTTCTCATATTGCTTCAAGCAATATGAAATTGAAATATTTGCTTTTATAAGTAGAAATATTCATTTTTTTGTTTTGGGGTTTCAAATTCATTTTTGTTTTGTTTTTTTAAAATCCATTTTTAAAGAAATTTCTCAGTGGTATTATAGGATTCTTATAAAGTAGTTAAGTTAATGGAAAGACAAAGATACAATTTAAGGTATTGTCAAGAACTGAACTAAACAGAGCATTCTAAAAGGATTGCTTAGTAGGATAAAACTAAAACATTATTTAAGAAACATCAACAATACATGTTTTATGAACCAGAACAGTATCTGACCTGAGACAGGCCAAGGACCAAATTTCCACATAGACATAAGTTTTATATGGCTGACCAAAAGATGTCATAGCAATGTGAACCTTGATTATTTCAGTTTTCTCTAAATGAATTCTTCAAAGGAAAGACATGCATAGATACTAGCATAATGAACTAATTTTGCATTCATTATGTTGAAATGTGAAGAGGGAATTGCAATTTATGGTTCTTTTCCTTTCTCTTCCCCTTTTCTCTTGAATATTTAATTCATTTGATGATACCTTTCATCTAAAAAAAGAGTTTTAAAAATTATCCTTTTGAAATGTAGAATTCTTGAACTGGGATATCTGTTTTCAAAAAGTAGTGTTCTTTTGAAACATTTAATATCCACATCTTAATAAAAACAAAACAATGCATAGGTAAAGAAGTAGAATGGAAGAACCATTTAGATTAGGTTCAAGTGTGTTAAAGTGATTTTTAATACCAGATATGTTTTTTGAAGCCCTGAAAATTAAAATATTGACTATTTTATAATCTTGGCTCTATTATATTAAACATCAAGTGGTTATCAATCTCAAAATATTCAAATCTATTTTTTTTTAACAACGATCCTTGAAGTCTCCTGAATCAACATTTTTCAGTTTCGCTTTCTCTGATCCTTTGAATCAGTAATTCTTCTAGTCCCATTGTCTGGATCTATCCTTATGGGATACAACCTCTGTAGAGATATAGCCTGGCATCTCTTCCTGTAGGTAACACTACTATATCTTTTGAAGACGCAAAAAAAGTTAAGTTCTTGTCAGTAAAGTCCTTGGAATTGTCAAATGGTTCATTACTATAAACTGATATTATTTTATTAGTGAAAATGACTTTCAAGAAGATTTGCCAATGAACCCTAAGGACCTTGGTCCTTTCTAATTATCTAATTGAAAACTTCTCTAGGAGATGTTTAATGCATTAGAAAGCAAGTTTCCTTAGTATTTTGCACATATAAGCCCTTAATATATACTTGCTGCTTTCATTCATTCATTCATTTTCTATAGTCAGTATTTCAGAAGGTTCCACCCCCTGAAAACTGTTTATACTGATATGAGTAAGACCAGGTGTTTCATGATGCATTACCTCTACCACAGGGAAAATACCAGAGGTAAAAAGGGCAAATAGAAATTCCAATATTTGTGCAGTGGGAAATGTGTTAGGAGACAATGGAAATGACCAGAGGCATTATACTGAAACCCAGTGAAAATGATCTAATAAGAAATAATTCCTTTAATGTAATATAAGACTCATCTCCTTTTCTCACTTAAAACAAAATGCCATTTTTTCTTGATATTTAAACAACAGCTATCAAAGATTTAATGATTGTACTGTTGGATACAGTTCAAACAGTACAGGCAGGAAAGAATGTACAGCTGTCAAAGAGAAGTAAAAACCGACTCAGCTAGAAGTGCTCCAGACAAATCATTGTACATCATCGTCTGGTTTTAATAAACAGCCGACTGATTTTTCCCCCTCCTTCAGTGACTTTAAACAAATGATTTGTAGTGTACTGTCTTATTTGGTATCTTCCCTGGTGGAAATGAGGGATGTTCCTGGAAATAGCTTGAGCCAAAGTTCAAAGCATATTATAATATCTGAAGGATACCTCAAGATTTTTATCTTGGAAGGATGATAGGCCTGGGTTGCATTTCCACATGCCCTTTTCACAGTAAACTCAACTTTGTGATAAGAATTTCCATTGTCTTTTAAAAGTTAGAACGTTAGTAGCAGTGATCTAATTTTTAAAAATTTAAATCCTCAAAGGATAGAGAATTCTTTGATATTGGATTTTTTGAATTTTGACTATCCACATTCAGTGGAGATTATTTTTTAATTTGTTTTCCAAAGGTGTCTAAACTTCAGATGGAAAAGATATTCAATCCACAAAACTCTCCCCCCTCATTTTATTGATGATGAAACTAAGGTTTAAGGGAGTGAAGAAACTTTCCCAATTTAACTGTAGGTGAGAGAGTCAAAGTTTGAACCAAGATTTTCATTTTTGTTTTTTTTAATTTATTTATTTATTCTGAATTTTACAATTTTCCCCCCAATCTTGCTTTTCTCCCTCCACCCTCCCCATAGAAGGCAATCTGTTAGTCTTTACATTTGAACATTTTAACCTTAAAAGTCATGGGGGTTTTTTCATCCTATGACTCAAATACATTATAATAATTTTCCACTAGTACCTTTGGTCTGTGAACTTGTTTCTTTTAAAACATTTTTTAATATATCACTGTAATTGTTTTCATTTGAAAGGAGTCTATGACAAAATAATTAACTGCATTTGAAGGATATAAACTCTTTAAAAGGAGAGATTAATAAGCACCTAGTAAATGATCGTTGATTTTGAATTTGTTGAATTGAATTGTGAATCATATTTATAGGCTGTCTTATTTCATTGCAATGGCTTTGGGAATGAGAAAGGAGACAGGCTGAATACCAAGAGATCATTCATTAAGGGCATATTTTAATTCACAAAAATAAAGGCTAGAGACTTATAATGACAGGTATGGGAGTAAAGGCAGAATGCAATGTAGAAAAGTGATATTTCCAAAATGTTCCACAATTTTTGAGCATGGCAGTTCTCTTATGAGGGAGAAGCGCTGATTTGTCTTGGTCAGCAGTTTACTAGGAAAATGCCAAGTTATTCATGTTTGGGGCACAACATACAGAGCTGATTCTTATGTTCAAACAGAAGATTAAAGAATCTCAAGGACACTTACAAATAAGTTAACTTATGCTTAAGATACTTTGGGGAGATATCTTTAGGCTTTCATCTTTTAGTTAGATTATATTTTTAATTTACTTTGTAAAACATTTTAACATCTTGTAAAAAAAATTCACCTCCACAGGGCCAATTATCCTGATGTAGTCATAACATGTCACCTGAAAACAGGAAAATAGGTATGCAGAGCATGCTGACACTGATTATATTCACATTTTGGTTCATTTAGTCATAGCTGGAGCCTTTCCTAAGAATGTTTAGTCATCAACAAAAGGTCAACAAATGAGTCAAAACACTGAGGAGTCATCTGAAAAACTTTTTTCCACCTTAGATATTTGTGATCTTTAAACTTATACAGCAACAAAGGAATGAGCCCCAGAGACAAGCTATCAAAGCTGGCATGTCCCATAGCTACCTGAAAGCAGAAGTCCAAAGCTTTGTTAAAAGAATATATGGCATCCTTAAGTTTTAAATTGGTTACCTTTTCCTTTCCAAGACTTTGTCTAAGTATTTATTGACTAGAAAACTAAAGCAAAGTTTGTAGAAGAAGCATTCATTTCTCATGGCAAATTAAAGGTGATCAGAAAAATGGAGAGCAAGCTTATCAAAGTAAAGTCTCAATTTTTACCCATAACTAATTCAAATGTAAACTGGTAGCCCTAGGAAAATAAAGCTGAGAATTTTTGCTTTATCCTCTTAAATATGTCTATGATTTTCAGTTTCTAATACTAAATCAGGAGGAAAGTGTAAGGTTTTCTTCAAAGATTAATTTTTTTCTTTATCAATCATCATTATTAAAATATTTTTATTTTTAGATTCTGGACAGAAAAAGTTTATTCTTTCTTGGAATTGCTATGTATTGCATATTTCCATTTCTTCAAAACAAGTTGTACATAAACAAACTTCTGTGGTAGGGAGCTGAACATCCAAAAGTTTGGTTTGAATTAGTGCCTTGCAGTTATTAAGATTAAAACTTAAACTCTCAGACTACAGCTAATCACAAAAATTTGTGACACATTCATTTAAATCTGGCTGATTTTCATGTCTCCCAGGTGCTACCATCATTCCAGAATTTCAAGGGTGCTGAAAGTGTCAGGTTTGTCAGAAGTTTTAATCTTAATAGGAAGAGTTAATGTCCTATCTAAAATGTGAAGTCTTTTTTTTATTAAAGATTCTATTTATTTTGAGTTTTACAGTTATCACTTTATGAAAGTGGACCATTTAGTAGTAGATCTCTAAAGTTATTTTTACATAATACAAATTTTCCTACCTATCTGAGGAAAGAAAAGGGAGAGGGAAGGAAGAAGGAAGCAGTTGTGCTTCTGAAGATAAAGGGCCCCAGATTTGTTTACTTACAGTCTAATTTGACAAATGAAGTAATGCAAATTTACTTCTGTTAACTCTTCAGTCTTTTTTTCAGAGATTTGAAGTTTTCAGAATGTGATTCTTATCTACTGGAAGATCTCTTTGAGTACTACCTATTCCAGTAATAAGTAAGAAATTGTATTGGCAATGAGATTTACTCTAGAGGCATCATGAATTAACTCTGCCATCTGGATCTTGGAGTCCAGAGTTTTGGGAAGTCAGAAAAAAATGCTTCTTTACAAGTCTACAACTAGTATTTTCTTCATTGTACTGTTCAGAAAATTATATAATTTACAGATATTCTAGGTTGTTTGTGTATTTGCATTTCTAGAAAAAAAAGTCTCATAATTGAGAGGGCCTTAGCTAAAACAGTTGCAGTTTCCCTTGTACTAGGTAAACTCTCAGACTATAGCCAATCACAAAAATTTGTGACACATTCATTTAAATCTGGCTGATTTTCATGTCTCCCAGGTGCTACCATCATTCCAGAATTTCAAGGGTGCTGAAAGTGTCAGGTCTGACAGAAGCTGCTGCTATAACCTTCAAAGTCACCCCAGGAGCCATTGTGTTCTATGTAAGGAAGCAGCTGCTATCAGGAATGTCTGGTTCCCAATGAAAACAACAGAATTTCTTACTTTGTTTTCCAGCCATGGTAGAACAGAGTGGTTTAATTTTCACCATCATTTCACCACAGCTCCGTTCCCAAGTATATAATTTCCACCCTTCTCTTTGTGGGGTTCACTGACAGAAGCCCTTTCCAATTTTTCCACTAGTCACTGTGAGAGACCCCATTGAAAATCTCTATTTTCAGGATTTTCTTTTCACAGCATGCTGGCCCTGTATTTTCATCAAGAAAATCTTCAGAGGAAGTAAAAATAAGCTAAACTAACTTTAAAAAATCCCAAAATAAAGCAACCTCTCTTGCAAAAGATGGGTCAGTTTTGTGGTGCTGAAACTCAGAAGTCATTCACTTCCTACTTTGTTTCCAAGCAAGAAGATAAAGATAGAATTGAATTGCTACCTACCTAGGAAGTCTGGAATTTCCAATCAGGGCCTAGCCCAGGGGCATGCTTCTAGTTTAGCCATGAAAATAGCAAAGAAAGTACATACAGAGTTAGACTGGAGAAACAAGGCAAACTGGGGGATGTGGGAGGGAGAAGAAGGGATGACTAGGAGTTTTGGGTGGGGATGGGGGGTAAGAGAAGGAAGAGGAAGAGTTAATGTCCTACCTAAAATGTGAAGTCTTTTTTTAATTAAAGATTTTATTTATTTTGAGTTTTACAATTCCCCTCCATCTTACTTCCTTCCCCCACCCCACCACAGAAAGCAATTTGTCAGTCTTTACATTGTTTCCATGTTGTACATTGATCCAAACTGAGTGTGATGAGAGAGAAATCATATCCTTAAGGAAGAAATACAAAGTATAAGAAATAGCAAAATCAGACAATAAGATATCAGTTTTTTCCTAAATTAAAGGTAATAGTCTTTGAATTTTTTCAAACTCCACAGTTCTTTATCTGGATACAGATGGCATTCTCCATCACAGATAGCCCCAAATTGTCCCTGACTGTTGCACTGATGAAACGAGCATGTCCATCAAGGTTGAACATCACCCCCATTGTTGCTGTTAGAGTGTACAGTGTTTTTCTGATTTTACTCATCTCACTCAGCATCAGTTCATGCACATCCCTCCAGGCTTCCCTGAAATCCCACCCCTCTTGGTTTCTAATAGAACAATAGTGTTCCATAACATACATATACCACAGTTTGCTAAGCCATTCCCCAACTGAAGAACATTTACTTGATTTCCAATTCTTTGCCACCTCAAACAGGGCTGCTAAGAATATTTTTGTACAAGTGATGTTTTTACCCTTTTTACATCATCTCTTCAGAATATAGACCCAGTAGTGGTATTGCTGGGTCAAAAGGTATGCACATTTTTGTTGCCCTTTGGGCATAGTTCCAAATTTCTCTTCAGAAAGGTTGGATGAGTTCACAGCTCCACCAACAATGTTATAGTGTCCTAGATTTCCCACAACCCTTCCCACAATGATCATTATCCTTTCTGGTCATATTGGCCAGTCTGAGAGGTGTGAGGTGGTACCTCAGAGAAGCTTTAATTTGCATTTCTCTAATAAGTAATTATTTAGAGCAATTTTTCATATGACTATGGATTGCTTTAATTTCCTCATTTGTAAATTGCCTTTGCATATCCTTTGACCATTTTTCAACTGAATGTAAAATATGAAGTCTTAAATTCAATATAAACATCTGTATGGTCAAAGAGTGTATCATCTTCCTCCTTCTGAATGTCAAAGTTTGCATTAGCTTGTTTTTATTATTTATACCAGACTTTTTGCTCATTTCAAGATTGTAGTACAGTAAAATTCTTTTCAATATGGTAATATGCTAAAGAGCATTTTGGGGTTTTTTTTGCAAGGCAATGGAGTTAAATGAGTTGCCCTATTGTGTGTATCTGAGATCAAATTTGAACTCAGATCCTCCTGACTGCAGGGCTCGTGCTCTATCCACTGCACCACCTAACTGCCCCAAGATCATTTTTTTATAGGAACTCTTATCAATCCATGTCTTTTTCATGTATACTTTTGTACCTGGTATTTGGACATGTGTATAGATCACTATAGCCCAGTCCAGACTGATGGACTCTTCCTGCAATCACGAATATTCTACTTCCTTATATGAGTCTTAAATATAGCAAAAATTTAGGGGGTACTGCTAGCCAAAATAACGTGCCTGACTACCTCCATTTAAGTCTTTAGAATTCCAGTAGCAAATTTTAGGAAAAACTGGAGTTCCTCTCCACACCCCTTCAGGAAATTTTTCATCTTGGACAATTATGCCTTGGATATGTATGCTATTAGGTGCTGTGACAATCATTCTAGGGTCATTCACAAAGTAACTTTGTATCATAACTTTCAGTTGTAGAACAAAAAGAAGTAAGCACAATTGTCAGGCTGGGTTTTATTAATTGATTTCAACACTAAATAACAATGAAAATCATGTGCCACAGTAGCAAATTTTAATATCATTCTTCTCTAACACCTAAAGAATGCTTATTAAAGTAGAGCTCTGCTTCCAGGGTAAAGGGTGCATGTCAAAACTTTTCTGCTAACCTTTTAAAGTTTTTTGGTATCAGAGGACTGAGAGGTCTGGAAACCACCCCTGCTGCCTCTGATTCAGTTGCTCCATGCCCGTTCCTATTTTTCACCAGGTTGATCTGCACTGGTGGGGTTCTCTCACCTTGGTTCAACATATTTCCCTTCTGACCTTCACTGTCTTTTTTTTTTATTTCGGTCGCTTTAGAATTTGTTTAGAGTCATAATTTAAAGGTATTTTGAGAGTTTGGGGGAGAGCTCAGGAGTCCTTGTCTTTAATCTGCTTACTTGGTTTTGTCTCCTAAGGTTTATAATAAGAAATTGGAGCTAATCATACAAAAACGAACTGAAATTTTCCACTGTCACCATCAGTTGCTTCACGAACAAACAATTCTGGTCATGCCTCTAATTCTAGTCCACTTTGACTTTTGAAAATGGAGGAGAAGCTAGTGAGAAAGGGGAAGGAGGGAAGTAAATAAAGGGAAAAGTAGGTGAAGAAAAGAAACAAATGGAAAAGGCAAGAAAGACATTGGCAAAAAATTTAGGTGGCACAGTGGACGGAATACTGGGCATGGAGTCAGAAAGATCTGTATTCAAATCCTACTCAGTTACTTCTTAATTGTTTAAGTAAGTTATTTAATCTCTCTGAGCATCAGTTTCCTCATTTTTGAAATGGGAGTGATTATAGCACCTACTTCTCACAGTTGATGTAAAAATACAATGAGACAATATATGAAAAGTCATTTGTAAACCTTAAAATTCTAACTATTATTATTATTTTCTATTACTAGTCAAGAAAGATGCTTCACATCAGGTTGACATTTCCATTCTCCTCTATAATAGAACTATATCTAGTCATGCCCACTAGTTCTTTTCTGTGACTCATTTCTATAATTTTGTCTTCATTTTTGCCCCAACCAATTGAATTTCCCAATTAATAACTGGAGATCTATGTCTTATATTTTCCCTTTTATAGGGCTACAGGGCTTATTTCTATGAAGGGTAATAAATCTGGTTCTAGTCATCTCATTAAAGGAAATAACTTACCCAGACATCTCAATCAACTTGATCATTTATTCAAAACTCTTTAAAAGTATGTCATCAAAGGCCTTCTTGTTGTGAAAGGGAATCAGCTATAGGCTGTCATTTGATGGTGCATCTTCACAGAATTTAGTTTATCAAATAATGTATTGCCTTACATTATCTTGCAAGAAGATCTTATCCTTGACCATTTTCTTTATAGAAAATATAATTATAGGTGAGTTCACAGAGATTAAAGCTATTTATCCCCAATCTGAAATAAAAATGAAAGTCAAAGATATTTTAAAATATAACAAATTACAACTTCAAGTGTTATTGGTAAGTGCTTTGTATTTAATGTGATTATCAGAGGAACTTCTGGTTCTTCTAGACTGAGACATCTGATATGAATCTAAGCATGCACTTTTGTCCCTCTCTGCCTACCCTGAACCATTGCTGAACAAAACAACTTGCTTCTAGGGTGATTGATTAATCACAGGAACAGGATGAGCCACCCACTTGGATTTTAAAGGAACTGTGATATTAAATTGATGTTAATCGAATTATAACTAAACAAATTTTGATAGTCAAGTACAATGGAATGTTATTGTGCTGAAATAAAAAATATGGTGAATACCTGAATGTATGTACTTGTGACTCACATGAACTGATGCAAAGTGAAGTATAACTACATTCTACAGAAGTCCATATTACAGTGTAAATGGAAAGACCAATTCAAAAGAGTTGAAAATGAACAATGTGTGGCAAAAAACTTGTAGTTCCTGTTGCTAAGGTTGTTGAAGCTGATGATGGGCTTGCTCGACCTTTTTAAAGTTGCAGCAACTCTAAAACTGATTGAGTTTCCTCATGAAGTCCCTTATCAATACAGTAAGTTGTGTGGAGTTCTCCAGGAGTGGAGAACAGAAGATTGCATTAGGAACAGTGAGCTAATGCAAGTGGAAAAAACAAAGCTAGTTAAAACTTCTATATTAACCATCATTATGATCAGGATCATGATTGATAATAGGACAACGGGTAAGGCACTAAAATAGAGTGGAGTCAAGTATAGCTAATTTGTCAAGTAGTAAACATCGGGAAAGAAGGAGAGTGCAGTGAACACAGCATTAATGTCCTGAGAAAGAACATAAAGGTAGAAGGATTGGAGATAGCAAGAAGATAAATATCAAAGTTAGGATTTATAAGACAAACAGAAAGATGAAATATGAAAGGTTATGATTACATAAAAGAAATTTGGATTTCAGGGACATGGAAAGGAGATATTTGTGGGAGATGGCCAAATTAAGATTCTGACTTTTTATACCTGAGATGGAGTTTGATGCCAAGGACAAAATAAACTAAGTAACTAGGATGGTATTCAATTGGCTATTCTTTCTATCTTTATTCAATCCATCTACCTATGTTGAAGTTTCCTAAAATAGGTCAGGAGTTGTCAGGAACTGAACGAATTGAGAAAGAAGTAAAATATTCTAGTAGTGGATAGTAAGAATCATCAGATCTTTAGTTGGGTGATATCGTTTATAGAATTGTCCTCAAAGGGAGAGAGGTTGCTAAGATAGAAAGAGACTCTGGGAAGGACAGTCCTAAATAAAGATCATTTTGATATTCTCTCAAGAACAAGAAATTTCTCTTTGAAAGTTCAAACAAATTGGAAAGGGTGGGAGTGTCATCAGGAGGGAATCAGAACTCAGAGAGTTCCACAGGATTGAAAGAATGAGAAATTAAAAGGTCTAAGACCAAATGAAGTTTACTAATTATGGAAGCAGCGTTCTAGAGTGTTGAACAAAAATACTGAAAAAAAAAACAGTCTCTCAGGGTTAACCTGTAGATGAGAAAGGTCAGCCCAACCTATAAATGAAAATAAGATTTAAGCTAGATCAAGTCAATCAGTCAAGAAAATGTAAGGATTTACTCTGTGCTGTTTATTGTATTAAGTGCTAGCACTACAAATATAAAGAGAGAGAAAGGCAATCCTTTCCCTCTAGGAGCAGATAAAACACAAAATGGGAGCCAAAAACTGGAGCTGGGAAAGGGGGGGAGGATGAGAAACTACTAGGTACAGAAGCATGTAGATAAAATCTAGGATAATGAAGAGAACATCTTGGAGAAGAATAACAACATTATTGGCAGGGATATTTTCCTTAATTTGAAGCTATAAGGAATAAGCTAATTATTTGGGGAGATCACAGCATAGAGGGGAAAGGATACTTCCAATGAAAGAAGTCCATGAGCTTCTAGGTTGAAGATCTTTTAGAGGCATTATAAAGAAAGACCTGGAGATTCAGGAGGAATGCCAGGAGAGCATAAATGACTATTGAGATAACCCACATTTGTGTCTCAAATCCTATGATTACAAGTTTTTCTATTGATCAAGATATTCAATACAGATATTTCATACCAATTCAAACTATGTAACTAACACATTACAAAAATATATCTCTAACACTTTACAAAACTCAAGATATATAAATAACAAGTAATTTAAGGTTGCAAATTGGTTCCCAATAATTCAAAAATTGGATCTATCTATCAATATATCTATCATCTACCTATCTGTGTATCTGTCTCCCTATCTGTTGGTCTATTTCTTTTCATTCTAGTGATTTCCTGCCTCAATCTATTTCCATTATACTTCTGAAATATTTCTGATTACTAGAATTATCCTATCTTTTTATCTGGAACATCTAATAAATTATCAGGGAGTCCATAACAGAATTTCCTACAAATGAGAGACTTTTCTGAAGGAGTCCTTTCCATTTCACTCTCTTTCTCATTGGTCTATAATCTGTATTCAGAAATGGTATTCAATAGCATTTTCTTTTCTTCTTCTTCTTTCTGCTTTCTTCTTCTTTTTTCTTATTTTTCTTCTCCTTTTTCCTTCTCCTCCTTCTTCTTTCTGCTTCTCCTTTCTTCTTCTTTTTCTTCTTCTTTCTCTTCCTCTTCTTTCTCTTTTTTATTTTCTTCTCCTCCTCCTCCTTCTCTCTCTCTCTCATCCTCTGCAGTGGCCATATTTTACCTTAGATCATTCCTCTGGGTTATCTAACTGGGGACATCTTTTGTCCTTCCATTAGAAATTTGTTTAATGCTAAAAACAGCTATGTTATTCATGCCCAGTTTCCTCAACAATGCATATAGCTGAGTAAGCACAAAAGTTTACACAGTTCAGTTGGAAGACTATAGATATAGAAGAAATGAATAAGTATTTATTAGCCCCTAAAATTTACCAGATACTGTAATGAGTACTTTACAATGATTATCTCATTTGATCCATGCAACACCTTTGGGAAGTAGGTGCAATTAATTTTATAGATGAGAAAACTAAGACAGTGGTTAAGTGACTATCTCCTGGTCACATAGTTAATTAGTGTCTGAGGATCATCCTGTTACTAGGTTCATACTACAATTTATTCTATGTACTATTTAATTGCCTATAGGAATGAATACCTGATTTTGATTTTTAGCTCTGTAAATTTTTGTTGTGTTACCATAAGCTTGAGTTTCCTACAGAATGGATAAAAATGATAATTGACTTATATTCTTCAAAGGGATATGCTAAATATCAAATGAAATGAAGTATATCTCACAGTAGCATTGTCAGGGGGTTGCTTATCTAAAGAAAAGAACTAGATATTTCCCCTCTAAGGGACACTTTCTAAGCTCCTCTCTTCTGGTATCTTTATGGATAAGATTTTTCCTTAGTACAAGTTTCTGAAGAGAACAATAGGAAGTGGAGTTTTTCCTTTCTCACCAAGACTAGCATTTGCAACTGGCTTCTTTCCCAATAGCAGATTCAGATTATATCTAGTAATAGTCTGAATTCATATTACATTTACATTGATTTGGAAAAAGCTATAAAGTATTATCAAAATTCCTTTCATTCATCTTGAACGTTTTCTCATGAAAAATTTCAGTACTTAGAATGAAAATTTTCTGTCTGTGTATGTTTGTGTGTGTGAGTGTGTGAATACCGAGGCACCAATGACTCTACTTGGGTGTCCTTTTTAGATCTCACAAAGGAGACATGTACACACAGAAACATACATACAACAGAGTGATATCTTGGAGAAATCAGTTTATTTTTGAGAACACATGGGCAATGCAGTGAGCCTTTTTACAAAGGCAAATTTTACAAAGAATGAACTATAGGTTCAATGATAAGGTGAAGTTAAAGAAAGGGAGAGAAGTTTACCTTTGTTATTCTCAACAAGGAGGAGCTATCATCTCTATTGATTCTTAGTTGTTCTGAATCTCTTAGATATAGTTTTTTTTCTTCTATTTTTGTCTTAGTATTCAATTACACCAGGGATACAGATAGTGTTGGGAGGTGGTTGCTCTCCATCTTTTCCTACCACATTGCACCTTAGAAGAACATTTATATTTCCTTAAGTATACTGTTTATCTCTTTGTTATCATGAGATTTTTGCTGTTCATCTTCCTGGAGGACAAGAGAACAAGTAGACTATCTTCTTCAATAGCAAACTGGTTTAGAATAGACAGAAACACTGTCACCTCCTACAAAAGTCTAACTCACTGGTAAAGGAGGTTACAAATGTAAAGTACACTTAAAATGAATTTTATATGACTATTAGCTTACATTTTTTTTCTTTTTTATTTCAGTGCTAAATGGAATATATTTTCTGCATTGGAAAAATTAAGTATTCAATTTTTCAGTAATAGAAAAAGAAATCTGCTTGGCATTTGGCAAATATACAGATGTTACAATTATTGTTCTCACATACAAATATCTTATAACTATCACCCGTCTTTCTAAGTAAATCAGTTTGACAATTTTTGAGTAAATGGTTTCCTAACTAGTGGCCAGTTGTTTGAGCTATCTTCCTATTTATAATTTTCAAAACTGTTTGAAAAATTTGCTGGAGGGGCAAAAATGTCACACACAGTATGGCATTGAAAAACTACTTTGTAGTTGAGAGTCTATTTGACTTTAGGCAGGGTCACATTACTAGGCACTGAGTCTACATACTTTTTCAATGCTGCATCATAGGCAACTGACAGGGGATTTTTCATTACTCAAGCTTTTACATTTCATTAGCTCCATTTGGCATTGTCCATTTGGCATGACAGATCTGGTGGAGTGATTAGGACACATGCAGAGACTATAGAATACAATGCTTAGTTGATGTTCAATTGTTACTCCTGTGGTGCATGCTTCATTCTTTGTCACATAACATAGAGCACTAGTTTCTTATTGTGTTTGTTTGTTTTCAATAGGAGTTGAACCCAGCTATGTGTAGACTTCAAGTTTATACTTTGTTTTCAGTTTTAGGAAAGTCATAGGAGTAAAAAAGGAAATGTTGACATTTTAAGGAAAGTTCTCTATTTCTCCAAAATTTAATATAGAGAATATTGGGGGTGGGGGAAGGCAGCAGGCACTAATCCTTTATTGTTTAATAAGTAATTATTGATTAGCAAATTAAGCCAGTTCTCTGAGTCTCAGTTTCACCACCTATAAAATGGGTAAATATAATAGCAATATTTATAATTTAATTTATTTTAATATATATTTGTTAAACATCTATGAAATTCAAAGGGTCGTACTAGACCTTAGAAATACAAAGACAAAGGAAATAAAACAATCCTAGGGCTCAGAGTATGCATTCTACTGGAACAATATATCTAGATAAATATATAAATAATATATAGATTAGAAGACATATAAAGATAAGGATGAAACACAGTAATTTGGGCAGAAAAAAGTACAGGCCGTTGAGATCGATGCAGCAGAAAAACTTCAAAAACACTTTTAACTAAGATGTTATTGGGGTAGACCTAACTTGAGCCCAAAGCAAGGATATACATCAAGGAAATAATGAAAGTTATTTCTTTAAATGTGTCTCCCTCACCTATAATGTGTTTTTCATATAAACCACTTATTCAATATATGCATATATATATATATCTATGCATGTGTGTATATTTATATATTTACATATACCTGTAAATGTGCATGTACATGTGTATCTATCTAGTTTTATATAGATATATAGATTTATTTTTCTATATGTCTATATATCTTATTATAATACACACACATACACACACACACACACACACATATATATATATATGTATGTATGTATGTATGTATATGAAGTGAACTAGGGCTAGAGAATCAAGTCTTGGTGAGATCCAGAAGAAGATAGCAGTGGTAAAGGAAAAGATTTTAGATGGAAGCATATAGTAGACATAAACAGATGTGTCTATATTGGAATTGTTCAGATGCCATTACACAATATTGGACTATGAGCTCTCTTGAAAGTGGAGACTTTTTTTTAAAATTTGTTTTGAATTTTCTGCCTTTTTTTTAAATCCCCAGCACTAATTGTGGCATTTGGCACTTATTGCTTCTTAAATGATTATTGAATAATAGCTTTCAAAATTGCATAGGTCTCTAATAGAAATTAGAAGAAAAAATCTATTACACTTTGATAATTTATGAGACTATAAGTGACTGCACAAAACATCTTATTCAATGCAAATATTTCTTTTGCTTAAGAGTTTCACAAAACTTTTCCCAAAATTAGTATTGAATTTGTGATAATGATCATGTCAATGAAGCTAACTCCCACAAAGTCCAACCAATAACCCATGTTATGAGGTGAATGTTGGATGGCAGAGAAATGAAAGACAGACTAGTGTACAAAAGTAAATTTGTGTGCCCTCAAACTAATACAGTAACTGTCAGGGCCTGGCAGAAACCATGAAATTCTGCTGGAAACAATGGAAAACAGTTTCAATCATCATGATGGTTAGTGTGATGAAACTGTAAACTGGCTGCTCCATTGTTACTACTTCATCATATGTTGGTCTAATAATCTATTCCTGCCAGCAGAGGTTCTTTCTTACATGCAGGAGATCAGTGATCTGCCTTGGAGTCAGAGAAAGACAGCTCGAATTTGACCTCAGACAATTGCCACTGGCTAGCTGTGTAACCTTGGGCAGTCATTTAACACTAATTGCCTCATATGCAGGATCATCTCCAGTTGTCCTGATTCTCATCTGGCCACTGGACCCAGATGGCTCTGGAGGAAAAAGTGAGTCTGGTGTTAGCACAGTACCCCCTCACTCAAATTCAATTCATGTGCTTGTCTTGACATCACCTCCTTGATGTTTTGATCTTCAAAAAATGAACAACAAAACATAACATTATTACATCACATTACTTAACAATCTAAGATGATACTACCCTGAGATCAAGCTATTAGTGATTTCAAACTTATTTAGTAATGTTAGCACACTTCCCCTTCAGTCATGTCCTAACCATTAGTGATTCTTAACTTCTGGTTATCTGCATTTTTCTATCATATATACCTCACTCCCTTATTCCCATCCTTCTTCCAGCAACCCTTTAATGTAACGCACACTCTAATATTACTTTAGGCTTCCAAAGTACTCTCTGGAATATGTGTTTTGTAGGTAACAAATATGCTTTTGTTTTAAATGTTTTTCTTTCCCACACCTTTCATTTTCTGATTCTTACTGAGGAGTACATCATTTCTGATGACACAGGCTCCTGGGTGCCTTCTCCAACAATGGTCACATTTTCATTCGACCCCATCCCCCACTTACTGATCAAAGTAAGAGAATTGGGATATTTCTTGCTTTCCTAAACTTTCAGCCTCTCCCTCTATTTCTATCTCTTGGTAATCTTTGCTTCTTTTAGGTTCACTCAACCCAAATTTGTAATTCAATAAAAATTCTGATAGCTGATGTGTCCTGAGCCCCAAGATATGCACCTTCTTTCTTCAGTGTTCAGTGAATAATTCAGTCTTTTCTTCCTCCCAACTCCTGCTATTCTTCAACATACATAATAATACTTACTTAAAAACTTACTTCCCATTTCCTCAGCTTATTCATTTCTCATGATCTACTCTTCATGAATTCAACTCACATCAGAAAGAAATTATTATAATCTTGCCATCACCTAAAAATTCTCCATTTCAGTATGAACCTTGAAATTTCCTATTTAATCACAATCATTGATTATACTTATAACTTCTGTCTTGTAACTCCAAACCCTGTTCTTTACCCTTGCTGTAACATTTAATCCCTTGTCACCTCAGTACTTGCATAAACAATTCCCCTCCCTTTGCCCTCTCCCCACCCTGCTCCAGTAAAACTTTCCTCCCTTTACCATCTTGACCCCTCAGTAAACCATTTCAGCTCTATAAATCTTTTGCCCCATTTATCTTATTACAAACTTTGCCTTTAAAAGTTATAGCTTTGGATTGTATTCACCAATGGATGTTTCTAATGTGAAATAAAGCTAGAGAAAAATCACAAAACCATGTTCACTGGACACCCCAAAATTCTGTTTTATGACTTCAACTGATCCCTCATTGGAACAAAGTAATCCTTTTATACCTCCTTAATTGTGTCACTGTTTGAATACAAGTGACTTTTCCAACTCTTTCCACTGGAAAACATCAAGGCCATTCACTGATGTTTTTTCATCTCCGTTCTTCCTCAATTCATGTATTTCAGATCCCCTTTGACACTATTTTGACCTTTACCACTATTTCATGTAATGAAGTGGCTCTTCTCTCTGCAAGGGCAAATCCCTTACAAGCTCACTTGCCCAAGTTATCTGCTCTCTGAGACCTTTATCACCTTCACTTTCTCAGTTGTTTACAAATTCTGTCTACTAGCTACTTCCCCTCTTCCTACATATGTGTGTGTGTGTGTGTATACATATATCCCATTGTTAAAAACCTTCAATTGATTCATTTATCATGGCTGTCATCTATCTCCCAAATCTTTTGTGACTCTAATCCTTGATTAGTAGTTCCTCTTAAGTTTATAAAATCTAGTTTCTGAACTTACCATTTAATTCAAATTGTTCTTTCCAAAATTATTAGTAATCTCCTAATTGCCACACCTAATAGCCTTTTCGCCATCCTCATCCTTCTTGAAGACCTTTGTTACTATTGAACATCACCCTCCACTTGTTCTCTTCTCTCTAGGCTTTCAAGACTCTAATCTCTTCTGGTTATTTTCCTTCCTGACCATTTATTTTTAGGTAATTCTCTGGTAATGCCTAATAACCAAGGATGTACAACATAATTCTCTCCAGGGTCTTTTTTTCTTCTACCTTAATAATGTTTGCTTAGTAATTTCATCAGTTCTCATGAATTCAATTAACAACTCTATGTTAATATTTCTCATAATACCCATCCAACTCTTAGTTCTTTGCTGACCTCCAGTTTCATATTTTCAACTAAATATTCGGCATCTTGAACTATATGTCTTAATGAATATATCAAACTCAATAAATCCAAAATTGAGCAAGTTATCTTCACCTCCAATTCCTATTCCCTCCTTAATTTCCCTGTAACTTTTAAGGGTATCATCCATCCAGTCACACAAGGTCATTATTTAAATAGTAGTCTTGACTCCTCACTCTCTCATACTCCTGTTATAACCAATTTGTTGCAGTATCCTTTCAATTCTTCCTTTGTAACATCTCTTCCATAGAGTTCCCTTATCTTCTCTGACACTCTCATTACCCTCCTTCAGGTCCTCCTCACCTCATACCTGGACGATTTAAAAAATACTGACATTTTATGTCTCTTTCATAAGACCCTACTTATGCTAGTTCATTTTCCACTCAACTATTAAATTAATCTTTCTAAATAACAGGATTGATCATGTTATAATTCCACCCACTCAATAAACAGTGGTGACTCCCTATTACCTCCAGGATATAAATGCAAATATAAAATATTCCTCTTTGGAACTCAGACCTCTTCAAAAGTAGCTCCTCCTACTTTTCCAGTAACTTAGATCCTCCTGATTCCAGGACCAGCATTCTCTTCACTGCCCTGAAGATTATTTGGGCTTCCCAAATGAGTTCTTTACATGTAATAGCTATCACAAATATTTATTAAGAATTTAAACTAAAAGTGAGTCAAATTTATAAGAATGTAAGTCATTCTCCAATTGGTAAATGGACAAAGGATATGAATAGGCAGTTTTCAGAATAAAAACTCAAAGCAATCATTGATAATATGAAAAAATACTCTACATCATTATTGTTTACATATATTGTCTTTATTATTTTATTTATTTACACATTATTAAAATATTCTTGTAAGAATAAACATAATGCCTCCTCCCCCACAAAAATATAAAACCTCATGAGAAATAAAGTGAAAGAAAGAGAAAAAATTATACTTCAGTCTGTGTTCTGATACCAACAGCTCTGTCTTGGGTGGATCACTTTCTTTATCATAAGTCCATCAGAGAAGGTACTTCCATATTTTTCCACAGTTGCTATTGCTGATTGTAATTCCATACATCCATTCTTCCCCACTACCATTTATTATATTTTCTATCTCTTTTTACCCTGTCCCTCTTCAAAAATGTGCTGTGGGGCAGCCTAGTGGCACAGTGGACAGAGCACCAGCTCTGGGGCCAAGAGGCCCCAAGCCTACATCCCATCCCAGAGACCCAGCAACCACCCAGCCCCTTGTTCCAGGACAGGCCACCCATTCCCATCACCTAGCAAAAAGTAAAAGGGAAAATGTGTTATATCTGACTATCCTCTCCCATGATCTACCCTCTGCTCTGTCACCTACATTACCCTTTCCACTCCTCCGTCCCCTTTCTCTCCTTTTTCTTCTAGATTTTTATACCTTATTGAGTATATATGCTTTTCCTCTCTTAGACATTTCTGATGAGAATGAAGGCTCCCTCATCCCCCTCATCTTCCCCCTCTTCCATACCATTGGAAAAACTATATGAAATATCTTTTCCATGAGAAATCTTAGCCTATTCTACCTTTCCTTTCTCTTACTCCCAGTACATTTTGTTTCACCCATTGATGCCATTTTTACAATATATTATACCTTCAAATTCATCTCTCTCCTGGGCCTTGTCTACATATGCTCCTTCTAACTGCTCTATTAAATGGGAATGCTCGTTTTACTATTAGTATCATCTTTCCATGCAGGAATACATGCAGTTCATCATTAAGTCCCTCATAATTTAGCCTTCTTGTCCACCCTCTCTATGCTTAATCTAAGTCCTTGCCCAAGTGTTTTGTCCAAGTGGCTTGCCCAAGTAAGTGAAGATCAAACTTTCAATTCAGCTCTGGTGGTTGCAACAGAAACATTTGAAAGTACGCTGTTTCATTCATAGTCCATCATTTCCCCTGGAAGAGGATGCTCAGTTTTGTTGGGTAGTTGATTTTCAGTTGCATCCAAGCTCTTTTGCCTTCTGGGATATTATATTCCAAGTCCTATGAACTCTTAATGTGAATGCTGCTAAGTCCTGTGTAATCCTGACTGTAGCTCCATGATATTTGAATTGTTTCTTTCTGGATGCTTTTAATATATATTCTCTTTGACTTGGGAGTTCTGGAACTTGGCTATAGTATTCCTAGGGTTATTTTTCTGGATCACTTTCAGTAGGAAATCAGTGGATTCTCTGAATTTCTATTTTACCTTCTGCTTCTAGGATATCAAGGCAAATTTTCTGTAGAAATTTTTTATTATTTATTTTTTAATTTTTCTTTAATTTATTTACACATTACTAAAATATTCTTAAGAGTAAACATGATACCCCTCCCCCACAAATGTATAAAACCTCATGAGAAATAAAGTAAAAGAAAGAGAAAAAAATGTGTTTCAGTCAGTGTTCTGATACCATCAACTCTGTCTTGGATGGATCACTTTCATTATCATAAGTTCATCATAAAAAGTTACTTCTATATTTTTCCACAATTGCTGTTGTTGATTGTAATTCCCTCTATTAATTCCTCCCCACTACCATCTATTATATTTTCTCTCTCCTTTCACTCTGTCCCTCTTCAAAAATGTGCTATAGGGTAGCCGAGTGGTACAATGGACAGAATACTGGCCCTGGGACCAAAAGGCCCCAAGCCCACATACCCACCCCAGAGACCCAGCAACAACCTGGTCCCGGACAGATCACCCAATCCAAGCACCTTGCAAAAAGTAAAAAAGAAATGTGTTATATCTGACTATCTTCTCCTAGGATCTACTTCATCCTCTATCACCCTCATGCCCCCCTCCCCTCCCTCAGTCTTGCTCTCTTTTTTCTTCTAGATGTCTATACCCTATTGAGTGTGCATGCTGTTTCCACTCTGAGCCATTCCCGATGGGAATGAAGGTTACCCCATTCCACCTTGCCTTCCACCCTTCCTTACCACTGAAAAAGCTGCATGAAATATCTTTTGTATGAAATATCTTAGTGTATTCTACCTCTCTTTTCTCTTACTCCTAGTACATTTCTCTTTCACCCACTGACACAATTTTTACAATATATTATATCTCCAAATTCAGGTCTCTCCTGTGCCTCATTTATAAAAACTCCCTGTTCTATTAAATGAGAAGGTTTATATGAGTATTATCAGTATCATCTTTTATGCAGGAATATACACAGTTCATCATCATTAAGTCTCCTCCCCCATCCACCCTCTATATGCTTAATCTGAGTCCTGTAATTGAAGATCAGACTTTTTGTTCAGCTTTGGTTGTTGCAACAGAAACATTTGAAAGACCCCTGTTTCATTGAAAGTTTAACTTTTCTCCTGGAAGAGGTTGCACTATTTTGCTGGGTAGTTGATTCTTGCTTGCATCCCAAGCTCTTTTGCCTTCCAGAATATTATATTCCAAGACCTATGAGCCCTTAATGTAGTTGCTCCTAAGTCCTGTGTGATACGGATTGCAGTTCCACAATATTTGAATTGTGTCCTTCTAGCTATTTTAAACATTTCCTCTTTGACTTGAGAGTTCTGGAACTTGGCTATAGTATTCCTGGGGGTTGGTTTTTTGGTTTCTATTTCTGGGGAAGATTGGTGGATTCTCTCAATATCTATTTTACCCTCTGCTTCTAGGATATCAGAGCAATTTTCCTGTAGATACTCTTTAAAAACGAGGTCATGACTTTCAGGTAGCCCAATAATTTTTAAGTTATCTTTTCTGGCTCTTTTTTCCAGATCAGTTTTTTTTTCAATGAGATATTTCACATTGTCTTCTACTTTTTTCATTCATTTGGTATTGTACTATTGTGTCTTGATTCCTCACAAAGTCATAAGCTTCCTTTAGCTCCATTCTATATCTGAAGGATTTCTTTTCCTCAGAGAGCTTTCTTATCTACTTTTCCATCTGGTCAATTCTGATTTTTTTTAGGTTTTTGCAAGGCAATGGGGTTAAGTGGCTTGCCCAAGGCCACACAGCTAGGTAATTTTTAAGTGTCTGAAGCCAGATTTGAATTCAGGTACTCCTGACTCCAGGGCTAGTACTCTATCCACTGTGCCACCTAGAAGCCCCCAATTCTGATTTTTTAAAGCATTCTTCTCCTAAAAACTTTTTCAACTTTTTATCCATCTGGCCTGAGCTGGTTTTTAACATGTTATTTTCTTCAGCAATTTTTTTGGATCTCCTTAAGTTGCTGAATTTGTTTTCATGTTTTTCCTGCATCTTTCTCATTTCTTTTCCCAATTTTTCTTCTATTTCCCTTACTTGATTTTCAAAATCTTTTTGAACTCTGTCATAGCCTAAACCCAAGTTCTATATTTCTTGGAGTCTTTAACTGCAGAAGCTTGGACTTTCTTATCTTCAGATTGAGTATTTTGATCCTCCATGGGACCAAAGTAAATGTCTATTGTCTGGTCCCTTTTTTCCTGTCTACTCATTTCCCCATCCTGTGCCTGGTTTTGGGGTGCTTCCTGAGCTTTTGAGTATTATGGGAACACCCCCCCCCCCCAAGGACCTCAGTGTGTGAGACTCTGACTGCTCTCCTGGTCTGTGAATTACCACAAGCACACCCTTCTGCCCCGGGGCTGTGAGGAAGGGTTCCTGCTCTATGGGGGCCCTAGACTGATACCAGGGTCTGAATGTGGTCAAAGCCCAAGAGTTCTGTTCCAGGGGCAGAGGACAGACCTTGGCAGTCTCCCTCCAATCCCTTACCTTCCTTCAGTGGGCTGAGCACTCAGAGTGCAGCTGCCTGGTGGCTCCTGCTGGGCAGCTCCATGGACCTACTTCTGTTTCCTGGTATCTGGGCTGCCAGCTGAGTTGAGCACCATGGCCACGGTGTGGGCCTGGGCTTCACAGTGTTCTGGAAGAGGTCTCCTTGCTGATGTTTCCAAGTTGTACTTGGTGCTTCCTGGTGTGCAGGTCAGGAAACTGCTTCTGCTGCTGGTAGCCTGTGCACCCAGGCACCCTGGGGCTGCTCCCATGAGGCTGAAATTCCTTACCTCCACCACACACTGCTCCTCCAACCCAGCAGATCAAAGTTTTCCCCACTATTTTCCAGGTTACCTTGGGCTGGAGAATTGCCTCACTGGATCTATCTGTGGATTCTCTCTCTTGAAAATTTAGTTAGAGTAATCATTTTAAGGTTTTTGAAATATTTTGGACAAAGTGCCTAAGAGAGGCTCTTCTGCTCTCATCTTGGCTCTCCCCCCTGAAAATTCTTTTAAAATGAAGTCAAGACTCTTTTCCTGATCATGACTTTCAGGTAGCCCAAAAAATTTTAAATTGTCCCTCTTGAATCTCTTTTACAGATCAGTTCTTTTTTCTTTTTCAGTGAGATACTTCATATTCTCTTCTAGTTTTTCATTCTTTTGGTGTTGAATTATTGTGTCTTGATTTCTTGCAAAGTCTTAGGCTTCTTTTAGCTCCATTCTACATATGAAGGATCTGTTTTCCTCAGAGAGCTTTCTTATCTCCTTTTCCATCTGGCCAATTCTGCTTTTTAAAGCATTCTTCTCTGATTTTGTTTGTGCAAAATCTTTTTAAGTAAATCAAAGTTATCTATTTTGTATTTCATGAAGTTATTTATCTCTTGTTTGATCATAAATATTTCTCTTCACTATAGATCTGACAGGTAAAATATTCATTGCTCTCCTAATTAGCTTATGGTATCACCCTTAATGTTTCAATCAATCTGAAGATAACAAAGTCCAAGCTTCTGCAGTTAAAGACTCTAAGAAATATAGAACTTGGGTTTAGGCTATGACAGAGTTCAAAAAGATTTTGAAAATCAAGTAAGGGAGATAGAAGAAAAATTGGGAAAAGAAATGAGAAAGATGCAGGAAAAACATGAAAACAAATTCAGCAACTTAAGGAGATCCAAAAAAATTGCTGAAGAAAATAACATGTTAAAAACCAGCTCAGGTCAGATGGATAAAAAGTTGAAAAAGTTTTTAGGAGAACTGTATCTTGGTATGGAATGGATTTTGGTTTACCCTTAGTTTGTGCCATACTATTTTCCAATTTTTCCAGCAGTTTTTGTCAAGTAGAAAGATCTTATTCCAGAAGTTAGGATGTTATAATTCATCAAACAATGGATTATTATAGTTTATTTAGTGCTGCATCTTATACCTATCCTATTCCACTGATTGACTAATCTTTTTATTAGGTATTATCAAATAGTTTTGATATTTCCACTTTATAATATAGTTTTAGATCTGGTGAGGTTTAATTTAATTATTCTTAGCAATATAATAATGCAAGGAAATTCCAAAGGAATTACAATTAAAAATTTTATCCATCTCCAGAGAAAGAACTGATGATGTCAGAATGTTGATTGAGGGCTACTCTTTCTTAACTTCTATTTTTTTGTCTGTGATTTCTTTTACAACATGATTAATATGGAAATATTTTTGCATGACTTAATAAGTAACATTTCATATTGCTTACCTTCTAAATGAAGAGTAGGGGAGGTAAGGAGAGAAAACATTAGAAACTAAAATTTTTTTAATGAATGTTAAAATTATTTTGACATGTATTTGTAAAAAATAAAATTTTAAACAATAAAAATGGCAGTTACTCTACTTATAGAAAAAAGTGAAGAAACAGTCTTTACCCCTATAAAGGTCATACTCTAATAATCATAAAATATTTAAATTTATTAGAATGAAAAACAAATTAAGGTACCTATGATACCATATTTGTTTCATTTTAGTATTGTTCTCAAACAACCAATAGTTAATGTTTCAGTCCCTTCTTTATGAAAATGAAATGATTAAATTAGAGTAGGAGATAAGATTTAGAGGGTATTCCTTTTCAATTAGGAATAGATAAACTAATAGAGCATTTTAACTTTTTCAAATCTGAAACTCTGAGCTTCTGAGAGTAAAGCTTTAAGGTTGATTTTTATTTTTTCATCACAGCAATATATATATATATATAGATACATCATTAGTTTCATATATATATGAAATATATACTACATATATAGTTATGAAATAATTATATATACATGAATAAATACATTATTTATTAAGACTATGGAAAGTATTCTTTCCATACTTTTATCCTGCATTTTTTTTGGAAATCAGTAAAGATAAATAAATAAGACTTAATTAATAAATTAATAAGATATAATTAAAAATTAATAACATTTAAGATTTTATTAGCACTTATCAGATGCCCGCAGGTATGTAGTAGTCATCTTAGCACTAAGCTACAATCATTTTCCTATATTCATGTACAATATTATGAACAACAAATTACTAGGTAGTGATAAAAATGTGTTCAAAATAAGGAATGAGTAGAGCATGCTATAATAATATCTTCAATATTTTAAATAATCCAATCCAAGTATTTTTATCATCATCAAATAATAATTGAAATCATGTAATCATTTTTGAAATCATGTAATCATTTTATTTTCTAAGATAATACATACATGTATATATATATGTATACAGATATAATCTCAATTCAATTTTGCAGCATTATAATCAAAATATATTAGATATTATAATCTCCATTTACAGTTGAGGAAAGTTTGGACTTTTCAGAAGATAATTGATTTGTCCATTGTTGTGTAACTCACAAGTATCAGAGAGAGGTGAAATTCATACCCACATCTTCCTGAATTGGAGTTCATCACTATCCTTCTCACTGCCGTACTTGATATGTTCAAGTAGCAATGTAATTAGTACTATGAATTTCACATATGGCCACTCAGGATATGAAGCCTGGCCTTCCAAAGTTGTATCCAAGTAATCAAGAGAAGATACTGACATAACATGTTAGGTAATAGTTGTGAAATGTGCTATAAAGAAAAAGGAATAAAGGATGTGAAATGAGTTAGAGAGATATCATCCAGACTGACCAAGTCTGTTGACTAAAATGTCTACTAAATATGTTTCTGCTATTGATAATTAATACTTTCCACATAGATAACCTTGAACCTTGCTGAAAATCCCAGGGAAAGAACTCTTAAAACTTTTCACTAATAAACCATTCCAGTGCTTAGCATTTTCTCTTAACTAAGAATTTTATTGTGAACCCCAAGGTAAATACTAGAAAGCTTTATTTATCACAAATTATTATAAATAATTGATTAATGACTCTAAGTTACTTTCAATTTTAATTTAGTCCTGTTCATAATACTTTATCATCTGGAGATTTGAATCAAATATTACCTTATTATTTGGAGACTGAAGTAGAATTAGTCATTCTCCAAATACTTAAAGTCACTTTTCCACTTATTTTCTTCAAGCAAAATCACCAAAATTCATTTAATCTTTTTTAATTCTTAAAAAATTTGAAGGTTTTTAATTTCTTATTTATAATTTTGCCAAGTTCTCCAAAAAATATTGAATCTAAAAATGAGCTTTGTTAATCTTTGATCAATAGCAAAATTAATGATATCTAACTCTCCCAATACATTATTGAAACTTTTAAAAAATGCTTAAAACCTTATGATTAATAACATTAATACAATGACTTAAACTTTTATATCTTTTCTTAAATTTCTACATATGTATTGCTATCTAACAATTCAATTTGTCTATCCTTGAGTAGAACACCTCCTACATCATAATTATTCATAGTCAGACACAGCTAATCAATGCATTAGCAGTATTGGAAAATGAATTTCTGGTTCTTAATCATTACTACATCTTTGTTCACTAAAGGATAGAAGATGTGTCTCATCTTTAATCCTTTGACATCCTTTTCATTCACTGATTTGGTCAGATTTATGAATTTTTCAAGGTTTTTTTTCTCAGATTATTGTTGTGGTTACCATGAAAATTTCTCATAGTCTTCTAATTTTACTTGTACCATTTCATAAAGTCCATCATAGTCTTCATATCTTATGATGCAATATTATATTATTGTCATGCCATCTCATAAATGATGAACTATGTTTCATTTCTAATTCTTTACAACAGCAACAAAATAATATTGTTATAGAATGTATAGATACTCTTCTCCCATTATTTTTGATTCCCTTGGGCTATACATCATCATCATCATCATCATCATCATCATATTAATCATAGTTGTCATTTATGTTTACACTATATCAGGAAATTTGCCAAGGAATTTAAATATTATTTCCTTTTATCCTCACAACTATTATTATCTCATTTTTATAGATGAAGAAATAGAAGGCCAAAGAGGTTAAAAGACTTGACCAAGGTCACACAGTTAGTAAATTTTTCAGACTCTCTTTGAACTCAGGTCTTCTTGACTCCTAGGGCAACTAAATAGTGTAGTGAATAGAGTGCTGGGCCTGAACTCAAGGTTATCTAAGCTCATATCTGATCAGAGATGCATATAGCCTGGGCAAGTCACTTAATCCCTTTAAATCTGTAAAAATGGGGACACAGTAAGGAAGGAAATAGTTAACAGCTCCAATATGTTTGCCAAGAAAACTCATAGACAAAGTTATAGGGACATGTAAAGTTGAATAAAACTGATTGACAACTTCCTGATTTAAGGATGAGTGTTTTATTCTCTGAGTTACTTACCTTCATACTAATACAGGTGTATGTAGTATCTATTGGTCAAAGAGTAGGTAATCTTTAGTGATCTTTTATATATTGTTGCACACTGTTTGCCAAAATGATTGAATTAGTTTAACTTTTATTTACTTTTCCCAATTTCTTTGATATATTTGCTCATCTATCTGGCTTGTGGCTAGTGTTGTAGGGATTCTCTGTAAGTTAAACTGAAGATAGATTGATATTTACGTATTTGTGTGATGCCATTCTGGTGTCACTAGTTACCTTCACAGCAGTGTAAAGTATCATTTGCCTTAATTGGTTTTTAGCTTCAATTCCTTGCTTTTGTTATTTCTTCTTGACTGTCCATTTTCAAAGAGGACCGTGACATTAGGGATGAAATATGATGATATGTGAGTGAGGGAGTGGTGTATACAAAGTCCCTAGCCTCACTTTCTCCTCCAGAGCCATTTGGGTCCAGTGGTCAGATGTAGTTGGCCCTGGATGTAATTGCCAACCTTTGTTTTTTCAAACTAAGGTCTGAGTTTGACCAAGACAACAACCAATCAGAAATTAGGCTAAGTAAGAAAGAAATGAGACAAAGAATGACTTTCATTATATAAACAAATACACAATAAAATCAGTCTGGGAGGAGTCTGGTCAAAAAGAAGCAATTGTTATGACCAAGTAGAAATTGGTCTAGGATCTCTTCTTGGCAAATCAAAGACAGTCAGAGTGATTTGTGACTGGTAAATCCCAAGATATCTTGCCAGTTTTCAGCAATAAAAAATTTACATTGCTTTGGGCAAAGCAGCCACAGCTAGAGGGAGGAATGGAGGGAAGGCAGGAAGAAGGGAGAGAGGAGAGAGAGAGAGAGAGAGAGAGAGAGAGAGAGAGAGAGAGAGAGAGAGAGAGAAAGAGAGAGAGGTTTTGTTTTTCCTTCATTCTCAAAGAATGCCAAGATATGAGGGATGTGATGTCATGATATGCAAGTGAATTAGATTTTAGTGAAGAGGACTGGACAAGGTCAATAGTCTCACTTTCTCCTCTGGAGTTTTCTGACTCAAGTGGATCAGGGTAACTGGAGGTGGCACTCTTTTGACTGACTATGATTTTAGAATTTCTAGCTCCTGCAGAGAAGAGTGATAGATAATATATGGACATGAGGGAAAGCAGGATACTCTTCCTTTAGAATTTTGCTCACGATTATACTGTCTTATGGGCCACTTCTCTTGACTCCAATTGTCTTTATTCTAAGTGGAGAGATTCATAGTATGAGTGTACAGTGCAGACTTCCATATTTGTACATTTGTACTTCAGGATATGAAAAGAAGCCATGGTGGCTCAAATCAGTTGTGGAAGAGCAATTTATCCCAATTAAATGATTGAAATTGTCTTTTTTCTTGATCTTTTGAACAGACCTATTGTGAGAAGTGATACCATATTATTTAACATTAGACAAGTTCTTTCTTATTTTTTTTCTAATTTATTTCAACAGGAACTGTGGGTTCTCTCTGACATATTTTGTCAAATATGCTTGTTATTTACTGGCATATCAATTTCATGTTCACAGTCTTTGATGTTTTATTGCCAAGTAACTAGTAATTATTCCACATAAATGTTTTGTAGTTAATAAAATTCTATCCAGATTAATAAGGTTAATAAGTGATATTGTTGCTTCTGCATGTTAATAAATAAATAAAATTTTGGTGATTGAAAAGCTGAGACATAAAATAGATTATAACATTGTGCCCCAAGGCTTTGGCAACAATTGAAACAAAGTGTTTTGAAATAGAGCAAATTGGCATTTCATTGACTTTCAAAGTACTGTCTTTCCAAGCAAGACACCTGGTTCAGCTACACAAAACAGCTATTCAAAATTAAAGCCCAAGATTTTGTTTGCAAACGGTATATGAGGGCCACATGGAGTCTTTCCAGGAAAAGCTGTTTTTACTTTTCTCCCTGGGAAAGATGGTTATGAAAAAAAAAAACCAAAAAAAACAAAACCCTGCTATTGACAGAAAATCAAAAGTCTTAGGGATGTGAACTTTTAAAAATTATTTTTAAACCAAAACCTCCTATAATGCAGTGAAATATTCGAACTATAAAAGCATTAAGTTGAATAAAGGAAGGTCTATATATTATAGAATGCCAAACCTTAGAAGTTGTTGGCCCTGCCTCCCTTAAATAAAATCCTTATTTACTCAGCTCCACCCCAAATTTTAAACAACTTGCTCTAAGTTTCATTTGATTTGGATTTTATCTCAAAAAGAAAAAAATGTTTTACAGTGCCTTTCTTTTTTTAACATTTTAAAATAGCTCTATTTGAGATCTTGCTTCTCTCTTTTTGACAAGATCAAAATGTAATAAGATTTGCAGTTGGGAAGGATTTAAAAAATCGTCTAGATTAATTGATTTTTACAGATGGATAAACTGAGTCTAGAGGAATTTTAATAATAACTATAGTCATGTAACTAATAAACTAGTTAGAGACAGGATTTGAACCCGGAATTTTCTCAATTTTAGGTCAGGTGCTTTTTTCTATTAAACCATGCTGCTACTATGAATATGGGAGCTCAGGGAAGATTTCTATTTGCCAAAGATTGAACAGAGAGGGAATATAACATCAGGTAAAACCAGACACTTTGCATAAGCTTTCTGTGTTGAGGTTGCTTCATTTATGTAATGAGAATGATAAAAGGATTTCTAAGTTCCTTTCTAGCTTAAATTAGTTTGAATTATGAAAGTTGGCTGTTGGTTTTTGTTCATTCTGAAAAAGACCCAAAATGACATCATTATGCTGGAGTCAAGCTATAGTGTGTCTGAATATGGTTTATCAGACCAATACTAGCTCAGAAGTCTCTACTACAAATCAAGTATAAATAGTCTAGTATATGAATGTTTAAAGTGGAGATGTCTCTAAATTTGAATGTCCCGTGTTTCTATTGAGCTACAGCAATTCAGTCTTGCTCACAGAGTACAGTGGGGCTACTTTGATGTGGGCATGATATCCAGAACACTCTTTGGCCAATGTCTTCCTTTTCTCACAATCAATTCCAAAATTCTTCATAGAGACTTAAATAGGGTATGAGTTCTTCCAATCTCCATGTAAACACTTGCCTTAGTGAGTTCCCCATAAAATTATCTTTTAGGTAAACACATGTTGAACAATGTGGTCTGAACATTGAAGATGTACTTTCTGCAATAGAATCTGATTGCTTGGAATTGCAGCTCAGTGATATACTTCAATGTCTAGTACCTTATCTGGCCAAGTGAACATCAGACTCTTCCTAAGACAATTCAAATGGAATCAATTATTTTTCCTGGCATGATGCCCATATCCTGTAGTTTTCACAAGCATACAATGAGGTCAGTACAATGGCTCTGTAGAATTTCAGTTTGGTATACAATCTAACATTTCTTCTCTCCCACTCTTTTCTTTGAAACTTCCAAACTTTGAACTATTTCTGGCAATGCAAGAATCAAATTCATTATTTATGTGTATATCCCTGGAAAGTATACTGCCAAGGTTAGTGAACTTATCCACAGTATTCCATTTGCAGTAACCAATGGTTCCATATATGTATGATGTGGAACTAGCTAGTGGAAAACTTCTGTTATTTTGATGTTAATTAGCAAGCCAAAATTAGCACAAATAGCAGAAAATTGATCCATACTTTGTTGCATTTCAGTTTCAGAGATTACACTGAATTCACTAACTGGAAAAAAGAGGTACGGGGAAGCTAGGTGGCACAGTGGATAGAGCAGCAGCCCTGTAGTCAGGAGGACATGAGTTCCAATCAGGCCTCAGACACGTACTAATTACCTAGCTGTGTGACCTTGGGGAAGTCACTTAAGCCCATTGCCTTACAAAAACCAAAAAAAAAAAAGGTACAAAATCTCATTGAAGAAAATTATTTCATAGAAATTAGAATTAGGCAAGTGAAAGCTAATGATTCCATGAAGTATTTCAATAAAACAAAATCACAGTAATGAAAAGGTAGAAGAAAATGGGAAATATCTCATTGGATAAAGAACTGACTTGGAAAAATGATGGAGGAGATATAATTTAGTAATTATTATACTACCTGAAAGTGATGATCAAAAAAAAAGAACCTAGACATCATTTTCCAAAAAAAAATTATCAAGGAAAACTGCCTTGATATCCCAGCAATAGAGGGCAAAATGGTAGTCAAAAGAATGCATCAATTACCTCCTGAAGGAGATCCAAAAATGAAAACTCCTGGGAATATAATGTCCAAATTCTAGAGCTCTCAGGTCAAAGAGAAAATATGCCAAAGCAATGAGAAATAATATCATTTAAATCTAATGGCTCCATGATTAGGATAATACAAGATTTAGAAACTATATTACAGGATCAGAGAATTTGAAATGTGACATTCCAGAGGGCAAGGAACTAGGACTATAAATAAGAATGACCTACCAATCAAAAATGAACTTAATCCTTCAAGGTAAAATGTATATTTAATGAAACAGAGGTCTTTCTAACATTTCCAATGTGTTTTCATGGAGCAGGATAGAAAATTTGACTTTCAAATACAAGATTCAAGAGAAGTTTAGAAGGCTATATACATGAAGTCCAAATCACAAGGTTTCAATAATGTCAAACTGTCCATATCCCTATAATGGAAAATGATATCTATAACTCCTAACAACTCTATCATATAGGGAAATTTGAAGGAGTGTGATAGATAGGGGTCATAATTATGGTGGGACAAAAATCTAAAAATTAAATTAAGGGGTTGAAAGATGGATGTACTGGGTGAATGGGGAAAGGAGAATTATAATGGTGAAAATTATCTCACAAAAAAGAGATAGTAAAGGAAGGTATTTTACAATGGAGTGGAAGATAGTAAGGATGGTGGTCCATTAATGCTTAATCCTTACTCTCATCAGAATGTCTTCAAACAAGAAATAACATACACAATCAACACATTATAGAACTCAATCTTGCTCTTCAGGGATATAGGAGTGAAAGGGGATAAAAGAATGACTGATAGAAATGATTACAGATTAGGGGAAGTGGTGAAAAAAGTAAAATAGTTTGAGAAGGGATAGGGTGAAAATAGAGAAAAAAGGATAAATGTGAGAAAATAGAATGGAGGGAAAAACATTTCTATTAAGCCTATTTATGAATGCAGTGGGATGAACTTACCCATAAAATGGGAGCAAATAGTTGAATGGAATAAAAATCACAATTCAACAGTTTGTTCCTTACAAGAAATACACTTGAAACAAAGAAACTCACAGAATTATAGTAAGGGTTTAGAACAAAATTTATTATACTTTAACTGAAGTAATAAAAACATGCAGGGGTTAGCAATAATGATTTCAGACAAGGAAAAAGAAAAATAGATCAAATTAGGAGTTAAAAAAAGGAAACTACATTTTACTAAAAAGTACCATAGACAATGAAGTAATAGCAGTACTAAACAAATTTTCACCAAAGTATATAAAGACTAAATTCTAAAAGAAAAAGTTAATAGAGTTGCAAGAGGAAATAGACAACAAAATTGTATAATGAGAGAACTTAATTTTTCCATTACAGAGCTAGATAAATCTAACCAAAGTGTGAACAAGGAAGAAGTGAAGAAGCTTAATGAATTTTTAAAAAGTTAGATATAATAAAATACTGGACAAAAAATTTGAAAATAGAAAAAATTATACATTTTTCTCAGTGGTACATGGAACTGAGACAAAGATTGACCATGTGTTATGGTATAACAGTTTTACAAACAAATGTAGAAAAACAGAAATATTAAGTGCATCCTTTTCCACATCATAATGAAATAAAATTGTAAGACCATAGAAACACAGATTAAATATTAATTATAATTTATATAATATAATTCTAAATGATAATATCATTATATTAAGTTGGGCAAATAACAAATCAGAGAAACACTAAAAAAAGAAAGAGAACAATGAGACAGCATGCCAAAAGTTATGGGTGCAACCAAAACACTAATTAAATGGAAATTATATCTCTAAATGTTTACTTCAATAAAACAGTGAAGGAGCAGATCAAAAAGAAAGAAAATAAAAATGCTCAATTAAACATCAGATTGGAAATACTGAAAATCAAGAGACATAAATAAAATTGAAATTAAAAAATCTTTAAGAATGAATAAAATTAGGAACTACTTTTATGAAAAAAGAAAATCAGTAAACTATTGATTAATTTAATTAAAAAAGAAGAAAGAAATAGTAGTGTCAATCTCCACTAAAGAAGAGGAAATTAAAGCAATCATTAGTAATGATTTTATTCAATATTTGCCAATATTTGTAGCAATAAAGGTGAAATGGATGCATATTTAAAATATAGCTTGCCCAGATTTATATAAGATGAAATAGAATATTTAAATAACTTTATCTTAGATAAAGAAATTGAACATTACAACTTTTCTGGAGAGAAATTTGGAACTACACCCAAAATGGCAACAAAAATGAGCATACCCTTTGATCCAGGAATACCACTATTGGGTCTATGCCCTGAAGAGATGATGAAAAATGGTAAAATCATCATTTGTACAAAAATATTCATAGTAGCCCTGTTTGTGGTGGCAAAGAATTGGAAATCAAGTAAATGACCTTCAATTGGGGAATGGCTTAGCAAACTGTGGTATATGTATGTCATGGAAGACTACTGGTTTATTAGAAACCAAGTGGGATGGGAATTCAGTGAACCTGGAGGGATTTGCATGAACTGATGCTGAGTGAGATGAGCAGAATGAGAAAAACACTGTACACCCTACCAGAAACATGGGGGTGATGATTAAACTGGATGGAAATGCTTATTTCATCAATGCAGCAATCAGGGACAATTTGGGGTTGTCTGCAATGGAGAATACCATCTGTATCCAGATAAAGAACCGTGGAGTTTGAACAAAGTTCAAGAACTATTCTCTTTAATTTAGGGGAAAAAACTGCTATCTTACTGTCTGATCTTGTTATTTCATTTACTTTATGTTTCTTCTTTAAGGATATGATTTCTTTCTCATCAAGCTGAAGTTGGATCAATGTAAACATGGAAACAATGTAAAGACTGACAAATTGCTTTCTGTGGGGGTGGGGGAGAGAAGTAAGATTGGGGGGAAAAATTGTAAAACTAAAAATAAATAAAATCTTTAATAAATAAAAGAAACTGAAGATTAAGAGAAGAGCCAAGATCGCATAGAAAAGCCAGGAATTTCCTTAAGCTCTCCTAGAAACAATATTAATCAAGTCTCTAAAGTGATTCTGAAGCAACAGAACCCATAAAAAGAATTCCATCAAAAGCAATTCCAGGATTAAAAGGGAGTGTATCCAGAGTAGGGAACAGAAACTCCAGTTTGGGAAAGCAGATCATGACTGTGATCAGCAGGATTCTCAGTTATAAGAGAGATCTACAGTAGAAGACCTGGAGTCAGAGTTCAGTAAGCCAAGGGCACAATAGATAACTTGGCAGAGCTCTAACACAGGTAGTCCAGATTTCCTTTTCAGGAAACATGATGTCCCAGACCAGTGAGCAAAGTAGTAGCATGCAATAACTCCAGCCCAGGGAGTAAGCTGCTGGCATTACCAATCCAGAAGACTTCAACTCAGTGAGCAAGTCAGTAATACTCCCAAACCAGAAGATCTCAGCCCAGTGAGCTCTCAATGAAGAAGGTCTGTGAGTGGGTCCCTTCCCCAAGACAAGAAGCTTGGAACAATTACTCAACTTAGAATGAGAAAAAAAAATCAGAGGAAAAGCTGGGGTTATAGAAAGTTAATTTGGAGATAAGAGCTGACAAAACAACAGCTCATAAGGATGATGATGGTTGTCCTTCATCATCAAAGAAGAACATAACATCAGGTAGGTGATGCCATGATAAGTACATGAATTGAATTGGATTTGAGTGAAGAGGTGCTATGCTGAGTCACTAGCTTCATTTTCTCCTCTGGAGCCATTTGGGTCCAGTGACCAGATATGAATCAGGAAAAATGTAGATGGCACTGGATGTGAGACAATCATGGTAAAATAATTTGTCCAAGGTTATATAGCTAATAAGTGTCAAGTGTCTGAGGCTGGATTTGAACCCCTAACTTCCTGACTCTAAGGCCAGCACTTCATCCACTGTGCCAATTTACTGCACTGCTCAAAAAGAATATGACATTAAAAAGCATTACATGTTAAGATATAGAAAAGAATATGAATTGGTCCTCAACCCAAATAGACTTCTTGGAAGAACTAAAAAAAGTTTTTAAAAATCAAGTAGACAAATTGGAAAAAGATATGGAAGAGAAATTTATAACTACAAAAGAAAGCAAAAAAAATGACTGAAGAAAATAAATCCTTGGTGGCAGCTAAGTGGCGCAGTGAATAGAGCACCAGCCTTGGAGTCAGGAGTACTTGGGTTCAAATCTGACCTCAGACACTTAATAATTGTCACTTAACCCTATTGCCTTGAAAAATCTAAAAAAAAGTCCTTTGGCAAAAACAAACATGGTAACAAGAACTTTAAAAATATAATTGACCAAGGATATGCAAAGGCAAATTACACTTGAGGAAATCAAGGGAATCTATATTTATATGAAAAATTGCTCTAAATCACCACTAATTAGAGAAATGCAAATCAAAACACCTCACAGACTAGGCAATGTGATCAGAAAGGGCAATGATCAATGTTGGGAGGGATGTGGGAAATCTGGGATGCTAATGTATTGTTGGTGGAGCTGTGAAATCACCCAACCTTTCTGGAGAACAATTTGGAATTATACCCAAAGGACACCAAAACAATGTGTATATCCTATGATACAAGAATTACACTACTGGATCTATATCCTGAAGAGATTATGGAAAAGGTAAAAACAACATTTGCACAAAAATATTCATTGCAGCCCCGTTTGTGGTGGCAAAGAATTGGAAATTAAGTGAATGTCCATCAATTAGTGAATGGCTTAATAAACTATGGTATATGTGTGTCAAGGAACACTATTGTTCTAGTAGAAACCAGGAGGGATGGGAATTCAGAGAAGCCTAGAAGGAGTTGCATGAACTGATGCTAAGCAAGATGAGCAGAACCATAACACTGTACACCCTAATGGAAACATGGGAGTGATGATCAACCTTAATGGACTTACTCATTCCATCAATGCAACAATCAGGCACAATTTTGTGGTATCTGCAATGGGGAGTACCATCTGTAGCCAGAGAAAGAATTGTGCAGTTTGACCAAAGACCAAAGACTATTACCTGAATTAAAAAAAAACCATTATCTTACTATGCAATTGTGCTATCTCTTATACTTTATTTTTTTCCTTAAAAAGAAGATTTCTCTCTCATAATATTTAACTGAGATCAATGTATACCATGGAAAAATGTGAAAATTAACAGACTCTTTTCTTCCAGTCAAGATGGCAGAGAGAAGACAGGCACTGTGATAGGTGCTCTCTTGTTCCCCTCAGAAATAACATGAGAGAAACCTCTTAACAGAAATTCTTATCAACAAAACCCAGAAAGAGACGCTAGGAGAAGAGCACCTACCAAGGTCTTTCTCAGGGGACCATGGGTGAACTGGGAGATAAGAACAGAGGATCAGCTCAGGGATGGCAGCTGAGGGAAGCCAGAGGGTCAGCCTCAGCCATAGAGACTTCAGTGAGTGACGGGTGTGAGACCCAAGTTTAGCACAGAGTCTCAGAGCACACCTGGAGAACAACCAGCTGGTCTGGGGACATGAGCTCCATACTTTCAGCAGAACCCTTTGGCCTAAACAAATAATAAACAACCCCCCACAAGCACCCCCTCAGGGTAACAGAATTCACTCAACAGAAAGAGATTAACTCCCTCCCCCAGGGTCCATCCCAGTGTTCATCCCCCAACTCAGACCCTGCTTCTGAGGACCTCACTCCAGATAAAGAAACCAGCACACCCTATTGGCTGTCCCTTGGAATTACTAAGCCAAGTGAACAAAGCCTCTTCAAAAGCAAACCTCTGAAAAACAGCTCCCCCCACCCCAATACAGGGTGAAAAAAGGTCAGAGAAAAGGGAGGCCCATGGAGAAACACTAAGAAGAGACAGATTCTAACCAAGAGAGATCTAGCACTGGAGAGGAGAATATGAATAGGTCTCCAGCTGAGAAAGATTTCCTTGAAAAAATCAGGAAGGAGTTTAAAAATCAATTGGGAAAACTGGAAAAAGAAACTCAAGAGAAAAATATCAGGCAACAAGAAAGCAAATCCTTGGAAAATACAATTGGACAAATACAAAATGTCATTAACTCTGAGATCTTCAATTGGGCAAATGGAAAATAGAAAATGATTCTCTCAGATCCTCAATTGGGAAAATGCAAGAAGAAAATGATTCTTTCAAAACTACACTTGGGAAAATAAAAAAGTCCTTCAAAAATAGAATGAACAAACTGCAAAAGATGCTGCAAAAGATAAATGAAAAAATATCTTCTCTAAAAAAATGAAAGAAATCGACAGAAACTAATGACTTCATGATACAAGAAGATTGTGTTAAACAAAACGAGAAGATTGAAACAGAAAAAAATTATAAAATACCTCATCAGCAAAACCACTGACCTCGAGAACAGATCAAGATCTGAGAATCTGAGAATTATCGGCCTTCCTGAAAACAATGAAGACGGGGGGGGGGGGGGGGGGGGGGGGGGGGCGCCTAGATTTAATATTACAGGATTCAGTGATGGAAAATTTCCCTGATATCATGGAACCAGAGGGCCAAATAGTTATTGAAAGAATACATATATCCCCTCCATAAAGAGATCCTAAAATGAAAACACCAAGGAATGGTTTGGCCAAATTCCAGAACTATCAAATAAAAGAAAAAATCCTACAAGCAGCCAGAAAGGGAAAAAAGTAAATATCAAGGAGCCACAGTAAGGATTACACAGGACCTTGCTGCAGCAACATTAAGGGGTCAAATGGGACAGGAATGAGATATTCTGAAGAGCAATGGAGCTTGGAATGTAGCCAAGAATCCCCTACCTGGCAAAGCTGAACCTTCTCTGCCAGGGAAAAATATGGGCATTTAATGAAATGAGAGACTTCCAGGATTTTGTGATGAAAAGACCAAAGCTAAATAGAAAATTTGGACATCACACAGGAGGTTCAAGAGACACATGAAAAGGTAAAAAAATCAAACTGATATACAATAAGGTGAAACTGGCTATATACCCAATTGTGAGAAAGATTCTCATAACTCTTGAGAAGTGAAACTCCATTAGAGAGAATATAAATAGCCAGAAGTGATGGACACTCATAACTTTTCTGTAACTCAGATAGAATGATATAAAAACAATTCCTCCTTAAAAAGGGGGTCAGTAAGGAGAAGGGAGTTTGAAGGGAGACTAAAAGGGGTAAATCTCATTACATCAAGAGGTACAAAGGACCTTTTGTAATTGAGGGGAAGAAAGAAGGAGGTTTGAACCACCAGAATCTTCATCTCATCAGTCTTGGCTTAAAGTAGACTTAGACACACTTAATCAAGTTAAGAAACTCATCTTACCTTTCAAGCATTGACAGAGGGAAAGGGGAGGGGGGGACAAGGAAGGGGAGAAAAAGGGGAACTAAAAGAAGGAAGAGAAAAAGGGGAAAAGGGAAAGGGGAAAAATGGGAGGGGGGTTGATAGAAGAGGGCAAATACACTGAAGGTGGTGGTATTCAGAAACAAAATACTGGGGAATATGGATAAAGGAAAAAAGGGGAAAAATACAAACAGTAGCAAGATAGCATGGAGGGCAATAAAGACTTAGTAATTATAACTTTGAATGTGAATGGGGTGAACTCTCTCTTAAAATGTAAACAAATAGAAGAGTGGATTAAAAACCAGAATCCTATAATATGCTGCTTACAAGAAATTCATTTGAAGCAGAGAGACATATAGAATAAAGGTAAAAGGTTGGAGAAAAATATATTTTGCTTCAACAGAAGTTAAAAAAGCAGGGGTAGCAATCCTTATCTCAGAAAAAAGCAGCTGCAAAAATGGATAGCAATAAAAGAGATAAGGAAGGAAAATTTATCCTCCTAAAAGGTACCATAGACAATAAAGTAATTTCAATACTAAATTTGTATGCACCCAATGGGACAACATCCAAATTCTTAGAGGAAAAATTGAAAGAGCTACAGGAAGATATAGACAGAAAACTCTACTAGTGGGAGACCTCAACCTCCTGTTCTCAGATTTGGATAAATCTAATCATGAAATAACCAAAAGAAAGTTAAGGAGGTAAATAGATTAATAGAAAACCTAGATATAATAGACCAATAGAGAAAATTGAATGGGGATAGAAAGGAATATACTTTTTTTCCTGCAGTACATGGCACTCACACAAATATTGACCATGTACTAGGACATAAAACCTAATGATCAATTGCAGAAAGGCAGACATAGAGATTACATCTTTCTCAGATCATAATGCAATAAAAATCATGCAATACTGGGCCAGTGAGAAA
Source organism: Macrotis lagotis (assembly GCF_037893015.1). NCBI lineage: Eukaryota > Metazoa > Chordata > Mammalia > Peramelemorphia > Peramelidae > Macrotis > Macrotis lagotis. Next base: position 504,742,572 of record NC_133658.1, read on the forward strand.
TGGACCAATAAATAATTGGAAAATAAATAACCTCAATTTAAAGAATGAGTAGATTAAGCAACAAATTATAGAAAGAATTGATTATTTCTTCCTAGATAATGATACAAAACACCAAAACCTATGGGATACAATCAAAGCAGCTATCTTTAAATTAAATTAAATTAAATCTTTAAATTAGAGAAAGAAGAAATCAATGAACTAAATATGCAAATAAAAAATTAAAGAAAAAATTAAAGCCCCCCAATTAAGTACCTAATTAGAAATTCTAAAAATTAAAGGAGAAATTAATAAAACTGGAAGCAAGAAAACTATTGAACTAATAAATAAATCCAAGAGCTGGTTTTATGAAAAAAAACAAAGAGTTGATAACTCTCTGGTCAATATGATTAAAAAAGAAAGAAGAAAACCATATTGTTATCATCATAAATGAAAAGGGTGAACTCACCACCAATGAAGAGGAAATTAAAGCAATAATTCAGAAATATTTTGCCCAACTATATGCCAATAAATTTGACAATCTAAGTGAAATGGATGAATATTTACAAAATTATGTTGCCCAGATTAAATGAAGAGGAAATTAAAAACATAAATAACCCTATCTCAGAGAAATTCAACAAGCCATTATTGAACTCCCTAAGAAAAAATCTCCAGGGACAGATGGATTCACAAATGAATTCTATCAAACATTTAAGGAACAATTGGATCCAATTCTATTTAAACTCTTTGGAAAAAATAGGTAAAGACAGAACTCTGCCTGAATCTTTCTATGACACCGATATGGTGCTGATACCTAAACCAGGAACAGCTAAAACAGAGAAAGAAAACTATAGAATTATCTCCCTGATGAATATAGATGCAAAAATCATAAATACAATCTTAGCAAAATGATTACAACAAGTTATCACTAGGATAATACATTATGATAAAGTAGAATTTTTCCCAGGAATGCAGGGTAGGTTCAATATTAGGAAAACTGTTAGCATAATTAATTATATCAATAACATACCTATCAGAAATCATATGATCATATCAATAGATGATGAAAAAGCTTTTGACAAAATACAGCACCCATTCCTAATAAAACAGTAGAGAGTGTAGGAATAAATGGTTTGTTTCTTAGAATAATAAGCAGTATCTATCTGAAACCATCAACAAACATTATATGCAATAGAGATAGGCTTGAGGCATTCCCAATAAAATCAGGGGTGAAACAAGGATGCACATTATCTCCACTACTACTCAATATTGTATTAGAAATGTTAGCTTCAGCAATAAGAGAAGAAAATGAAATTGAAGGAATTACAATAGGGAAGGAGGAGACAAAACTCTCACTCTTTGCAGATGACATAATGGTATACCAGGGGAATTCCAAAAAGTCAGCTAAAAAAGTACTAGAAATAATTAGCAATTTCAGGAAAGTAGCAGGATATAAAAAGCCCCTCATAAATCCTCAACATTTCTATATATGACTAGCAAGATACAGCAGAAACAGCTAGAAAGAAAAATTCCACTGAAAGTAACCTCAGGGGGCAGCTAAGTGGCACAGTGGAAAGAGTACTGACCCTGGAGTCAGGAGTACCTGAGTTCAAATCTGGCCTCAGACATTTAATAGTTACCTAACCTTGTGGCCATGGGCAAGCCACTTGACCCCACTGCCTTGCAAATAGTAAAAAAAATAAAAAAGTAACCTCAGGCAAAATAATACCTGGGAGTTTACCTGACAAGGAAGACTCAAAAACTTTTTTTTAGGTTTTTTTGCAAGGCAAATGGGGTTAAGTGGCTTGCTCAAGGCCACACAGCTAGGTAATTATTAAGTGTCTGAGACCGGATTTGAGCCCATGTACTCCTGACTCCAAGGCTGGTGCTTTATCCATTACACCACCTAGCCACCCCTCAACAACTTTTTGAAAATAATTACAAAACTCTTCTCACCCAAATAAAATCAGATTTAAATACCTGGGCAAGTATCAACTGTTCATGGATAGGTCGAGCTAATATAATAAAAAAAATGACAATTCTCCCAAAATTAAACTACTTGTTTAGCACCCTACTGATCAAAATTCTAAAAAATTCTAAAAAAATTCTTAAAAAAACTACTTTAATGAGTTAGAAAAGTAAGCAAATTTATATCGAGTAATAAAAAGTCAAGAATTTCCAAAGATTCAATGAAAATAGTGCAAAAGAAGGCAACTTAGCCTTACCAGGTCTAAAATTATATTATAAAACATGTCATCAAAACTGTCTGTTCTTGGCTAAGAAATAGAGTCATGGATCAGTGGAATAGACTAAGTACAATAGCAGGAAATGATTATAGTAATCTGCTGTTTGATAAACCCAAAGAGTCCAGCTATTGGGATAAAAACTCTCTCTTAGATAAAAAACTGTTTGGAAATTTGGAAGTTAGTATGGAAGAAACTTAGATTAGACCAACACCTCTCACCTTATACCAAGATAAGATCCAAAAGGGTACAGGAAGGATTTAGACATAAAAATAATATTATTGGCAAAGAAGAAGGTGAAGAAGTAGTTTACCTGTCAGATCTATGGAAAGGGAAGCAGTTTATGACCAAGGAAGAGATATAGAACATCATTCAAAAGAAACTATATAATTTCAAAAGAAATGTTATGAATTGGGAAATAATTTTTACAACTAGCATTTCTGGCAAAGGATTCATTTCAAAAATATACAGAGAACTTAGTCAAATTTTCAAAAAAAAGCCATTCCCCAATTAACAAATGGTCAAAGTATATGTAAAGTCAATTTTCAGCTGAGGAAATCAAAGTGATCCATAGTCATATGAAAAAATTGTTCCAAAGCATTACTTATTAGAAAAATGCAAATTAAAGCATCTCTGAGATACCACCTCACACCTCTCAGACTGGTCAATATGACCAGAAAGGACAATGATCATTGTTGGAAGAGTTATGGGAAATCTGGGACACTAATACATTGTTGGTGGAGCTGTGCCTCATTCAATCTTTCTGGAGAGCAATTATGCCCAAAGGGCAACAAAAATGTGCATACCCTTTGACCCAACAATACCACTACTGGGTCTATACCCTGAAGAGATGATAAAAAGAGTTAAAAAATCACTTGTACAAAAAATATTTATAGCAGCCCTGTTTGTGGTAGCAAAAAATTGGAAATTAAGAGAATGTTCTTCAATTCAGGAATTGCTCAACAAATTGTGGTACATGTATGTCATGGAACTCTATTGTTATATTAGAAACCAGGAAGGATGGAAATTCAGGGAAGCCTGAAAGAATTTGCATGAACTGATCCTGAGTGAGATGAGCAGAACCAGAAAACCATTGTACACCCTAACAGCAACATGGAGGCAATGATCAATCTTGATGGACTTACTCATTCCATCAGTGCAACAACCAGGGACAATTTTGGGCTATCTGCAATGGAGAATGCCATCTGTATACAGAGAAAGAATTATGAACTTTGAACAAAGACCAAAGACTATTACCATCAAATTTGGAAAAAAAGTTATATTATTAAGTAATTTTACTTTCTCATACTTTGTTTTTCTTCCTTAAGGATATGATTTCTCTGTCATCACATTCAATTGAGATCAATGTATAATATGGAACCTATATAAAGACTAACAGAATGCCTTCTGTGGGAGGGTGGGGAGGGACATAAGAATGGGGAAAAATTTAAAACTCAAAATAAAACCTATAAAAAAGAGAGAGAGAGAAAAAAAAGAGGGCAGATAGGTGGCACAGTGGATAAAGTACCAGCTCTGGAGTCAGGAGGACCTGGATTCAAATCCGGTGTCAGACACTTAGTAATTACCTAGCCGTGTGGCCTTGGGCAAGCCACTTAACCCCATTTGCCTTGCAAAAACCTAAAAAAAGAGAGGAAAAAAACCTCAAAATAAATAAAATCTTTCTTAAAAAACAAAAAATAAAATGCCTTCTGTTGGGGGGGGCTGGGGGAGGGAAGCAAGATTGGGGAAAAATTGTAAAATTCAAAATAAATAAAATCTTTCTTTTATAAGCAAAAATAGTAGAATTGACCAAATAGAAAAGCTACCTGAAGAAAATAATTCATTGAAGAATAGATTGGGGTAAGTAGAAGTTAATGACGCTACAGTCATCAAGAATAATTCATGAAAATTTTTTTTTTAAATGTCGAAGTAGAAGAAATATATAATAGCTCACTGGATAACAACTGACCTGGAAACAAGATCCAGCAGAGATTAATTAAGAATTATTGCAGGGTGGCTAGGTGGCACAGTGGGTATAGCACTGGCTCTGGAATCAGCAGTACCTGAGTTCAAATCCAGCCTCCGACCCTTAATAATAGCTGTGTGGCTTAGTCAAGCCACTTAACCCCACTGCCTTGCCTTGAGAAAACCAAAAAACCCTTGCAAAAAACAAACAAACAAAAAGAATTATTCAACTACTTGAAAACCACGATAAAAAAAAGAACTTAGGCAAAATCTTTTAAGACATCTTCAAAGAAAATTGTTCTAATATAGGAGAATGAGAAGGGCTGATAGTCAATGAAAAAATGCACCACATCCTAAAAGGAATCACAAAATGAAAAAGTCAAGTAATAATGTAGCTAAGTTCCAAAATTATCAGACCAAGGAGAAAATCCTGCAGAAAGACAGAAAGAAGCAATTAAAATACCAAGGAACCACAGTCAGGATTATACTTGGTAGCATCAGCATTAAAGGATTAAAAGACCTTGGATATAATACATCAGAGGGAAAGAGTATCAATTATAACCAAATATCTGCTACCTAGAAAATTTTAACATACTCTTTCAGGGAAAAATGTATATTTATCAAAATATATGTCTTTAAAATTTTCCTAATAAAAACAGAACTGAAAATAAAATGTGATCTTCATACAGGAAATATAAGATACATAAAACAAATACCAGGGGATAAATAAAAAAAAAAAGATTGTTAATCAATCAGAATAAACTGGTCACATCCCTACAAGAGAAGAAGATACTAATAACTCTGGAGCACTAAAACTCTTTTAGAGGGAGTATATACTTAGACTGAAGATATGGGCATAAGTTGATTTTAATACGATGATTAAAAAAAATTAAGACCCTTAAAAAGGGGATTGTGATGGGATGAGACAAAAGGGGAGGTATAATGGGGTAAATTACATCACATAAAGAGGCATAAAGGGCCCATTAAAGTGGAAGAAAGAAGTGAAAAGGGAGAATTTATAGAATCTTACTTTCTTCAGATTTGGCTCAAAGGGGATAACACATACATTTAGTTTGACTTAGAAATTTATCTTGGCCTTCAGGCAAGAGGAGGGGAAGGTAGAGAAGGGAAGGAGTAATTGAGAGAAGGAAGAAAGCAAGGGAAAATTAAAAGGAAAAGGGAAAGAGAAGGGAGAGGAGCTGATAGAAGAGGGGAAGTAGAGGGAGACAGCATTCAGAAGTAAAACAGTGGTGAAGAGGGATAGGGTGAAAATAAAAGGAAAATAAAAATGGAAGAGATAGAATATGGAGTAATAAAGAGTTATTAATTATAACTGTGAATGTGAATGGAATGAACTCTCCCATAAATTGGAAACAGTTAGCAGAGTAGATAAAAAAACAGAAGCCTACAATATGTTGTATGCACATTTGAAGCAGAAAGTTATACACACACAGTAAAGATACACACTCAAGGCTAGAACACAATATATTGTGCTTCAGCTGAGGAGAAAAAAAACAGGGTCAGCAATCATTATCTCAGACAAAGCAATTTCAAAAATATATTATATTCAAAGGGATAAGGAAGGCAACTATATCTTACTAAATGTTATCACAGACAATGAAGTAATTAGAATACTAAATGCAAATTCTTAGAGAAGGCAAATGAGTTACAGGAAAATATAGACAGCAATAGTATACTGGTGGGGGACCTCAACCTCCTTCTCTCAGAATAGATAAAGCTTAGATAAAGCTAACCATAAAATAAACCAAAAAGAAGTTAATGATGTGAATAGAATTTTAGAAAAGTTAGATATGATATGCCTCTGGAGAAAAGTGATTGAGGTTAGAAAAGTATATACTTTTTTCTCAGAATACATGACACCTACACAAAAATTGACCACACACTAGGGTATAAAAATATCATCAAATGTAGAAAGGCAGAAATATTAAGTGAATCCCTTTCAAATCATGATGCAATAAAAATCACGTGTAATAAATGACCATAGAAAGATAAACTAAAATTAATTGGAATCTAAATAACCTAAATTTAAAGAATTAGTAAATCAAACAATAAATTATCAAAATAATCATTAATTTCATCTTAGATTATGACAACATTGGGAGAACATACCAAAATATGTGGGATATGGTCAAAATAGATAAAAGGGGGAATTTTAAAACTCTAAATGCTTACATGAATAAAATCAAGAAAGAAGAGAACAATGAATTAGGTTTGAAACTAAAAACACTAGAAAAAAGAACAAATTAAATATCTCCAATTAAATACCAAATTAGTAATTCTGAAAATCAAAGGAGAGATTAATAAAATTAAAGTAATAAAATTATTGATCTAATGAATAACACTGAGTTAGTTTTATGGAAAAAACAATAAAATGGATAAACCTTAGTTTATTTTGATTTTAAAAAGAAAGAAAACCAAGTTACCAATATCAAAACTCTAAAGGTGAATTCATGATCAATGATAAAGAAATTTAAGTATTAATTCAGAGCTATTCTGCTCAACTGCATGCCAATAAGTTGGAAATGAATGAATGTTTACAAAAAAAATGAATTACCCAGGTTTATAGAGAAGGAAAATAAATATTTAAATAACCCCATTTCAATTTAAGAAATTGAACAAGATGCAAAAATAAAATATTAGCAAAGTGATTATAGCAAGTTTTCACTAGGAGAGCACTTTATAATCAGGTAGGATTTATACCAGGTAGGCAGGGATGGTTCAATATCAGCATATTTGACTATAAAAATAACAAAACAATGCAACAAGCATTTTATGTAATGAGGATAAACTAGAAGCAACCCCAATAAGATCAGGGGCAAAACAAAGATGCCCAATATCACATTCAATATTGCTTTAAAATATTAGCTTTAGCAATGAGAAGAAAAATAATTCAAAGGAATTTGAATAAATAATGAAGAAACAAAGTTCTCAATCTTTGTAGATAATATGATGGCATACTTAGAGAATCCTAGAAAATCAACTTTAAAAACTACTTAAAACAATTAGCAATTTTAGAAAAGTTGCAGAATATAAAATAAATCCACATAGATCATTAGTATTTCAATATATTATTAACAACACACAGCAGCAAGAGATAGAAAGAGAAATTCCATTTAAAGTAACTGTAGACAGAGGAGGCTAGATGGTGCAGTGGATAGAGCACCATCCCTGGAGTCAGGAGTACCTGAGTTCAAATCGGGCCTCAGACATTTAATTACCTAGCTGTGTGTCCTTGGGCAAGCCACTTAAATCCATTGCCTTGCAAAAACTAAAAGATAAATAAATAAATAAATAAATAAAACAAATAAATAAATAAACAAACAAATAAATAAATAAATGAAGTAACTGTAGACTATATAAAATAATTGGGAGTTTAACTGCTAAGGCAAACTAAGAAATGTTGTGAAAAACAATTTTAAAACACTTCTCACACAAATAAAAGATCTAACTACTGGAGCAAATGGCAATTGCTCATTGGTAGGCCTAGCTAATATAACAAAAATAACAATTCTACCCAAATTAAATTGCTTATTCAATGACATACAAATCATAGTTACAAAATTTTTGTTTTATTGCACTAGAAAAATAGTAACAAAATTGAAATGGAGGAACAAAAAGTCAAGAACATCAAGGGATTAATGAAAAAAATGTAAAGGAAGGCTGCCTACCAGGTCTCAAATTATATTATAAAGCATAAATCATCAAAACTTTTTAATACTGACCAAGAAATAGAGTGGCGGATTAGTGAAAAGATTAGGTGCAAAAGAAACATTAGCAAATGATTATAGTAATCTGCTGTTTGATAAATCCAAAGATTCCAGTTTCTGGGATAAGAACTCACTCTGTTAAAAACTTCTGAGAAAATTGACAGTAAGGCCGAAACTAGGCATAGACTAACATCTCACACTGTACATAGCAAAATGAGGTCAAATTAGGTACAGGATTTAGACAATAAAAATTGATATCATATGCCCACTAAAAGAATAAGGAATAGTTTATCTCTCAAATCTATAGAAAAGGGAATAATTCATGATCATAGAAGAGCTGGGGGATATTCAAAAATGTATAATTTTTATTACATCAAATGGAGAAGTTTTTGCATAAATAAAACCAATGCAACCAAACATTAAAGGAATGCAGGAAGTTGGGAAGCAATTTTTACTAGTGCTTCTGACAAAATATTAATTCTTAAAAATATCAAGAACTGAGTCAAATTTTTAAGAATATGATTCATTCCCCAATTGATAAATGGTCAAAGGATATAAAAAGTCAATTCTCAGATGAAGAAATTAAAGCTACCTATAAGCATATGAAAATAATCTACATCATTATTAATTAGAGAAATGCAATTTAAAACAACCAAGATACCACCTCACAGCTATCAGATTGGTCATTATGACTAAAAAGGAAAATTATAAATATTGGAGAGGATGTGGGAAAATTGGGACATTAATGCTTTTGATCTGTAGCATTGCGAACTGGTCCAAACTTTCTGTAGGGTAATTTGGAATTATGCCCAAAATGCTATAAAACTGTGCATAACCTCTGATCCAAAAATAACACTACTAGGTCTGCATACCAAAGAGATCATGAAAAAGATAAATATCCCACATCTACAAAAATATTTATAGTATCTCTTTTTTGTAATGGCAAAGAATTGGAAATTGAGGGGATGCTTATCAATTGGGGAATGGTTAAACAAATTTTAGTATATAAATGTGATGGTATATTCTTATTGTTTTGGAAATCATGAGGTTCATGGCAGCTAGGTGGCACAATGGATAGAACATCTGCCCTGGAGTCAAAAGTACCAACAAAGCACAGCAGGAAGAGATAGAAAGAGAATTTCAATTTAAAGTAACTGTAGACAACATAAAATACTTGAGAATCTGCCATGACAAACTCAAAAACCATATGGAAACAATTAAAAAAGACTTTTCTCACAATAAAATCTGATATAAATAATTGGGCAAATGACAATTGCTCATGGATAGGTCAAATTAATATAGTAAAAATGACAATTCTCCTTAAATTAAATCACTTACTTGATGTCATACCAATCAAACTAACAAAAATTACTTTATTGAGCTAGAAAAAATAGTAACAAAATTCAAATGGAGGAGTTAAAGGTCAAGATATCAAGGGAATAAGTGAAAAAAATGCAAAGGAAGGTGGCCTTGCTGTACCAGTTCTTAAATTATATTATACAGCATCAGTCATGGAAACTGTTTGATACTGGCTAGGAAATAGAGTCATGGATCAATGGAATAGTTTAGGTATAAAGGAAACAGTGGTGATTTACTATAGCATTCTTCTCTGATAAACCCAAAGGCTCCAACTTTTTGGATATTAACTTACTCTTTAATAAAACAGTGCAAGGAAAACTGGAAAATTATATGGTAGAAGGTAGCTATAGACCAAATCCTCATATTATATACCAAGATAAGGTGTAATTGGGTATAGGACCTAGACATAAAAGATGATATCATAAACCAATCAGTAGAATAAAATTATTCTAAATCATTACTGATTGGAGAACTGTAAATTCAAACATCTCTGAGGTATCAACTCTATCAGATTGACCGATATGATCAAAAAAAAGAAAAATGATCTATGTTGGAGAGGATGTGGGAAAATTGAAATATTAATGTACTGTTGATGGGGTTGTGAACTGATCCAGTTTTTTGGAAGAGCAATTTGGAACTACACCCAAAAAGGCAATAAAACTGTAAATATCCTTTAATCCAGCAATACAACCACTAGATCTATATCCCAAAGAGATCATAAGAAAGGAAAAAAAATACCCATAACTACAAAAATATTTATAGCATCTCTTTTTGTAGTGGAACAGAACTGGAATTTGAGCTAATGTTCATCAATTGAGGAATAGCTGAAGAAATTGTGGCTTGTGAATATGATGAAATACAATTTTTCCATAAGGAATCATGAGAGTAGGAATTTGAGAAAAGCTTGAAATGACTTGCCTTAACTGATGCTGGCTCAAGTGAGCAGACCCAGAAGAATATTGTACACACTGCTAGCAACACTGTGTGATGATCGAATATGGTGGACTTGCTTATCTCAGCAGCACAATAATAAAAATCATTTCTGAAAAAACTAGTGATGGAAAATATCATCCACATCTAAGGAAGGAAGTAATGAATCTGAATGCAGATCAAAGGTTACTATTTTTTATTTTCATAATTGGTTTTATGTTTTATCTGTTATTTCTTCTCTGAGTTTTAATTCTTCTTTCATACATGATTGATAGAGGAATATGTTCAACATACTTATACATGTATAAACTATATTAAAGTGTTTTCTGTCAGAGGGATGGCTCAGGGAAGATTGGGAGGGTGAAAAATGAAAAACTTAATACCTGACAAAGAAAATGATTGTTGAAAACTATCTCTTTCCCGTTTTTTCAGTCACTGACTTTTAAAAAAGTTTAATTTACATTTTTTATTTATTTAGAAATTACTAAAATAATTTTGTTGTAAGGGTAAACATAATCCCCTCCCGCCACAAAAATAAAAAAAAATTCATGAAAACTAAAGTGAAAGAAAGAGAAAAAATTGTGCTTCATCTGTGTTTCAATACCAATAGCTCTGTCTCTAGGGTGGATCACATTCTTTAGCATATGTCCATGAGAGAAGTTACTTCCATATTTTTCCATAATTGGTGTTGCTGATTGTAATTCCCTCTATTCAAACCTTCTCACTACCATCTATTATATTTTCTCTCTCCTTTCACTCTGTCCCTCTTCAAGGTGTACTGTGGGGCAGCCGAGTGGTGCAGTGAACAGAGCACTGGCTCTAGGGCCAAGAGGCCCCAAGCCTACAATCCACCCCATAGACCCAGCAACTACCCATCCCCGTGGTCCTGGACAGGCCACCCTATCTCACCACCTTACAAAAAGTAAAAAAAGAAAATGTGTTATATCTGACTACCCTATAACACCATCTAGCCTCTCCTCTATCACCTACATCTCCCCCTCTCCTCCCCTGTCCACTTTCCCCCATCCCTTTTCTCTCATTTTCTCTCATTCTAGATTTATTTGCCCTATTAAATATGAGTGTTGCTTCCTTTCTGAGCCATTTCCCATGAGAATGAAGGCTTCCTCATTCCCCCTCACATTGTCCCTTTCCATACCTTTGCAAAAGTTATTTCTTGACTCTTACATGAAATATCATAGTCTATTCTACCTCTCCTTTCCCTTTTAACTCCATTTTAAAATTATATTATACCTTGAAATTCAGCTGCCTCCTGTGCCTTGTCTATAAAAGCTCCTTCCAACTGCTCTTATAAATGAGAGAGTTAATATGAGTATTATCAGTATCATTTTCCCATGCAGGAATGCATAATTTACCCTTCTCATACACCCGCTCTATGCTTCACCTCAGTCCTGTATTTGAAGATCAAATTTTTTTTTCTGCTCTAGCTGTTTCAGGAGAAACATTTGAAATCCCCCTGTTTCATTGAAAGTCCATCTTTTCTCCTGGAAGAGGGTGTTCAGTTTTTCTGAGTAGTTGATTCTCCGTTGTATTCCAAGGTCTTTTGCCTTCTGGAATATTATATTCCAAGCCCTATATCTGCCTAAATCCTGTATAATCCTGACTGTGTAATCCTGACTGATATTTGAATTGTTTCCTTCTGGCTGCTTGTAATATTTTCTCTTTGACTTGGGAGTTCTGGAACTTGGCTATAATATTCTTTGGAGTTATTTTTTTTTGGATCCTTTTCAGAAGAAGACCAGTGGATTTTCTCAATTTCTATTTTACCCTCTGCTTCTAGAATATCAGGATAATTTTCCTGTAAAATTCTTTAAAAATAAAGACTCCTTTCCTGATCATGACTTTCAGGTAGCACAATAATTTTTAAATTGTCTCTTCTGGATCTGTTTTTTCCAGATCAGGTGTTTTTTCAACGAGATATTTTATATTTTCTTCTAGTTTTTCATTCTTTTTGTTGTGTTTTATTGTTGATTCCTCACGAATTCATCAGCTTCCATTCTATATTTGAAGGAAATGTTTTCTGTAGAGTTTTCTTATCACCTTTTCCATCCAGCCAATTCTGCTTTTTAAGGCATTCTTTTCCTCATTAACTTTTTGGATTGCTTTTTTCCATTTGACCTAAATTGGTCTTTTTTTAACATGTTATTTTCTTCACCATTTATTTGAATCTCTTTCACCAAGCTGTTGACTTGTTTTTCATGTTTTTCCTGAATCTCTCTCATTTCTCTTCCTAATATTTCCTTTACTCCCTTACTTGAATTTCAAAAATTTTTTGAGCTCTGTTATTTGAAAACTATCTTTGCATGTATTTCAGAAAATAAATACATTAATTTTTATGAAAGGAAAAAAGAAATTGAAGTAACTACCAAACTTCTTAAGAAAAAAATGACTGAACCATAGGCATTCATAAGTGAATTCTAACAAATATTTAAAGAACAATTAATTTCAATACTGTATAAAACACCTGTAAATTTAGGCAATTAAAGCGCCCTGCCTAATTCCCTTCATGACACAAATATTGTTTTTTTTTATGTAAACTAGGCAGTGAACAAAAACTGAGAGAAACCTATAGACTAAATTCCTTTTATGTATTTGTTTATTTATTTATTAATTTTCATCCATTTGTACCTGCATATATCCAAGTTACAAAATTTCCCTCCACCCTCCCTTCCCACTCCCATCCTCCCAACATGGCACAGTCAGGTTAGCATTTTACATACATATTTTGTCAAACATATTTACAAATTAGTAATTATTGCCATGAAGAATTAGCATTAAGGGAAAGAGATACATAAGAGATAATTTTTATAAAGTGTTCATCAGATTGAGAAAGTTTTTTTTTTCTGTGTGTTTTGTTTTCTTTTGTTTCTCTTCCTTTGGTTGGTGATAATATAGACCTTAACCAGTCAAATATAGTTGTCCTAATTCTCTGGACTGTCGAGAGGAGTTTCCATCAATTCATTTCATAATGTTCTTGATGTGTACATTGTTCTCTTGGTTCTTCTCCCTTCACTCAGCATCAGAACCCGTAAGTCATTCCATACTCCTCTAGATTCTGACCATTCATGGTTTCTCATAGAACAATAATATTCCATGGTATTCATGTACCACAGACTAATTTCCCTATTAAATATTGATGTAAAATTTTAATAAAATAAGTTAATTAAATAAATTTAATTTAAATAAACAGAATTATTAAGTGAGTAAATTTAATCTAAGTAAATAAAATTAATTTATTCAATAAATTTAATGTAAATAAACAAAATGCATGGAGATTACAGCAATACACCCCCCAAAAACATACACTGACCCGGTGGGATTTATATCAATAATGCAGACCTGGTTAATTATTAGGTAAAGTCTTAGCATTATTGGTCTTATAGATTACAAAAAAAAAAACAAAACAATAGCCATGATTATCTCAATACATACAGAAAAAATTTTTTCACAAAATAAAAATGTCATTCCTATTTAAAGACTCAATGAAGTATAGAGATAAACATAAACTTGATTAAAATAAAAAGACAGTATCTATTTAAAACCATCAGCAAACATTATTTTTAATTATATTAAGTTAGAAGCCTTTTGTTTAGGTTTTTCAAGGCAAACGGGGTTAAGTGGCTTGTCCAAGACCACACAGCTAGGTAATTATTAAGTGTCTGAGACCAGATTTGAACCCAGGTACTCCTGACTCCAGGGCTGGTGCTTTATCCACTACTCCACCTAGCTACCCTAGAAGCTTTCTTAATAAGATCAGAGGTGGAGCATAGATGTTCATTATCATCAGCATTATAATTTAACATTGTAATAAAAATGCTATGTATAATGATAAGAGAAGAAAAATAAATTGAAGGCATTAGAAAAAATAATTTAAAATAAATCCACTAATCTTTACAGATAATATATTATGATATAGCTAGAAAATCCTAGATAATCAACTAAAAAACTAGTCCAAAAAATTAACTTTAACAAAATTACAGGATATAAAATAAACTCACACAAGTCATCAACTTTTCCAAATATTATCAACAAGTTCAGCTAGAAGAGATAGCAAGAGAAATTTCATTTAAAATGACTGTAGCTGGTGTTGCTGTCTTTTTTTTCATCATTTTCAAAGAGGATCAGTGATATCACAGAGTGGCGTGTTGATTTGTGTGTGAATTGGATTAAATTGATACAGAGTAGCACAAAGTCTTCAACCCTCCTCTCTCTTTTACCAGCTGGTTAAACCTGGTGATGGCCTGGGATTGAGTAGATTAGCTTGGTGTTTTCAATGAAGTTCGAAATGCTCCACAGTGTCTCTAAGACCTTTGAAACAAATTATTATGATCCACTTGTTCTGCTAAAGGATATTTTTCACACCCTTGTGGTAAATATTCCTTAGCTCATTGATGGGTTTGAGACCTGTTAGTGTCTTTCAACTTGGTTTAATGAGTTTGCCAAGACAGATTTAAGGAGATGTGGCTTCTGTGCAAGTTACAAATCATAGGTAAGAGCTGTGACTGGTTGAACTCCAAAATGGATGAGAAACTGAAAATGGTTAACTAAACCCATACATCAAAGGTGCTAGTTCTCCTTTAACGTCACATACACTCTTGTACACAATTATAGGTTGTAGATAATATAAAATGCTTGGGAATCTACCTGTCAAGAGAAATTCAGGAAATACTAGAAAATTATTACAAAAGTTTTCCCACAAATAAAGACAGATGTAAACAACTGAAAAAATATTGTCATAGGTTTTTGAGTCAATAAAATAAATATGACTCCTCTACTTAAATTAATTTACTTAGTGTCATATCAATCAAACTAGCAAGAAAAAATGTTTTACAGATAGAAAAATAGTAGCAAAATTGATCTGAAATAACAAAAGGTCAAAAATGTTAAGGGAATTAATGAAAAAAAAAGTGAACAAAGGTGGTCAAGTAGTACCAGTTCTCAAATTATATTACAAAGCAATAAACATCATAACAATTTAGTACTTGCTAGGAAATAGAGTGGTGGATCATTCAAATAGATTAGGTAAATTGTAACAGTAATCAATGGTCACACTAATTTAGTGTTTGATAAATCCAAAGATCTAAGCTTTTGGGACAATAATTCACTATTTGAGAAAAGAATTGCAAAGGAAACTTGTAAGCAGTATGGCAGAAAATAGGTAAAGATACAATCTTATTCTGTATATCAAGGTCAAAATGCATACCTAATTTAGATATAAATGGTAATACCACAGACATATTAGGAGAGCATGGAATATTTTACCAGTAAGATATTTGGATAAGATCAAACAGGAGACACAGTAAAATGTATACTTTGATTATATTAAATTACAAATGTTTTGCACTACCAAAATGAATACAGTCAAGTTTAGAAGAGCAGAAAACTGGGTAAAAAAATCAGAATAAGTTTCTCTGATACAGGGACCATTTCTCTAATATATAAAAAAAATCTTTGAAGCACAAAGAACTAACACACACACACAAGCACCCCTACAAAGATATCATGGTTCCTTTTTTTCCCTTCCTGTTGTGCCTCTTGTTTCCTATATAGTCCTATAGAACGTACGTAGTCCTCCAAACAAATAGTACTACCCTAGAAAGAGAAAAAAAATTTCAATATAAAAAGTTAACACCTTTCCCTAAGAATCTATATATTTATTGTAATTCATAATTCTGTTCTTTTAGTCCCTTGTTCCAGATCCATTTACCTCCTTTTTCACCTAAGAACACCGTTCAACCGGGAATTTAATGTTATACGTACATGCCTTTTTGCTCTCTAGAAAGCTTTATCCAAGAAGTTTCCATTAAATAGTAAATTCTCCTTTATAAGCTAATTCTGCGAGCAGAACCAAGAGAACATTGTACACATTAACAACAACATTGTGAGTTGATGGAAGCAACTCTCCTCTTAGCAGTTCAGAGAATTAGGACAACCCCAAGAGACCATCTATGGTCTTCATCCAGATGAAGAAAAAAAAAAAGCAAAACAAAACAAAACAAAAAAATAAACCCTACAAAATCTGAATAAACAGTACATTCACTTTTAAAAAAATGTTTCTTATGCATTTTTTCCTATCTCTTTTCCTATTGTTTCTTTTCCCTCAATCCTACTTCCTCATACCAAAAATGACTAATCTGTAAAATGTTAAACACAAATACGTATGAACAATTTTCACCTGACTGTTCTCCTCTAAGGGGAGGGGGGCTGGAAAGGGAGGTTGGAAAGAAATTATGTAACTTTAAAATATGAATTTGCATGTGGATAAATGTTGAAAAACTTTCATGACATGAAATTAGAAAAATAAAACAAAATACCAATTAAAATTATCCACTACTCCTGGCATTTCTTTGCTTTTTCAGGATTTCCTTGTCATTTCAGTTTCTTTAATCTGCCCCCAGAATGCCAGTCCACTACTTTTACTTCTAGAGTCACATATTTTCTATGTGGATGATTCACTAGAGGAAATGCAGGTTTAAGGGCTCATATTTATTTCCTTCTAGGCAATCAGATTGTGTGTGATGTTTGTCCTCTTTTTTCCCTTTTTTTTAAGTTTTTGCAAAGCAAATGTGGGTAAGTGGCTTGCCCAAGGCCACACAGCTAGGTAATTATTAAGTGTCTGAGGCTGGATTTGAATTCAGGTACTCTTGACTCCAGGGCCGTTGCTCTATCCATTGTCCTTTGAAGAAGACCATGGCATCAGGGAGGTATATGCCATGTCAAGATTGGAAAAACTGGAAAATATAAATGAGGTGATTGTTTATATACTATATGTATTTGACCTAATTGAATAATTGGAGAAGTAGTATGTTTTAATAGAAAAAAGCACTAAATGTCCCTGACCAAAAGTATGGAGGAATAAATACTTTATCTGATCTGCATGACTTCTCAAATCTCTCCAATTTAAGAATTGAGTATAAGAGATAAAGTATTTTCAACTAACTAAAGCGTAAGCCACACACACACACACACACACACACACACACACACACACACACATACACACACAAACACACTAATAATCCTTTGAATTTAATAATGTAGAAGGCTAGTCCCTAATTCTTCAGTACTCGTTCAAGATGACCTGAACCATCATGACTGATCAAATTCAACTATAAGATTACAACAAAATTCAATTCAACTCCACAGCAATCTTCTTTGTATTGAGCAAACCTAAAAGACAGAAGTCTTGAGTATAGAAGCACTAAGTAATAGAACAGTATATTATCTATAATACTGGGAACAGAAGAAAATGGGGCAGGAATCTAGCCAGTATACATATGGATCTGCAAAGCCCGAAGATAGCTGAGGTCAGCTCTATGGCCACATAAACATTAATTTTCCTGATAGGGAGGAACAAAGAAAGATTTATGAGCTAAATATGGGAAAAACTCACAATCAAAGAGGAAAGAGTCAGAAAGTGATCAAAGAGGGGAAGAAGACTAAAATGAACTAAAAACCAGGGAAAAAAAACAAGAAAACAGATCAACAGAAAATATAGTTTTAACAGAAGGGAAAATGACCCCCCAGATAGCTATAAATATATATTGCAAAGCAAAAAATGAATTTCTGATAAGAAAGAAAATGTACAATCTGAAGAGAATGTGGAACCACTACTAAATGTTCCTGAGTGATTTAGAGTGAGAAGGAAAAAAAGAATTGTGAAAGCAGAATATATGGCCTATATAATAGAAATAATTGGTAGAAGAAAACAAAACTTGAATCCACAGTGGCAGAACTTAGCAAAAGTCAAAAGAGAAAACAATGAAATGGAAATACACTGTCAATAGAGATTTATTAAATATAATATTCCAGTCACATTAAATTTTGAAGATGCAAAAAGAAGTCTTAATGAATCTCATAATTTAATGAAGTAGACAATAATCAAATAAATATATGTACAAACACTGAACATATAAGATAAATAGAAGGAAGGGAGAATTAAGAATAGTTGTGTAAGGCTTCATGTAAAAGATAATTTTATTTGGGAATTAAAGGAAGTTAACTTGCATGAACTGATGCTGAGTGAGCAAAATCAGCAAACATTGTACACATTAACATCAACACTGTGAGATGATCAATTGTGATAGACACAGCTATCCTCAGCAGTTAAGTGATCAAGGAAAATTCCCAAAGATCCATTATAAAAATTCCATCTACATCCAGGAAAAATAGAATTTTGGAGTCTGAATTTTGAGTAAAGCATATTATGTTCACCATTTAAAAATTAGTTGTTTTTTCCTTTCCTTCTCATGCTTTTCTCCATAGTTTTAATTCTTCTTTTACAGTATGATTAATATGGAAATGTATTAAACAGAATTATACATATACAACCTATGTAAGATTGCTTGTTCCCATGGGGAAGATAGAAAAGGAAGGTGGTAGAAAAATATAGAACTCAAAGCTCACAAAAGGATGAATGTTGGAACTAAAGAAAGGCAATGAGTAGGGAGGAAGAGAGAATGCATTCCAGACATGGGGGGACAGCCAGAGCAAATATCTAGAGATAAGAAATGGAGTTTCTTCTTTGTGGGACATCAGGAAAGTCAGTGTCACTGGATCAAAATGTATATTATGAGTAGTGAGGTATAAAAAGACTGGGTAGGTAGGAGGAAGAAAGGTTATGAAGAATTTTGGACACCAAATGGAATTTTTAAATTTGATTCTGGTGGCAATAATAAGTCACAGTTTATAGAGTAGAAGATTGAATCTACCCTTTAGGAAAATTTCTTTGGTAAAGCAATTAAGGATGGTTTGGAGCAGAAAGAGACTTTAGGCAGGAAGATATCCATCATTGAATTATAGGACTTTAGATGTGAACTGAGAGACTATGCACTAGAGTATGACAGTCAATGAAAAGGGAGTCTGAGAAATGTTGCAAAGGTGAAACTAATGGACCTTGGCAATAGCATGGATATATAGGTTGAGAGATATTAAGGCATTGAACACTATATTAAGTTGTGATCCTGTGGGACTGGGAGTATGGTTTTGTTTTCTACAGTAATGGAGAGGCTGGAGCAGGAAATGTTTTGAGGGAAAGAGAAAGAATTCAGTTTTGGATAAGATGAGCTAATGCTATCTTCTAGTCATCCAGTTTGAGATGGCTAAAAGGAAGTTGGAGTCGAGAAATCAAAGGTCAGCCAAGAACTTGGAACAAGATAGTCAGATTTGAAAATCATCAGCATAGAGATGGAAATTAAATACATGGCAGCTGAAGAGATCACTAATTGAAGTAGTATGAAGGGAGAAGAAAGGAGGGAGACCATAGAACCCTTGGAAACATTTAAATATGACTAAAATTCAATATGAGTAAAATTCAGCATGAGTAAAAAATTCAATAAAGGATACTAAAGAGTGGTCAGATAAGTAAGAGAAGAACTGGTAGAGAGTGGAGTCCTGAATAACTAAAGGAAAAAATGAGTATCAAGGGGGGAAAAGTTATCAACAGTGTCAAAGGCTGCAGAGAAATCAAGAAGTATAAAGTTGGAGAAAATACTTAAAAGTAAAAGAAAATATAGAAGAAAAATAAAAAACAACAATGTTGAAAGAACATGATGTCTATAAAAGCAATATATTCTTGAAGGATGAATAGAGGCAAATTAGATTGATAGATTTTCCAAACATGAGTCAAAAATCCTGAACACCATGCTGCAAAACATAAAACAAAAAAAGCCACCCAGAATTCCTATACAAAAAAATTGCCAATTGAACAAACCCACATATTGACTGCTAAAAAATTGATAAAAATTCCAATATTCATTGTGATTAAATTCAATTATAATAAAAAATTCAAGCAACCAAGAAAAAGATATTCTAGGCATTCTGCCTACCTTTCTCTTAGTCTGGCATGATACTTTTAGGAAAGTTAAAAGGAAATACCAGTTTATCATGCTCCCAACCTGAATTATGCAATAATCTAAGAAGATTTTACTTTGAGGCCAGACATTTAGGATTATTGATAAACTATATTTCATTATTTCTCAATGTCTAAAAAACTCCACCAGATTACAAATAGCCTATCCAAGTGATTCTGAGCTACAATCATTTATTTATTTGTTTGTTTTAATGAATGTTTCATTTTATTTTTGTCAATTACATGCTAGTACAGTTTTTTTCAGTGTTCATTCATTTGAATATACATGTTACACATTTTTTTTTTGGCTGGGATCTGTAGCATTAATGTCTGTGTGGAAGTTTTATTTAAGTTTGTATAGAGAAAAATTCCAAGAGCATGCCAGCTTTATGCTGTCATCTTGGCTCCACCCCAGAGGACCTGAGCTATAATTATTTAAATTGTACTTTACACCTATGTGCCCACCCCTTTGTTGCCATGGTCCTTAACCTATTCCTTCAAAAATCTTTCTAAATCTATGTAGCACTTCCAAAGTGCTCTCTGCAAGACACCCATCAGGAACTTGATTTCATCATAAATTTTCCTTTCTCACTGTTTCCATATTCCAGAGCTTTCACTGAGATTTGGTTTCACTTTCCAGAACCAGTTGCATTTTGCCTCATTCCTTCTAACTTACTAATTGAAGTGAAGAAGTTGAAATTCTCTTTGCTCTCATTTCCATTTCTTTTTTTTAAAGAAAGATTTTATTTATTTTGAGTTTTACAATTTCCCCCCCATTCTTGCTTCCCTCTCTCAAGCCCCCAACAGAAGGCATTATGTTAGTCTTTAGACTGTTTCCATGGTATACATTAATCTCAATTGATTGTGATGAGAGAGGAATCATATCCACAAGGAAGAAAAATAAAGTATAAGAGAGCAAAATTAAAATAATGAGATAACAGTTTTTTTTCTCTAAATTGAAGGTAATAGTCTTTGATCTTTGTTCAAGTTCCACAATTCTTTCTCTGAATACAGATGGTATTCTCTATTGCAGATATCCTACAATTGTCCCTGTTGTTGCACTGATGGAATGAACAAGTCCATCAAGGTTGATCATTGCCCCCATGTTGCTGTTAGGGTGTACAGTGTTTTTCTGGTTCTGCTCATCTCACTTAGCATCAATTCATGAAAATCCCTCCAGGCTTCCCTGAAATCCCATCCCTCCTGGTTTCTAATAGAACAGTAGTGTTCTATTATATACCACAGTTTGCTAAGACATTCCCCAATTGAAGGACATTTACTTGATTTCCCTTTTCATAAATCTGACAGGTAAACTACTCCTTCCTTGATCTTCTAATTTGCGGATAATATTGTTTTTTATGTCTCAATCCTGTTTCCATTTTGATCTTATCTTGGTATAGTCTATGAGGTGTTGGTCTAATCTAATTTTCTTCCATACTAACTTCCAATTTTCCAAACAGATTTTTTTTAGGTTTTTGCAAGGCAAACAGGGTTAAGTGGCTTCCCCAAGGCCAGGTAATTATTAAGTGTCTGAGACCGGATTTGAACCCAGGTACTCCTGACTCCAGGGCCAGTGCTTTATCCACTATGCCACCTATCCACCCCCAAACAGATTTATTGAAGAGAGAGTTTTTATGTCAATAGTTGGATTCATTGGATTGGTCAAACAGCAGATTACTATAATCATTTCCTGCTGTTGCACTGAGTCTATTCCACTGATCCACAACTCTATTTCTTAGGCAATACCGGACAGTTTTGAGGACTGATGCTTTATAATATAATTTTAGATCTGGTAAGGCTAAGTCACCTTCTTTTGTACTTTTTTCATTGAATACCTGGAAACTCTTGACTTTATATTACTCCATATGAATGTACTTATATATTTTTCTAACTCAGAGTAATTTTTTCAAAATTTTGATTGGTAGGGCACTAAACAAGTAGTTTACTTTTGATATAATTGTCATTTTTATTATATCAGTTTGACCTATCCATGAGTAGTTGATGTTTGCCCATTTGTTTAAATCTGCTTTGTTTGTGTGAGAAGTGTTTTGTAATTATTTTGAAAAAAGTTATTGAGTCTGCCTTGGCAAGTAGACTCCCAGGTATTTTATATTGTCTGAGGTTACTTTGAATGGGGTTTCTCTTTCTAGTTCTTTCTGCTGTATCTTGCTAGTCATATATAGAAATATTGAGGATTTTATTATGAGAGTTTATTTTATATCCTCTGATTTTGCTAAAGTTGCTAATTATTTCTAGTAGTTTTTTAAGATGATTTTTTGGGATTCTCTAGGTATACCATCATGTCATCTGCAAAGTGTGAGAGTTTTTTCTCTTCCTTCCCAATTCTAATTCCTTCAATTTCTTTTTCTTTTCTTATTGTTGAAGTTAACATTTCCAGGACAATATTGAATAGTAGTGATGATAATGGGTATCCTTGTTTCACCCCTGATCTTATTGGGAATGCTTCTAGCCTCTCCCCATTGCATATAATGTTTGTAGATGGTTTCAGATAGATACTGCTTATTATTCTAAAGAACAATACATTTATTCCTACACTCTCTAGTGTTTTTAGTAGGAATGGGTGCTATATTTTGTCAAAAGCTTTTTCATCATCTATTGATATAATCATATGATTTCTGATAGGTTTGTTATTGATATAATTAATTGTACTAACAGTTTTCCTAATATTGAACCACCCCTGCATTCTTGGGATAAATCCTATTGATCATAATGTATTATCCTGGTGATAACCCTTTGTAGTAGATTTGCTAAGATTTTATTTAAGATTTTTTGCATCTATATTCATCAGGGAGAGAGTTCTATAATTTTCTTTCTCTGTTTTAACTCTTCCTGCTTTAGCTATCAGCACACATTGGTGTCATAGAAAGAGTTAGGCAGTTCTGTCTTCACTTATTTTTCCAAAGAGTTTATATAGAAGTGGAAAAAAATGTTCCTTAAATGTTTGATAGAATTCACTTGTGAATCTATCTGGCCCTGGAGATTTTTTCTTAGGAGTTCAATAATGTCTTGTTGAATTTCTTTTTCTGAGATAGGATTATTTAGGTTTTCAAGTTCCTCTTCATTTAATCTCGACAAATTTTATTTTTTTAAATATTCAGCCATTTCACTTAGATTGTCAAATTTATTGGCATAGAGTTGGGCAAAATAATTCTGAATTATTACTTTTATTTCCTCCTTAGTGGTGAGTTCACCTTTTTCATTTATGATACTAGCAATTTGTTTTTCTTTTTTTCTTTTTTTAATCAAATTGACAAGATTTTATCAATTTTATTGGGGTTTTTTTCATAAAAACCAGTTCTTGGTTTTATTTATTAGTTGAATAGTTTTCTTGAGTTTGATTTTATTAATTTCTCCTTTAATTTTTGGAATTTCTAATTTGGTTTTTAATTGGGGGTTTTCATTTTTTCATTAATTTTTTTAGTTGCATATTTAGTTCATTGATTTCTTCTTTCTCTAATTTATTCTCTATTTTTTCTAATATGTCCCCTGACAGCTGTCTTGAGTGTATACCATATATCTTGGTATGTTGTTTCATTATTGTCACTATCTACGATGAAATAATTTATTCTTTCTATAATTTTTTGCTTGATCCACTCATTCTTTAAAATTAGGTTATTTAGTTTCCCATTAGTTCTGGGTCTGTATCTCACTGACCCAATATTGCATCTGATTTTATTTCATTTTGATCTGAGAAAGATGTATTCACTATTTCTGCCTTTATGCAGTTGATTATCCTTTATTTTTTTTTGCAAGGCAAACGGCGTTAAGCAGCTTGCCCAAGGACACACAGCTAGGTGATTATTAAGTGTCTATGCAGTTGATTATTAGATTTTTATGCCTCAGTACATGGTCAATTTTGTGTGTCATGTCCTGCAGAGAAAAAGTTATATTCCTTTCTATCCCCTTTCAATATCCTCCATAGGTCTATCATATCTAGGTTTTCTAACAAACTATTTACCTTCTTAACTTCCTTCATGTTTATTTTATGATTAGATTTATCTAAATCTTAGAGCAGAGGTTGAAGTCTCCCACTAGTAGAGTTTTGCTGTCTATGTCTTCCTATAGCTCTTTCAATTTCTCTAAGAATTTGGATGCTGTTCCATTGGGTGCATACAAATTTAGTATTGAAATTACTTTATTGTCTATGATACCTTTAAGAAGATATATTTTCCTTCCTTATCTATTTTAATGCTATCTATTTTTGCAGCTGCTTTGTCTGAAATAAGGATTGCTGCCTCTTCTTTTTTCACTTCAGCTGAAGCAAAATATATTTTGCTCCAGCCTTTTACCTGTACTCTATATGTATCTCTCTCTGCCTCAGATGTGTTTCTTATAAGCAGCATGTTGTAGGATTCTGGTATTTAATCCACTCTGCTATTCAATTATATTTTAAGAGAGAGTTCATCCCATCCCCATTCAAAGTTATAATTACTAACTCTTTATTGCCCTCCTTGCTTTCTTCCCTCTGTATTTTTTCCCTTTTTCACTTCATCCATATTCCCCAGTGTTTTGTTTCTGAATACCATCACCTTCACTGTGTTTGCCCTTTTATACCAACTCCTCTTCCCTTTCTTTTCCCTTTCCCTTTTCCCCTTCTTCCTTCACTTCCTTCTGCTACTTCCCCTATTTCTCCCCCTCCCTTTCCCCCCCACCCCTTTTTGCCTTTTAATGCTTGAAAGATAAGATAAGTTTCTTAACTGACTGTGTCAAAGTCAACTTTAAGCCAAGTCTGAGGAGATGAAGATTCAGGTGATTCTCACCTCCTCTCTTCTTCCCCTCCATTACAATAGGTCTTTTGTACCTCTTGAGGTAGTGAAATTCCCCCCATTCAGTCTCCTCCATCCTCACATCTCCTTACTGTCTCCCTTTTTAAGGAGTTATTATTTTTAAATCATTCTATCTGAGTCACAGAAAAGTTATTAATGTCCATCACTTCTGGCTAAGTATATTCTCTCTAATAGAGTTTCAATTCTCGAGAGTTATGTGATGCTTTCTCCCAAGTGGGGATATAACCAGTTTTATATTATTGGAAAGAAGTTTTTTTCTTTACCATTTTTTTAAATCTTGTGTCTCCTGAGTCTCCAAATTTTGGTGTCCAAATTTTCTATTAGCTTTGGTCTTTTCATCAGAAAATGTTGGAAGTTTCTCATTTCATTAAATGTCCATCTTTTCCCCTGGAAGAGAATGCTTAGTTTTGCCAGATAATAAATTCTTGGCTACATTCCAAGCTCCCTTACTCCTCAGAATATCTCATTCCAGGCCCTTTGATCCCTTATTGTTGATGTGGCACAGGTCCTGTGTAACTCTTACTATGGTTCATTGGTATTTAAATTTTTTTCTTTCTGGTTGCTTGCAGGATTTTTCTTTTATTTGATAGTTCTGGAATTTGGTCACAACATTCCTTGGTATTTTCATTTTAGGATCTCTTTCTGGAGGGGGTTGATGTATTCTTTCAAGAACTATTTTGCCCTCTGGTTCCCTGATATCAGGGCAATTTTCCATCATTAAATCCTTTAATATCATGACCAGGTTTTTTTTTTTCCTCTTCAATTTTTTTTGAAGGCTTATACTTCTCAGGTTGTCCCTTCTTGATCTGTTCTCGATGTCAGTGGTTTTGCTGATGAGGTGTTTTTACATTTTCTTCTTATTTTTTTTTATCATTTGGTTTTGTTTAATAGAATTGTGTTGTCTCATGAAGTCATTAGTTTGCACTGATTCCATTCTTTTTTTAAGGAATTTTTTTAATTTACCTTTGGCAACTCCTTTTCTAGCTTGTCAATTCTATTTTTGAAGGTGTTTTCCATTTGTACTAGTGCAGTTTTGAGAGAATCATTTTCTTTTTGTATTTATCCAATTGAGTATTTGAGACAATTATTTTCTTTTCACATTTGCCTAATTGAAGATCTGAGTTATTTTCATTTTGTATTTGGCCAATTGTATTTTCCAAGGATTTGTTTTCCTGTTGCAAGGTATTAATTTTCTCTTGAGTTTCTTTTCCCAGTTTTTCCAATTGATTTTTAAACTCCTTCCTGATTTCTTCAAGGAAGTCCTTCTGGACTGGAGAACAATTAATATTCTCCTCTCCAGTGCTAGATCTCTCTTGGTTAGAAGTTGTCTCTTTTAAATATTTCTCCCCCTTTTACCTGGCCTTTCTTCATATTTCTAGGATCTTGTGTGGGGGGGCACTACCTCTCAGAGGTTTGCTTTTGAAGTTCCTTAGAGGCTTTGTTATCCAAGGGCAGACAAGTAGGGAACACTGGTTCCTTTCTCTGGAGTGTTTGGGCCCCTCAACAGCAGGGTCTGAGTTGACCTTGAATAATGTGCTGAGCCTTGGGGGGAGGGAGTTAATCTCTTTCTGTTGAGAGAATTCCATTACCTACCCTTAGCCTGAGGGGGTGGGTCGTTGTTTATTGTTTGTTCTGGGCAAAGGACTCTACTGAAAGTATGCAGCTCAGGTCCCAGGCCTAGCTGGTTGTTCTCCAGGTGTGCTCTGAAACTCTGTGCTGGAACTCACCCTCTTGTATCTCCTTTCCTCCCAGTCAATGACTCCATAGTCAAAAAGTTGGATCTCGAACCAGTCATTCACCAAAGTCTCTATGGTTGAGGCTGGCCCTTTAGTGCCCCCCAACTTCTGTCCCCGTGCTCTGTTCTTGTCTCCTAGTTCACCCTTGGTCCCCTGAGACAGATCTTCTTGGTAAGTGTTCTTCTCCTAGGTTCTCTTTCTGGGTTTTGTTGATTGAATTTCTGTTAAGAAGTTTCTTTCATGTTGTTTATGAGGGGGAAAGAGAAGCACTTAACACAGTGCCTGTCTTTTCTCTGCCATCATGGCTAGAAGTTTATTCAGTAAAACTCTCATTTCCGTTTCTAAACTCTTCCTCTAGCACCCTCACTCAGTAAACTTTCCTCTATCCATCTCTACAATACAATCAAAATTGTAATATCTGTGGTACGTTCTAAGCCTCTCCCCTTCTTTTTCTCAATGAATTCAGCTCTTGGCTCACAGTCTTACTTCCTCATCTCTTAAGTCCCAAGCTGATGAACTTACTCATATGCCATGACTTATTTCTCCTTCTAATGTGTTATACAAATAGGTAGTTATATCTTTAATTGGCCATCAGTTACAAAGGCATCACTCTGAAATTTCATTATATGATAACAAATAGGTGAAATTTCAGATTTATCTCCCTGCCTTGCAACTACAAACTTACTCATCCCTACAAACGTTTTTCTCCAAGACCATGGCCCCATATACTGCCTACACTATACTATCTTTACAATACTTATG
Organism: Macrotis lagotis; assembly: GCF_037893015.1. Lineage (NCBI taxonomy): Eukaryota > Metazoa > Chordata > Mammalia > Peramelemorphia > Peramelidae > Macrotis > Macrotis lagotis. The sequence goes on from NC_133658.1 coordinate 504,769,947, forward strand.
CCTGGGTGACTTAGTTCAACACTATAGAATCTTCTTTTTAATGTACCTCAAGGGGTCAATTGACTTGGTATTTAATGATCCAATGATCACTCCTACTCAAATGTTGCTAAATGAAAGTAGGGAAAATTAAAAATTTGTACTGACTGTATCCATTACATATTTTTGTTAACTAATACCACGTGGATCATCACTGTAGCAAGTAAATCTTTATGCTTTTCTCTGACTCATCATCCCACTCACCACAATGTCTTCAGAAAACTTTTCATCTCTACTCAAATCTCCCGTGGTTTCTCTAACTCACCCCATCAATTGAGAGCTTCTCATATTTCACTGAAAAATATTGAGGTCATTTGGAGAGTGGTGCCTCAAAAATAACAAGATGACCTTTGCAACTATTACTTTCTTTGTTTATCTTTCTTTCACATTAAAAAGGTTATCCTTTTCTCTGCCAAAGCACTCTTCCTCATCACAAGTAAATCCCTTGCATCTCATTTTCTCCAGAAATGTATTCCCTCTGTCACCACCATTCTCTCACTTATTTTCAATTTCAGGCTGTCTACTAAACTTCTTGAGAAGACTGTATACACTTGGTAAATTCACTTCCTTTCTTAATTTTTTTCTTAATTCTCTATAGTCTGACTTCTGACTTCATTAAAATAAAACAATTTGCTTCAAGTTCCTAATGATTTCTTTTTTTAAAAATAAGTTTTTGATGATGTATTTTATTTTTGACATCATCATAGCTTTCCTCAGTATTCTTTAACTACCACCTCCCATGGAACCATTCTTGTACAGCCAATGGTATTTTTTATACAAAAAGAAAAAAAAAGAAAAATGAATATCAATATAAAACTGATCAATATATATAAAAGTCTGAAAATATTCACAATATACATCCCTTGTGGGCCTCTAATCTCCATAACTCTCTTTTTTGGGTCATGTTTAATTTGTCATTTTTTATTTTTGAGCATTCAGAATATTCTTGTTATCATTGCCTGTATATTTTCTTGGTTCTTCTTATTTGATCCTATGCCAAATATGGAACCTTACCCATGCTTGATATTTGCTTCATTTGTCATACAGTTATTTATCATAGTCTATTTAGCTATTTAGCATTTAATTGTTATTTTTATTTAATTGAAATTAATTAATATTGATTTTGAGTTCAAATATATGAAATCTGCAAAAAAATATAAGACAAAAGAAAACAAATAATTCAATCTCAGAAAAAATAAAGAATACTCTCTGTAAAGGAACTACCCAAAGGGAAAAGTAAATCACTTTCTTGATGGATTGGTAGGAAAATTCTACTAAGCATTTGAAGAAAAATTACTTTCAATACTAAATACATTATTCTAAAACATTGAGAAGGAAATGTCTTAAATGAGACAAATGCTTTTTTTATGAGACAAAGTCCTAATATCAAAATCAGGGAAGAATAAAACACAGAAGGACAATGTTATACCAATCTAATTAATAAATATCAGTTTAATATTTTTAAATTAAATCCTGTTAGCAATGCTACAGTAATCCTTCTTAGAAATTATGATTATAACTAAGCTGGATATATACCAGGACCATACAGATGGTTCAATATTAGGGAAACAATCATAGAATGATATTAAAAACAAAAGCACCCTAAATCACATTTCTCTCATAGATGTGCCTTTGACAAAGACTAATAACTGCTGAGGTAGTTAGATTATGCAATGAATAGAAAGCTAGGTTTAGAGTTAGGAAAACCTTAATTCAAATCCCAAATCAGACACTAAATCTATGATGCTATGCAAGTGATTTTGTTTTTAGGTTTTTGCAAGGCAAACAGGGTTAAGTGGCTTGCCCAAGGCCACACAGCTAGGTAATTACTAAGTGTCTGAGACCAGATTTGAACCCAGGTACTCCTGACTCCAGGACTGGTGCTTTATCCACTACGCCACCTAGCCACCCCTATGCAAGTGATTTTAACCTCTATTTGCATTAGTTTTTGTCCCTTCAAAATGGGGATAATATTAATACTGGCTTCAAAGAGTTGATAACCAGTTTAAATGAGATAATATTTATAAGGTGCTTAGAACAGTACATGGACTATACCAAATAAGTGATTTATTATTATTATTATTATTACTACTACTACTACTACTACTACTACTACTACTACTACTACTACTAGAAAGTATAGAGAGGAGCCTTTCATAATATCATAAATTTATTGCTTTAATTCCTAAAGCAAGTAATGTATAAAATACAGATATGCCAAAAACTTTCTCAATAAATTCAGGATAGTCAATATTATTTCACATCGTTGTGGAAATGTTGGTAATAGGAATAAAAGAAAACAAAAAAATTAAAGGTATAAAATTAGGTAAAGGAATATTTTAATTTACATATTTAATACTAGGGTTTAATTAGAAAATTCTTGGGAATAAACAAAAGAACTGATAGAATTAAAAGTTTCATCAAGGTAATATAAATCCTGAAAAAATCAACATTAATTCAAAATATAAATATAAATATCCGAGAGTTAATAATATAAAGGATATATCATTTTTGGATTTCAAAATACTACAAAACAAGCAATCTTTAAATGTATATGCTATTGAATAAAATAAAATAGAACTGCATATCAATCAGACAGACTAGACAAGGTAGACCTAAACCCCAATATGTAACTCAACAACCACTGTTTGTTTAACCAAAATAAACCAAAACCATAAACTATCTAGGAAAAAGAATTACACCCAGACTAATGCCCTACTATTTTACATGATACAATATGAATAAATAAATAATCTTAATAGCAAAGATCACACCATATTTTCTTATATTCAACAAATAGGGTCTCATTAAAAATAGTGACTATTTATAGTGTTTTACGTTCTGCAAACACTTCTATAAACATTATATCATTTGAGGCTCACAATAATCCTGTGAAGTAAGGTGCCATCCCCATTTTGTAGAAAAGGAACCTGGATCTCAAAAGCCATGGTAACAGAGTTAGTATGTATTAGAAATGGAATTTAAATACAGTTCTTTCTTATATACCTTATGTTTTCCCATTAAATGAGTTTTAATAATATTTATTTTCCCCATTTACATATCAAGATAAATTTTAGCATTCATTTTACAAGATTTTGAGTTGCAAATTTTTCTCCCTCCTTCCTCTATCCTCTTCCTACAATGGTAGGCAAATTGATATAGTTTATACATGTGCTTTTATGTAAAACATATTTCCACATTACCCTCAATCATTAAAGAAGTACAGATAAAAAGAAAAAAACACAAAAAAATAATAAAGTAAGTGAAAAAAAAGTATGCTTCGATCTGCCGTTAGAATCCACCAGTTCTGGATATGGATACCATTTTCCTTCTTAAGTCCTTCGTACTTGTCTTGAATCATTTTGCTGCTGAGAACTGAGTCATTCATAGTTCGTCATCACACAGTGCTGCTGATTCCATGTACAATGTTTTCACGGTTCTGCTCATTTCACTTTGCATTGATTTCTATGAGGCCTTCCAGGAATTTTTGAAATCTGCTGATTCATTTTTAATTGCATAATAAAGTTCCATTTCATTCACATATCACCACTTGTTAAGCTATTCCCTCAATTTCCAGTATTTAATCCTCACAAAAAAAGGGGTACTATAAATATTTTTGACACTACATCCTTTCCCTTTTTTATGATCTCTTTTGGATGTAGATATAGTAGTGATGCTACTGAATCAAAATGGTATGCTAGTTTGGTTGTTTTTTTCAGCATCGTTCCAAATTGCTCATCAGAATGACTTGGATTAGTTCACAACTCCACCAACAGTACATTATTGTCACTATTTTATCAAATCATTGACAATATTTGCTATTTTCCTTTTTTGTTATATTACCAATGAGATAAGTGTGAGGGGAACCTCAGAGTTATTTTTATTTGTATTTTTCCTTTCTTTTTATTGAAATTTTATTTTATTTTTGCAATTACTTGAAATGGTATTTTTTTTAACATTCATCGATTCGCAGATTTTTGAATTTCACATTTTTTCTATCTCTCTCCCTTCTCTCCCCACCAATAGTAGCAGAGTATGGCAAAAGTTGTATATATACATTCTTGAAAGTATTTTGCAATTGTGTTCATATTGTGTCTGGATTTGTCTTGGGAGGTAGATTCACAAGTATTTTATTTTGTCTACTGTTGCTTTAAATGAAAATTCTCTTTCTGTCTATTGCCCTTGAGCTTTATGATTATATAAAATGCTGATAATTAATGAGAGTTTATTTTATACCCTTCTACTTTGTTGAATTTAACTGTTTTCAGTAGTTTTTAGTTGATTTTCTACAGTTCTTTAAGTATACCATCATTTCATTTGAAAAGAGTAAAAGTTTCACTTTCTCATTGCCTATTCTAATTCATTCAATTTCTTTTTTTCTTTTCATATTAATAAAGCTAACATTTGTAAAAAAATTGAAGAATAGTGGTGATAATGGACATCTTTGTTTCATCCCTGATCTTATTGGAAATGTGCCTAGTTCATTTCCATTACATATAATGCTTGATGACTTTTAAAATTTTCCTTAATTTATTAGAGGTAATGGGGTTAAGTGACTTGCCCAAGTTCACACAGCTAGGCAATTATTAAATGTCTGAGGCTGGATTTGAACTTGAATACTCCTGACTCCAGGCCTGGTGCTCAATCCACTATGCCACCTAGCTATGCCCTTGTTGATAATTTTTGATAGATTCTGCTTATTATTTGAGGAAAACTTCATTTATTCCTATACTATGCAATATTTTTATTAGGAATGGTGTTTATTTTTCAAAGACTTTATTAGGATCTATTGACATAATCATATGATTTCTGATAATTTTGTTATCAATTATGGTCAATTAGGCTGATTATCTTCCTAACATTGAACCATCCCTGCCTACTTGGTATAAGTCTTACCTGATCATGGTGTATTATCCTAGTTATAACTTACTGGAATTTTTTTTATAAAATTTTATTTAAAGTATTTATATCAATGTTCACTAGGGAAATTGGTCCACAATTTTCTTTGGCTGTCTTGGTTCTTTGTGGTTTAAGTGTCAGCACAATATTAGTATCATGAAAGGAATTTGGGTGATCTCCTTCTATTTCTTTGAAAGAATTAGAATTAATTGTTCCTTAAATGTTTGGTAGAATTCACTTGCAAATTCATCTGGGCCTGGAGAATTTTTTCTTGGGAAGTTTAATGAAGATTTCTCCAATTTCTTTTTCTAAAGGGGGTTATTTATTTTTTTCCTATTCTGTATATTTTTGTAAATATTCATCCATTTCACTTAGATTATCAAATTTATTTGCCTAAAATTAAGCAAAATAGTTCCAATTTATTACTTAAATTTCCTTCTCATTGCTGGTGAGTTCACCATTTTCATTATTGATACTTGTAATTTGGTTTTCTACTTTATGCAGTAAAGGTTTATCTATTTTAATTTTTTATGAAATTATCTTAGCTTTATTTATTTATTACTTCAATGGTTTCATTACTTTCAACTTCATTAATTTCTCCTTTGATTTTCAGAATTTTTAATTTAGTATTTAATTGGGGATTTTAATTTTTTTCTTTTTTCTAGCTTTAAATCTACATGTCCTATTCCTTGATCTCCTCTTTTTCTATTTAATCTCATAACCATTTATAGATATAAAGTTCCCCCTAAAAACTCCTTTGGGTGCATCCCATAAATATTGCTATGACATCTCATTTCTTCTATGTAATTGTTGATTATTTCTATGATTTATTGTTTGATACATTTATTTTTCAAAATTAGGTTATTTACTTTCCAATTAATTTTTAGTTTATCTTCTCATGGTTCTTTATTCTATGTAATTTTTATTACATCATGATCTGAAAAGGATGTATTTAATGTTTCCTCCCTTCTGAATTTGAAATGGTCAGTTTTCATATGGGTGCCATGTACTGCAAAGGAAAAAGTATATTCCTTTCTACCTGCATTCAATTTTTTCCCAGAAGTATATCATATCTGTTTTCTAAAATTCTATTCTCCTTCTTAGCTGCATTCTTGTTTATTTTGTGGTGAGATTTATTTAATTCTTAGAAAAGGAGATTGAGGATCACCACTGTTATACTTTTATTGTCTATGTCTCCCCATAATTCATTTATGTTTTGGTCTAAGAATTTGAATACTGTACCACTTAGTGCAAATATGTTTAATAATGATATTACATCATTGTCTATGGTGCCTTTTAAGATGGTGCAATTTCCTTCCTTATTCATCTTAATAGGATCTATTTTTCCTTTTGCTTTCTGATATCAGGACTGCTAACCCTGATGGGTTTTTTTTTTTACTTCTGCTGAAGCATAATATATTTTTGTTCTAGCCTTTTATCTTTACCGTGTATGTATCTTTCTGCCTGAAATTTGTTTCTTGTAAACAACATATTGTAGGATTCTGGTTCTGATCCATTCTGCTATCTGCTTCTATATAATGGGAAAGTTCATACTATTTACATTTATAGATAAGATTACTAGCTCTGTATTGCCCTCCATGCTGTCTTCCCCTTCTTTTTAATTTCCTCTGGATATTACTCACCAATGTTTTGTTCCCTTTCCCCTTTAATTTTTCTTTTTACATTTTTAGCACTAATTTTCCTTTTACCATTATTTTCCCCCTTTATCTGTCATTTCCTCCTTTTTCTTTCCCTTCTCCCCATATAATACTTTCCTGTAGGTTATTGGGTATGTGTGTTATTCTCTATTTGGGCTAAACCTGTTGAGAGTAGGATTTACTCAGTGTTCACACCTTCCCTTCTTTCCCCCTCCTATAATAGGCCTTTATGCCTCTTCACGTGGTATTATTTATTCTCTAATGCCTAATGTAATCCTAGTACAATCTTTCTTTTCATGTCTTTACTGGTTTAATTCTGTCTTGTAACTACAACCCCAGTGTCAAAATGTACTCCTTTTATTTTGGCCTGGTAGAAGTACAATTCTCAAGCATTTATTGATAAGCAACATTACCTCATAGTAACTATCCAAGTATACTACCATTTTCTTTCCCATTATAAATACACTTCTCAAGAGTCATAAATAACATCAAATTAAAATTAATTTATACAGCTCTCTGTCTTTCAAGCACCCTCTTTAGACATATAATCCTCTGAGCTAAAGTATCAAGTGAAGCAAAATCACTTCATGATCTAATTACCTTCAGTCCCTCTAAGTACTCTCTCCCTCTCTCCCTATAGTATTAGAACTATAATACTATACTGCACCCCTTGATAAAGCATGGAGCAAGGCAAGATCACTTCACCATCTATTTATATTCAGCTCTTCTAAGTTCAAACTCTGTAGCTATAGCACTTCAACCCTCACTAAAGTCTCAAGTAAAGCAATATCATTTCATGATTTAATTATGTAAAGATTCTTTAAATACATTCCCTTCTTCTGTACTGATAGAAATACAACCCTCATTAATTTAAAAGAAATGTTATCTTATTATGTATTTCTGCTATATCTCATACTTACTGTTTCTTCCTTAAGGATATGATTTTTCTCTCCTCACATTTAACTTAGATCAATGCATACCATGGAAACAATGTAAAGACGAACAGACTACCTTCTGTGGGGGGTGGGGGAAGGGAAGCAATATTGAGGGGAAAATTGTAAAATTCAAAATAAATAAAATCTTTCAAAAAAGAAATAATTTATCAAGATCACCAAACTCAAGAGAAAACAATTATTTCACTCTTAACCATTAGAATATAAGAATACTTTAAAAAATTTCAGAAATAAATTCTATAAAAGTAAATCTACTAAACTAAAAAAAAGAAGAAATACAATACTAATAACCAAAATCATTTCATCATCAATTTATACCCACACTATCTGAGTATGATCCCTCCAACTATATTCAACCCTCATTAACTAAAGTCTCAACACTTTCATGGTCATCAGATACCCATACCCTCTCTCTAAGTATGTTTCTTTTAACAATCCTAAGAGAAATACAATTCTCAGGTATTATCTTCCCTTCTAGTGATGTATATAATAGTTTAATATTTTTTACTAGTGCTTTTCCCCCTTTCTGTTTACCAAAAATTTGTATGCATCACTTGAGAGCTGTGTTTGACGTTAGAATTTTCTATTCAGTTCTGGTCTTTTTGTCAGAAAAATTTTGAAATTCCTCTATTTCCATGAAAGTCTACCCCCCCCCAAAAGAATATGTTGAATTTTGTAGGGTAGTTAATTCCTGCCTGTAATCCCAAGTTCTTTGCCCTCTGGAATATAGCATTCTAGACCCACCAATTCTTTAATGTTGAAGTTAATAAATTCAATGTAGTCCTGATTGTGCTTTCTGGGTATTAAAATTGATTTACATATTTTATTATTTAGGCAGTGGGGGTTAAGTGACTTTCCCAAGGACACACAGCTAGGTAATTATTAAATGTTTGAATCAGGATTTGAACTCGGGTCCTCTTGACTCCAGGGCCAGTGCTGTATGCACTGGGCCACCTAACTGCCACTTAAAATTGATTTTTTGACTTCTTGCAGTATTTTTTTTTTTAACAGAAAATTGAGAAATTTGACTTTTTGAGTTTTTATTCTAGGGCCTTTTTCTGGTAGTGATTGGCGGATTCTTTCAAGGACTTTTATGTCTTCTTGTTCTAGGATACTAGATACTTTAAAGATCTTTTCCAGGTTCTTTTTTTTATCAAAACTTTCAAAGAGACCAACAAATTAGTAAATTATCTCTTCTCGATCTGTTTTCCAAGTCATTTATTTTTCCTAAAAGGTACTTTGCATTTTCTTCTGTTTTTTCAGTTTTTTGGTTTTGTTTGATAGAATCTTGATATCTCATAGAGTCATTTTTTCCATTTTTTCAATTCCAACGTTTAGGGTTTTATTTTCTTCAATTTGCGTTTGTGTTTCCTTTTCCAGTTAATTTTACTTTTTTGTTTAGTTGCAGTCCTTTTCCAGTTGGTTGATTTCACTTAAAAGAGTTTATTTCTTCATTCAGTTTTTCATAAGTCTCCTGCAAGACTCTCACTTCTTTTCTCAATTTTTCTTCTTCTTATGTTTGGTTTTTAAAATCTGTTTTGAGCTCTTCCAAGAGGTTTTGGATTTGAGATCAATTCCAAAACACATTTGAGGCTTCCCATTTAGGCGATTTATCACTGCTTTCTTCTTCTGAGAAGGTATTTTTATCATCCCTTTCAGAATAGGAATTTTCTATTGTTAGTGCTCTTTTTTTGTTGTTGCTCATTTTGATAGTTGAGCTCTCCTTCTTAGGTGCAGGAAGTATAGTCCCAAACTTTTTGTGCTTGAGCTGGGATCTGGTCCTTGGATTATTGCATGTCAGGGTGCTGTCTATCCTACTCAGGCCTTGCCTGTGCAGAAGTATGTGTCCTCTTTTATATCAAGGTTTTGCCTTTGCAAACCTATCATGTCTGTTGTCTCAGTATTCTTAGGACAAGTAATTTGGGGTTGGTTATGTCTCCCTTTTCACCTGCTATGAAGCTGCCTTGCTGAAATAGAACCTGGGTTGTCCTATGACTAAGAACATCACACTGGCTTTAGTGCTCTTCCTACACTGGGCTATTCTTCCCCTTTATCCCAGAATAAACAGATGTTTGCTGAAGAGCCTCCAGGGTATCTTGAGTTGAGAACTTGTGTCCTTTTTTTGTGAGATCTGTAGCTTTAAGGTCTGTGAACAAACTTTGTTTAAAGTTATGCTGAGAAAAGCTCTGGGAGTTTCCTAACTTCACCCTCATTTTGGCTGAGCCCATGAAATCTTAATTTGTATTTTTCTAATCAAAAGTGATTTAGAGCACTTCTTCATATGCCCACAGATAGTTTTGATTTCTTCATCTGAAAACTGCCTGTTCATATTCTTTGATCATTTATCAAATTGGGAACAACTTGTATTCTTATTGTTTGTTTAGCATTTCTATTTTTCCTCAATTAAATTTAAAAACAATTTTTAATATTCATTTTTAAAACTTTCAGCTACAAATTATCTCCCTTTCTCCTAAACTCATCTAATTGAGAAGGTAAGCATTTCAATGTAGATAATACATTTGTTGTCATGCAAAACATTTCCACAATACTCAAATTGTGAAAGAAAATACAGATTCTCCCAATTCAAAGAAACTTTCAAGAAAAATCAAGCAAAAAAAATGCTTTAATCTCTCTTCAGACATCATCAGTTCCTTCTCTGGGAATAGATAGTATTTTTCCTCATCTATTCATCATGTCTTTTCCAGTTTAGTTGTTCTTCCAATGAGATATTCCACATTGTCTTGTATTTTTTAAATTTAATTTTGGTTTTGTTTCATTGGGGTTTTTTTATTTCCCATAAAGTCATTAATTTCCATTTGCTTAATTCTACTTTTTAAAAAATTATTTTCTTTAGTGACATTTTGTGCCTTTTTTATTTGACCTCCAGAGCTCTCTTAGATTGTTTTATTGAATAGAATAGCTAAATCTTTCATATCTAATAATCTTAAAATATTTCTGTTGCTTTTTGTATAGCACATTTTTATTTGTATCAGTTCATATAAATATTTCCAGGTTTTCTGAGAGCATCCTGCTCATCATTTCTTAGAGTAGAATAGTACTCCAATCATAATCACATAATATAATTTGTTCAGTCATTCCACAGTTGACAGGAATTCCCTCAATTTTCAATTTTTTGCTACCAGAGAAGAGCTACTATAAATATTTTATACAGATAGATCATTAACGTTCTTGGTTTTTTAATCTCTTTTGGGTAGTACCTCAGAATTTTTTAAATTTGAATTTCTCTAATAAATAGTTAGATCATTTTTTCATATGGCTATAGATAGCTTTGATTATTTCATCTGAAAAACTCATATCTTTTGATCACATATCAATTGGGAATGGCTATAATTCCTATATAAATATGACTCTGTTCTCTATATGTTTGAGAAATAAGAAACCTGTTTGATTGGAGAAACTTTGCTTCAATTTTTCCCCATAGTTTCTGTTGCTAATTGTATTTTCCTCCATCCTTTACCTTCCTCCTCCCCCCATATATTCTATTTTCCCCTCTCTTTTTAACCTGTTTTTCCTCAAAAATTGTCTCGCTTCTGACTATATCCTCCCCAATCTTTTTTTTCTGTTCTATCACCCTTCCTTTCTTTTATCCTCTTCCTCTTCCATTTTTCTTTAAGTTAAAAGAGATTTCTATACCCAATTAAGTATATGTTATTCCTTCCTTAAGCAATTTTGATGGCAGTAAGGTTCACTTACTTGCCTCACTTTCCACCTCTTTGCTTCCATTGCAAACATTTTTTTCTTTATAAATATTTTTTCTTTATAATATTTATAATATTTTTTCTTTATAAATACTTGGAGACCCTTATCAATGTACTAAAAGAAGACAAGCTTATAATTCTAAGTGCCTTTAATACTAGAGTTGGTTGAACCTACCAATGTGAATGAATTTACTTTCTTCTTATCCTCTACCTACCCCAAGCATGTGAAGTTTTCCACTGCTGGAATAAGCAATTCATTCCAACAGATGTGAAGGCAACTGAAGTAGGTACTGTGAAATGCTTGGAAGCTTGGTTACACATCAATGATACTAAGGTCATCCGCTGCATCTAGAGACATTACCAGTTGTCTTTTCTCAGTCTTGCCCCTGGATAATGATGACTTTGGAAGAGAGATTAAGATTGATGACTTCGGGGTGGCTAGGTGGCGTAGTGGATAAAGCACCAGCCTTGGAGTCAGGAGTACCTGGTTTCAAATCCGGTCTCAGACACTTAATAATTACCTAGCTGTGTGGCCTTGGGCAAGCCACTTAACCCTACTTGCCTCACAAAAACCTAAAAAAAAAAAGATTGATGACTTCATGCTTCTGCTTCATTTAAATTCAATTTACACATGAATTAAAAGACATCACCCATGCCATTTTACCACCCTTATCTCAAAATTCTATGGCAACAGGCACATGATGAAGTAGCAGGTGAGGATACCCAACAAGTTATATTTATAACCCTGTTTACAGGAAGCCCAAGACATAGGGACATTTCTTCAATGGCAACAAAAATGAGATATGGGAAGCTCTGTGTGTCTGAGCAGTCCTTTTAAGGATTACATTGCTCATCTCCTGGTATGAGGGACTAGAAAAGGTACCCTAAAATTGTCTGCTTACCCAATCCTGGTCTGATTATTGAGGCACGTGGGGATCCCACCCTGAGATCAAAACACAGGAAAAGTACAAAAACTTCTTCAAAGAAAATTCCATTTACTATCAGTGCATAGAATGTGCATACATTCATGGACTACACATGATCTAATAGACCTGAAAGACAAATAGCTCTTGCTACAAGAGAATTCAGCAGGTATTACATCCAGGTAGCAGACCTGACTGAGGCAAATGAAGGTCAGATTACTGAAGTTGGAGCTGGATACACATTTTTCTGAAGTGGTTGCAGTGAAGGGGAATGCTGTGGTGCTGGGGTAAGTTTTGCAAGCAAAACTAAATCTAGTCAACAAGCTTGAATACCTTTGAAAATGAGTGAATTGGGGGGGGGGGGGTGGCTAGGTGGCATAGTGGATAAAGCACCGGCCCTGGAGTCAGGAGTACCTGGGTTCAAATCTGGTCTCAGACACTTAATAATTACCTAGCTGTGTGGCCTTGGGCAAGCCACTTAACCCTGTTTGCCTTACAAAAAACTTAAAAAAAAAGAAAGAAAATGAGAGAATGATAGACTCATGACAATGAGATTGCCACTTGAAGAAAAATGCCATGTCATCATCAATTGATGATGCTCCCACCCTGACAAACTCTAATGAAGTCAAAGAAAAATTTTATAAATACTTGGAGACCCTTATCAATGTACTAAAAGAAGACAAGCTTATAATTCCAAGTGCCTTTAATACTAGAGTTGGTTGAACCTACCAGATGTGGCAGGCTTGGAAACAGCAACAACAATGGTTACCTACAACTGAAGACTTGTGTTTCTTATGACCTTCCCATCAAAACACAGACTTCTGTTTAGATAAACATAATGAAACTTCCTGGTTATATACTCACAGTAAACATTGGCATCTAATATACTATGTGATTGTAAGGAGAAGAGGCAGATAGGATGTGAGAGTGATGAAGGCAATGTGTGGATCAGAATGCTAGACTGATCACAGACTCACCCTCTCCAAATTAAATATTTGCATTCATCCAAAGTAGTGGGCCCAATGCAAAGTGACTACCAAAATAATTAATATGAAGAGATTAGAGTGCTTGTCTGAGTGGGTACAGTTTGTTGTTAACTTGGAGGGAAAGTTGATCCAAAACACAATTGCTAATAGTGGAGTAGAAAGGAAGCTTTCATAGATTTGGTGCTCAACTAGATTAGAACACTTGTAAACATCAAGACTGGCTTGATAAAATGATGGGGGAAATACAGAAACTCCTAAATAAAAACAGAGAAATCCACAGGGTTTACCAGCAGGATACCTCATCCATTTCTAAGAAGGTAGTACTTAATTTCATCAAAGGTAGATTATAAGTGCAACTTAGAGAGATTTAAGATTCTGGGATCAGTAAGAGGAAGTGAAATTCATTTTATGTGGATAGTGCTTTATGATGCACTGAAGATTATTTATGGACCAAAGGCATGTGATTCATCTCAATCACTCAGTGCTGAAGCCACATTGAATGTGATAGGGATATGATCCTAGAGAGATGGACTGAAACTTTCCATAGTGTTCTTAATTGACTATCAACAATCACCACAGAAGTCATTTACCATTTATCTCATATTGAAGTCAATCTGGCCCTAGCTGAAGCACAACCTGAAGAATAGATTTTGAAAGTCATTGACATCTTAAATGTTGCAAAGTATGTGGTGTTGATTCTATTCCAGCTGAGATTTACAAGACTGGAGGGATCAAATGCTCATGTAAAAGCTGACTGACAATTTCCATATTTTATGACATGAAAAAATTTTCCATCTCTGTAAAGGTAAAGGGAATAGATTATCCTGTGACAATCACCAGAGTATTTCTCTTTTAGTCATTCCTTGTAAAATTCTTGCAAGGGTCTTCCTCAAACAGCTGGTCCTTAACCTACCTGAGAGCCAGTGTGACTTCAGAAATAATCAAGGAGCAGTTAATATGCTGTTTGATGCTCAACAACTACAAGAAAAAAATGCCAAGAATCCAAGGTCTGTTTACAATGTTTATATATCTGAACAAGGCTTTAGATAACTTCAGTCATGAAGACTTATGGAAAATTTTGTCAAAATTTGGCTGCTTGGTAAAGTTCATCAGTATTTCATATCATGCTTCCCAGAGTTCTGCATAGAAGATAATCCTTTTATGATTTCCCCATTACCAATGGAATGAAACAAGACTGTATCCTTGCTCCCATGCTTTTTGGCATGATGTTTTCAGTAATATTATCAAACACTTTCTCTGAAGATGAACATGGAGTCAATGCCAACTAGCACACTGATGGTAAATTACTCTACTTTTAAAAACTACAAGCCAAGAGGAGGGAGTATTGGTGCATGATCTTCTTTTTGCAGATGACTGTGCACTCAATGCAGCATCTGTAACTGAGATGCAACAAAGTATGGATCGATTTTCTTTTGCTTGTGCTAACTTTGGTCTAGAAATTAATACCAAAAAACCCACAAAAGACCAGCTGCTCCATCAGCCAGTACCATACCATTCATATATGGAACTTGATTACAACAAATGGAGAAGTTTTGAAAAATGTGGATATGTTCATTTATTATGGTAGTTGTAAACCATAAGGTTGACACACACATTGCCAATATTTGGGAGACTTCCCCCAAAAAGAGGTATTAAACTATCTACCAAACTGAAGATCTATAGAGTCATTGTACTGATCTCATTATTCTATGCTTGGAAAACCTGGACAGTCTGCCTGCATCATGCCAGGAAACTGAATTACTTCCATTTAAATTGTCTTAGGAAAATTCTGAAGATCACCTGGCAGGATAAGATACTGGACATTCCTTTCTTGAGCTAAACTGCCTAGCATTCAAACATTACCACAGAGTGCACAATTGCAGTGGGCTGGTTATGTTGTTGGAATGTCAGGTTTATACTTGCCAGAAAGACTATTTCATCGAGAACTCACATAGAGAAAGTGCCCACAGTGGAGTCAGAAAAATGATACTGGGACACCCAGAGGTCTCTCTTAAGAACTTTAGAATTAATTGTGCAGCATGGGAGATGCTGGCACAAGATTGTCCAGGATGGCATACCCTAATCAGTGGAGGTATTATGCTCTATGAACATGGTAGAATTGAAGCAGGTTAAAGGGAATGTGAGATATTTAAATTTAGAGTAAACACTCAAGTTGTTCACATGGATTATTTAGTGCCTGACCTGTGGTAGAACATTCTGAACTCAAATCGATCTGATCAGACACAGTTTGAAATATGTAACTTATCTCTAACATAACAATGTCATTTTGGTCTTCTTCAATAATAATGGACAAGAACCAAACATAATCTTCACTTGTGGGAATGTAAATATATTAACCTAATCAATTCCCTTATGATTTTTTTTCCTATTTATCTTTTGTATGCTTCTCTTCTATCTTCTATTTGAAAGTAAAATTTTCTATACAGCTCTGGTCTTTTCATCAAGAAAGCTTGAAAGTCCTCTATTTCATTGATTATCCAATTTCCTGAAGGATTATAACCAGTTTTACTTGGTAGAAGATTCTTGGTTGTAATTTCAGTTCCTTTGTCCTATGGTATATCACATGCAAAGTCCTTATTTTTTAATGTAGAAGCTTTTGAATCTTGTATTACCTGAATTGTAGCACCACCATACTTAAATTGTTTCTTTCTAGTTCTTTCTTTCTCCTTGACCTGGGACCTCTATAATTTGTATATAATATTCCTGAGAGGTTTCATTTTGGAATCTCTTTCAGTTGGAGATTGGTGAATTTCTTTAAATTTCTATTTTACCCTCTGGTTCTAGAATATCAGGGCAGTTTTCCTTTATAATTTCTTGAAAGATGATATCTAGGCTTTTTCTTGGATCACGTTTTTCAGGTGGTCCAATAATTTTTAAATTTCCTCTACTAGATTTTTTCCCTGGTTAGTTGTTTTCCAATGAAATATTTCCCATTTTCTCTAATTTTTTCATTCTTTTGTTTTTGTTTTATTGTTTCTTGATTTCTCATAAAGTCATTAGCTTCAATTTGCTTAATTTTAATTTTTAAGGAATTAATTTCTTCAATCAATTGTTTGCCTCTTTTTTCCCATTTGACCAATTCTACTTTTTAAGGCATTCTCCTACTCATTAGCTTTTTGTACCTCTTTTACCATTTGGTGTAGTCTATTTTTACGGTGGTATATTCTTCAATATTTTCTTGTGTCTCCTTTACCAAACTATTAACTTGTTTTTTTCCCATTATTTTATTGCCTCACTTTCATTTCTCTTCTTAATTTTTCCTATTTTTTTATTTAAAAATATTTTTGACTTCTTACATGTCCTAAAACCAATTCACATTTTTCTTGGAGGCTATAGATTTAGCAGTTCTGATTTTGTAATATTTTTCTAAGTTTTTGCTTTGATCTTCCCTGATACCATAGACATTTTCTATGTCTGGATTTTTTTCAGCCCACTTTCTGATTTTTAACTCCTTCTTCATGTGGGGTTCTGCTTCCAAGGTAAAGGATGTGCTGTCCCAAGCTTCTGGAATTTGTGCAGTTTTGTTTAGAAATATTTCAAGGGAACTTTTCATTTTCAGTTCTTTCAAGTTGTTATGATCTAAGGAGAGCTGTGTATTACTCTCCTGACCTGAACTCCTGGTCTGTGCTCCTCATATTAGAATTGCCACCCAGCACTGTCCCTGATCTGGATATGAGCAAAGCAATAGAGTCCTGCCTCATTACCAACAAAGAGACCCTTGTAATCTCCTTTTGACCAGCTGTTAAACCCCTTTACCATCTGTGGGCTGTATGTTCTAGAGGTAACTGTTGCCATTGCTGATTCAATGGCTCTCACAGGCAACTCTTTGCTTTTGTCTGATCTATGTTGGCATGATCTGGACTGGACTGTGCTCCATTCTTACCTTGTTTTGAAAGATACTCTCTGCTGAATTTCTAAATTTTCTTTGGTGTCTATGTGATGAGCAGTCTAGAAACTGCTATTGCTACCATTGATTCATTTCCCTAATGCCTGTTCTTGGTTTGTAGTGGTCAAAGCTATGTTGGTGTAGTCATCACTAGACTGTATCTCTCCCTTACCATGGAACAAAAGTTCTTTTCTACCAAGCTTCTTAGATGCTGGAAAATTGGTTCATTGCATATTTTTGTGGTTTCTGTCACTCTAAAATTTGTTTAGCATCAATATTTAAAGGTATTTGGAGGGGTTAGGGGAAAGTTTGGGTGAGTCCCTGACTGTACTCTGCCATCTTCTCCTGCATTCTTATAATTTGACTCAGTTCTCTATATATTTGAGAAATAAGGCCTTTATTCAGGACCCTTTCTATAAAGATATTTTCCCAGCTTTTTTGCTTTTCCTTGTAAATTTGGTTTTATTGGCATTGTTTGTGCAAAAGCTTTTTAAAAAATTTAATATAATCAAAATTATCTATTTGATATTTAGTAATGCTATTTCCTTTAGGGTCTTGAATTCTTCCCTTTTAATAGATCTGACAGGTAAACTATTCCTTGCTCTTTTACTATGCTTATGGTGTGACCATTTATACCTAAATCATATACCTATTTTGACATTACCTTGGCATAAAATGTGACATCAAACGAAACTGATTTCTATTGTTTTTGAATTTTCTCATACGTTTGTCAAATAGGAAGTTCTTATCCCAAATGCTAGGTTGTTTGGGTTTCTCAAACATGAGGTTTCTATGGTCATTATTACTATGTCTTAAATTCTTAATCTAATATACAGATCCATCACTCTATTTCTTACTCAGTATTAGATAGTTTTGATGATTACTGCTTATAACAGTATGAGATTTGGTATTGCTAGACCATTTCCTTTTGTATTTTTTTCAACTTCCCTTGATATTCTTGACTTTGTCTTCTTCGAGATGAATTTTGTTGTTAATTTTTCTAGTTCTATAAAAATAGGTCCTCTATAGTTTGATTTGTAAGGCACAGAAGAAGAAGTTAATTAACAGGTAGAATGTTCTTTTTTTATTATATTGACTTGGCCTACTCATGAGCAATTCATATTTTTTCAGTCATTTAGATCTGACTTTATTTGTATGAAAAGTATTTCATAATTGTGTACATATTGTCCCTAGGTTTGACTTGGCAGGTATAATCCCCAATATTTTATATTGCTTACAGTTATTTTGAATGGAATTTCTCTATATCTTTTGTTGTTAGGCTTTGTTGCTCATATACAAAGAAATGTTGATGATTTTATGTGTTTGTATTACATCCTGCAACTAGTCTTTCAATTGATTCACTAGTGTTCTCTAAGTATAACATCCTACCTGCAAAGAATGATAATTTTATTCCCTCAGTGACTATTCTAATGCCTTCAATTTCTTTTTCTTCTCTTATTGCTATAGTTTAATTGCTATAGTTTATGTTTTTGGTACTATATTGAATAGTGGTGATAAAGGGCATCCTTGCTTCACTCCTGACTTTTATTGGGAAGGCTTCTGCTTTATATCCATTAACGATAATGCTTGTTTTTGTTTTTCATATCAACACTGCTTCCACTTTAAGGAATATTCCTTTTATTTTTATGTTATCTAGTGTTTTTAATGGGTATTGATGCTGTTTTTTACCAAAAAAAAATTTCAGAATCTTTTGAGATAATCACATGAATCATTATGTTGATTTTGTTATTTATAATGGTCAATCAATCACGTTAATAGTTTTCCTAATATTGAACCAATCCTGTCTTCCTGGTATTAATGCCACCTGTTCATAGTGCATAATCCTTTTTAATATATTACATAATCTCCTAGCTACCATTTTGTTCAAAATTTTTGCATCAATATTCATTAGAGAAATTGATCTATAATTTTCTTTCTCTGCTGTAGCTTTTGTTTAGGTTTTGACACCATATTTGTTGAATAAAAGGAGTTTGACAGGGCTCATTCTTTGCATATTTTCCCCAAATGCAATATTTCTATAATATGTTTCTTTAAATGTTTAGTAAAATTCCTTTTTAAATCCATCTGACTCTAGAGAATTTTTCTTAGGAAAATCATACGTGCCAGGACTTGGACCTACCATGGACCTCCTATGTTCTCAACATAGCCAGGGTAACAAGTAGACCCCAGCTCTGAGAATCACCAAGAGTTTCAACAAAGCACAAACAGGCAAATTCCAGGCACATACTTCAATGTTTTCCCAGGGAAATGCAGAAACAGCCCAGTGGCCTCAGGGCATAATGGATACCAGCATTATGTGCCCAACTCAACATGCCCTGGTCTTGGCTTTGCCTGTTCCACTGAACAGGAGCTCAGGATTTCCTTCTAGTTTGCTGAGGTGGGACTGGCTGCTGACTTGCTGAAATGTTTCCTGTCCTGGATTGTGCTTTCCTTTTTCCTGAGTGAGACAGACCTTTTCTGTCATTCTTCCAAATTTCTTGGGTAGAATTTTTCACCCCATTCTTTTGCTGGTTGTGCTATTCTAGGATTTGTTTTGGAAAATTATTTTATGATTCTTTGGAAGTGAATATGGGAAAGTTTGAGTGATTTACTGTTTACTCCACCATCTTGATTCCTGACCCCAATCATAGGTTATAACAATTTACAATATTTTAAAGTGGTGAATTCTAATTTTTATCCCTCCCTCACTCCCCTGCCCTTTCCCTGAGCTAGTAAACACTAGGATATAGATTATACATTTTGTAAATATTTGAGTAATAGGCATTTTGTGCAAGAAAGAAAAGAGGAAAGGAAGGAAAGAAGGAAGAAATAGTATAATTCAGACTGTATTCAGACAACATTAGTTCTTTTTTCTGGAGGCAGACATTTTTCATCATGAGTATTTTGGGATTGTCCTGAATAAATGATATTGAGAATAGCTAGGCCATCTACAATTCTTCATTGTATAATAATATAGTTACTGAAAGATATAAGTGGAAGTTAACATGATTAAAGGAGTGCATTAGGGAAATTGCCATGGCAGTTGTCTGGTTACAAAACTTCAGAGAAGGAAGAGACCAAAGAGACTATAAAGTCAAAATCATACCTGGGTAAGAACCTTCTTTGCAAAAACCTCAACATGTGGACAGCCAGCCTCCCCTGAGAAGAAATTTATTATCTCACAAGATGACCTATTCTACTTTGGATAACTATAATAGTTAGTAAAGTGTTTTGTTAGGTATTTTTAAAAATCTGCCTACTATGTTGCAATTTCTACCCATCACTATTAATTCTTTAATACATAATCAAGCAGCATAGGTTCAAATCCCTCCTTTACATAATAGCCTTTCAAGTATTGAAAAAAGTTAGATGTTCTCCTAAAATTTCTTCTTATGTTAAATATTTTCAGGTTTTTGAACTGATCATCTGTTGGAATAATCATCAATTTGGTCTAACTCCTCTTCAGTTTTCTCCACCTTTCTTAAAATATGGCACCCCCAAACTAAACACAATGCTCCAGATGAGTTCTTATCAGGATGAAGTACATCAAGATCATCACTGTTTATGCTAGAAATATAGCCTATGAATGCCTTAGTATTTTTAAATTATTTGTCTCATGACATATTAAACTCCAGGTGAAATTTTTTTTTTTCACCTGAATTTCTGTCTAGTCATACTTTACCCATTTTCTATTTGAGAAACTGTTATTTTCAAATTTAAGCATCTCGTTTCACATTTATCACCTTTTAAATTTCATGTTTACTGTGCAGCAATCATTTTATGCTAATTCTTCAACAAAGAACTACTTAGGTTTTCAGGTTAAGGCCCCAGAGATTACTATTATTCTAAGAAGATCTAACAGGTCTCCTGTCACTCTATTTTTTCTAAAGCAAAGCCCTATCAGGGAGTTAGCTGTAATAGCCAGACAATTGATGCAGTTAGTTCTTTTTTAATTTGACCAAAGGATAAAAAAGAATAGTGTCAAGAAAACATACTGTAATGCACACCCTGGAAAGAGTGGGAACAAAGCTTAATAGTAAAGGAAACTTAAAGGAAACATGTGTTCAAGAAAATTCAAATAATTAAGACTTGATGGTCTTGTTCATTTTTCTGAAGTCCTCATACAACTGCCCCAGATATATCATCTCTGCTGGAGTGTGTTTGTGGGTGGGGGTGGGTGTCATCCTTCTGGTATCTCAGCTTTACTCCTCTTCACAATTCAGCCCTTGACTTACAAGAGCAGTTCTTTCTGGAATCTATTGTCATCACTCTTCTTTCCATCCAGAGGTATTGTTCTTTCTGAATGAATCTCAGATGTAACTGAACTCTCTTTCAAACTGCTGAATGGAATGTCTCCTTTGCATAAGCAGTTCTGATATAAATTACCATGTCCAATGTGGTGGTGGAAAGAAAAAAAATCTTCTTTCTCTCACCACTGCCTTTTAACACAGAGTTTACATTCCACAAAGCTTCTCCTATTATTGCTTACTGAAGATCTTAGTGAAGTATATTTTTAAAAGGAAACTAAGGGCTATAGCCAAGCTTCTCTGAAGAAGTGATGAGTTGCATTTCTAATTCCATCAGGCATATCCATTGAGGGGTGGCATAGTGTCAACATCTTGTTAACACAGTAAGGTCTTTCATTTCCATCACTTCCTTTTTAGCTTCTTGGAATGGATCTATCTGTACATCTAGCTCAATAGCTTAATAGCAGTGCTTTAATCTTGGGGTAGTAGAAATCATTTGACCTGACATTCTAATTGGTTGATATCTTTTTTGCATACTGATGTTATTCATTGTTAAATGCCCCTTTTAGCTTTATGTATGCTGCATTATATTATAATTATGTTATCTTAATTCATTTTCACAATAGGTCTATTATTTGTAAGTACAAATATAATTGTGCTAACTCTACATAGATGGAAACAGGATCCGAGATATCAAGTGACTTGTCTAAGGTGACACAGATAATTAGTTAACAGATTTGGGTCTTCAAGAGCATATTTCTCTCTACTAAATCATTCTACACAATCCAAATTATATTGAGGTTCCACTCTCTGCAATTGTTCTGGGATTATGAATTTGTTCAAGTCAGACAGATTCTAGTCAGCTCTCCTGAGGAGGAAGAACTATCAGATAAAAGAGAAAATCCTGCAAGCAGCCAGAAAGAAATATTTTAAATACCAGGGAGCCACAGTAAGGATTACTCAAGACCTGGTCCCATCAACATTAAGGGATTGAAGGGTCTGGAATGAGATATTCTGAAGAGCAAGGGAGCCTGGAATAGAACCAAGAATCCACTATTGGAAAAGATGAGCCTTCTCTTAAAGGGGAAAAAGATAGACATTTAATGAAATGGGAGACTTCCAACATTTTCTGATGAAAAGAGAAGAGCTAAACAGAAAATCTGGACATCAAACAGGAGACTCAAGAGACACATGAAAAGGTTAAAAAATAAAAGGGTAAAGAAAAAAACTTATTTCCAAAAAGATGAAATTGGCTATATCACAATTTAGGAGAAAGAGTCTCATAACTCTTGAGAATTGTAGCTCTAATAGAGAGAATATATTTAACCAAAAGTGATGTCACTCATGACTTATCCATGAGACTTATCCAATAAGCTGAAACTGGCTAAATCCATACCTGTGAGAAAGACTCTAATAACCTGAGAATTGTAACTCTATTAGAAAGAATATATTTGAGACTTCCGGCCAAGATGGCAGAGAGAAGAAAGGCAGAGTTCTAAAGTTTCCTGATCTCTTCCCCATCTATTACATGAAACAAACCTCTTAAAAGAAATCCGACCCACCAAACCCAGAAAGAAAAGCCAGGAGAAAGACCATCTACCTCAGGATTTGTCTCCAGCAGCAGCATTGGCTGAATTCAGGCAGGTGAGAGTGGGCTCAGAAGGAGGATCAGCCCCTGATCAACCAGATTAACAGCTGAATTGGAACCGGGAGTCTGAGGGCCCCGAGAGCCATACCTGCTGGATCAGTGGTGGGGCTAGATGGCAGGGACTTGAGTCAACTAGGGAGCAGAGGTGCTAGTGTTGGTGCTTCCCCTGGGGAGCTGGCAGACAGGGCTGGGGGGGAGAGTTCCGGTGCAGGAGAGCTGCGGACACCATCCTTGGGCTCCTCTGCTCTGAGGAACTCAGAATCCCATTACAGCTCAGATCTCTTCCCAGAACAAACAAATGCAAACTACTTCTGCCTCAGGCACAAGAACAGAAGAACCAGCCCAGCTGAGGAATGACCTCAGGCCAGGGTAAAGAGCACCGCTGATTGAAGGCAAAAGAATTCAATAGCTCCAACTCCTCCCTTCAAGAAGGCCTCAATCAAGGTCACAGACACTCCAGAGAAAGCAACCAACACCTCCTACTGTCCAACCAGAGAAACTGCACTCAGCGAGTTAACCCTTTAGCGATCCCAAGCCCCTGTGAACCAGCCCCTCCCCAAATCAAGGTCTTAGTAAAATGAAGAAGGGTCAGCAGAAAGGTGGATCCATAGAAAAATTCTTGGAAGGAAAAGACCCTAACTCAGAAAGACCTATAACCTCTGAGGAGAATACGATCTGGTCTTCAGCACAGAAAGACTTCCTTGAAGAAATAAGGAAGGAGCTTAAAAATTTGGGAAAGACAATTAATACCTTACAACAAGAAAACAAATCCTTAGAAAGTACAACTGGACAAATACAAAAGGAGAATAAATCTCTCAGAACATCAATTGGACAATTACAAAATGAGAATAAATCTCTCAGATCCTCAATTGGACAAATACAAAATGAGAATAATTCTCTCAGATCCTCAGTTGGGCAAATGCATAAAGAACATAATTCTCTCAAAACCTCAATTGATCAAATGGAAAGCTCTTTCAAAAGTACAATTGACCAATTGGAAAAGGAGTTGCAAAAGATTAATGAAGAAAACTCCTCCCCCCCAAAAAGAATGGATTCTACAGAAACTAATGACTCCATGAGACAGCAAGAGTCAGTTGAACAAAATCAAAAAATAGAAGAAAATGTAAAATACCTTAACAATACCACTGACCCAGAGAATAGATCAAACAGGGGAAACCTGAAAATTATAGGACTTCCTGGAAACACTGAAGAGAAAAAAAGCCTGGACTTAATATTACAGGATCTAGTGACGGAAAACTGCCCTGATATCATGGAATCAGAGGGTAAAGTAGTTATTGAAAGAGTACATCGATCCCCACCAGAAAAAGATTCTAAAATGTAAACACCAAGGAATGTTGTGGACAAACTGCAGAACTATCAGATAAAAGAGAAAATACTGCAAGAAGCCAGAAAGAAACAATTTAAATATCAAGGAGCCACAGTAAGGAACATGCAGCACCTGGCTGTATCAACATTAAGGGATTGAAGGGTCTGGAATGAGATATTTTGAAGAGCAAGAGAGCTTGGAATGCAGCCAAAAATCTACTTTCCTGCAAAGCTGAGCCTTCTCTTCCAGGGAAAAAGATGGAAATTTAATGAAATGGAAGAATTCCAAAAATTTCTGATGAAAAGACCAGAGCTAACCAAAAAATTTGGACATCAAACAGGAGGTTCAAAAGACACATGAAAAGGTGAAAAAAGGGGGGGATGGTAAAAGGAAAAAAAAATGATGTCCAGTAAGTTGAAACTGGCTATATCCCAGCATAGGGGAAAAAGATTCTCATAAATATTGAGAATTGTAACTCTAACAGAGAGAATATACCTAGCCAGAAATGATGGACATTCATGACCTATCCATGAGACTACTATCTAATGGGATGTAGCTGGCTTTAACCCCACTTGGGTGAAAGACTCCAATAACTCTCAGGAATTTTGATTCTATTTGATAGAATACACTGAACTAGAAGGGACAGACACTCAGAATTTTCTATGACTTAGATAGAATGATATAAAAAACAGTACCTCCTTAAAAAGGGGGACAGGAAAGACAAGGGAGGAGGGAGAGGATAGAATAGGGTAAATATCATGACACTAAGAGGTACAAAGAACCTATGGTAATAGAGGGGAAGAAGGGAACAGATGAGAAACACTTGAATCTTCTTCTCATCAGACATGGATTAAGGTCAACCTACACATATTCAGTTAACTTATAAAACATCTAAACTTTCAAGTATTAAAAGGGGAAAAGGGGAGGGGGGATGGAGAAAAGAAAGTGGAGTGGGGGGGAAAGGGGGAAATAACAAAAGGAAGGGAAGGGAAAGGGGAAAAAAGGGAAAGGGGAAAGAAAGGTGAGGGGTGATATAGGAGGGCAAATACATTGAAGGGGGTGGTATTCAGAAACAAGATACTGGGGAATATGGATAAGGGGGGAGAAAGGGGGAAATAATACAAATGGAGGGAAGATAGCATGGAAAGCAATAAAGATTTAGTAATCATAACCTTGAATGTGAATGGGATGAACTCTCCCTTAAAATGTAAGCAAATAGCAGAGTGTATTAAAAACCAGAATCCTACAATATGCTGCTTACAAGAAACTCATCTGAAGCAGAGAGATACATATAGCGTAAAGGTAAAATGTTGCAGCAAAATATATTTTGCTTCAGCTGAAGTAAAAAAAGCAGGGGTAGCAATCCTCATATCAGACAAAGCAGCAGCAAAAATAGATAGCTTTAAAAGAGATAAGAAAGGAAACTTTATCCTCCTAAAAGGTACCATAGAAAATAAAATCATAGAAATACTGAATTTAGATGCACCCAGTGGGACAGCACCCGAATTGTTAGAGGAGAAGCTGAAAGAACTACAGGAAGACATAGACAACAAGACTCTACTAGTGGGAGACCATAACCTCCCACTCTCGGATCTAGATAAATCAAATCATAAAATAAACAAGAAAGAAGATAAGGAGGTAAATAGATTGTTAGAAAAATTAGATATGGTAGACTTATGGAGGAAAGTGAATGGGGATAGAAAGGAATATACCTTTTTCTATGCAGCACATGTAACTTATACAAAAATTGACCATGTACTAGGACATAAAAACCTAATGATCAACTGCAGAAAGGCAGAAATAGTGAATACATCTTTCTCAGATCACAATACAATAAAAGTGATATGCAATACTGGGCCAAGGAGGTATAGACCCAGAACAAATGGGAAACTGTATAACCTCATTTTAAAAAATGAGTGGACCAAAAATCAAATTATAGAAATAATTAACCATTTTATCCTAGATAATGATAATAATGAAACAACATACCAAAACCTATGGGATTCATTCAAAGTGACTCTCAGGGGATATATTATAGCTCTAAATGCTTACATGAATAAATTGGAGAAAGAGGAAATCAATGAACAAAATACACAACTAAAAAATTAGAGAAAGAACAAATCAAAAATTCCCAATTAAATACCAAATTAGAAATTTGAAAAATTAAAGGAGAAATTAATATAATCAAAAGCAAAAAACTATTGAATTAATAAATAAAACCAAAAGTTGGTATTATGAAGAAACCAATAAAATTGATAAACCTCTGGTCAATTTGATTTAAAAAAAGGAAGAAGAAAACCAAATTGCTAGTATCATAAATGAAAAAGGTGAACTCACCACCAATGAGGAGGAAATTAAAGTAATAATTTGAAATTATTTTGCCCAACTCTATGCCAATAAATTTGATAATCTAAGAGATATGGATGAATATTTACAAAAATATAAGTTGCCCAGGTTAAATGAAGAAGAGATTAAATACCTAAACAACCCTATCTCAGAAAAAGAAATTCAACAAGCCATCACTGAACTCCCTAAAAAAAAATCTCCATTGCCTGATGGATTCACAAGTGACCAAAATATTTAAGGAACAATTGGTTCCAATTGTATATGAACTCTTTGGAAAAAGAGGGAAAGATGAAACTCTACCTAACTCTTTCTATGGAACCAATATGATGCTGTTACCTAAACCAGGAAGAGTTAAAACAGAGAAAGAAAATTATAGACCTATTTCCCTGATGAATATACATGCAAAAATCGTAAATAAAATCTTAGCAAAACAAATACAAGTTATCATCAGGATAATACATTATGATCAAGTAGGATTCATTACAGGAATGCAGGGTGGGTACAATATTACAAAAACTGTTAGTATATTCAATTATGTCAACAACAAATCTATCAGAAATCATATGATGATATCAATAGATGCTGAAAAAGCTTTTGACAAAATACAGCATCCATTTCTATTAAAAACACTAGAGAGTGTAGGAATAAATGAACTTAAAATAATTAGCAGTTTCTATCTGAAAACATCAACAAGCATTATATTCAATGGGGAGAAGCTAGAGGCATTCCCAATAAGATCAGGGGTGAAAGAAGGGTGCCCATTATCACCACTACTTATTATTGTATTAGAAATGTTAGTGTCAACAAATAGAGAAGAAAAAGAATTTGAAGGAATTAGAATTGGGAAGGAAGAGACAAAACTCTCACTCTTTGCAAATGGTATGATGATCTACCTAGAGAATCCCAAGAAATCATCCCAAAAAAACCTACTGTAAACAATTAGCAATTTTAGCAAAGTTGCAGGTTATAAAATAAACCCTCACAAATCCTCAACTTTTCTATATATGTCTAGCAAGATACAGCAGGAAGAGCTAGAAAGAGAAATCCCATTCAAAATAACCTCAGACAATATAAAATACCTGGGAGTCTATTTGCCAAGACAGACTCAGAAACTTTTTGAAAACAATTATAAAACACTTCTCATACAAGTTAAATCAGATTTAAATAACTGGGCAAATGTCAACTGCTCATGGATAGGTAGAGCTAATATAATAAAAATGACAATTATACCAAAACTAAGCTATCTGTTTAGTGCCCTACCAATCAAAATTCCAAAAAATTACTTTTATGAGTTAGAAAAAACTGTAAGTAAATTCATATGGAGAAATAAAAAGCCAAGAATTGCCAGGAGCTTAATGGAAAAAAAGTGCAAAAGAAGGTGGCTTAGCCCTACGTGATCTAAAATTATATTATAAAGCATCAGTCATCAAAGCTGTTTGGTATTGGCTAAGAAATAGAGGGGTGGACCAGTGGAATAGATCAGGTGTAAGAGCAGGAGATGATTATAGTAATCTGCTGTTTGATAAACCCAGATAGTCCAGCCATTGGGATAAAAAACTCCCTTTTTGATAAAAACTCCTGGGATAATTGGAAATTAGTATGGAAGAAACTTAGATCAGAGGAACACCTAACACCCTTTACTAAGATAAGATCTAAATGGTTACAGGACTTAGACATTAAAAAAACAATTCTATAACCAAATTAGAAGATCAAGGATTAGTTTACCTCTCAGATCTACGGAAAGAGGAGCAGTTTATGACAAAAGAAGAATTGGAGAACATCACCAAAAACCAATTAGATGATTTCAATTACATTAAATTAAAAAGATTTGTGCAGATCAAACCAATGTAACCAAGATCAAAAGAAATGTAGTAAATTTGGAAACAATCTTTGCAACTAAAGATTCTGACAAAGGACTCATTTCTAAAACATACAGAGAACTGAGTCATATTTTTAAAACAAAAAGCCATTCCCCAATTGACAAATGGTCAAAGGATATGCAAAGGCAATTTACAGATGAGGAGATCAAAGCAATCCATAGTCATGAAAAAATGCTCTAAATCATTAATTATTAGAGAAATGCAAATTAATGCTTCTCTGAGGTACCACCTCACACCTCTCAGATTGGCCAATATGACCAGAAAGGATAATGATCATTGTTGGAAGGGTTGTGGGAAATCTGGGACACTATTACACTGTTGGTGGTGCTGTGAACTCATCCAACCCTTCTGGAGAGCTATTTGGAACTACGCCCAAAGAGCAACAAAAATGTTCATACCCTTTGACACAGCAATACCACTACTGGGTCTATATCCTGAAGAGATGAAGAAAAAGGGTAAATACATTACTTGAACAAAAATATTTATAGCAGCCCTGTTTGTGGTGGGAAAGAATTGGAAATCAATTAAATGCCCTTCAATTGGGGAATGGCTTAGCAAACTGTGGTATATGTCATTGAATACTATTGTTCTATTAGAAACCAGGAGGGATGGGATTTCAGGGAATCCTGGAGGAATTTGCATGAACTGATGCTGAGTGAGATGAACAGAACCAGAAAAGCACTATATACCCTAACAGAAACATGGGAGTGGTGATCAACGTCGAAGAACTTGCTCGTTCCATCAGTGCAATAATCATGAGCAATTTTGGGCTGTCTGCAAAGGAGAGTGCCATCTGTACCCAGTTAAGGAGCTGTGGAGTTTGAACAAAGTTCAAAGACTATTCCCTTTAATTTAGAAAAAAACATATCTTATTGTCTGATCTTGTTACCTCTTAGAATTTTTGTCTCTTCTCTAAGGATATGATTTCTCTCTCATCACACCCAGTTTGGAACCAGGTATAACATGGAAACAAAGTAAAGACTGACAGATTGCTTTCCATGGGGGGGGAGGGAAGTAAATGGGGGGAAAATTGTAAAACTCAAATAATATCTTTAATAAAAATTAATAAAAAAAGAAAGAATATATTACCCCAGAAATGAAGGACACTCATAACTTTTCTGTGACTCAGAATGATTTAAAAACAATACCTCCTTAAAAAGGGGGTCAGTAAGGATATAGGATGATAGAGAAGATTGAATAGGGTAAATCCCATTGCATTAATTGGTACAAAAGACCTATTGTCATGTAGAGGAAGAAAGGAGGAGGTAAGAACCGTCTGATTCTTCATCTCATCAGACTTCTCTTAAAGTTAACTTACACACACTCAAAGAAGTTAAGAAAATTATCTTACCTTTCAAGTATTAAAAGGGAAAAATGGGAGGGGGACAGGGAGGGGGAGAAAAAGGGGAACTAACAGAAGGAAGAGAAGGAAGAAGGGGAAAGGAAAAGGGAAAGAAAGGGGAGGGGGTTGATATAAGAGAATAAACCCATTGAAGGTGTTGGTACATAGCAACAAAACACTGAGGAATATGGATAAAGGGGAAAAATACAAATAGAGGGAAGATAGTATGGAAGGCAATAAAGTGTTAGTAATTATAATTTTGAATGTGAATGGGATGAACTCTCTCTTAAAACATAATTGAATAGCAGAGTAGATTAAAACCAGAATGCTACAAGATGTTGCTTACAAGAATTTCATTTGAAACAGAGATATACATAGAATAAAAGTAAAAGGTTGGAGAAAAATATATATTACTTCAGCTGAAGTGAAAAAAAATCAAGGGTAGCAATCCTTATCTCAGACAAAGCAGCTTCAATAATAGATAGCATTAAAAGAGATGAGGAAGGAAACTATATCCTCTAAAAGACTATTAAGAAATTTCAATACTAAATATGTATGTACCCAACGGTATAGCATCCAAATTCATAGAGGAGAAATTGAAAGAACTACATGCAGACATAGCAAAACTCTACTAGTGGGAGACCTCAATCTCCTACTCTCAGATTTAGATAAATTGAATTGTAAAATAAACAAGAAAGAAGGTAAGGAGTTAGTAGATTGTTAGAAAACCTAAATATGATAGACTTATGGAGGAAATTGAATGGGAATAGAAAGGAATATACTTTTTTCTGCAAAATATTGGCACTTACACAAAACTTGACCATATACTAGGGCATAAAAACCTACTGATCAATTGCAGAAAGTCAGCAATAGTGAACACTTCTTTCTCAGATCACAATGCAATATAAATCGTATGCAATATTGGACCATAGAGATATAGAACCAGAACTAATGGGAAATTAAATAACTTCATTTTAAAGAATGAGTGGATCAAGCAAAAAATTATAGAATTAATTATTTCATCCTAGATAATGACAATAATGAAACAGCATACCATAATCTGTGGGATACACTCAAGGTGGCTGTCAGGTTGTGTACTATATCTTTAAATGCTTATGTAAATAAATTTGTTAAAGAGGAAATCAATGAACTAAATATGCAACTAAAAATCCATAAAAAAACAAATTAAAACCTCCAGTTAAATACAAAATTAGAAATTCTAAAAATCAATGGTGAAATTAATAAGATAGAAAGCAAGAAAACTATTGAACTAATAAATAAAACCAAGATCTGGTTTTAAGAAAAAAACAATAAAATTGAAAATATTTGGTGAATTTGATTAAAACAAAGAAAGAAGAAACCCAAATTGCCAGTATTGTAAATGAAAAAGGTGAACTCACCACTAATGAGGAGGAAATTAAAGTAATAATTCAGAATTATTTTAACCAACTAAATTTGACAATGTAAGTGAAATGGATGAATATATACAAAAATAAAAGTTGCCCAGATTAAATGAAGAGGAAATTTAAAATAACCTAAATAACACTTTCTCAGAAAAAGAAATTCAACAAGCCATTATTGAGCTCCTTTAGAAAAAATCAACAGGGTTAGATGCATTCAAATGAATTCTATCAAACATTTAAGGAACATTTGGTTCCAATTCAATATAAACTATTTGGAAAACTAAGTGGAGACAGAACTCTGCCTGTCTCTTTCTATGACACCAAGATGGTGCTGATAGCTAAACCAAGAAGAGTTATAAAGAATATATTTATTATTTATATTAACACAGAGAAAGAAAATTATAGACCTATCTGCCAGATGATTATAGATGCCAAAATCTTAAATAAAATCTTAGCAAAATGATTAAAAATAGTTATAACCAGGATAATACATTATGATCAAGTACAGTTTATCCCAGGAATACAGGGTTGGTTCAATATTAGTAAAACTGTTAATATAATTAATTATATCAATAAGAAACCTATCAGAAATCATACGATCATATCAATAGATGCTGAAAACTTTTTTGACAAAATACAGCAACCATTCCAACTAAAAACACTAGAGCATGTAGGAATAAATGGATTGTTCCTTAGAATAATAAGCTATATCTATCTGAAAACTTCAACAAATATTATATGCAATGGGGAGAGGCTAGAGACATTCCCCACAAGAACAGGGTGAAAAAAAGGATGCCTATTTATCACTACTTTTCAATATTGTATTAGAAATGTTAGTTTCAGCAATAAGAGAAGAAAAAGAAATTGAAGGAATTAGAATTGGGAAGGAAGAGACAAAACTCTCACTCTTTGCAGATGATATAATGGTATACCTAGAGAATCCCAAAGAATCATCTAAAAAATTACTAGAAATAATTAGCAAATTTAGCAAAGCCATAGGATATAATATAAACTCTCATAAAATCCTCAATATTTCTATATATGACTAGTAAGATACAGAAGAAAAAGAAACCCATTCAAAGTAACCTCAGACAATATAAAATACCTGGGACTCTACCTGCCAAGGAAGACTAAAAAATTTTTGAAAACAATTACAAAACACTTCTCACACAATTAAATTGAGATTTAAACAACTGAACAAGCATCAACTGCTCATGCATAGGTCGAGCTAACATAATAAAAATGTTAATTCTGTGAAAACTAAACTGCTTGTTTAGTGCCCTATCAATCAAAATTCCAAAAAATTACTCTGAGTTAGAAAAAATTGTAAGTAAATTCATATGGAGAAATAAAAACTCAAGAATTTCCAGGGATTCAATGAAAAAAGTGAAATTGAAGGTGGCTTAGCCTTACTAGATCTAAAATTATATTATAAAGCATCAATCATCAAAATTGCTTGGTATTATCTAAGAAATAGAGTGGTGAACCAGTGGAATAGACTAGGTACAATAACTGGAAATAATTATAGTAATCTGCTGGTGGATAAAGCCAAAGAATCCAGCTATTGGGATAAAAAGTCTCGCTAACAGACTGCCTTCTGAAGGGAATGGGTAGAATGGAAGCAAGAATGGGGGGGAAATTGTAAAACTCAAAATACCTAAAACCTTTCTTAAAAAAAACACACTCAAAGATATATTAAAAACAGTTTTGGGGACAGCTAAGTGGTACAGTGGTTAGAGCACCAGCCCTGGAGTCAGGAGGACCTGAGTTCAAATCCAGCCTCAGATACTTAATAATTAACTAGTTTAGTGTCCTTGGGCAAGTCACTTAACCACATTGCTTTTCAAAATACATATATATATATATGTTGATATTTTTCCTGGCTGTTAATGTTTATGGGACTATTACTGCTCTCTCCTTCTCTATAGGTTCATTGATATTTTTCGCTCTTTGTTCCCCTCTTACCTATCTAATCACTTTTTTTGGTGTTTGCTAGGCAATGGGGTTAAGTGGCTTGTCCAAGACTACACAGGTTTGTAATTTTTAAGTGTCTGAGTCCAGATTTGAACTCAGGTCCTCCTGACTCCAGGGGCCACCTTGAGTTCTATCCTCTGTGCCACCTAGCTGTCTCTTAGTCACTTCTTATTTGATGGTCATCATTCATTTCGAACATTCTTATTTGAGGAGTTCCCCAAGGTTTTATTTTAAGCTCTTTTGTCTCTTTATACTTTTTTGGTAATGCCCTCAGTTTCCATGGACTTATTTATAATTTCAATATCAATGGTTAACAAATCCATATTTTCAGACTCAAAAATTCTTCTCTGAGTCTATATACAGAATTACCAATAATCTAAGAACATTTATACTGAATACTTTGCAGAAACCTCAAGCACATTTTCAAAATTCAGAGTTCAATTCAGTATCTCTTTCCCAAAAAATCTATCACTTTCCTACACTTTCAAAACTTCTTCAATTTGACTGGAAGTACCACCATTCTCATAGTTTCCCACATCTGTATACTGTATGGTATTCTCAACTCCTGATTCTCCCTTACCTCACATATTCAATCAATTTTTGTTTTGGTTTTTCTAAGTAAACACTGACATTTGCACTTGACCCCTTCTTTCTACTTGCACAGGTACTAATTTAGGCGAGGCCCTCATCATCTCTCATGTAGATTAAATGGCTTCCAATTGTCCCCATCTCATTCAATTTTTCACTGCTTACAAAGTTATTTAAGTTAAGATTCAATCACATGTTCCATTCTCATTCAAATCTAATGGTAAACTAATAATAATAAACTGCTACATTTAGCCCTTAAACATATTCATAATCTTGCCTCTATTTTTCTAGCTTCAGTGTACCTCACTCCATACTCCTTCATACTAAAATCTAACAAAATAGTCTCATCTCTGTTTTTTATGTGTAACAGTCTGTATTACATCACCAGGTTTTTTTCATTTGCCATGCCTCATGACTGAAATTAACTCCAGTCTTACTTTCATAAAAATCATTCTCTTCTTTCAAGATGAACCTCAGTCACCATGTTCTACAAGAAGTGTTTCCATGTGCCTCTAATTGTTAGTGCCCTCTCTCTCATAATCTTATATTTAATTACTTTGTGTTTTATATTGATTTTCTTTATATTGATTATATATATATAATACACACATATATATAATATATGTATGTATATAGATATTTGATATATTTATTTGTTGTCTCCCCTCTTAGCATGCATGCTCTTTTCTAAGTCAGGAGCATTTCATTCATTGTGTATTTATAGCTCTGGTGGTTAGCATAGTAAAAGTGCTTAATAACTATCATTGATTGATTGATTCAATGGCTTAAGCTTTCAATCTTGGACCTTCTCCTACCTTTCTACTGTGACCTCATCTTAATCTCTCTTAATCTCTTAATCTTAATAGACTACAACAACAGGCATCATAGTGTATATTAAAGTGATTTTTAGGCAGAAAAGTTCAAGTTCTCAGAGAAGAGAAATCAACTTCCTGCAAATTTTGTTTCTAAGTCAGTGTTCTTGCCACTTCTATGTCCTCCAAAATGTTAGTTTTATATGGAATTATGGATCATGATCATTGATTTAGAATCTCCACAGGGAACATAGATATTGTCTATTTTAATTCTTTTTCATTTTACTAAATAGACTCAGATCTAGCATCAATAAAGATTTTGCCCAAGGTCAAGGAACAGTAACTCCAGGTCCTCTTGCTCCAGGTTGAGCCTTTGTTCCACTATACCAGCTGACCATTTGTGAAAGTCAGTAAAAGAGAGAAAATGAATTTTTTTCCTTAATGATAATTTCTACTTAATCCATATTTCTTACAACAATGGTATATTCTCAACTTTTCCCTTGGAACATTCCTCCTAAAGACAATACAACCCTAACTTCTAGACCTACAAATGGTCTTGAAGTATTTTTAAAAGATATGTAGGTTGTGCTCTATTTTCAAGAAGGGTTTTGTGAGAATCAAAGAACCTCTATAATATTGTGAGATTGCATCATTAGTAAACTATGTTCCTGAGGGATAATGCCACAAGGTGAAAGATGGCATGTAATCTTAATTCATTCTCTCATAATTTCCAAAGGAATTAAAAGAACAGACAAAAGACATTTTATCTCTCCCATCTTTCGCTTCCCCAGTACCAACACCACCCACAGAAGCAAAAGACCAGAAATGTCTATTAGGGGATTGTTGCTCAGTTCAGGTTCTGTTTCATGTAGCATTGAAGTTAATCCTGAAAACATTGTAAATTGTGGGTTGGAAACATTTTGAGGGAAAGCTTTTTCATGCATTCCAAATATCTAAACTCTTCAGAAAATTTCAACTAATTTTTTTTCCAGTGGCTTAACTTTTCCTAGTATTATTTTACAATGTGGTTTAGTTCTCCTTACAAGCACTTAAAAGGTTTTATGCTTTAGAATAGCCATGATTTTGTGCAGGAAAGAAAGTTGTAGGTGGAAACTAATAGTCACGGAAACTGGTGGTGACGTGACTTATGGGATTCTGGAATCATTTCAAAGTGAACAGAAAATATTGAACAGTTAATTGCATGTTTAAAAACTTGTTTAAATTACCACTTCTGTATTTCTTTTAGAAGATGATCTAGGTTTTTATTTTTATAGATGATTCTATTTCTTTAATTCAACCTTGATAACTGATAACTCAAGTCTATGTGTGTGTATATATACATATACATATATATATATATGTATATGTATATATACAAGAATCCTCTAAATTTCAAATGGTCTCTCTGAAATTTTATCTCTGTCTCTCTCATATATATATATATATATATATTTATTCTCATATATACATACATATACATTCCTCTCTTTCACTCTCTTGCTATAGATATATTATATATATACACATATATACTTAGATTCTAGTATAATATAAATTTATGTATATATATATTTGTATATAAATGTATGGATTTATATATACATAATATTCATATTTGCACTAATTCTATGAGGTTAAATTCTTTTTAACCTAATTTTTCAGATAATAAAATTGAGATTCATAAAGTTTTCATACAATGATTATCTGAAGGATTCAAATCTCCTTTTTCCTAACATCAAATATATCATTCAAGATACTGCTCCCTCTGTATTTTATAAGAAATAGCTTCTTATGAACAGTAATATTTGAGCTGTCTATAATTTAGACTGTTTCCTCTGACAGAGTCAAATTTTTAACCAAGTTAGATAGAAACTGTTACATTTAGAAAGTGATAATAAAGATCACTTAGTTCAACTCTCACATTTTTGCAGAGGAGTACAATGTGGCCCACAGCAGTGAATCGTCTTATCCAAGATGAAAATGTTAGTTGGAAATAACTCTCATGACTCATAATGGCACATTGCCCAAGCAGCTTACCTAGCAAGCAGCATAGCAAAAGGGAAAACAGAATTATATAGTGAAAGCAGTGCTAGGCTTGGCATCAAAGAGAAACCTAGGATCAAATCCCATCCACTGTTGAAACTCAGTTACCTCATGTGTAAAATAAGGGTAGTGATATGAGCCATTCCCCCATATAACATAAGAGATAATAAGTGTGAAGTGTTTCGGGACTTTTAATTTAGCACTTTATAAATTTGTACTAACATGTTTGAATTGAAAGACAATGTGGTTTAGCAGTTACTGAGTGAGACTTAGAGGCAGGAAGACAAAGGTTCAGATTTCTCCATTGATGCATATTTGCTATGTGACCCTGGGCAAATACTTGTACTCTGACAAATCTCTTAAACTATAAATTACAAAAAAGTGTCAAATCATCTGGGAGAGGAAATCTTGAAATTTAAGGGCTCACTCACTATACTAATGACATCATAGATCAAATCCATATCCTTCTTGAATGTTAATAAAGATTTCTTTAGAATTCACTTGGACTCACAATTTGACAAAAAGTGTTTGGAAAATGGAAAAACAATATGAACCTGGGAATACATAAACATCTTGCATTGTATGCAACATAAGATTAAAATGGATACATGATTTATATGTAAAAAGTGTTACAATAAACAAATTAGTAGAGCAATGAATAGTTTACCTGTTAGATCCTTGGAGAAGGAAAGAATGTATGAGTAAACAAATGTAGAGAGAAATAAGCAATTCAAAATGGATAGATTTATTATATTAAATTTAAAAAGGTCTTGTATAAGAAAAACATTAAAATCAAGATTTGAGAGCAGAAAACCAGCAATTTTATAACAAGTGTTTCTGATAAAGTTCTCATTTCTAAAATATCTGGTGAATTGAGTCATATTTATAAGAGTATAAGTCTTCCAATTGTCAAATGGTCAAAGGATATGGACAGTTTTCAGATGAAGAAATTAAAGTTATCTAAAAGCATATGAAACAATTTCTCTTAATCACTATTGATTAGAGAAATGCAAATTAAAACAACTTTGAGGTATCATCCATACTTATCAGGTTAGCTAATATGACAGAGAGGAAAATGATAAATGTTGTAGAGCGTGGGAAAACTGAGACACTAATGTATTCTTGGTGGAGTTCTGAATGATCCAGTAATTCTAGAGAGCAATTTGGAACTATGCCCAAATAGCTATTGATCCAATAATACAACTAATGGTCTATATTCCAAAGAGATCGTAGAAAAAGGGAAAGGACCCACATATACAAAAATATTTACAGCAGCTCTTTTTGTCATGACAAAGAATTGGAAATTGAGAGAATGCTCATCAAATGGGGAATGACTAAAGAAGTCGTGATACTTGTATGCAATGAAATGCTATTGTTCTGTAAGAAGTGTTGGGCTGGTGTAGTTCAAAAAAAAACTTACATGAACTGATGTTGAGTAAAGTGAGCAAAACTAAACTGTAACAGCCACTCTATGTGATGATCACTTAGCACTTATTAGACTTAGCTCTTATCTAAGATAATTCCAAAAGCTTCATGATGTAAGATGCTATCTACATGCAGAGAAAGAACTATTGGAAAGCAAAGCACACTATTTTCAATTTGTGGGGGGGGGGGTTTCCTTTGTTTTTTCTCTTGTTCTGTTTCTTGTTTCACAACATATGTTTAATATGATTGCACATGTGTAATCTGTATCAGATTGCTTATTATCTTGAAGAGAATAGAAGAGGAAATGAAGAAGGAGAAAATTTGTAACACAATATTTTATAAAGATGATACAAAGAAACCTATCTTTACAGGTAATTGGAAAAATATTATTTACATAAAAAGAACTTTGTTACTATTGTATTAGCAACAGTCACAACAATAAATCCCATGTCCAGACATATAAATTCTTTGTCCCTCTTCCTATCCCATGTTTGGACATGAATAATTAGGCTATCTAATAGCAAGAGACGGTAGAGAAAGTCATACATTATCTGCTTAAAGGAGTACACATATCCCAAAGAATGCATTTTCTGATCTTATTGCTCCTACACATTCCTGTTGAATCCTTGATTTCTTTCTTTAAAGTTTGAACCTTGAATACTGATTTGTTATTTGTTCCAACTAATACTCAGTCCTACAACATCTCCAAAACTAGAGACTGAGACTCTCTTAAATCTTTAAAAGTAACTTGCTCAAACAAATTAAAAAGTATATATTTGAAGGACTTGTTCCACCCTATCTTTTAACAGGAAATTAGAATAACCCAGAGTAAACACTTCTACCCTTGACTGTGATTCTATAATTACCCAGATCTCTTCTTAAGAAATGTAAAAATTTGAGGGGAATGGATAGAATATTAAGAGTGAAAATCTCTTCCTTCTTTGAAAATTTTAACTCAATATTTGGCTAAATCAAAAATATATAATATTTTATATTATGATTATCGGTAAAGATATTAAGATATAATATTTATATATATATATATTGATATATTTCTTACTTAAAATTATTTCTGAAAATACTATAAAGTGAAGATATTTATATAAAATACAGCCAACATGGTTTCTGAATCAGATAATCTACCCTATCATAAAATTCCCTTTCCAAATGGCTTAGATCTAATTTATGTGTATTTCCTCTTACAAGTATAGAACAAAAAAACAGAATCACAGAACTTGAGCTTAGTAGCTATTTATTACAAACCAAAAGTAAAATGAGTTCCCATGATAACATGACTGACAAATGATTGAAAATCTCTAAAGAGGAGTGACCCATCACCTCAAGTCAATCCACTCCACTTTTGGGCAGCTTTTAATGTTAGAGTTTGGGGTATTCCTGACATCATTCCTAAATTGACTGCCTTTTCCATACATTGTTCCTATTTCTGCTATCATGTTTCAAAGAGAATAATCCCTACTCCACAAGGTAACTATTCAAATAGCTATTTAATGCGAGTCTCTCTTGTTCTTCAGACTAACTATCCCTAGTTCCTTACATTTAACCTAATATGATATATAGTCAATACTTTTCATTATGGTGGTTACTCTCTTCTAGTCACACTTCAACATCTCCATGTCTTAAAGCTGTGGGGCCAGAATTAAAAATAATAGTCTTGATGAGGTCTAATGGATAAGAACATATCATTTCTCTATTCTGAGTTCCTCATTTTTTGTCACAAAGATGATTCATATTTTTAAGTAAACTAAATTCATTTTTCATAATAATTGCCATATAGTTAACACCTTCATGTTATAATTGTATAAGTTGATTTTTTTGGTATCCAATTGAAAGAATTTATATTTGTCACCTTTGAATTTCATCTCAGTACTGAAAGTTCAATGTTATGGTCCCTAAGATATTTGCATCCTGATTCTGTCACCTAGCATATTGGTTATGCTTCTTAGGTTTATGAAAAGTGCAGATTTGAGCCTCAAATCATCTATTGTCCTCTTTATTCCTCTATAAGTTTATTGACATTCTTTTTTGAGGTCCTAATTCTCTCCCTCTCTTAATACCTGCTGAGAAGATAAGCAATATGTTATCAACTATAGACATATAGCTATTGTTGTCTAGTCATTTCAATCATTTTTGGATCTTCATGATTCCATTTGGGGCTTTCTTTGCAAAAGATACTATAGAGATTTTCCATTTTCCTTATGCAATTCATTTTGCAAATAAGGAAACTGAGAAAAAAACAGGATTATAAGGAAATAGAAAAAACAGGGTTGGATTAAGTGCCTTGTTCAGGGTCACACAACTAGTAAATGTCTGTGTTCAGGAGAAAGAACTCCAACAGCTATTCCAACATCACTGTGTGTATGTGTGTGTGTTTGTGTGTGTGTGTGTGTGTGTGTGTGTGTGTGTGTGTGTGTCTGTAATGGCACAGTAAATAGATTATTTTAAAAAAGAATAATTTTCTTGATACTACTGTCAATCTCTTAGAATCAAAATTTACATGTAGGAATATAAGGAAGTATTTTTTTCATGTTTTAGTTGGACAAGTTGAAATAGTGGAGGGGGGTGGTATTGTGGGAAAAGTGCTGTCTTTCGGATTCAGAGAACTTGGGTTCAAATCCTGCCTCTTCTACTTACTAATTCTTCAACTTTACTTAAGACATTTAATCTCCCAGTGCTTCTGTTTTCTCATTGGTAAAATGAAACTATTGAATAAATAGGTTCAACTCTGTATGTATCCTACAATAATCCCCAGATCTTATAAACTCTGAGATCCCTTCCAGTTATAGAAACTACAATAATGATACTGGCTTATTGAATTCTCTCAAATAAAGAAATCAGAAAATTTATGCTATAAACTGCATAATATGGGATATCTCCTGGCATTTTGTCCAGCAGGCCTCCTGAAACATGGTGGTTATCATTTTTATGAATATGATGCTATGTACTTGGCAAAGTTAAATTTTCTAGATATCTTTTCTCATGTAGATAACACTAAAAGCATTCATTTTTAGAAAAAAGTAGATAAATAAAAATAACTCTTAACAATAAATAAATAAATAAATACAGTATATGATATGTTATTCTCTGGCCTGATCAGACCATTCCTTAAACAATATACGCAAGATTGAGAGGCACAATTAAACTCAGACACTGAAAAGTTGAAGAGTAATCTGAAGATGCTGAGCAAGATGGCGAAAGGTCATACATTCATAATAGGTGATGATTAGATCAATTCACCTAGGGAAGAGAAGACTTGTAGATCAAATGGTATCTATCTCCATATGGAATATTATCCTGTGATATTTGTCTTGTCTTGTTTTTCTTTGTTTCCCACAGATACAGATTTAGGCTTGATGTAAAGAACTTCCTCATATTTAGAACTTAATATTTAAAAGAGGAATGTGTTGTTCAAAGACAATACTTTTCAACTTACTAGAAGTCTTAGAGCAAAGTTTGCAAAGCAATTAGGTATTCAATTCTTGTAAATGTGTATATTGAATAGAATAAGCTCTGGATTCACTTTCACTTCTGAGATTCTTTAATATATGCTATGAAGCATTCTCTTATTTGAATGTCTTTTCTGCTCTTCTTATAGAAATTAAGCATATCTATTATGGTGTACTAAATACCAAATTCCTTGATTATCATGGAATCTTAGAATTTCTAAGTTGGAAAGGATATTGGGAAAGTCCTCCCAACTTCTCATTTTACATATGAGGAAATTGAGTCCAAGAGAAGTAAAGTCATTTCATCAGATTCATATAGCTAGAGACAAGACAAGAATCCTACTAATATGATAAGAATACTCTCACCAATTAGGATTACCACCTTTCCTGTCAGTCAGTTTCAGTATGTGCAAATGGAACAATTTTTATCCTCTATTACCTCAGCATCCTCTAAAAATTTGCAAAACAATGTCTAATGACATTTTTCTAGTTAAAGGGATTAAAAGAAATATGCATCATGGAGTTCTTAGATATTGTAATTCTATAAAGTAAGAAATACCTAGTATCATTCTGAATCTATTTTAAAGGTTTCTGGATAATTATCTGGAATGAATTTTTAAAAAGAAGTGCTCTTTTATCTCGTTCTCTTCCCCATGAATATTTCTTGTTTTGTATCAGAGTTCTTTCTCTCTAGAAGCATAAACAAAGACATTTTTCCCTCCTTGTGATTGCTATCACATAATCATATAGCCTAAATAAAGACCCTATTTCCTCTCTCTTTACAATAATTCATAAAGTATTTACAAGAAGAATATGTTATAAAAATGTCATCAGACTGCTAATTGAAACACAAGTTCAAGGGATACCTTTGTAAGGACAAAAAAGCAATACTTACATTAATCATAACTTTCATAAAACAACAAAAACAAAGCAACAAAATCTAGATTATTTACTATCTGCTTGTGTAACTTGGAACAAAATGTGTAAATCCTCTGGAACCAAGGGGCAGTGTTTCCTTCTTATTAACTATTTTTTTAATTTGTGAATTTTCAACCCTTCACAGAATTACCTATGCATCTGAGACACATTATTAAATTCAAGTTATACTTAGATTCTCAGAATGTTGAAACTAGAAAGGATGTTATTGTGCATATAATCTATCTCATTTCACACACAAGAACCCATGGTCATGTGGTTATATTAGTGACTCAGAAGTAGCTTTTCTTATTCTCAATTTATTTATTAGTTTTTTTATTCCCAATTTAAGTGTTTTTATTACTTTATCTTGCTAAATAACAACATCAGCAGGACTATTAAGAAACTTAGCAAACTTCATTCATTGCACACTTGCTTCAAAGACTAAGACATGATTAGGAAGATAGGCTTTATTAAGTAACAGGTTAATGTCCCCCTATTGAGAGATAAGTTGTCTTAATGGAAAAAAAATAATCTTATAATTGAATTTTAGTTTGTACACAATGACAACAAAAATTCAAAAAATAAAAATTTCAGTAAACTGTTCTTTTTTTCTGTCTACATGCCCCAAAACAAATTCTTTGAATTGTGTTCTTTTGGTATTGAATCATTTCATGAGAGCTTTTTTAATAACAGTGTGTTCTTCAAATTAATACTGGATTTAATGCTTTCTGCATCCCTCTCCTACTTGGCTAAACCAAGACAATGCATAGCACATGACAAGAACAAACAATACCATTTTAATTAGCATTCTTGTCCCTTCCAAAAGCACTCTATATTTACAAAACTTATTTAACAGATCAAACATTGAATATTTTCTCTATTATTGCAATATCATGTGTTGAGAAGGTATTTCTATGTGGCATAGAAGTTTTTAATATATGTGCAAACAACAATAATGAAATATGTCTGGTCTGAGCATAGTCTGTGAGATTCCATCTCTTTTCAACAAAAGTGACTGCCAAGGGTAAAGAACATTTACTGTAACTCATATTTTAACTCTCTCTGAACTTGCCGCCCACACAGGAAACTGCTTGGAACAGGTGGTCCAAAAAGCTGGCTGATCATGTCTGGCTCAACTCATAATATTTGTGGGCTACTGACTCACTGAATAATTATGAGACTAAACAAAAGACTCTCAGATAAGCTCTAAGTCAAGGAACTGAAAAAAGAGGCAAGGTGTAGAAAATGATGATGGGATGCTCTCTTCAAATTAAGTTGATGAATATATATGCTCAGTGAGAAACAAGGATCTCTTGTCTTCTGTTGTGCTCTTCCTTTCCCACTCCTGCCTTCAGCACCTCAAAGAAGGCTGATGTGATCCTAACAAGAAAAAAGTAGATGAGAGATTTGCACCATGACTTAGGTTTTAAAGAGTGCATCTCAATATAGTGGGATGGCAGATACCATTTATAATGGAGTTTACCACTGATTGTTTAACATAATAAAATACTGTCTTTAGGTTGTGAATTCCCTGGGAGTAAGGACTGCAGTTGACTTCATTTTTCCATCATTCCTCCAAAGCCTAACAGTGTTTTGCAAAGAGGAGATTCACAGTTCTATGGAAGTTGTAGTGTTGTTATGGACACTTCTTGGGAACCTGCAATCAGGTTCTTTACAGGGTCATATTAATCAAACTTTTCAGGGGAAGAAATGAGTACTCTTAAGTTAGCAAGAGGCATCAAAAATCTGCTGACAAGGCAGAGAATAAGGGAGAAAATTGGTAACTTCAAATAAAAGATTAATTGTTTTTCAGAGCAGATACTGAGATTGTGCTTTGCATTATAAATTCCAAGACAGAAGTAATCACACATATTCTCCCACTTCATAAACATGGG
This sequence comes from Macrotis lagotis, assembly GCF_037893015.1. NCBI lineage: Eukaryota > Metazoa > Chordata > Mammalia > Peramelemorphia > Peramelidae > Macrotis > Macrotis lagotis. The sequence continues at coordinate 504,814,340 of NC_133658.1, forward strand.
GGGGGTTAATTCTAAAACCAACATACTGGGAATTTCTTCACTTCACACACACACACACACACACACACAAACACACACAGTTCTCACTAAGGGACACTTCACTGCTCAGGGCAGATATGGAAAATCTTTGAGAAATAGATGATAGTAAAATGATCAATTTTGTACTGTTTACTTTGTCAAATATCTTCTTGGCCTTTAATATCCAAAAATATGAATTCATTGTGTTGAAGAATTTCTCAATGAGGAACTTTAATTTAGTAGATCAGTTTCTAACAGACCTGTAAAATTTAGTCTTTTATTCAAGAAAGGAAAAGTTCCAAAAAGACCACCCAGTATGAATTTTAGTGTGTGTGACTGACTGAGTGTAACAGGCTGGAGAGAAAGATATAAGATCAATGTGAGAAGCTGGATACTCTTTGAGTTTTCACAGATTACTTTTTTTCTGATTTCTTTTGATCTTGCTTTAATACCAACATGCATTGTAAAAGGCTGTTTCATAGTTTTCTCCTTTTCTTCCTTTAGCAAATGAAATTTAAAACCCTCTTCTTTAGATTATAACTATATAATCATCTATTGGGTGGTTATATTCACCATTAGGCTATTTTGTACCCATGAGCTTCTTGGATTCCAGATAAAAACTACCATTTAATTATTACTCCCCCCCAAAAAAAGATAATATTTATTTCAATAGCTTAAATTTTCTAGTGGTATTGATGGATTTACTCTTTTCATTGTTACAGGTCATTTTCCCTCTAAACTTAGTGAATGTTGTTTCAGGGTGCTTGCTAAAAATTTTATTTTTGACTAACATAGTGATTATCAGACTAAAGATATAATCTTACTAGGACTATATTTGAAGCAATTGCAGCTTGGCAGAACTTGCCGAAGTCTGTGCTTCACAAGAATAGTCTTTAGGAATCTAGACTCCCTTCTGGAATATAAGGAAGAATCAGAGAAGGACTTTGGTTGAATAATAATAATTTCTGGCAATAATATAGTGTTTTATGTCTTGGAAAATAATTTCTGCATATTATTTAATTGAATCTATGCAATAAAACATTGGAGAAGTTGCTACTTACTATTACAGTCATTTTAACAATAAGGAGTCTTAGTCTCAGAAAGATTATGGAATTTACCCACTGTCATGTTAATAAAGATCAGAGGCAAAGGAAAAAAAATCAAACCCAGTTTTCTCTTAACTCCAAATACAAAACTGCTCCTTATTCATCAATCAGAAAATTTTCTTGAATTTAATATCCAAACTGAAGAAATAAGATCCACTTTGGTCACCCTCCTAATCTTTTTTCAGTCTGTTGATTTCACCCTTGTAATATCTCTTGAATCATAGAAATGCTTACCTAGAAGGTCAAAGTCTTTTGACAAGGCCTATGTGGTACTGAGATAGTTATTGATACTGAAAAAAAGATGAAGACCTGTTTTGAAAATAGATCAAAGATATCTGTGAAGCCAAAGACAAATAATATTGGGAGTGCTTTGATTGCCTTTCAGAATGGAATGATGCCTTTTTGTGAAACCTGGAGTCTGCCTGGAGTCTCGTGCCCCTTCACCCCTGAGATGGGTCTGCACAGCATTGACACCTAATTGAAAAATGCTGTTCCTCCCACTCCCAAGAAGAGGAAAGATTTTTGATCCAAACCCTATCTTCTCCTCTCTACCATCATTTTGACTTAAGCCTCTTTTTCAGAACCTCAACATACCTCCTGACCCAATATTCCATACACCGTGCTATCTATCTATCCAAAGTAATGGTATCTTCTCAAATCTCCTCTTTGAAGCCATACTTACTTTTTTAAAAAAACATTTGATATTCACTTTTGATTTTTTAATAGTCTTTGCATTTACATTTTTGTGGTCATTGTATTTCTTACTTTGACTCTGCTTACTTCACTGCATCAAGTACTGTAATTCTTTTGATGCTTCTCTATATTCATCATATTCTTCATTTCTTAACATTCCATTACATTCATGAACTACACTTTATTTTTCCATTCCTTCATCAATGGGGTCTACTTTGCTTCCATTTATTTGCTATTAGAAATATTACCGCTATTAATATTTTGGTGTATATGGGGAGATTTCTCCTCATCAAAGAACTACTTGAGATATAAAGTAGTACATTCCCTTGGTCAATGCATATGTGTAGTATAGTCACTATATTTGCATAATAACAAATTACTTTCTAAAATGGTTGTATTGAGTATACCATGGAAAAAAAATGTAAAGACTAACAGACTGAATTCTGTGGGGGATGGGGGAGGGAAGCAAGATTAGGGGAAAATTTTTAAATTCAAAATAAATAAAATCTTTCTTTTGATAACAAAATAAAATTGATTGTATTGATTCATAACTCTATCTTCCCACAAACCTCAAATAATGCTTGTTCTCATCTTTTACTTCCTACATGTGAATGGAAAATCATCTGTTTCTCTTCTAATATTTCTTAGAATATAATCTTTAGCATTAAAATTATGCACCCATTTGAATTTCTAGTGAAATATGATGGAAGATCCATGCCAAATTTGTGGCAGACTGCTTTCCATTTTTGACAGTATTATTTTTTTAATAAAAAAATAACTATTTTAAAGTAATTTATTTTCAGGTTCAGTATTCATTACATTGTTGAGTCATATTGCTTCTGATTCTCCCTTATCTAATCTATTCCATTGATTTACCTCTGTATTTTTTAAGCAATATCTAATGTCTTGGATGGCTATTGATTTATCATATAATTCAAAGTCTAGGTGTGCTATTTCTTCCTTCATTCCTATTTTTTTCCATTGTTTGCCTTGACACTCTAGGGCCTTTGTTTCTCCAAGTGAATTTTATAATTTTATACAATTTTTTAAAGTATCCTTTTTGAAAGACTGATCAGGATATTACTAAATTCATAAACAAATTATGGTAATCATCATTTAAATTATATAAGCACAGTTCATCTGTAAGCAATGAATTTCCTCAGCTGTAAAATTCTTATTACTTTAAAGATCCCTTTTAAATTGGATATATATATATATATATAATATGCATTTTATGTACTTTGGGGGGTTCATGTCTAAGTATTTAATATTTCTTTTGAGTGATATTTGCTCTAGTTTTGCCTTGTGTATTCTGTCACTGTGACAAAACATTTATATATATATATATATATATATATATATATATATTATATATAGTCAATTTTGAGGGTTTATTTTATAGCCTGAAACTTTAATGAAACAGTTTTCTTATTTAGTGTTTTGCCAGTTTACTAAGATTTTATAAATAACTAATATATCAAAAGTAAATAATAACAGATTTATCTCCTCTTTTCAAATATTTACAATTTTAATTTTTCTGTTATATTATTACTATAGCCATTATTCTTAGCATATATTAGCAGAGAGATCTGGTATCCTTCCTTTGGTCTTCTACTTCTTGGAAATATTTCCAGCATATCTACATTATAAAAGATAGCCCTGGAGTCAGGAGTGCCTGAGTTCAAATTTGGTCTCAGACACTTAATAATTACCTAGAAATGTGGCCTTGGTCCAGCCACTTAACCCCATTTGCCTTGCAAAATCCCCCCCCAAAAAAGATAGTAACTTTTGCTTTTAGATAAATTCATTTTATGATATTAAAAAAGGTTTCTTTATACCTATGGTTTGAATTATGTACTTTGTCGAATGTTTTTGCTACATCTCTTGAGAAAATTATAGTTTACAGTGTTCTTGCCTTTAGATATGATTAATTATGTTTATTGTTTTACTCATGTTGAATCATCATTACCTCACTGATCTAAATTCAGGTTGTTCAACTTGAATTACTCAATGAATTGTCATAATCTAACTGATGTGCCTTTAAATTTATATTTGATTTAATATTCATTAATGATAATGGTCTATAGTTCTTTGTTTTATCATTTTATTTAGGTTTTAGGATTATATTTGACACAAAAAGGAATCCATTAGTAAGTTTACTTTCTAAAAATTTGTGAATAATTTGTGTAATATTGGTAGTAATATTACTTTGTAAGTTTGATTGATTTCTCCTTTGAATGCATCAGGACTGGTAGTTTTAATTTTTGGTACTTTTTTTCAGCTGGTTCTATTTCATTATGTAAGGTTGGATGATCTACAATCTCTATTTTATCTTCTATTAACTTTGGTATTTTATATTTCTGAAGGTATTACAACTCTTTCTTCTTTTCAATTTTGTTTGCATGTAACTGTATATCGAAGATTCTGGAAAGACTCTAGTCTAAAAAGACCAAAGTGTCTCATTGTATCTGGGGTTATCTCCAGTCAACCTGATCTATGTTGGTACCTCTGATCTTAGAAGACCCTGGAGGAGAGAATGTGGCTTGTGACTTTGCATATTCCTTCCTCATTCTAATTCACTTAGAAATCAAGACATCAACCTCTTGACGTCATCCTCTTTAAAAATGAAGTACAGAAATTTTGCTCTTATACTTTATTTTTTTCCTAAAGGATATGATTTCTCTCTCATAACATTCAACTTTGATTAATGAATGCCATGGAAACAATGTAGGGACTAACATAACAGACTGCCTTCTGTGGGGGGGGTGGGGGGGAGGGAAACAAGATTAAGAGGAAAAATTGTAAAATTCAAAATAAATAAATTAAATTTAAAAATGAAGAAACAAACAACACTGCTATTTTCTTAATTTGTCTTCTTTAGAGCAATTACAATTTTTTTAGAAAGTTTTAATTTATTTTGAGTTTTATAATTTTCCCACTATGCTTGCTTCCCTCCCCCCACCTGCCAAAGAAGGCAAACTGTTAGTCTTTACATTGTTTCCATGGTATATACTGATCTCAGTTGAATGTGATGAGAAACAAACTATATCCTTAAGGAAGAAAAATAAAGTATAAGAGATAGCAAAATAACATAATAAGATAATTAGATTTTTCCTAAATTGAAGGTAATAGTCTTTGGCCTTTGTTCAAACTCCACAATTATTTCTCCACTTATAGATAGTATTGTCCATCACAGATGGCCCCAAATTGTCCCTGATTGTTGCACTGATGGAATGAGCAAGTCCATCAAGGTTGATCATCACCCCCATGTTGCTGTTAGGATGTAAAATGTTCTTCTGGTTCTGCTCATCTTGCTCAGCATCAGTTCATGCAACTCCTTCCAAGCTTCCCTGAATTCCCATCCCTCCTGATTTCTAATAGTACAATAGTCTTTCCTGACATACATAAATCACAGTTTGTTAAGCTATTCCCCAATCAAAGGACATTCACCTAATTTCCAATTCTTTGCCACCCCAAACAGGGCTGCTGTGAATATTTTTGTACAAGTGATGTTTTTACCCTTTTTCATAATCTCTTCAGGGTATAGACCCAGTACTGGTATTACTGGTTCAAAGTGTATGTACATTTTTGTTGCCTTTTGAGTATAATTCCAAATTTCTTTACAGAAAGGTTGGATGAGTTCATAGCTGCACTAACAATGAATTAGTGTCCCAGATTTCCCCCATCCCTTCCAACATTGCTCATTGTCCTTTCTGGTCATATTGGCCAATCTGTGAGTTATGAGGTGGTATCTCAGAGATGCTTTAATTTGCCTTTCTCTAATAAATAATGATTTGGAGCAATTTTTCAAATGACTATGGATCACTTTGATTTCCTTATCTGTAGATTGCCTTTACATATCCTTTGACCATTTTTCAATTGGGGAATGGCTTGGTTTTTTTTGAAAATTTGACTCAGTTCTCTGTATATTTTAGAAATGAGTCATTTGTCAGAAATACTAGTCATAAAAATTATTTCCCAATTTTTATCTTGGTTACAGTGGTTCTGTATGTGCAAAACTTTTTTAATTTAATGTAATCAAAATTGTCTATTTTATTTTTATTCCATCTCTTCCTTGGTCATAAAATGCTTCCCTTTCCATACATCTGACAGGCATACTACACCTTGATCTTCTAGTTTGTTTATAATATTGTTTGTTATCTCTAATCCCTGTATCCATTTTGATTTTATCTTGGTATAGAGTGTGAGGTATTGGTCTAATCTAAATTTCTTCCCTACTGACTTCCAATTTTCCAAACAGTTTCTATCAAAGAGAGAGTTTTTATCCCAATAGGTGAACTCTTTGGGTTTATCAAACAGCAGATTACTATAATCATTTCCTGCTATTGCACCTAGTCTGTTCCACTGGTCCACCACTCTATTTCTTAGCCAATACCAGACAGTTTTGAGGACTGATACTTTATAATATAATTTTAGCTCTGGTAAGACTAAGCCACCTTCTTTTGCCCTTTTTTTCATTGAATCCTTGCAAATTCATGAGTTTTTATTTCTCCATATGAATTTACTTAAAATTTTTCTAACTCATTAAAGTTATTTTTTGGAATTTTGATTGGTAGGGCACTAAACAAGTAGTTTAGTATTGGTAAACTTTACATTTTTATTATATTAACTTGGCCTATCCATGAGCTGTTCATATTTGCCTATCCAAATCTGATTTTATTTATGTGAGAAGTGTTTTGTAAATGTTTTCAAAAAGTTTTTGATTCTTCCCTGGCAGGTGGACTCCCAAGTATTTTATATTGTCTGAGGTTACTTTGAATGGGATTTCTCTTTCTAGCTCTTTCTGCTGTATCTTGCTAGTCATATATGGAAATGTTGAGGATTTATGAGGGTTTATTTTATATCCTGATAATTTTCTAATGTTGCTAATTATTTAAAGCAGTTTTTAGATGATTTTTTGGGATTCTCTAGGTATACAATCATGTCATCTGCAAAGAGTAAGAGTTTTGTCTCTTCCTTCCCAATTCTAATTCCTTCAACTTCTTTTTCTTCTCTTATTGCTGAAGCTAACATTTTAGATACAATAATGAATAATAGTGGTGATAATGGGCAACCTTTTTCACCCCTGATCTTACTGGGAATACTTCTAGCCTATCCCCAGTGGATATTATGTTTGTTGATGGTTTCAGATAGATACTGCTTATTGTTCTGAGGAACAATCCATTTATTTCTATGCTCTCTAGTGTTCTTAGTAGGAATGGGTGCTGTATTTTGTCAAAAGCTTTTTCAGCATCTTTTGATATAATTGTATGATTTCTGAAAAGTTTGTTATTTATATAATTAATTATACTAACAGTTTTCCTAATATTGAACCAATCCTGCATTCTTGGGATAAATTCCTGGGATAAATATTATATCTTTAAATGCTTACATAAATAAATTAGGGAAAGAGTAAATTAACGAACCAAATATGCAACTAAATAATTAGAGAAAGAACAAGTTAAAAATCCCCAATTAAATACCAAATTAGAAATTCTAAAAAAATTAAAGGTGAAATTAATAAAATCAAAAGCAAGAAAACTATTGCACCAAGACCTGGTTTTATGTAAAAACCAATAAAATTGATAAACTTTTGGTCAATTTGATTAAAGAAAAGAAGGAAGAAAACCAAATTGCAAGTATCTAAATGAAAATGTGAACTCAACACCAATGAGGAGAAAATTAAAGTAATAATTTGGAATTATTTTGCCGAACTCTAGGCCAATAAGTTTGACAATCTAAGTGAAATGGATGAATATTTATAAAAATATAAGTTGTCCAGATTAAATGAAGAGGAAATTAAAAATCTAAATAGCCCTATCTCAGAAAGAGAAATTCACCAAACCATTATTGAACTCCCTAAAAAAAAATCTCCAGGGTCAGATGGAATCACAAGTGATTTCTATCAAACATTTAAGGAACAAATGATTCCAATTCTATAGAAACTCTTTGGAGTTGAAGATGGGACTCTGCATAACTCTTTCTATGACACCACTATAGTGCCGAATACCTAAACCAGGAAGAGTTAGAACAGAGAAAGAAAATTATAGACCTATCTCCCTGATGAATACAGATGTAAAAATCCTAAATAAAATCTTAGCAAAATGATTACAAGTTATCACTAGGATAATACATTATAATCAAGTAGGATTTATCCCAGGAATGCAGTGTTGATTCAATATTAGGAAAACTGTTAGTATAATTAATTATATCAATAACAAACCTATCACACATCATATGATCATATCAATAGATGCTGAAAAATCTTTGGACAAAATATATTTTTCTTTTTAAACACCCATCTTAATTTTAATTATCATTTACATGACTTTTTTAGTTTTACCATTTTTTCTTTCTCCTCTAATTTTCATTATCTCCTCTTTTGTACAATTTAGAGTTTCTTCATGGGTTGGCTTTATAATTTTTTTAAAATTCTGAATAAGTGTGTTAGGTATGTATTACCTCCTAAACTTTTTGGTTTTCTTGACCTATCAAGACAGTGGTAGTTATTTTATATCTAGTCTCCTCTGAAAGTAAACTCTTTGATGTTTTTAAAAGACAGAAGATAAAATTAGGTAATCTGAATATTTATATTATATTCACCTTGACTTTCTTTCCATTCTAGATTATCAAAATCAGTCTTTAGAAATTTGAATCCTACAAGTTGAAACCCATGTGTTTTGAATCTATGCCCTTGACCAATCATTTGAAATTCATTGTCTCTGAATTTTCCCATTGAACATGCCAAAAAAATTAAAGGAGCTCCCCCTCACCACATAAACTGTTACTCCCAACACACTGACATAATTATCTTTTCTACATTGTCTTATGATATGGAATGATCCCCTAGTATTCAGATTAATTCTGGGAATATAATTCAGTTTGCTTTTTTTCCTTAAATAAAATTAGAAATTAGCACTCTCATACTAATAATGCACAAGAGAATTTTTCTTGATTTTTTCATTAATTGGCTTGGAAATAAAGCTTACTTTACCTTCAAAAGTTGCTCTGTCTCAGTCAACTCTGTCAATAAATAATTCAGGAATTTACCCTAAATACCAATAAGGGAATGGAAAAGCAAAAATTCCCTGGAAATTGAGAAAAATTTTAAAAAGAAATAAGGTGAAATAGCTCATGAAAAAGTTTCATATTTCATTGTATAAATTAAATATGCAAGTTATATTGATTAGTTTAGAAGAATCCAGACCTTGCCATATGCTTAAATGAGGACATTATTTTAGGCTAACTCAAAGCAACCACTGAAAATCCTGAAATCTGAAATGCTAACTATGATTTTTTTTGGTCTGTAAATTAATTAGGCATATCAACCATATTCTGGATTTGTGTGGTACATTTGCTATTTTTCAACTTCATATGTTCTAAGAGGAGCATGAGCAAAGTCAGTATTTGAAAATGGACTATAAATATCAAGACTGAAAGAACTTAGAGTCTCTACAGCCTGATTCCATATCATAAACCATTTTTCTTCCATAATCAAACCATTGTATTTTCTTCTTTCTTTTCTTCAATTGATAAACCAGAACACTGAATTTCAGTGTAAATTTCAGATATGGTAATATGATTTCAAGATCTCAAAATAGCATACTCTATGTTTATTCTTTGTGTTGGGTGAATTTCTAAGTCCAGCTGCTTATATAGAGCACAACCTAGAAAAATATGATAAAATAACTCAATAGGAGTACAAGGCTATGAAAGATTTTTCACATATATGATCTCTTAATGACTTTTTGAGGTAAAACACAGAGGAAATACTTAGTCCCATTTTACAGTTGATAAATCTAAAGTCTAAAGGATGTTTCCAGAGGATCCAGAAGTAAAACCAGAAGGAACTTTAACTTCATTCCTTTCTCCTTCACTTGTCTTCTCATCCCAGGATAGCATTCTAACTTGGGAAAAGAAAACAAGTTAATGTGCCTAAGAGGATCAAAGAATTTGAAAGTGATCTCTTGCATGTCCTAATCTCTTCTTTTTTTTGAGTATTGTAGTCAGTTCTCAAGAAGTGTACTGACAAGACAAAGTTCATCCATCAGAGCATTATCAGGATGGTAAAAGGAATAGAGACTTCCATATAACACCTGTTAAAAGGATTCAGGAATGTTTTATTTAGAGACCAGAAGGTATGTGCAGGAGTTCTTAAGAGAGAGTCCAAGAAGTAGTTTTTTTACTTTAATAATTAATTTAATAATAATTAGTATAACTGATTTAGAATTTTACTTTATGCTTTTGAAAACATTATTTGAAATATAGGCTCAGTGTAAGGAAAAATTTCCTAACAAATATAGCTGTTCCATAGTAAAATGGGTTCCTTTGCTAGGTTGTAGATTCCTTGGAGATCTATAAGCAGGGGTTTGGTTACCACTTATTCATTATGTTATAAAATAGATTAATATTAAGCTATAGATTGGTATAGGTGGAATCTATATATCATTACAGATCTGAGATTCTATTATTCTGTGTGACTTGGGGAGAGAACTATAAAGGGTACTTGGAAATGCATGCTTTGAAAATGAAGGAGAGTGAGATAATGAGAGATAATAATGAATGAAGAAACTGCTTCCTTACTGAGTTATCACTTCTTTCTTTTCTTTAGTCATTCTAAAGAATGGCTTTACTAGGAGAAAATAGGGATGATTTTTTTTTATTTTTTATTGATTTTGAATTTAAATAAAAAGAGGGGTAAAGAGAAAATTCATTGTAAAAATATGAATTTCCATTTCAGACTATTTACTTAAAAAACCTAGGTGATAAATAGAACTCATTGTTTTCAAAGCTGTCCTACCTTTCTGTGTTTACTTCTAAGTTCCCTGTTTTGTACAATTTTTTATTCTCCTTCCCTCCCCATTAGAGTCAAGAAAAGCTAAAATTGATCACACACACACACACACACACACACACACATACACACACACATACACACACACACACACACACACACATACACGGAGTTTCTTTGACTCTTCATTATTTATGCAAGCATTTCCATATTTTTCTAAAATTAATCAGCTCATCATTTCTTACAGTTAACTAATATTTCATCATAATCATATAATACAACTTTTTAGTCATTCCCTAATTGAAGGGCATCTATCATTTTAGCCAATCTATGTGTAAAATGATATTATAAAGTTGTTGTAATTTGTATTTCTCCAATGAATAATGATTTAAAGCACTTTCATATGGCTATAATTAATTTTGGTTTCTTCATTTAAAAACTACTTGGTCATATCTTTTGACTTTTTACCAACTAAGGAATGACTTATAGTCGTAAAATTTATAAATGTTTTGCATATTTGAGAAATGAGTCCTTTATCTGACTATGAATGTCTCCCCCCCTCCAATTTTCTGGTTTTCCTTTAATCTTGACTATATGAGTTTATTTTTACAAAATCTTTTTTTTAATTTAATATATTTATGTGGCAGAGCCAAGATGGCAGAGAGAAGTCAAGAATCTTCCTGAATTCTCAAGGTAAGTTTCTAAACAGACTCTAGTGCAACAGAACCCATAGAAAAAGCGAGTTAAACAAGTTTCCAAGTAAGATAATTTAGGACTTCAGGAAAGGTCTGACTCATTTGGATAAAAGAGGAGTGCCACCCAGTGCAGATGGTTTCTGGGAAAGCCAGCAGGAGATACTTAGCCAGAGCACAAAATTAGCAATTGAGCCTCCTTGGTCCTGGGTCAGCAGATCAGATGTGAGGCCTCCAACACCAGGACATGAGGTAAATTGTGAATCCCAGAAGCCCAACACAAAAGACATTGCTAGGCCAAGCTACCCAATACAGTGGGTAAACCACAAGCACCTTGAGACCCTGGTGTAAGAAGCCAGGATCAGGTTCCTGATCTTCAGCAAAAGAATCTTGAGACAGTGTTCACACTGTGCTCCAGGAGCAGAGTTCAACTTTAAAAGTCACAAAAATAGACTATAAAAAGGGGTAAGACACAAAAAAGAGCCCTGACTATAGAAATCTAGCATGGCAATTGGGAGATCAATACACAGACTTAGAAAAGAATAAAATTGTTCAAAATACCTACTGTGAAGCCTCAAAGGAGAATATAATTTATTTTCAAGTCCAAAAAGTCCACTTGGAAGAACACAAAAAGGATTTTTAAAAATCAAATAAGAGAGATAGAAGTAAATTGAGAAATTAAGTGAGTTATATATGAAAATTATGAAAAAAAAGCAGTTGGTAACTTGGAAAAGAATGTACAAAATTTGACTGAAAAAAATAATTTCTTAAAAATAGAATTTTCCAAATGGAAAAAAAAATACACTTAAGAAAACATTTCTTTTAAAAGTAGAACTGGCCAAATGGAAAAGGAAGCACAAAAGCTAACTGAAGAAAATATATATTTTTTTTAAAAAACTGGAATTAGGAAGTGGAAATTAATGACTCTATGAAACATTAAGAATCAGTCCATGAAATTCTAAAGACTGGAAAAATAGAAAGAAAATGTAAAGCACCTTATAGGAAAATGACCCCAATCTGAAAAATAGAGCCAAGAGAGATAATCTAAGGATTATTGAAATAATGAAAAATTAAAATTAAAATAATTTTTAAAGTCGTCTGAACAGCACCTTTCAAAATTTTCAAGATCTTTCAAGGAAAACAGCCCTGATGTTTTAGAAGACGAAGGTACAATAGCCATTGAAAGAATTCACTGATCACCTCCTGAAAAAAATGATCCCAAAATGAAAATTCCAAAGAATACTCTAGCCAAATTTCAGAATTATCAGCTGTAATGAAAAACCTGCAATCAATCAGAAAGAAACAATTCAAATATGAAGGAGCCAGCATCAAGATTACATAGAATCTAGAAGCTTCTACATTAATGGATCAGAGGTCTTGGAATATGATATTTTGGAGGGTAAAGGAGCTTGGATTACAACCAAGAATCAACAATCCAGAAATACTGAACATAATATTAGAGGAGAAAAGATGGGCATTCATCAATATAAAGGGCTTTCTACATGAGCTGAACAGAAGCTTCGGTCTTCAAATATAAGACTCAAGAGAAGCATAAAAAGGTAAACAAGAAATAAAAGTTATTCAGTAAGATTCAACAGTTTATAACCCTACACAGGAAGATGATACATGTAACTCTTGAGAACTATATTTAAAAATATACATATGCAAATATAGATGTGTGTGTGCATAAAACACGTATGCATATTTTGAAATAATGATAAAAATTAAGAGGAGATAAAAATGATTGTACTTAGAGAAGGTTAAAGAGGGAGACAGAATAAATTATAACATATGAAGAGGTTCAAAAAACCTATTACAGGAGAGTTTGAGCATTGTTTGAATTTTACTCACCTTGGATTTTTTTCAAAGAAGGAATAAGATACACACTAAGTTGAGTTTAGAAATTTATCTTGCCCTATAGGGAATTGGGGGGGGGGAGAAAAAGGGGGATAGAGGATAGAATTCTGGAGAAAAGGGAAGGTTAAAAAAAAGCAGGAGGGGAAGGAAAAAGAAAAAGAAAGGGGTTGATAGAAAGGAGGGCAAAATGAAGGGCCTGTTGGACAGAAGCAAAACACTACTGAAAAAGTACTACTGAAGAGACAGTATGAAAGGAGAAAGAAAAGTATAAATAGGGAAAACAGGATAAAGGAAAATAATTGTAATTGTGATTATAATAAGAAACTATAACTGTGAATCCGAATGGGATCAACTCTCTTATAAAATGGAAATATGTACCAGAGTAAATTAAAAGCCAGAATCCTATAATATGATATTTACAAGAAATACATTTGAAGCAGAGAAATACACAGAGTTAATGTAAAAGGTTAGAGTACAATATATTATGCTTCAACTGAAGTGAAGAAAGCAGGGGTAGCAAACTTTATTTTGGAAAGGAAAAATACAAAGTAAAAATAGAGCTAATTAAGAGATAAGAAGGGAAGCTGCATCTTTCTAAAAGGTACCATTGACAATGAAGTGATATCAATACCAAAGATATATGCACCAAGTTGTATAGTATTCATGTTCTTGGAGGAGAAGTTAAGTGAGTTAAAGGAAGAAGCAAATAGCAAACCTATACTAATGGGGGGACCTCAACTTTCTCCTTTCAAAACTAGATAATTTTTTTAAACTGTTTTATTGTAATTTCACTTATTTTGCTATATATGTCTATATTACATTTTAATCTTGTTCCTGGGCTACAGATAGCTTAGATGTTTTACTTTTCTTTTTCGCTTTATTTTGTTGGGGTTTTTTGCATGTGCATTTTTTATTTATTTTTGAATTTTGCAGTTTCCCCCCCCCCCACTAATTTCACCTCCCTCTCCCCACCCCCCCACAATTGGACAGTCTTTACAAAGTTTCCATGCTATACATTGCTCAAAACTGAATGTGTTGAGAGAGAAATCATATCCTTAAGGAAAAAAACAAAATATGAGATAGCAAGATTACATAATAAGATATTTTTTTAATTAAAGGTCATAGGCTTTGGTCTTTGTTCAAACTCCACATTTCTTTCTCTGGATACAGATGGTATTCTCCATCGCAGATACCCCAAGATTGTCCCTGATTGTTGCACTGATGAAATGAGCAAGTCCATTAAGATTGATTATCAGCCCCATGTTGCTGCTATGGTGTACATTGTTCTTCTGTTTCTGCTCATCTTGCTCAGCATCAAGAACTAGATAACTTTCAACACAAATAAGCAATAAAGAAGTTGAGGTGAATGGAATTTTGGAAAAGTAAGCTACGATAGATTCCTGGAGAAAACTAAATAGGGATAGAAAGGAATATAGCTATTCCTCAGAAGAACATGGAATCCACACAAAAATTGATGGAGTATGGGCATAAAATTTCACAAGCAAATCCAAAAAGGCAGAACTATTTAATGCATTTTTTCAAATCAAAATGCAATGAAAATTATATATCATAAAGGGACATGAAAAGATAGAATAATTGTATTCTTCATAAACTAATTTTGAAGCTTGAGTGGGTCTAACAACAAATCATAGAAATAATGAATGATATCATCAAAGAGAGGGACAATAAAGAGACTACCAAATGAAAATACCATAACTTAAGGGTTGTAGTTAAAGCAGTTCTTAGTGGAAATGGTAGATCTTGAAATGCTTACATGATTAAAAAAGAAAAAAAGAACAATGAATTGACTATGCAACCAAAAGAAGATAGAAAAAGAACAAATTAAAATTCTCCAAATATATACCTTATTAGCAATTCTGAAAAAAAGAAGAGAATAAAATTGAAAATAAGAATGCTATTAAATTAATAAATAAAACTAAGAACTGACTTTATAAAAACAATTAAAATTCTTACTAAATTTATTTTACAGATAAGAAAGAAAAAAGTAAATTACCAGTGATAATGTTTGTTCTTTGTTCTCAAAGAAGATCATGACAAGCACATGAATTGGATTTGAATGAGGGACTATGCTAAGTCACCAGTCCCATTTTCTCCTCCAGAGTCAGCTGGATCCATTGGTCAGATATGAGTCAGGATGGCTGGAGATGGACCTGGATGTGAGGCAGTCAGGGTTAAGTGACTTACCCAAAGTAACACAGCTGGTGAATATCAAATGTCTGAAGCTGGATTCGAATTCCTGTCCTCCTTGGGGCAGCTAGGTGTTGCAGTTGATAGAGCACCTGCCCTGGAGTTAGGAGGACCTGACTTCAAATCCGGCCTCAGACACTTAATAATCACCTAGCTCTGTGACCTTGGTCAAGTAACTTAACCCCATTGCCTTGTTTAATAATAAAAAAAAATGAATTCCAGTCCTCCTGACTCCAAGGCCCATGCTGTATCCATTGTACAAAAATTAAAAGGGTTGATTCAACATTGAGAAAAAATGAAATCAAAGCAATAATTAGGAGTCATTTTGCTCAACTATATACCAATCAATCTGACAATTTAAATGAAATGGAAGAATATTTACCATACACACACACACACACACACACACACACACGGTAAATATTCTTCCATTTCATTTAAATTGTCAGATTGATTGGTATATTGTGTGTGTGTGTGTGTCTAGATTAACAGAAAAGGAAATAAAATACTTAACCCCATTTTAGAAAAGAAATTGAGCAAGTCATCAATGAATTCCCTAAGGAAAACAAAAACAAAAACTCCAGGGCCTGATGAATTCTACCAAAGTGAATTCTACCAAACATTTAAAGAACAATTAATGACAATTTTGCATGTAATTTGAAAAAAAAGATGAAGTAGCACATTTTGAACAATTATGGTGCTGATATGTAAACCAGGAAGTATCAAAACAGAGAAGGAAAATGATAGACCAATGTACCTAATGATCACTGATATAAAATTTATAAAAATATTAACAAAAAGATTTCAGCAATTCATCAACAAGATAATGAATTATGATCAGCTAGGGACTGGTTTAATAATAGGACAATTATCATCATAATTGGCCATATAAAAGCTAACAGACCTCATATGATTATCATTGGTGCAGAAAAAACTTTTGACAAATTAAAGCACAAATTGCTATTAAAAACACTAGATAGCATGGGAATAAATGTAATTTTCCTGAAATGATAAGCAGAATCTGTTTCAAATTACAAGCAAGAATTGAATTTAATGAGGATAAGCTAGAAGCATTCCCAGTAAAATCAGGGATAAAACAAGAATTCCCATTATCACCACTATTGTTTAATATAGTACTAGAAATATTAACTTCAGCAATAAGAGATGAAACTGAATTTGAAGAAATTAAAATAGGCAATGGAAACAAAATAATCACTCTTTGTAGGTGATGTGATGATACATAGAGCTATAAAACTCCACAGTTCCAAAGTTACAGAATATAAAAATAAACCCACATAAATAATCAGTAGTTTGATATATTATCAACAAAGTCCAGTAGCAAAAAATTGAAACAGAAATTCCATTTTAAATAATTGCAAATAAATATAAAATATGTGGATGTCTACTTGCTGAGGCAAACCCAGGAATTATATGAACACAATAACAAAACACTTTTCACACAAATAGTCAGATCTAAACAATTGAAAAGATATCAGTTGCTCATGGATAGACTGAGTCAATGTAATCAAAATGAAAATTCTACCTAAGTTAAATTATTCAGTGTCATGCAAATCAAATTACCAAAATTATTTTAGAGAGCTACAAAATAGTAACAGAATGCATATGAAAGAACAAATGGTCAAAAGTATCACAAGAACTAATGAAAAATTCAAAGGAAGGTGCTTGTCCTAGCTGTACCAGATCTAAAACTATTTTATAAAGCATCAATCCCCAAAACTATTTGATACTGGCTAAGAACTAGAGTAGTAGATCAGTGGAATAGGTTAGGCATACAAGACATCCATAAAAGATGATAACAATCTATTGTTTGGTAAAAACCAAAGATTTCAGCTTCTGGAATGAGAACTCACTCTTTGAGCACACACACACACACACACACACACACACACACACACACACATATATATATATATATATATATATATATATATATATATATATCTGCTGATAAAAACTGAAAAACATGGCAAAAACTTACCATGAGCCAACATCTTATACACTATATGAAGATAAAGTAAAAATGGGTACATGATTCATACATAGAGGTTGATTCCATAAGACAGTTAGGAGAGCAAGGAATAGTTTGCTTGTCAGAACTATTGAGAAAGGAAGAATTTTTGACAAAATGAGATAGAGAGCATTATGAAATGTAAAATGGATATTTTTTTTACATTAGTTTAAAAAAGTTTTGTACAAGTAAAGTCAATGAAGCCAAGATTAGAATGAAAACATAAAACTTCAATATAATTTTTACAATCAGTGTTTCTGATAAAGGCATCACTTTTCAAATATGTAGAGAACTGAATCAAATCTATAGAATACAATCACTCCCAGTAAATAAATTTTCAAATGATATTGACAGGCAGTTTTCAGATGAAGAAATTAAAGCTATCTATAGTTTAATGAAAAATTCTTAATCTTTATTGATTAGAGAAATGCAACTTGAAGCAACTCTGAAGTATCATCTCATAACCATAAGATGAATTAATATGACAGAAAAGAAAAAATGATCAATATTGGAGAGAATATGGGAAAATCAAAACTTTAAAGCATTACTTGTAGAGAGGAGGACTGATCTAGCCATTCTGGAGAGTACTTTGGAACTATGATGAAAAGGGCAATCAAACTATGTATGTCCTTTCATCCAGCAATACCACTACTATAACTGTATCTCAAAGGATCATAAAAAAGGGAAATGATCTACATCTAAAAATATTTATATCAGTTCTTTTTGTGTTGGCAAAGAATTAGAATTTGAGCACACACACACACACACACACACACACACATATATATATATATCGATATATAGATATATAGATATTCTTCAATTGGAGAATGACTGAACAAGTTGTGATATATGAATGCAATGAAATACTATTGTTCTACAAGAAATGATGAGTGGGATGATTTCAGAAAAACTGAAAACCCTTCCTGAACTGATGCTGAGTGAAGTGAGCAGAAACAGGAATACACTGTACAAAGTAACAAGTTTGTACAATGGTCACCTATGATAGACTTAGTTCTTCTCAATAATGCAATGATCCAAAACAACTCCTAAAGCCTCATGATGGAAAAATGCTAAAAATATCCAGAGAAAGAACTATTAGGTCTGATTGCAAATCAAAGCATACTATTTTCACTTTTTTTATTTGTTATTCCATTCTCATGTTTTACACCTTCTGATTCTTATTTCATAACATGATTAATGTGTAAATATGTTTAACAATATTGTGCATGTATTACCTATATCAATCAGATTGATTGTTTTCTAGAAAAATGGAGTGAGAAGAGAGGGAAGTAGAAAAATGTGAAACTCAAAATCTTCCCAAATTGTATGTTGAAAACTATCTTTACATGTATTGGAATGTTTTTAAAAATTCTATTAAAAAGTTATAAAGATTAATCAAGTTAATATCAATTTCACACATCACAAAGCAATTCATTGTTTGTTTATTCATAAAGTATTATATTTTCCTTAAGTCTGATGGAAAACCTGTTCCATGATCATATTTATTATAATAATATCTCCTTTTATACCTAGGTTACATATCATTTTGATCATATCTTGCTAAATGGTGTAAGATATTCGGTGTATGTTCAAAATCAACTGGACTAATTTCCAGTTTTCTCATAACTTTTTTTTATCAGATAATGAATTTCTATCACCAAAACTTAAATTTTTGCATTTGTCAAACACAAATTTACTGCAATCTTTTATTGTAATATGTGTATGTCCAATCTGTTCTACTGTTGTACCTTTCTAGTTCTTAGTACCAGATAGTTTTGATATTTACCTTATGATATTAATATCTGGTACAGTTAAACTTGCTTTATATTTATCTTTTAAATTAGTTTCTTTGAAATTCCTGACATTTTTATTCTTCTAAATGAATTTTCTTAATTTTTCCATTGAGTAAATTTTTAGCAATTATTTGGGATGGCATTGAAAAAATTTGGTAAGGTAAAATTGTAATTTTTATTATATGAATAATATAATAATTATTATATAATATATAACACATATTACATAATATATAATTATATTATTAATATTATATAATATATTATATATTATATAAAATTGTTCATTGTTCATGGATAGGCCATGAAGAATTAACATTTTTATATTTATATCAGAACTATTTTGTACATAGTGTGTTTTATAATTAAGTTCTTGCTATTCCTGGATCTAACATTTTATACTATCTACAATTATTTTAAATAGGATATTTCTTGCTTACTCTTTTTAAAAATTTTTAAATATTTGCTTTTCCAACTACATGCAATGGTAGTTTTTAGTATTAATATTTGCAAGGTTTTGAGTTTTATATTTTTATCCCTTCTTCCATTCCCTCCCCCTTCCTTTGACAGAAAGCAATCTAATTTAACCTCTATATTTGTAACCATGCTAAACATAGATCCATATTGATCATATTGTGAGAGAAGAATCAATCCAAATGAAAGGAAGAAAATATTAAGAGAGAGAGAGAGAGAGAGAGAGAGAGAGAGAGAGAGAGAATTAACATAATACCTAAGACATCTTTCATAAATGGAAGATAATAAGCTTTGGTTTTCCTTTAAACTTCACATTTCCTCCTCTGGATATGGATGGTATTTTCTATCAGAAGTCCTTAAAATTGTCTTTAATTATTTTACTGCTGAAATGAACAAGTCCATCATAGTTGATCCTTACCCCTGTTGATGTTAGTTTTTATAACATTCTTCTGATTTTGCTCATTTCATCAATTCATATAAATCATTCTAGGCTTTTCTGAAATCTCATTCCTCATGATTTCTTATAGAAAAACAGTGTTTTATCACATACATATATCACAGTTTATTCAGTCATTCCCCAATTTATGGGCATCCTCTCTATTTTCAATATTTGGTCAAAACAAAAAGAACTGCTATGAATATTGTTGTACATGTGGCATTTTACCCTTTTCATAATCACTTAATGATGCAGAACTAGTAGTGGTATTGCTGGATCGAAGTGCATGAACAGTTTTATTTCTCTTTGAGCATAATTTCAGTTTTCTCTCCAGAGTGGTTGGACCAGTTCACAACTCCACTAACTATGCATAGTGTCCCTTTCAACACTGGTCATTTTCCTTTTCCCTTTTAGTCATACTGACCAATATGTTACATGTGAGGTGTTACCTTAGAGATGTTTTAATTTCTATTTCTCTAATCAATAATGACTTAATTTTTCATATGCCTATGGATAGTTTTGATATCTTCATCTGAGAATTATCATTTCTCAATTGGAGAATGACTTATTTTTTATATATTAGACTCAATTTTCTATATATTTTAGAAATGAGTCATTTGTCAGAAGCACTACTTGTAAAAATCATTTCCCAACTTATTATATACCTTTTCATCTTGGTTGCATTATCTCAATAGATGCTGAAAAACTTTTGACAAAATACAGCACCCAATCCCACTAAAATTTCATAAAGTATAGGAATAAATGGAATGTTCCTTAAAATCATAAACCATCTATCTGAACTCAACAACAGCCATTATATGCAATGGGGATTGACCAGAAGCATTCTCAATAAGATTAGGGAGGAAACAAGGATGCCCATTATCACCACCATTGTTCAATATTTTATTAGAAATAGCTTTAACAATAAGATAAATAAAAGAAATTGAAGGAATCAGAAACAGTGATGAAGAAACAGAAATATCACTCTTTGCAGATGATATGATGGTATATCTAGAGAACCCTGGAAATCATATTAAAAAAACCACTGGAAACAATTAGCAACTTTAACATAGTTGCAGGATATAAAATAAACTCATATAAATCCTCACTACATATATATATATATTATATAAAATATATATTAGATACAGCAGCAAGAGATAGAAATTCCATTTAAAATAACTTCAGACAACATAAAAATCTCAGGAGTCTACCTGCCAAAACAGACTCAGAAAGTTTATGAAAATAACTATAAAACACTTTTCACAAAAACAAGATCAGATCTTAATCACTGGGCAAATGTAAATTGCTCATGGGTAGACCAAGTTAATATAATAAAAATGACAATTCTACTAAATTATATTACTTATTCAGTTACATACAAATCAAACTTCCAAAATGTTACTTTAGTGCATTAAAAAAATAGTAACTAAATTTATGTAAAGGAAAAAAGCTCAAGAATACCAAGGGAATTAAAGGAAAAAATGCAAAGGAAGGAGGCCTAGTCAAACCAGTTCTAAAATAATTTTATAAAACATCGGTCATCAAAATTATTAGGTAGTGATTAAGAAATAGAGTGGCTGACCAGTGGAATAGATTATTCAAAATAGACAGCAGCAAATGACTATAGCAATCTACTGTTTGATAAATCCAAAGATCCTAGCTGCTGGGATAAAAACTCACTCTTCTATAAAAAGTGCTGGGAAAACTGGAAGAGAGCATGGTAGAAACTAGATATAGACCAATATCTCACACCCCATACCAAAAATAAGATGGAAATGGGTGCAGGATTTAGACAAAAAAGACATAATTATAAGCAAATTAGGAGAACAAGGAATAGTTTGCCTGTCACATCTTTGGAAAGGGGATCAGTTTATGAACAAAGAAGAAATAGAGAACATTATAAAAAGCAAGCTAGATAATTTTGATTACATTAAAATAATTTTTGCTCAAACAAAACCAGTACAACTAATATTAAAAGGAATGCAGTAAGTTGGTAAATAAATTTTACATTTAGTGTTTCTGACAAAGGACTTATTTCTAAAATATGTAGAGAGTCAAATATATAAAAAATCATTCCCCAATTGATAAATGGTCAAAGGATATGGAAAAGCAATTCCCAGATGAAGAAATTAAAGCTATCTATAGTCAGATGAAAAATTGCTCTAAATCATCATTAATTAGAGAAATATAAATTAAAACATCTCTTTGAGGTACCACTTCACACCTCTCAGATTGGCCAATATGACTAGAAAGGAAAATGATCAAAACTGGAGGGGATGCAGGAAAACTGGGACACTAATGCATTGTTGTTGAAGTTGTGAACTGATCCAACATTTTTTGGGAGAAATTTGGAATTACCCTCAAAAGGCAATAAAAATAAAAAGGGCATACCCTTTGATGCAG
Organism: Macrotis lagotis; assembly: GCF_037893015.1. Lineage (NCBI taxonomy): Eukaryota > Metazoa > Chordata > Mammalia > Peramelemorphia > Peramelidae > Macrotis > Macrotis lagotis. The sequence goes on from NC_133658.1 coordinate 504,836,849, forward strand.
ACTATGCTATCTGTTGGGGGAGGGAGGGAGAAAAATTATAAATCTCAAAACCTTGCAAAAATGATTGGCAAAGAAAAATAAAATAAAATCTTGTTTGCAGTGGTTTTTTGTGTAATTTTTTTAATTTAATGTAATAAAAATTATCCATTTTGTTCTCTATCTCTTTTTTGGTCATAACTACTCCCCTTTCTGAGATCTAACAGATGAATTATTCCTTGTTATTCTAATTGGCTTATAATATTATCTTTTATGTCTAAATCCTTTCTGACCTTACCTTGGTATATGATATGAGATGTTGGTCTTTGTCTAATTTCTGTAATATTTCCAGTTTTCTGCAAAACTTCCAGTTTTCCTACAAGTTTTTATTGAAGAGTGAGTTTTTATCCCAGAAGCTGGGACCTTTTCAGTTTATCAATCAGTAGATTACTATGATCATTTACTGCTTCCTTTTTTTTACCTTATCTATTCCATTGATTAACCAATCACTCTGTTTCTTCATCAGTACCAAATAATTTTGATGACTGATTCTTTATTATATAATTTTAGATCTGTTATGACTTGACTGCCTTTCTTTGCATTTTTCCATTAATTCCTTTGATATTCTTGACATTTTAAACTGCCATATGAATTTAGTTACTATTTTTTCTAGCTCCCTAAAGTAACATTTTGGAAGTTTGATTTGTATGTCACTGAATAAATAATTTAATTTAGATAGAATTGTCATTTATTAATTTGTCATTAAATTGTCATTTAATTGTCATATTAGCTTGGCCTACCCATGAACAATTGACATTTGAAGAGTTATTGAAATCGGCTTTTATTTTTCTGAAATGTGTTTTATAGTTCTTTTCATTTAGTTTCTGAGTCTGCTTTGGCTGGTAGACTCCCAAGTATTTTTATGTTATCTACAGTTATTTAAAATGGGATTTCTCTTTCCTATTGCTTTTTTAGTTTGTTTGATTTTTGCAAAGGAACTTGCAGTGACTTACCCAAGGTCACACAACTAGGAAGGGATTTCTCTTTCTATCTCTTGCTTCTTTATCTTCTTAGTTTTGTGTGTGTGTGTGTGTGTGTGTGTGTGTGTGTGTGTGTGTGTAAATATGAAGAGTTATATTTATTTTATATCCTGTGACTTTGCTAAAGTTGCTAATTGTTTCCAGAAGTTTTTAGATGATATTCTAGGGTTCTCTAGGCATACCTTCATATTATCTACAAAGAGTGAGAGTTTTGTTTCTTCATTATTGCTTCTGATTCCTTCGATTTCTTCTCTTATTGCTAAAGCTAATATTTCTAATTCAATGTTGAATGATGTGGTGATAATGACATCCTTGTTTCCTCCTTAATTTTACTGGAAATGTTGCTACCATATTCCTATTACATATAAGGTTTGCTAATGGTTTTAGATAGATATTGCTTATAGGTTAAAGGAAATTCCATTCATTCCTATGCTCTCTAGTGTTTTTCAAAGAAATGGTGCTGTATTTTATTAATTTATTTTCAGCATCTCTTGAGATAATCATATGATTTCTCTAAGGTTTGTTATTGATATGGTCAATTATGCCGATAGTTTTCATAATATTGAACCAACCCTGAATTCCTGGTGTAGATGTTGCTTGATCATAGTATATTATCCTAGTGATAGCTTGCTGTAGTAACTTTGCTAATATTTTAATTATAATTTTTACATCCATATTCATTAGGGAAATATGCCTACAATTTTCTTTCTCTGTTTTAATTCTTCCTGGTTTAGGTATCAGCATCATATTAATGCCAGAGAAAGAATTTGGCAGAACTTCTTCACCTGTTTTTTCAAATAGTTTATATAGAACTGGAATTAATTGTTCCTTGAATGTTTGGTAGAATTCACTTGTGAATCCATCTGTCCCTGGAGATTTTTTCTTATGGAATTAATTAATGACTTGTTTAATTTCTTTTTCTGATATGGGGTTCTTTAAGTATTTAATTTCCTCTAATAACCTGGATAGTTTACATTTTTATAAATATTCATCAATTTCACTTGGATTATCATATTGCCATAGATTTGTGCAAAAGAGTTCTGAATTATTACTTCAATTTCCTCCTCATTGGTGATGAATTCACCTTTTTACATTTTTGATGCTGACAGTTTGGTTTTTCTTCCATTTTTAATCAAATTAAACAAAGGTTTATCCCTTTTATTGGTTTCTCTTGCTAAGAGATTTTTTGGTGATATATTAAAATATGATGATTTATAAAGGTTTATTGTATATACTACTACTTCAATCAAATTATTATTTCAACTTACTTTTTAGTTAAATCTTTAGGATTTTCCATATATGTGTGTGTGTGTGTGTGTGTGTGTGTGTGTGTATGTATACATATATATATCATCTTATCATCTGCAAAAAAGAGACAATTCATTTTCTCATTGTCCATTGATTCCTTCACTTTCTTCCTTCTCTAATTCTATTACTAACATTTCTAAAACAATATTGAATGATCTGATGACATAAAGTACAGTTTCTCTTTTACTTAAATCTATTTTAGCTTTAACTTATTTAAGGTCATGATGGCCACTCCCCTTTTTTAACATCAGCATAAGTCTTTTATTTTAACTGTGTATATTTCTCATTTCTTGTAAATTCATTCCATTCACATTCAAAGTTATAGTTACTAGTTGTGTATTTTCTTCCATCCTCTTTTCCCTCACTATTTATACTCATTCAATTAACTCATTCCTCCTCAAGTCATCTAAATTATTTCTAAACACTATCTTGCCCATCTTAATCTACACTACACTAATCCACCCTACACTAGCTTCCTTCTAAAAGTTCCTCCCTTGTCCTCTCCACATCCTCTACATACCTAATCCACACACCCTTACCCAATCTCTCTTATTTGACTTTTGAAATCCCTTTTCAGTTTGTCCAAGAATTCTTTGGGGATTTGTCATCATTGGATGTTTCTCTTTGAAGCAAGAGTTCTTCATTATATTTCTCTGAATATGAACTCATATCTTCTTTTCCCCCATAGTAGCTATCAATGATTGGGCTCTTCTTACTCATTTTCATTTCATTTTATTTTATTTTTATCATATTATTATTATTATTATCAGGAGAGTGGGGAATTGTGCTCCAGGCCTCTGGTCCTGCTTTCTGTTATTTTCTGAGCTCTGTCCTAGGATCCAACCTTAAGCACTCCTCATTGACTAGGGTCATCTCATCCCTGAAGTCCCTCCCAAGGCCATCAACTTCAACTCTCCACTCTGTCCTGGTAACTGAACCAAGGACTCTGGTCTCCCACAATTGCCCACAGCCAGCTGTCTCTCAGTACCTTTCCTAATTCATTTACCTTGTGTATGTTGATTCCTTCTTCCCCCCAGCCAAGTCTGGGATGGATAGCATGTGGTTAGCATAAGTGGAATCTGATGTCCCAAAACAGTGAGACAGCAAGAGGTCCTTCCATCTTCCCCTACTAAGTTGTTTGATCACCACTTGGTCAGATGAGACCCAGACTGCCAACTAATCAGGGATTCTTATTTATTGGTTCAGGAAAACAGTCTACCTGGAACTGTTTGTAGTTCACTCTGAACAAATCTCAGACCCTGGAGTCCAGTTTCAGCTTGTCTTAAGAGGACAACTGTTTTATACCAACTTGTATTTATTTCGTCTGCTCTGCTCTCACTTTGTGGTAATATTCTTCTGTTTTTCTTGTGTTGAAATTTAGAGAGCTTGGAATTTTCTGACTTTCTCTTCCTTCTTCCCAGAAGCCTCTGCAACTGAATAATTTTAATAAATGCTCTTGAATGGCTAAATTAGTATCCTTATACTATGAATGAAATGGGTCTTTTCTAAGTCTAATAAATTCTAGATTTCTACAACATCATCTTTACAGAATTAAACAATCTCTGAATTTTATATTGATTAGCAATTCTACTAAAATGTGGGTAAGTGGGGAACTGCTTTCCAGGGTTTTTGTGAGAATTAAATGAATTGATATTTTGTAAAATAGTCAGTACTTTAGCACTGGGTCTGTAGTCAAAAAAACCTTAAGTTCAAATCTAGCTTCAAACACTAACTGGATTGCAACCTTGGATAAGTCTCTTAAGCTGTATCTATCTGTTTTCTCTCTATCAATCTCTCAGGGGATCCAATGAAATAGTATCTCTAAAGCATTTAGTACAATGGCTGGCACATAGCAGCCAATAAAAGTAATATTATTCCCTCTCCTCTTTTCAACCCCACCTCACTATGATTCATTATTTCTTCACTTCCAAAATGGAGCAATGAAAATGTCAGGGCAAATTTCACATCTTCCATTTACTAATGTGTGATCTTAGAACCTACTTGTCACAATATAACACATAGAAAATTAGATACAGAATGGGAAAGGATTTCAGAAACCATCTAATCGTACTCTTCACTTTACAGGAAAAAAAGAAAATGAGAACTAGGGAAGTACAATACAAAGGTAAGATGACAACCCAAATTCTATGTCTTCAAATCAACTTTCTCCAATATAATATGCTGCCTCCTGTACCTCAAGTCGCCAAAGTCTTCAAAAAAGCATAATCATTTCTACTCTCAAAATCTCAGCCTTTTTCACCTCTACTTTAAGAGAGTTTGAAGCAGATTACCTAAAAGTTCCCTTTCAAAAATAAAATTATGCAATTCCACACAAGTTAACATAAAGATATTAAGAGAATATTTAACCTACGATTGGAATAAAATTTGACATTTGGGGAGATTCTTAGAGGAATGAGACCTTTATTTCAGTTGCCATCAATACAAATCAGTCCTTACTTTACTAAATTAATGATGATGAATTTCACATAATGAAATGTCAAATATACTGACTTTAGATCAGAACTTTCAAACTTGAGCTCCAATTATATTGTTAAAAGCACTGTGATCTTTGGCCAGTCATTTAACTTTTCTGGGTTTTCATGTCCCCATATTTAAAATAAGATCAATAAAAGTAACCTGACTACCTCATAATATAATTTAATTCCTTTTAATTAAATAAAATATTTTGTGCAAGACACTGAGTATTCAAAGGTAAAAATAGCATAGAGCTATCAATTTAGAGGATAAAGAATGTAATGTATATATATATATATATATGTATATATACATATATATATATATATAGAGAGAGAGAGAGAGAGAGAGAGAAAGAGAGAGAGAGAGGAATAATACAAAATGATAGCTCAAATGATTTTGAAAAATTTTAGGACAGAGGAATATTTTCAACTGGAGGGAACTGAACTAGGAAGCTTTCCAGGTTGGGTGACTTTTTGCCAAGTCTTTAAAGCAGCAAGAATTCTGAAAAGCACCAATGAAGATGAAGGTTATTCTAGACATGTGGGATATAGTCATGTTAAATTCTGTGAAAATTGGAAGTTCTGATTGACAAAAATTTGAACTTTTGAAGAAAAATAATGTGAAATAAAAAACAAAAGGTGATATATAGCGAAACTATTATATATATATATATACATATATATGTATATATATATATATATATACTGAATAATTCTTATATATATATGCATGTGTATATGTCCCTTTTGTTGTTCAGTCATTTCAATTATATCCAATCGTCCATGATCCTATTTGGGGTTTTCATGTTTAAGATGCTGGGGATTTTTTTGCCATTTTCTTCTCTAGTTCACTGTACAGTTGAGGAAATTGAAGCAAATAGAGTTAAGTAACATAGATAATAAGTATCTGAGGGCAGCTTTGAACCCATGAAGAGCATTCTTCCAGATTCCAGGCCTGGCACTCAATCCATTGTGCCATCAAGCCACCCATATGTGCTAGGATTTATTTAAACAGATAGATGGATAGATAGGTAGATAAATACACATACATAAATGTATATATACACATGCATAGACACATACATAAATAATATTACAAAGGAAGATACAAAATCTGCTGAGCATATGCAAGCATACTCAAAGCTTAAAAGTATCCTAAGATTTTGGGAACAGCTTGTATATAATTATGTGATAGATTCTAGACTACTAGGGAGTCTCCTTCTTTTCTGTCACTTTTACTATTCTTGTTCTTCCTCCCTTCACAGACATGTGAATAGCCTTCCAGTCTGATTTTAGGATTGTTTATTTTTTTTATTTGATCATCTTTATTGAATCAAAGGTCATCACAAAATCTCCTTTCACCATCCTCTCAGTTGCCTAGATTTGAAAGGTTTGAAATTTTAGAATCATCTTTGAGTTTTTTTCCCTTTCTCTCAACCCAAAACAATTTTATACATAATAAATAGTGGTGAAATTCAAAATGTTCCTCCTTTTCAGATTTTCTTCTAAAGCATTTCTACTCTATTGCATTGCTTCTTGCCCTTTGTTATCGAAAAAGACCAAAATGACATCACTATGTTTGAGACAAATTAGAGTATGTCTAACTGAGACTGATCAGGCCAAGACAACATCTAACAGAGGTTGGGCACAAATTGTTCATGTTCACTGGGGAGAGTACTCTAAACTTATCTATGTTATGCTTCCTTTGAGCAGCTTCAACTCTGCCCTTCTCACAGAGTGCAGCACCCTCACTGTTGAGGGCATGCCACGCTAAGTGGTAGCATGTGACAGTATCACCCATGCTGCACAATCAGTTCCAAAGTTCTTAAGAAAGAACTTCAGGGTGTCCCATATCGCTTCTTATGACCCCCTTGTAAATGCTTGTCTGATGTGAATTCTCCATAGAATAGTCTTTTTTTTGGCAAACATACATCTGGCATTCTAACAATATGACCAGCCCATCGCAGCTGCAAGAATTCTATGCACTTTAATTCAAGAAAGGACCTCAGTGTCTGGTATCTTTTCCTGCCAGGTGATCTTCAGAATCTTCCTAAAACAACTTAAATCGAAGCAACTCACTTTCCTGCCATGGCGCTGGGAGACTGTCCACGTTTCACAAGGATATAGCAATGAGATCAACACAACGGCTCTGTAGATCTTTAATTTGTTAGTCTAATGTTTCTTCTCTCCCACACTTTCTTTCAGAACCTCTCAAATAGTGAGCTAGCTCTGACAATGCAAGTGTCAACCTCATTGTTAATGTATATCTTCCTGGAAAGAATACTTCCAAGGTAAGTGAACTTGTCCACAATCCTCAAAACATTTCATTTGCTGTAATCAATGGTTCCACATATAGATGGTGTGATGCTGACTTGTGGAGCACCTGTGTTTTATTAGTGGTAATTGTGAGACCAAACTTAGCACCTGCAGCAGAGAATCTATCCATGATTTGTTGCAACTCAGTTTCAAACTGGTTTGCATCTGCAAATCAAAGATCATGCACCAGCACTCCCTCCACTTTGATCTTGGCTTATAGTCTTTTCAATTTGAAGAATTTGCCATCAATGTGCTACCAGGTCATGTTCATCCTCGATGAAGGCATGAAAACATCATGCTAAAAATATGGCCGCAAGGACATAGCCTTGTTTCACTCCATTGGTGACCTGGGAATCGTGAGAGTATCATCCACTATCCAAAAACTGGGCATGCATCTGCCATGAAATTGATGTACAATACTGATGAACTTCTTTGGGCAACTAAATTTTGACATAAATTTCCCATAAACCCTCATGACTGATAATGTCAAAGGCCTTGATCAGATCTACATACATTGTATAAAGACCTCTGTTCTGTTCCTGGCATTTTCTTGGAGTTGTTGGGCAGCAAGCACCATATTGACTGTTCCTCGATCCTTTCTGAAATCGTACTGGTTCTCAGGGATGTGGCCATCTTCTATGAGAAAGATCAGCCTATTGAGAAGGACTCTGACAAAAATCTTACTAGTAATTACTATAAGAGAAATAACCTATGATTGTCACATGATAATCTATTCCCTTTACCTTTGTAGAGAAGGATGATGGACGCATCCTTGAATTCTTGGGGGATAACCTCTTTATGACACTCAACCTGGAAAATTTCAGTCAGTTTTTGGATGAACAATGAATCCCTGCCATGTAGATCTCAAGCAGAATAGAATCAGTCAGGTGCTTTGCCACTTGAAAAGAACATAATGGCATTCAAAAATCTCTTCTTCATTTGAAACTTCAGCTATGAACTGATTCACTTTAACTTGAGTTGAAAGTTCAGTGGCTTATACATTGATTGATTCTCTAAACCCAAAATATTTTAATACATAATTAATATTGATGAAATTCAAAATATTCCTTCCCTTCAAAAATTTTCTTAAAGTATTTGGTCTCTATTACATTAGTTCAGTTCCTTCATTATTGAACATTATATGCACCTTATTTTACTACCTATGCTTCTATCTATCTATCTATCTATCTATCTATCTATCTATCTATCTATCTATCCTTCAATCTAACATCAAATAGACCTTTAATTTTATTGATTCAGGAGTAACCTCCAACAATGCATTTCAAATCCAGTGATTCTTTTCCACTCTACCCAAGTTTGTCACAGAGGTTAGAGGTCTCCCTCACTTCATCCTCACACAATGAGAATAAAAGGAGCATCCTAACTTTTTTCAATTATTCCTTACCTCAGACCATGCTTTTTTCCTTTCTGTCCCCTAGCTATTTATTTTTCTTTATTTATGAGATAATCTGTAATTGGACCTATACTTGTATTGATCCTGATATGTTTTAGCATTTCACATTTCTTTGGATCTTTCTGTGAATACCTCTCAGATTTTATTATCATATTTTATTTTTATTATTGTTTTTATGGTTATAGAAATGCTATTGAATTTAAGGTGTTTATTTTGTAGCTTGAAATTTTGCTGAAACTATTGCATTAGTTAGTGTCTTTGTTAAGCTTTGTAGAATCTTTAAAGTAAATCATCAATTTTTGCCCTTAATATTTTTTTATTATTATCTTATTTCTATGGCTAACATTTCCAGAACTTTCTCAAATTGGCAACTTTGTTGTATTCCTGAATCAAAAAGGCAAGGTCCTAGTCTATTCCAATGGCATATAATGCTTGCTTTTAATTTTACATAGATACTCTTCTGATATTAAAATAAGGTTCTTCTGAATCAATACTTTGTAAGGTTCCTAACATAAATGTTATATAATCAAAGATTTTTTTCTACATCTATTTACATGATCTTAAGACTTAAATTTCATTTGATTACATTGATTATTTTCACAAAGTTGAACTGAAATTGCTTAGCAGGTAGATTAGTTGAATAAATTGCAAAATTTTGTTTAGAAGGCTTTAACTTCTTTTACTTCAGTCTGTTGTAGGATATGTTACTTATTGTCCATCATCTTCTTTGAAGGATTTTATATATGAATTTATAATCTAACCTCCTATTTCCTTTGGTAACCATCTCTTTCCCTTTGCAATTCATATGGAATTAGTTCACTTTCCTTTTTATTACATTATTTATTATGTATGTTCTTAATATTTACTCATCCTTATTTATGTCACCAAGGCTCAGTTCCCCTCCTTTGTTCCCTTTCCCATTCTCCTATAATAATCCCCAACCCCTCTCACAACCACTATTCTTCCTCAGATTCTGTAGTTTTCTTATTTAAGTCACATTCAACTCTGTAATTATTACACAAAAGATATTAACTTGGAGGGTGGGAAAGAACTTTAACCCCCTACATCAATTCTACTCTTCCAGATTCACATCTTGCATTTTTAAAGTTTTGCTTAAATCTTTATCCCCATGTGTAGGGGTAGGTTGACACCATCAATTTGTTAATTTAGATTCAGTTTTATGATGATTATGGGGAACATAAAGTTAGAATCTAACTCTAGGAAGGTAAATGTGCTGTTGAAGAGTATACCCATTGAAAAGAGTGTCCTTATAATGAGAGATCACTGAATCACAGAATTTAAAGATTGGAAGAGATATCAGTGGTCATGTAGCCCAAACAAAAAGAATACACAATAATTATCTGATAAATTATAACATAGCCTCTATTTAAAGACTTTAAAGATTTAAAGATCTCACTTTTTCTTAGCATAGGTGATTCCAATTATGCATAACTGCCAACTATGAAGAAGTATTTTGTGACATTTGTTACTTCTTTGAAATTTTCACTCATTGTTCCTGTTTCAAACATCTGAATATAGATAGAATAAATATAATTCTTTCTCCAGATGTTAACCCTTCATAAACTTGAGACCAATCATCAATGTGTATCCTGAAGCTTTCTAAGCATTTCTAATTTTTTCTAGTTAATCTAATATATGACTTATCACCATTATAATACATGGGGTGAAACTAATGTGACAATTGAGGAGGAGGAAAAATATTAAAAAAAAAAGTCTCAATGGGAGACTAGGTGAAGCATGCCACAGACCTTTCCCAAAATGGTGATCCTGGTAAAGAAGCTATCAAGGAATAAGAGAGGGCCCCAGAATGGAGGTTTCTCAGAATAATAATGGAGCAAATAAGGAAGAAAGAAAGCTCCAGAATCAGAAGAAAAACAAAACAAAATAAAACAAAACAGAAGAAAAAGAAAAACCAACCCTTCAGAATCTGATGAACATTTTGTAAAAATAATCTCTTATGTATCTTTCTCTTAAACCTAATTCCTCATACTGAAAATAACTAATATTAAACATGTTTATCAAAAATAGGTATGTATAATGCTAATCTGACTGTTCAATGCTGAGGAGAGGGGGGTCAGAAGGTAGAGTGGAAAGAAATTTTGTAACTTGAAATATACATGTGCATATAAATGAAAATAAATACATAAATAAATAAATTTTAAAACAAATAAAGTCTTAGAGTGTTACCTAGAGAACTTAGGTAATATGCTTATGGTAGCATAGCTAGTATATGTCAGAGGGCTTAAACCCAGGGGCTATCTACTTAAGTTTGGCTCTCACATCATTCAATAATACTTTCAAGGCAAAAAGTAATAGCAATTAATAAAAGTAGAACAAACAAAGTTAACAATGATGTGAAAATGTAGCAAATTTTAAGAAGCTATCAAAGAAAGCATACTCATATGAACAAAATTAATAATGACATATAATAAGAAGTACTTATTTTAATGCTGATAGTTGCCTATATGTCTTATTTTAGTAATAAATAAATACAATTCCTTCTCCTGGTTGTAAAAGACTGAAAATTTAGGTCATTTTAATTTTAATTAAATTTTATAGATTTAATTAAAATATAATATTTACTAGTGAAGTCTTTTAAAATTTATTATAGAATAAAGCACAAGGTGTTATTCTGATTCTAATTTCCCAATGCCTACCATTTTCCCTCAAAGGTGTTTTTTTAATGAAATATGAAATTCTTTCATAAGAACTTAATGTTTTCAGGGCTAGTGAACCAAAAGTTATTACATTTTCCTGATTTTCCATTCATCCATTAATACATTTCTTTATTTTTTAAACTATAAAATATAGTTTGGATAGAGACTGCTATACAATACAGTTTGATTTTGATATGTTTGATTCCAGTTCACTCCCATCTTTTCCCATTATTTTCTTTGGTATCATTTAGTTTCTCCAAATGAATTTTTAAACCTGAATTAGTTTAGCATTAAAACTGTACATCAACTTCGGTGGTATTTTATTTTTATCATATTGTCAAAGTCCAGACATGAGCGGTGAGCATCTTTTCAGCATTTTGTAGTCATTTTAAAAAGGATTTTTCTTTCTATTTTAGAAACATAGATTTAGTTGATGAAATCCTAATGATTTTGGTGGGCTTATTTTCTAGCATTCAACTTTACTGAAGCCATTAATTATCTCAATCAGTATTTTTGCTGATGCCCTGAAATTATTTAAGTTAACCATTATGTCAGTAAATAACAATAGATTTGTCTACTCTTTGCATATCTTTTCACCTTTGATTTCTTTCTCCTTCATTTCCATTGCTAGAATTTCTTGGAATGTAAAATAGAATCATTGAAAGTGGGCATTTTTAACTTCCTTCTGTATTTATGGAAAAAGTTGATGGTATATTCTCGAACATAGCTTTATGTTTAGATAGATAACTTTTATGTTATTACAAAAGTCCTTCTGTCAAGATTTTTAAAATTTTTTTTATTTAATTGTTTTTCCAGCTAAATGCAAGGGTAGGTTTTTACCAATTATCCAATTTACCAATTACTAATTTATCAATTTACCAATAATTACCGGTTTTTATACAGTTTTGAGTTTAAAATTTTTCTTGCTCCTTCCCTTCCCTTCTCCCTCCCCTTGACATAAAGCAATCTGTTATAGGCTCTATATTTATAACCATGCTAAACATAGGCCAATATTGAGCATACTTTGTGAAAAAAAATCAGATCCAAATGGAAGAAACAATGCATTAGAAAGAAAAAATGACATAATACACAAGACATCCTTTAAAAATTACAGATAGTAAGCTTTGATCTTCATTTAAACTTCACATTTTCCTCTCTGGACATGGATGATATTTTCCATCACAAGCCACATACAATTGTCTGATACTCCTGAAACGAACAAGTCCTTCATAGTTGAACATCACCCTATGTTGTCCTTAATGTATATAATGCTCCTCTGGTTGTGCTCACTTCATTCAACAGCAGTTCATGCAAGTTTTTCCAGACTTTTCTGAAATTCCAGCCCTCATTATTTCTTATAAAACAATAGTGTTCTATCACATATGATATCACAATTTGGTCAGACATTTCCCAATTAGTGGACATCTTCTCATTTTCCAATTCTTTGCCCCTACAAAAAGAGCTGAGATTAATATTTTTGGACATGTGGCACTTTACCCTTTTTCATATCTCTTCAGGATGTAGAATTAATAACAGTAATACTGAATCAAAGTCTATACATATTTGTATTGCCTTTTGGGAATAATTCCAAAGTGCTCTCCAGAAAGGTTGGATCAGTTCACAACTCCACCCACAATTATTTAGTTTTCCCACATCCCCTCTGACATTGATCATTTTCCTTTATAGTCGAATTGGACAATCTGAGAGATGTGAGGTGCTACCTCAAAAACATTTCAATTTGAATTTCTCTAGTCAATAATGATTTAGAGCAATTTTTCACATAACTAGAGATAATTTTGATTTCTTTGACTGAGAATTGCCTTTCCTTATGACTTGACCATTATAACTGGGGAATGATTTCTTCATTTGTTTGCTTTTATAAATTTGACTCAGTTCCCCATATATTTTAGAAATGAGTCCTTTGTCAGAAACAGTTTTTGGTAAAAATTGTTTCCCAATTTACTATATTCATCTTAATCTTGGTTGCAATAGTTTTTTTTGTTTGTGCAAAACATATTATTTTAATTCAATCAAAATTATCCAGTTTGTTTTTCATAATGTTCTCTACCTCTTTTTGGCCATGAACTGCTCCCCTTTCAATAGATCTGACAAGCAAACTATTCCCTGTTCTCCTAAATGGCTTATAATATTACTTTCATGTCTAAATCCTGCACTCATTTCTGCCTTATCTTGGTATATGGTGTGAGATGTTGGTCTGTGTCTAATTTCTGCCATACTATCTTCCAGTTTTCCCAGCAATTTTTTTCAAAGAGTAAGTTTTTAAACCTAGAAGCTGGAATTATTGGGTTTATCAAATTGTAGATTACTAAAGTCATTCACTGATGTCTCTTCTGCATTTTATCTATTCTATTGATCTACCACTCTTTTCTTAGCCAATACCAGACAGTTTTGAGGACTGATGTTTTATAGTATAATTTTAGATCTGGTATGATTAGGTCACGTTCCTTTGAATTTTTAAAAATGATTTTCTTGATATTCTTGATCTTTTGTTCCTTCAAATGAATTTAGTTACTCTTTATTCTAGCTAAATAAAGTATTTTTTGAAAGTTTGATTGATATGGCATGGAATATCTAATTTAATTTAGGTAGAATTGTCATTTTTATTATATTAGCTCAGCCTACCCATAAGAAATTGACAATAGCCTAGTTTTCTAGATCTGATTTTGTTTGTGTGGCTTTTTTATTTACATGGTTTATATTTTTAAAATATTCCTCTCTATCTTTTGTGTTCTCAGTTCTATTAGCATATAATTATGCATAGTAGTTTCCGATGATTATTTTTATTTCTTGTAGTCTTGATTTCACCTTTTTAATTTGCTATTTTTATGTGCTATTTTATTTCCTTTTCATTAGATTGGCTAATATTTTTTCCAATTTGTTTAGTATTTTTAACAAACTAATTGGAGTTGGTGGCAGACAATAGAGTTGTATTCTGTTTTTTGTTGCTGCAGAATGGTTGGTTGAGTCAGGGGAAGAGTATGCTAAGAGAAGAATAGTTGTTTGATGATTATTCTGCTCTGCCAATGTAGAGAGGCTATTAAAGGGGACAGTACTAATTGACTATGTCATGAAATAGTTTATTGGCTGTTTATGTAGTTAATTCATCAAATTACCTCATTAAATTCTTAGTGTCTTGGTTCAGGGAAACAACTTCATTTACTTTAATTTTTGCAAACTAGTCTTATTTTGGACATTAAGAGACAATGTCTAGTCTTAACACTTCTTGTTCAAGTAAATTGTTCAACCTGTACATAACTTATTTAATTTCTGGTCCGAATTCATCTTCAGATTCTGCTATAATATTGAATTTTTTTTGTCATTTGACTCATTTTGAATCAGTACTGAGAGGTTAAAAAAATTAAATGCACTAAGATTTTCTTATTCTTTAAGAAACACTTGAAATGGAATGTTTCAAATTACTTTATCAAAGCAAAGAAAATAGTCTTCCCTTCTAGTTGGTTCAGTGGATAAGGCATTGGACCTGGAATTAGGAAGATCTGAGTTCAAATCCCAACTCAGATACATACTAGTTGCATGATCTTGGCCAAATCATTTAACCTCTGTGTGCCTCACTTTCTTTACCTGAAAAATGAGGATAATAAGAGTACCTACCTTATAGAGCCAGTGGGAGGATCAAATGAAATAAATATTTTAAATGTTTAACATAATGCCTGGTATGGAATAGGCACTTGATAAATACTTATTCCATACTATTTTCATTGTCCCTCTCTACCAACAGAAACAATACAGAGAAGCAAGGGAAGAATTTTGTGAACTGACATAAAATTAAGTGAGGCAAACCAGTAAACACATAGATTGACTGAATAATGTCAATTCAAAGAACAATAAAGCAATTCAAACTGGATGCTGTAAATTATAATAAATGAGTTGCAAGAGAAAAAAAGATAAAATATATGAGAATACTAATTTCTTCCTTTCATTCAAAAGTGGGTGGAGACAAATTCAACCAAAAGAGAATGAAACAAATTCTCAATACATGATATCCTGGAGGAAATTCAATAAAAGTGTTTCTCTTCTGAATAAAGGGGAACTATAACCCAGGCAGGCAGGAGAGTGGAAAAGCTAGCAGGAGGCTCTTAGACACAGCAGAGCTCAGGTTTTGGTTTAGCAAGCCAGCGTGACAGCAGGGTAGCAGTGAGGGTCCCAACCCTATTTCGGAAGAAAATTTTTAAATCCTGGAAACCTCGATGCAACTGATGGGACTGGGTTGGGAAGAAACTCCTTCAAAGACAACACCTTGGCATAAAGGAAGAAACAAACTTCTGCACAACCAACACCATAGCAAGCAACAAGTTAGGGATAAGATCCTGGTCCTAGCACAGAAACCTTGTGATTATACTCCCTGTACACTAGGAACAGAGTTCACCTATCAAAATGAACTTAAAATAAAACAAGAAGAGGGAGCAGCAAGGTGGTGCAGTGGATAGAGCATCAGCCCTGGAGTCAGAAGGACCTGAGTTCAAATTTGGTCTCAGACACATAATAATTACCTAGTTGTGTGACCTTAAGCAAATCACTTAACCCCACTGCCTTGTTAAAAAAAAAAACTTTAAAAAAAGAGCACTACCAATAGAAAGCTCCTATTCTGATAGGGCTGATAAAAATGCCATCTCAGAAGAATGGGAAAAACTGTCTATATGGGAAGCCTCAAAGGAGTTTATGAAATGACCTCAAATGCATCTGGGAAGAACTTAAAAAGAAATTTAAAATCAAATAATAGGGGCGGCTAGGTGGTGCAGTGGATAAAGCACCGGCCCTGGAGTCAGGAGTACCTGGGTTCAAATCTGGTCTCAGACACTTAATAATTACCTAGCTGTGTGGCCTTGGGCAAGCCACTTAACCCCATTTGCCTTGCAAAAACCTAAAAAAAAAAATCAAATAATAGAGGAAGAAGAAAAATGGAGAAAAGAAATTCAGGAGAATTAAGAAAAAATGTATGAAGAAATAAACTTCTAAATGTAAAAATTACCTACAGGAAAAGGAATGAAACTCATCAAAACCAAAATTGACCAACTTAAAAAGGAAACACAAAAGTTAACTAAAGAAAATAAAACCCTAGGAAATTAATGATTCTCTGAAACACCCAGATGCCATCAAACAAAACCAAAAGACTGAAAAAATAGAAGAAAATATAAAGTACCTTTTAGGAAAAACAAGTAAATTGAAAAACAGATTCAGGAGAGATGATTTATGAATAATTGGTTTACCTCAAAGCCTTGATAAAAAGAGTCTGGAAAAATCTTTTGAAAAATTATCATGGACAATTGTCCTACTATCCTAGAACAAGTAGAAAAATAGTCTTTGTAAATCCATCAATCAGGGGAGACTAGAGTCAGGAGTACCTGAGTTCAAATCCAGCCTCAGACACTTAATTACCTAGTTGTGTGGCCTTGAGCAAGCCACTTAATCCCATTGCCTTGCAAAAAAACCTAAAAGAAAGAATTCATCAATCACTTCTAGAAAGAGACCCCAGAATAAAAATTTCAAAGAATATTGTATCTAAATTTCAGAATTCCCAGCTAATGTAGAAAATACTGCAAGCAAGTGAAAAGTAATTTAAATACTAAGGAACCACAATCAGAATTATGCAGAACTTATCAGCTTCAATAATAAAGGATCAGAGGGCCTGGAATATGATATTTGGAAGCAAGGGATCTTTTGGATTGCAAGTTCAAAATTTGATCTTGAAATATAAGACTCAAGAGATGCATAAAAAGGTAAGTGGAAAGGATAAAAATACTTGTCAAGAACATTAAATTGGATATATCCTTACACAGCAAGACAATACTTGCAACTCTTGAGAATTGTAGTTTTCTTAGGATAATTAAAACAAACATATTTAGATCAAAGGTATGGGTATAGCTTGACCAGGAAAGTAATAATGTTTAGTCAGGACTTTTTCTCATTGAGAGTTGAATATAGCTGGAGAAATTGTATTCAGAAGGTATAAATAAATCATGAAGTGATTTTTTTATGAGGGATATTTTCTATTGGGACAGATGGAAGAAGTATAGTTAGAGAGTCTGGACAGAAATGGATAAAGAAATGACCTTGTCTTTCTTGAAACTTTAGTTAGCATATGGACTATATTATAGGGAGGGAGTACACTTATAGGGTATAAATATAAATAGATCATGAAGTAAGTGATCTTGACTTACTTAATGCTTTAGATAATGAGGACTGTATTACTGTATTATAATGTACTTAGGGGGGGTTTAAATGAATTATCAAGTGATTTAGATTTACCTGATACTTTAACTCATGAGGATTGTATTTCCACAGAGAGTAATTAGAAAGAGAGTATGGTATAAATTTATTATATGTTGATGGTTCTTTTAGCTCTTTAAAAGTGTATTTCTAATGGGACAGAAGAGGGAAATATACTTGGATAGAGGTTGTGAATCTGAAGTGACTATGAGGTAATTTTGTTTATAAATCAATCAATCATCAATCAATTCCTTGGTAATTATACTTCTATCAGGACAGAGATACCCTTTCTGAAGCCACACTGGCTCTCAGGAAGATGATCAACTTTCAGGTGAAGGATCAGCATATTAAGGACTCTGACAAGAATCTTACCAGCAATGATTAAAAGAGAAATACCCTTGGGATTGTCACATGACAATCTATTCCCTTTACCTTTATAGAGATGTATTGTGGAAGCATCCATGAATTCTTGTGGGATAACCTCTTCATGTCATATAACCTAGAAAATTTCAATCAGCTTTTGGATGAGCAATTAACCCCCCAACTTGTAGATCTCAGGTGAAATAGAATCAGCACCAGATGCTTTGTCAGTTGAAAGGAGCTTAATGGCATTCAGATTCTCTTCTTCATGTGAAACTTCAACTTGACCAATTGACTTCAACTTGAGGTGAACAGTCAATGGCTTCTGCATTTCTTTTTCTTCTCTCTCACGTTTCTTGAGGTTTCTCATCTCACACAAGATTATTGTAATAACATGAAATAATATAAAATAAATAAACAAAAAAGATGTCACTATTCACTTAAAAAATACAAGTGAGGGGGCGGCTAGGTGGCATAGTGGGTGAGCTAGGTGGTGTAGTGGATAAAGCACCGGCCCTGGAGTCAGGAGTACCTGGGCTCAAATCCGGTCTCAGACACTTAGTAATTACCTAGCTGTGTGGCCTTGGGCAAGCCACTTAACCCCATTTGCCTTGCAAAAAACCTAAAAAAAAAATACAAGTGAGTCTAGGAATAAATAGAGGTTTCCTTCAACTAATAAGCAGTATCTATCTGAAATCATTTACCAATATTATAATAAATGGGGATAAACTAGAAGCATTTCCATTAAGATCAGGGGTGAAACAAGAAGGCTCACTAGTCTCATTGCTATTCAATATAGTATTTAAAATGTTCACTTTACCATTAAGAGAAGGAAAAGAAATTGAAAGATTTGGAATTGGCAATGAGGAAGTAAAACTTTCACTCTTTGTAGATGGTATTCTTTTTTTTTTTTGCAAGGCAAATGGGGTTAAGTGGTTGCCCAAGGCCACACAGCTAGGTAATTACTAAGTGTCTGAGACCGAATTTGAACCCAGGTACTCCTGACTCCAGGGCCGATGCTTTATCCACTACGCCACCTAGCCACCCCTTGGATGGTATTCTTAAAGAACTTTAGAAATTCAACTAAAAACAGTACTTGAAATAATTCACAACTTCAGGAAAGTAACAGGATATAAAATAAACCTGCGTAAATTATCAACATTTCTAAATATTACCCCAAATAAATCCAAACAAAAATAAAGAGACAGAGATTCTATTTAAAATAAATGTAAGGAGACAGAACCCACAAAGGGACCCAGTGAGGCAGTTCTCCTACTCAAGGTAACCTGGAAAAAAGCAGAAAGGCTCTGCTCCCTGGGGTCGGAGGGGCGGCTCCCCAGAGGAGTGGTCCACCAGAGCCAAAGAACTTCAGCCTCCAGGAGGTAGCCCCAAGGCGCTGGGAGCCTCAGCTCACAGCAGCGGGGGAGTCTCCTGAGCTGCACCCCAGGGAGCACCGGCACAAAGTGGGGGAACAGCAGGGGACCTCTGCCAGAGTGAGCACGTGGAACCCAGCCCTCGGGGCACACAGTGAGCAGCCCAGAGCAGGTAGAGTGGGTAAGCAGGAGCCCCCAGGGCATGAGCCCATTGAGCTGAGGGAGGGGAGTGAAGAGAGACTGCCAAGCTCTGTCCTC
Source organism: Macrotis lagotis (assembly GCF_037893015.1). Lineage (NCBI taxonomy): Eukaryota > Metazoa > Chordata > Mammalia > Peramelemorphia > Peramelidae > Macrotis > Macrotis lagotis. The sequence continues at coordinate 504,856,298 of NC_133658.1, forward strand.
TGTCCTTGGAACAGGACTCTGGGGCTCTGACCACATTCAGATCCTGATCGAAGTCTAGGCCCCCCATAGAACAGCAGGGCCCCCCCACCTCAGCCCCGTGGCAGAGGGGGGCGCTAATGGTCATTCACAGACCAGGAGGGAGGACAGAACCTCACACACTGAGACCCTTGTGGGAGTGTCCCAAAAGCTCAGGAAGCACCCCCAAAAAACAGGCTTAGGCTGGGAAAATGAACAAACAAAGAAACAAGAGGAAGACCATTGAGAAATATTTTGCAAATGAGCCCAAGAAGGATCAAAATACTCAGTCTGAAGATGAGGAAGCACAAGCTCCTGCATCTAAAGACTCCAAGAAAAACAGAAATTGGGCTCAGGCTATGACAGAGCTCAAAAAAGACTTTGAAAATCAAATGAGGAAGTTGGAAGAAAAACTGGGAAAAGAAAGGAGAGAGATGCAGGAAAAACATGAAAATGAAGTCAGCAGCTTAGTCAAGGAAATCCAAAAAAAATGCTGAAGAAAATAGCATGCTAAAAACCAGCTTAGGTCAAATGGATAAAACAGTGCAAAAAGTTATTGAGGAGAAGAATGCTTTAAAAAGCAAAATTGGCCATATGGAAAAAAGAAATAAGAAAACTCTCTGAGGAGAATAAATCCTTCAGACAAAGAACAGAATTCAGGGAGATTGATGAATTTACCAGAAATCAGGAATCAATACTTCAAAACCAAAAAAATGAAAAATTAGAAGAAAATGTGAAATATCTGATTGAAAAAACAACTGATAAGGAAAACAGACTTAGGAAAGATCATTTGAAAATTATTGGAATACCTGAAAGTCATGATCAGGAAAAGAGCCTTGACATTATTTTCAAAGAATTACTACAGGAAAAGTGCCCTGATATTCTAGAAGCACAGGGCAAAATAGAAATGGAGAGAATCCACTGATCACCCCGAGAAAGAGATCACAAAAAACCAACCCTCAGGAATATTATAGCCAATTTCCAGAACTCCCAAGTCAAAGAGAAAATATTACAAGCAACCAGAAGGACACAGTTCAAATATCATGGAGCTGCAGTCAGGATCACACAGGACTTAGCAGAAGCTACATTGGAAGCTCGTAGGGCTTGGAATACAATATACTGGAAGGCAAAAGAGCTTAGAATGTAGCCAAGAATGAACTACCCAGCAAGGCTGAATGTCCTCTTCCAGGGAAAAAGATGGACTTTCAATGAACCAGGGAAATTTCAAAGGTTCCTTTTGGAATGGCCAGAGCTGAACAGGTTTGATCTTCAGATACAGGACTCAGGTGAAGCATGGAGATTGGAGGAGAGGGGGAAAATATGAGGGACTTAATTAGGATGAACTGCATGTATAGAAAAATGATACTGATAATATTGCTATGAACCATTTCAGTTAATAGAGCAGGTAGAGGGAGCTTTTATAGTTGAAGCACAGGAGAAAGCTGAATTCGAAGATAAAATATGGTGTAAAAATGGAGTCAATAAGAAAAAAAGGAAATGGAATGGGAGAAAGAAAAAGGAGAGGGGGAATAGTCCAAGCTATTACACATAATAAGATTTTTTTTTATTACAATGAGCTATTGCAATGATATGGAAGGGGGGAGGCAAGGGGGAATGAGGGAACCTTTGCTCTCATCAGGGATGGCTAGGAGAGGAAACAGCAAATATACTCAATGGGGTATAGACAACTGGAGTAAGAAGGAGGGGGGAGCAGGGGGAAGGGGTGGGGATGTGAATAAAGGAGGAGAGGATGAACCATGGGGGGACAGTGGTCAGATATAACACATTTTCTTTTTTTACTTCTTGCAAGGGGCTTGGATTGGATGGCCTGCCCAGGACCATAGGGCCAGGTGGATTCTGGGCCTAAGGGGTGGTATGGGGGCTCAGGGCTTCTTGGCCCCAGGGCAAGGGATCTGTCTGCTGTGCCACTCAGCAACCCTACAGCAGAGTCAGAGTGAAAGGAGAGAGAAAATATAGTACATGGTAGTGGAGAAATAAGAAAGGAGGGAGTTGCGATCAACAATGGCAATGTTGGAAAAATATGGAAGTAACTTTTGTGATGGACTTATCATAAAGGATGTGATCCACTCACGACAGAGTTGATGGTGTTGGAACAAAGACTGAAACACATTTTTTGTTATTATTATTTGGGGGAGGGTGCAGGGCAAGTGGGGCTGGGTGGCCTGCCTGGGGCCACATAGCAGTGTGATCGTTGGGTGTCTGGGGCCGGATTGGGACCCAGGTGCTCCTGGCTCAAGGGCCAATGCTCTGTCTGCCACCCAGCCAACCCTACTATTACTACTATTTTATTTTATTTTGGGTCTTTTTTTTCTTCTTCTTTTTGGTTTTTGCAGGGCAGTGGGGATCAGGTGGCTTGCATGTCACATGGCTAGGTGATTATTGAGTTTACGAGGCTGAATATGGACTCGGGTGCTTGTGGCTCCAGGGCTCGTGCTTCGTCCATTGCACCACCTGGCCATACCTACAATTATTACTATTATTTTTTTAATTTTAATTTTTTTTCTCCCCCTTTACTTTTTTGCCTAAGCAAGTCTATCTATATTCATGGGGGGAGGGGTATTTTGTTTACTTGTAAACAAGTATATTTTATTAATGTAAAGAAAATCATTTGTACAAAATGAGAATAAAAATAAATTTTAAAAATAAAAAACAAAACAAACAAAAAAATAAAATAAAATAAAATAAATATAAGCAGCATATAATTCTTGAGACTGTCTGCCAAAGCTAAAAACTATATGTACACAATTGAAAAACACTTTTCACACAGTCCGACCTAAACAAATGGAAAAATGTCAGTTGCTCATGTGAATACTGAATGAATAGAATTAAAAATGGCAATTCTACCCAAATTAAATTCCTTATTCAATACTATGCCAATCAAATTAACAAAAAAAAAGTTTTACAGACCTAGGAAAAATAGTAAAATATTTCATCTAGAGTCACAAAAGTTCAAGAATATCAAGGAAATTGAAAAAAAATACAAAGAATGGTGACCTAGATTTACCAGATCTAAAACTATATTAACAACAGCAGCCCTCAGGGTGGCTAGGTGGCATAGTGGATAAAGCACTGGCCTTGGAGTCAGGAGTACCTGGGTTCAAATCCAGTTTCAGACACTTAATAATGACCTAGCTGTGTGGACTTGGGCAAGCCACTTAACCCCATTTGCCTTGCAAAAACCTAAAAAAACAAACAAACAAAAAAAAAAACCCAGCAGCCCTCAAAACTTCCCGCTACTGTCTGAGAAATAGAGTAATGAATAAGTGAATTAAAATATGCATAAATGAAACAGTATTATATTACTATATCAATACTCTGTTTGATAAGTTGAAATATAATAGCTTCTAAGAAAAGAACTCACTTCAACAAAATTTCTGGGAAAACTGGAAAATAGGATGACCTACACATTTCATACCCTCTACCAAAATAAGGTCAAAATGGTTACAGGATTTAAACAGTGATATCATAGACCATTTGAGAGATCAGGAAACCTTCTGTTGGTTCTATGGAGAGGGAAGAAATTTATGATCAAAGGAGAAAGAGAAAACATAAATTACAAAATGGATCTTTTGACTATATTAAATTAATTTTTTTTTTGCACTACTAAACCAAAGCAATAAAGATTAGAAGCAATTCATAAAGCTGGAAAACAATTTTCAAAGTTACTGTTTCTAATAAAGGACTCATTTCTATAATACATAAAGAACTAATCAGATTTATAAACTTACAAGTCATTTTCCAATTGATAAATAGTCAAAGGATATGAGGAGACAGTTTTCAGATAAGGAAATTAAAACTATTTATAATCATATGAAAAATATGCCCAATCATCATTGATTAAAGAAATACAAATTAAAACAACTATGAGATACCATCTTACACCTTTCAGATTGGCTAAAATGACCAAAAGGGAAAATGATCAATGTTGGAAAGAATGTGGGAAAATTAGGACATTAATACGCTGTTGGTGGAGGTATGAACTGATTCAGTCATTCTGGGGAGAATCTGGAACCATGCCCAAAGAACAACACTGCATTCTCTTTGATGCAGCAATGCCAATACTAGTTCTATATCACAAGGAGATCATAAAAAGGGGGAAATAACTCACATGTACAAAAGATTTTTAGCAGCTCTTTTTGTATTGACAAAGAATTAGAAATTGAGAGGATTCCCATCAATTGGGGAATCGATGAAAAAGAGATCAGATATGAATGTTATGTAATACTACTGTTCTATAATACATCATGAGTGGTTGGCTTTTAGAGAAGCATGAAAAGACTTGCATGAACTAATAATGATAAAGTGATCAAAAGCAAGTGAATATTGTACACATTAAAAATTACATAGTGAGATGATCAATTATGATGGATGCAGCTCCTTTCAGTAATTCAGGGATCAAGGAAATTTCTGACAGACTCGCTGTAGACAATACCATCCACATCCAGAGGGGGGGAAATTTTATGAAGTGTGAATGCAGAGCAAAGCATATATTCAATATTCATTTTTAAAATTCTTTTATGTCTTTCCTTTCTTTCTCAGGGTTTTTTCCTTTCCCCTTAGTTCTAATTTCTCTAACACAACATGACTAATATGCAAATATATTAAGCAGAATGTACATGTACTTTTTTTACCAGATTATTTGCTGTCATGGGAATGGAAGTGGAACTCATAAATGGATGAAATTGCATGCAATTGGAAAAACAAAATAAAATTTCACTAAAAATAAATACAAGAATAACAATTACTAACAATTAAGAAGGGAAGATGAAAAACTGAGCAAAGAAAGTCATGCAGAAGAATTATGAAAAATTGCCTGAAGAAAACAATAATTTTTAGATTAAAATTGCCTAAATGGAAAATAAAACAGTTCATCTAAAATTAAAATTATCCAATTAGAAAAGGAAACACAAAGTTAACTGAAGAAAATAAAACTTAAATATTAGAAATGGACAAAGAGGAATGAATGACTATATAAGATACTAAGATTCAATAGATTCTGAAAAAAATAGATCTTGAAAAGGCCTTTGACAAAATCTAATGCCCATTCCTGTTAAAAATACAAGAGAAGGGACAGTTGGATGCCACAGTGGCCCTGGAGTCAGGAGGACTTGAGTTCAAATCTGGCCTCACACACCTAATAATTGCCTATCTCTGTGACCTTGGATAAGTCACTTAACCCCACTGCTTTAAGTAAATAAAAATTTTTAAAAATAGAAGACAATATAGGAATAAATAGTACTTTCCTTAAAATAACAAGCCGTATCTATCTAAAACCAACCACAATCATTATATAGAAAATTATTTGTGTACCCGAATGTCATGATAAAAAAAAAAAGGGCCCGGACAATATTTGCAGGACATCAACATGGGAAAACTGCCCTAATATCCTAGAACCAAAAGATAAAATAGTTCTTGAAAGCATCCATCAGCCACTTCTCAGAAAAAAACTTCAACAAAAAAAAATCTCCTTCAAGCAGCCAAAATGAAGAAATTTAAATACCTGTGAATCACAGTCAAGATTATGTAGGATTTAGCAACTTCAACACTGAAGGATTGGAAGGCCTGGAATATTATATTCTGTTGGGCAAAGGAACTTGGGATTATAACCAAGAATCAACTTCCAAACAAAATTAAGCATATTCTTTTAGAAGAAAAGATGCGTTTTCAATTAAATAGAAGACTTTGAATAGAAAATTTGATCTTCAAACAGAAGAATCAATGTAAAAAGGCAAATGAGAAGGGAAAAAAATAAGGACAGTTAGACTAATTTTTGAAACCTTACAACATTATTACATGGGAAGACAATATTTTCAACTCCTGAGAATTGTTATTACTCCTAAGATGGTTAAAAGGAATATACTTAGACAGAGGTTGTGGGTAGTAATTAACTGCGATTTGAGCAAACTTTTAACTCTTAAGGGTTGTATTTCTATTGGGATAGTTGTAATGAGGGTACTTGACAAGGGCATGTGGGTATAAATTAACTGCGATATGATCAAACTTTTAGCTCTTGAGGGTTTTCATTATTTGGGGACAGATGGAGGAAATGTACTTGAAAAGAAGGTGGGAGTATAAAGTGATTATAAATGGGTGCTTATAGTTCTTGAGAAATATACTTCTGTCAGCACAGCTAAAAGGAGTGTACTTTGATAAAGTGAATGGATATGTGACAATTATAAGGCAATTAGGCATGGAAAAAAGGCATAATTCTAGGAGAAAATGGGAAGATAAGAGGATAAATGCCACATGAAGAGTCACAAAATACCTGATATAGTAGAGGGAAAGACAGAAAAGAGTGATCACCAAGTACATCTTACTCACTGATTTGACTCAAAGGGAATAAGATTCATTCCCAAGCAAGGGGAAAGAAAAAAAAAGTTTTACAGGGAAGGTAAAAAGTAATTTAAAAACTTGGGGCAGCTAGATAGTTTACTGGATAGAGCACTGGCCCTGGAGTCAGGAGTACCTGGGTTCAAATCTGGCCTCAGACACTTAATAAATACCTAGCTGTGTGGCCTTGGGCAAGTCACTTAACCCCATTGCCTTGCAAAAATAAAAAATAAAGTAATTAAAAACTAAAATAAGTGGAAAAGAAAAGGAAAGGGAAGTAGGTCAATAAAAGTGAGTGCAGATTGAGGGAGGAATAAGGAAGGAAACTACATCTTCGTTAATGGCATCATAGACAATGAAGCAATATCAATAGTTGGGTGGTATGGCATCTAAATTCTTAAAGGAGAAGCTAAAGAAGTTAGAGGGAGACAGCAATCTTCCTCTCTCAGCAATAGATAACTCTAATCATGAAATAAACAAAAAGGAAGTTAAGGAAGTAATCATAAAATAAACAAAAAGTAAGTTAAGGAAGAAAATAGAATTTTAGAAAAGTTAAATATGATAGATCTCTGGAGAAAATTGAGTAAGGACAGGAAAGGTATACACTTTCTTCTCTGCATTATATGCTCCTACACAAGAACTGACCTTGTATGGGGGGGGGGGGAATCCCACAATCAAATGTAGAATGGCAGCAATATTAAATACATGTTTCAGATCATGATGCAATGAAAATTACATGTAATAAAGGGCCATTGAAAGATAAACTAAAAATTAATTTGGAAAGTAAGTAATCTGATATTAAAGAAAGAGTGGATCAAACAACAAATCATACAAGCAATCAATAATTTCATCCAAGACAATGATAATAATGAGCCATCATATGAAAATGTGTGAGATACAGTCAAAACAATTATTGGTGGATTTTTTTTTGTTTTTAAATGCTGACATGAGGGGGCAGTGGACAGAGCACTAGCCCTGGAATCAGGAGGGCCTGAGTTGAAATCTGGTCTCAGACACTTAATAATTGCCTAACTACTGGGTAAATCACTTAACCCCACTGCCTTGCAAAAACAAAAACAAAAAAAAATTCTTAATGGAAAAATTAGAGTAAGAGGAGAGCAATGAATTGGGATAGAAAAATAACAGATTGAAAATCCTCAATTAAATACAAAATTAGAAATTCTGAAACTCAATAGAGAAATTTATAAAATTTAAAATATGAAAACTATTGAATTAATGAATAAAACTAAGGATTAGTTTTATGAAAAAACAAACTTTTATTTAATTCTATGTTAAAAAAAAGAAATAATAGCAAACTATCAGTATCAAAAATAAGAAGACTGAAATCTCCACTAATGAGGAAATTAAAGTAATATTTCAGAGCTATTTTGTCCCAGAGTATGACAATCTGAGTGAAATAGATGAATTTTTCCAAAAATGTAAGCTACCAAGATCAACAGAAGAGGAAATAAAATATCAAATTAACCCCATTTCAGAAGAAGAATTGAAAAGGGCCATCAATGAAATTCCCCAGAAAAAAGTCTGTGGGGCCAAATGGATTTACAAGTAAATTCTATCAAAAATTTAAAGAATAATTAATTCCAGAGTGTAGGGATGAATGCATTATTCCTTAAAATGATAAGCAGTATCTATCTGAAACCATCAACAAACATTGTATGCAGTGGCCATAAGCTAGAGGCATTCCCAGTAAGATCAGGGGTTAAACAAAGATACCCGTTATTACCACGACTATTCAATATTGTATTAGAGACATTAGCTTCATCATTAAGAGAAGGAAAAGAAATTGAAGGAATTAGAATTGGGAAGGACGAAACAAAACTCTTTGAAGATAACATGATGGCATACCTAGTGAACCCTTAAAAAATCTAAAAACTACTAGAAACAATTAGCAACTTTATCAAAGTCACAGGATATAAAATAAACCCACACAAATCCTCAGCATTTCTGTATATTACTAGTAAGATACAGTAGCAAGAACTAGAAAGAGAAATCCCATTTAAAGTAACTTCAGACAATATAAAATACTTGGGAGTCTACCTGCCAAGGCAGACTTAGAAACTTTATGGAAACAACTATAAAACCATTTTCACACAAATAAAATCAGATTTAAATGGCTAGACAAATATCAACTCCTCATGAATAGGCTAAGCTAATATTATAAAAATGACAATTCTACCTAAATTAAACTACTTATTTAGGGCCATACTAATAAAACTTCCAAAAACTTACTTTAATGAGCTAGAAAAAGTGTAACTAAATTCATATAGATAATCACAGAATCAAGAATATCATGAGATTTAATGAAAAAAAAGTGCAAAAGAAGGTGGCTTAGCCTCACCAGATCTAAAATTATATTATAAAGCATCAGTCATCAAAACTGTCTGGTACTGGCAAAGAAATATAATGGTAGATCAGTGGAATAGACTAGGTGCAAAAGAGACAGAGTAATCAGTTGTTTGATAAACACAGAGAATCCAGTTTCTAGGATAAGAACTCACTCTTTGACAAAAATTTGGGGAAAACTGGAAGATAGTATGTCAAAAACTTGGATTAGACCAAGATCTCACACCCTATACCAACATAAGAACAAAATGAGTGTGGGGTTTAGACACATAAGACAATATTTTAAGCAAACTAAGAGAACAAGGAATAAATTTGCTGTCAGATATATGGAAGTTAAGTAGTTTATGACCAAGGAAGAGATGGAGAACTTCATTTAAAACAAACTGGACAATTTTGATTATATTAATTAAAAAGGTTTTGCTCAAACAAAACCACTGTAACCAAGTTTAAAAGAAATGTAAACTGGGAAACAATTTTTACAACTAGTTTTTTATCTGACAAAGGACTCATTTCTAAAATACATAGAAAACTGAGTCAAAATTATTTTAAAAAAGCAGCCATTCCCCAATTGACAAATGGTCAAAGGATATGCAAAGGTAATTTGCAGATACGGAAATCAGAGCTAAACATAGTCATATGAAAAATTACTCTAAATTGTTACTGATAAGAGAAATGAAAATTAAAGCATCTCTGAGGTAAAACTTCACACCTCTCAGATTGGACAATATGACCAGAAATGTTGGAATGGATGTGGTAAATCTGAGACACTAATGCCTTATTGGTGGATCTGTGAACCAATTCAATCTTTCAGGAGAGCAATTTGGAATTATGCTCAAAGGGCAATAAAAATGTGCAAACCCTTTGATCCAGCAATACCACTACTGAGTCTGTATCCTGAAGAGATCATGAAAAAAGGGTAAAAATATCACTTGTACAAAAATATTCATGGCAGTTCTGTTTGTGGTGGCAAAGAATTGGAAATGAGCAGGATATCCATCAACTCAGGAATAGCTAAACAACTTGTGGTATATGTTTGTTATGGAACACTATTGTTCTATTAGAAACCACAAGGGATGGGATTTCAGAGAAGCTAAAAAAAATTGCATGACTTGATGCTGAGCAAGATGAGCAGAACCAGAAGAACAGTTTATACCATAACAGTAACATGAGGTTGATGATCAACCTGAATGGACCTTATCATTCCATCAGTGCAATAAGCAGGGACAATTTTAAGTTATCGGCAATGGAAAATGCCATCTGTATCCAGAGAAAGAACTCTGAAATTTAAATAAAGACCAAAGATCATTACCTTCCATTTTTAAAAACAGTTGTTTTATGTACTGCATAATTTTGCTATCTCTAATATTTTATTTCTTCCTCAAAGATGTTTTTTTCCTCTCAACACATTCAATTTTGCTTAAAGCATATCATGGAACCAATGTAAAGAAAATCAGATTGCCTTCTCTGGAGGGAGGGGAAGAAAGGAGAGAAGGGAGGGTGTGGGGGGGAATTATAAAATTCAAAACTTTCAAAAATAGGTAGAAGCCACTATTGTATATAATTGTAAAAACAAATAAAATAGATTTAAAAAGAAAAATTGATTCCAAATTTTATATAACCAGGAAAAAAATAAAAATTTAAAGGAAAAAAAGAAAAAAGAAAATACAGTATTAGACTCCAAGGACATCAAAGAAAGAAAGAAAAAACCTCTGTGAATACACTAAAATATTTATACCTACACTTTTTGTGATACCAAAGAACTGGATACAAAATAGGTTCCAGCAACTGAAAATGAGTAATCAAACTAGTTTTGTAATGGGTTATTGATATGCTATAAGACAGAGATGTCAAAAAAAACCAGAAAGAAAGTTTTAGGAATAAGAAAAGAAAAAGAAATGAAAGAATTGGAATAGGCAATGAGGAAACACTCTTTGATATGATGATATGCTTAGAGAACTTTAGATAATGAACTACTTGAAATGATTAGCAACTTGACCAAAGTTGAAGGATATAAAATAAACCCACATAAATTATCAGTATTTCTATGGATTATCAAAAAATCCAAAGAAAAAAAACAGTGATACCGAAATTCTATTTAAAGTATATGTAAGCAACATAAAATATTTGAGAATCTATCTTCTAAGACCAACCTAGCAATTCAATGTACACAATTACAAAACACTTTCCACACAAATAAAGTCAGATCTAAACAATTGGAAAAATGTCAATTGCTCTTGTGTATGCTGAGCTAATATAATCAAAATGGCAATTCTACCTAAATTAAATTACATATTCAGTGCCATACCAATCAAACTACCAAAAACTTATTTTAAACAACTAGAAAAATAGTTTCAAAATTCATCTGGAGGAAAAAAATGTCAAAAATATCAAGGGAAGAGATTTAAAAAAGGATGGTGACCTGGTTGTACCAGATCTAAAACTATCTTATATTATATTATTATATTATAAAGTGTCAATCATCAAAACTGTCTGTTATTGACCAAAAAATAGAAAAAGTAGACCAATGGGGTATGTTAGGAAACAAAAGAAAGAGTAGTCAAAGACTGATAATCTATTGTTTGATAAACCCAAAGACTAGCTTCTGGGATAAAAACTCACTATTTGACAAAAACTGCAAAAAGTGTAAAATAGTATGGCAAAAATTAGGCATAGACCAACATCTCACACCCTAAACCAAAATAAGATTAAAATGGATACAGGATTTAGACATAAATTTAAATCATAAGGCAATTAAGAGAACAAGAAATAGTTTACCTGTCAGATCTATGGAATAGGGAGAAGTTTATGACCAAAGAAGGGATAGAGAACATAATAAATTGCAAAATGGATAATTTTGACTACGTCAAATTAAAAAGTTTTAACACAAATAACCAATGCAACCAAGATTAGAAGAAATGCAAAAAGACAGGAAACAATTTTCACAGTTAGTTTTCCTAATAAAGGACTCATTTCTAAATACATGTAAAGAGCTGAGTCAAATTTATTAAAATATAAGTCTTTGGGGCAGCTAAGTAGCATAGCGGATAGAGCCCTGGCCCTGGAGTCAGGAGGACCTCAGTTCAAATCTGCCCTCAAACAACAATTGCCTAGCTGTGTGACCTTAGGCAAGTCACTTAACCCCATTGCCTTAAATAAGATAAAATAAAAAAAAATTTTAAAGAATACAAGTCATTCTTCACTCAATAATGGTCAAAGGATATGAAAAGGCAGTTTTCAGGCGAAGAAATGAAAACTTATCTATAATCATCTGAAAAATTCTGTGCATCATTATTGATTAAATTAAAATAATTCTTAGGTGCCACCTCAAATCTATCAGATTGACTAAAATAACAAAAAATAAAAATGATCAATGTTGGAGAGAATATGGGAAAACTGGGACACTTAAGCACTGTTGGTGGACTTGTGAACTGATCCAATCATTCTGGAGAACAATTTGGACCTATGCCCAAAGTGTAATAAAATTGTATACCCTTTGATCCAATAATACCATTATTAGTTATATATTCCAAAGAGGTGATAAAAAAGGGAAAAGGACTCACATTTACAAAAATATTTATAGCAGTTCTTTTTGTAGTGTCAAGAAACTGGAAACTGAGAGGATACCCATCAATTGGAGAATGATTAAGCAAACTATGGTATATGAAGGATATGGAATACTATTTTTCTGAAATAAATCTTGAAAAGCATGGAAAAACTTGCATGAACTGATGCTAAGTGAAGTGAGTTCAACCAAGAGAACATTATGCACACTAATAGCAACATTATGATATGATCAACTATAATCAATGCAGTTCCTTTCAGCAGTTCAGTGATTAAAGACAATTCTGAGATATATTATGGAAAATTCAATCCATATTTAGGAAAAAACTGGATTCTGAATGCAAAGCAAAGCATACTATGTTCACTTTTTTAAAACTTTGTTTTTTATTTCTTCCTTTATCATGTTTTTTCTCCTTAGTTCTAGTTCTTTCACAGATCAACTAATATACAAATATGTTAAAGATGATTTTTTTACATGCAACCTATATCAGATTGTTTGCTGCCATGAGAGGAGAAAGGAAAAGTAGGACAGCAGAAAAAAAATTATGGGAACCTGGATTTAATAGATCCATGGATAAACAAAAAGTTTACAAACTATACCAGAGATAGGATCATAGGAAGTATATTGGATAATTTTTATTATATTAAATTGAAAATGTTCTCCACAAACCAAACTAATTTATCCAAAATTAGAAGGAAATCAGGAAACCAGGGGTGGGGTTGTTTCCAAATTTCTCTGATAAAGGTTTCATTTCTTAAATAGAGAATTGAGTCAAGTTTATTAAAATATGAGCTTTCCCCAATTGATATAGGGTCAGTGAATATGAACAGGCATTTTTAAGAAGAAATCAATACCACGCATAAAAAATTTAAAGTTTTTCTTAATCATTATTTAGATTAATGCAAATAAAACAATTTAGAGATACAACCTCACATTTATCAGATTGGCTTACATAGCGGAAAAGTAAAGTGACAAATGTTGGAAGGAATATGGAAAAATTAGAACACTAAAACACAGTTTATAGAATTGCAAACTAGTCCAGTCATTCTTTTCTTTTATTTTTTTGTTGTTGTTGTTGCTTTCTTTTGTGCAAGGCAATAGGGTTAAGTAACTTGCCTAAGGTCACCCAGCTAGCTAAGTATTATGTGCCTGAAATTGGATTTGAACTCAGATCCTTTGACTCTAGGGCTAATAGTCTTCACTGTGCTACCTAGCTGCCCCCTCCCCTTTTTGTCCAACCATTCTAAAGAACATTTTGAAACTATGGCCAATGGGTTATTAATTTCTGCATTGTCTTTGAACTAGCATCATTACACTGATATCTGTAAGCCAAAATAATTAAAGAGAAAAATATTTGTAGCACCTTTGTGATGGGAAAGAATTGGAATTTAAAGGGATGACCTTCAATTGGAAAATACCTGAAGAAATTTCCACATATGATTGTGATGGATTACCATTGTGCATAAGAGAAAGCTGAATTTGAAGATAAAATATTGTGTAAAAATGGAGTCAATAGAAAAAAGGGAAATGTAATGGGAGAAAGAAAAAGGAGAGGGGGGATAAGCCAAGATATTTCATATAATAAGATTTTTCTTTATTACAATGAGCTATTGCAATGATATGGAAGGGGAGAGGCAAGGGGGAATGAGGGAATCTTCGCTATCATCAGAGGTGGCTAGGAGAGGAAACAGCATATATATACTCAATGGGGTATAGACTTCTGGAGTAAGAAGGAGGGGGGGAGCAGGGGGAAGGGGTGGGGATGTGAGTGATGGAGGAGAGGATGGACCATGGGGGGACAGTGGTCAGATATAACACATTTTCTTTTTTACTTCTTGCAAGGGGTTGGGATTGGATGGCCTGTCCGGGACCATAGGGCCAGGTGGATGTTAGACCTAAGGGGTGGTATGGGGGCTCAGGGCCTCTTGGCGCCAGAGCTGGGTATCTGTCTGCTGCACCACTCAGCGACCCTACAGCAGAGTCAGAGTGAAAGGAGAGAGAAAATATAGTACATGGTAGTGGAGAAATATGAAAGGAGGGAGTTGTGATCAGCAATGGCAAAGGTGGAAAAATATGGAAAGTAACTTTTGTGATGGACTTATCATAAAGAATGTGATCCAGGGATGGCTAGGTGGTGTAGTGGATAAAGCACCTGCCCTGGAGTCAGGAGTACCTGCATTCAAATCAGGTCTCAGACACTTAATAATTACCCAGCTGTGTGGCCTTAGGCAAGCCACTTAACCCCTTTGCCTTGCAAAAGCCTAAAAAACAAAACAAAACAAAACAAAACAAAAAGAATGTGATCCACCCACAACAGAGTTGTTGGTGTTGGAACAAAGACTCAAGCACATTTTTTATTATTATTATTATTTTGGGGGGTGCAGAGCAAATGGGGCTGGGTGGCGTGCCTGGGGCCACACATTGGGGTGATCATTGGGTGTCTGAGGCCAGACTTGGACCCAGGTGCTCCTGGCTCAAGGGCCAATGCTCTGTCCGCCCTACTATTATTACTATTTTATTTTATTTTGGGTCTTTTTTTCTTTCTGTTTTGTTTTTTTGCAGGGCAGTTGGGGTTCGGGTGGCTTGCATGTCACACAGCTGGGTGATTGTTGGGTGTACGGGGCTGGATGTGGGCTCGGGTGCTCATGGCTCCAGGGCTGGTGCTTCGTCCATTGCACCACCTGGCCATACCTATAATTATTACTATTCTTTTTTTTAAATTTTATTTTTTCTCTCCCCTTTATCACTCAAGCGAGTCTATATTTATGGGGAGAGGGGGTATTTCATTTACTCTGAAACAAGAATATTTTATTAATGTATAAAAATATTATTTGTACAAAATGAGAATAAATATTAAATAAAAAAATTCACCTCAAAAAAATTTTAAAAACTATCAGATTGTCTTCTGTGGCGGGGAGGGAAAGGAGGGTGGGGGAAATTGTAAAATTCAAAACCTTACAAAAATGATAGGTAGATACTACTATTATATATAATTGGAAAACAAATAAAATGTTAATAAAAAAATGATGAACAAGAATCTTTCGGGAAAAATATGTTTGAAAGACTTACATGAACTAATGAAGCAAAATGAATAAGCAGAACCAGAAGAATATTGTACACACTAATAGCATGATTGTATGTAAAGTCAACTGTGGAAAGACTTAGCTATTCTGATCAAGGCAATTGAAAAGGATTGATGACTAAAAATGATTTCCATCTCCAGAGAAAGAACTAATCTCCTATGAGTAAAAATTGAAGCGTATTTTTAAACTTTTTTCTTTGTGTGTGTTTTCTTTTGCAGCATGACTTATATGAGGGGAAGCTAGGTGGCACAGTGGATAGAACACTGGCCTTGGAGTCAGGAGCACCTGGGTTCAAATCCGACCTCAGACACTTAATAATTACCTAGCCATGTGGCCTTGGGCAAGCCACTTAACCACAGTGCCTTCAAAAAAATCTAAAAAAACCCCATGACTTATATGGAAATGCTTTGCATAAATTCACATGCATAAACAACATCATATTATTTACTATCTCAAGAGTTAAGGGAGCAATTGAGGGAGTGGGAGAATTTTGTATTCAAAATTTAAAAATAAATGCTAATTTTTGCATACCATTAGAACATATTTAATATAATAAAATGTACAAACATCTATAAAATAAATATTAAATAAAAAATTAATAAAATAGGAGGCGGCTAGGCTGCATAGTGGAGAAAGCACCTGCCCTGGAGTCAGGAGTACCTGGGTTCAAATCGGGTCTCAGACACTTAATAATTACCTAGCCGTGTGGCCTTGGGAAAGCCACCCCCATTTGCCTTGCAAAAACCTAAAAAAAAAAAAATGAAAGACATCAATACTAAAGAAAAAAATATGCATCCATAGATTCACTAGACACTAAAGTAATTTCTTCTTATAATTTTACATCTTTCAGAAATGTTGTTTGCACTTTAATGTAAACTTGAAATAGGAGGCTATCTTTTGAGTCTTTTGGAGGGAAGCCTTAAGATGTAGTTTATCTAAAAATTCAGGAGGTTAACGTTAAAGAAAAGTGAAACTTAAAAGTTTTTTAACTTCTTATTTTATTAATTTTTTTTTAGGTTTTTGCAAGCCAATGGGGTTAAGTGGCTTGCCCAAGGCCACAGGGCTAGTTAATTATTAAGTGTCTGAGACCCGATTTGAACCCAGATACTCCAGACTCCAGGGCCGATGCTTTATCCACTGTGCCGCCTAGCCACCCCCGATGTCTTTCATTTTTAATCAGTTCTTTTTAAATATTATCCTTTTACCACTGCCTGCAGTAAACATTCACTTAAAACAGCAATAAAAAAGTTAACCAAAACCAACACCTCACTCCACTGAGAGGGTATGTCATGTTGCATTTGTAGTAAAAAAGAAGCGTGTACTTCATCTCATCACTTTATTAGAGACAGATTTGGTCATTACAACTTTAAATATTCAGTTTTAGTTTTCTGTTCTTTTTTATTTACATTCATTTTTGTAGTTATTTAAAATAATGTTTTCTTGTCTATGCTTAATTTTCTGCTTTAGTTCATAGGAGTCTGTCCATGATTTTCTTCATTCTTCCTGTGTATATACTTATGAATGAATGGAAACAGTATTTATATGCCTTTATTGTGTTTTTGTAAATTGATTCCAAGATTGGTTATAAATTTCCATATTCTTTTGTTGGGATTTCTCTTCTTTTATTACTGTTTTTATTGCTTTATAGAAACTAATGCTGATGATTTTTGTTTTAATTTTTATCTTGACAGCTTACAGAAGGTATTGACTCAATTAGGCATTTTTATTGATTATCTGTGGGTAGTTTTATCTCCTTATTTCTGATATTTATGTTTGTAATTACTTTATTTTGCCTTATTGCTAATGATAGCATTTGTAAAACAATCAAATAACTATGATAAAGGAAGGCATCTTTATACCTTCACTATTGGAGAACACACTAAATTTCTCCACAGCAAATATTGTGAGATTTTGTTATTAACTTTATATTGTTTATAATATTAAAATGACTCTTCTTTCCCCAGACTTTTAGCAATTAATGAATATGGAATTTTATCATCTATAATTAAATAGAGGAAGGAAAGAGGGAAAGAAAGTATCTACAATTAGGCATTGTATTGGTCACTTTAACAAATACTATCTCACTTGATATTTATAACAACCCCATGAGGTACATGCTATTATTATTCCTAATTTTTATTATTACTATTATTATATATTAATTATTCCTAATTATAATTCCTAATTCTCAGCTGAGAGAACTGAGAAAGAAATTGACTTGACAATGGTCACACAGCTAGTTCATATATACATTATTCCCAGGCTTTAAAAAAAACTATCCCTTCCATAAATTCTTTAATGTGACAATATGAGAATATTTGCCATAACAATATAAGTAAAATCAATGGATATTTATAAAAATATAAATTATACTTTTTAGCAAAAAAGAAAAGAGAATATTTTAGTAATCTTATCTTTGAAAAAGAAATTGAGCATATCATCAATGAACTTTCTAAGAAAAAAATTCCCAGGGCTGGCTAGGTATACAAGTGAATTCTACCAAACACTTCAGAAATAATTAATTCCAAAAGTATATAAACTATTTGGAAAAAAAGGGTAAAGAAGGAGAACAAACAAATGTCTCCTATGAAACAAATATGGTTTTGATTATCAGAGAGAGCATAAACAGAAGATGAAAGTTATAGACCAATGTTGCTAATGAATATTGATTCAAAAATTCAACAATACATCACCAAGCATATGTATTATGACAAGGTAGGATTTATCCCAGGATTGCAGTGCTGGTTCAAGATTGGGGAAATTATCAGCATAATTATCCATATCAATAAGAAAAATAAAAAACAATATAATGCAGAACTATCTTTTTGACTAAGTGCAACATTCATTCCTATTAAAACATCTAGAAAACATAGTAATAGGTGGAGCCGTTCTTATTATGATGAACGATTTCTATCTAAAACCAAGAGCAAGCATCAACTGTAAGGTAATCTGTAATGCAATTTGTAATATAGTTAAAAGACATCTCAATTAGGTTAGGGGTAAATAAGAATGTTCATTAACACCACTATTGTTCAATATTGTGTTTAAAATGCTAGGTAGCAATAAAGCAAGAAAAGAAATAAAAATAGATCTGAAGAAACAAAGCTATCACTCTTTGCAGTTGATACTGTGATGTACTTAGAGAACTAAAGAGAGTCAAAAACAATTGACATCTTTTGCAAAGCTTCAGGATAGAAAAATAAATCCTCAAAATCATCAGCATTTGTGTATATTTATTACTAATAAAACCCAGTAGAAAGAGATAGAAAGTAAAATTCCATTTAAAGTAATTACAGGTTAGGAGTCTAGATGTAAAGACAAACTCAGGAACTATTTGAATTTAATTAAACAACACCTTTCACATTAATATGTTACAGACTTAAAAACTGGAGAAATATTAATTGATTGAAACAATACAATAAAAATGCCAGTTCTCTCTAAATTAATTGACTTATTCAGTACCATACCAATCAAGCAAAAAACAATATTTTATAGAGATAAAAGAATAATGACACAATTCATCTGGGAAAAACAAAAAGTCAAGAATAGGAAAGAAATCAATGGTATATATATATTTTCTTTAAATGCTTCTCCTAGGGGCTGGCATCTGATGATCACTTGTGCTCCATTGTCCAATACAGAAATGCATGCTATCCCCTTTGCCACCTTTAATGAGGCAACAGTTTTGAGGTCAAATGATTTACCCAAAGTCAAACAGTTATAAAGAATCAAAACCTGTATCTTCTGACTCTAGGTCTGATATTTTATTTTTCCTACTCTACCATGATGACATAAAATAAAAGCTCCTTGAATGTAAGGATTTTTTTATTCTTTATTTGAATTTATTGGCACCATAACATTTAGAAGTCTTTTGAGTATCATAAATCACAAATGCATTACTTTTTTGCTGCCTTTTAATTATTTTCTTAATTTTCAGATAAATAAGAGCTAAATAATAAAAATAATAAAAACAACACTAAGAAAAGTTGATTGGTCCTTTTTTTAAGACAAGTACACTATCATCAGTATTATTTATAATTCAGTAAGGACTGCCTTATTATTATCTAGTATGTGTTATATAGACTTATTTTCTGACTAGCCATTATTCTACTGAAATTCAGTTCAAGAGCATTAATTAGCTTCAAAATAAGAACAAATATGATACTTTGAATGGTTTTCTCTCCTCATTTCTGGGTGTTTATGTAGAATAATTTAACTATTACCAGTGGTATAAAAAAAGTGTCTTTTAGAGAGTTTGCTAGTGGCACTCATATTTGCATTTTAATTTTTGTAGGTTTGAAAAAAAATGTTGTGATCTTGTTTGCAAGGGTGTTTGCAAAAGTTTTTTGGGTAATGTAGGAAAATTTCACAAACTCCTCTGGAAGAAAGAGAAACCCAGGGAACTTTTAGTCAACCTCACTAGGTGGTACAGTGGACAGGGCCCTGGCCTTGGAATCAGGAGGAAAGGAGTTCAAATCCAGTCTCAGTCACTTAACTTTTACTTGGGCAAGTCACTTTACCCTGACTGCCTTCCACCCAGGGCTATCTCCAGTCATTTTGATTCATATTTGACCACTGGACCCTAATGGCTCTGGAAGAGAATGTGAGGCTGGTGACTTAGCACAGCATCTTCTCACTCAAATCAGACTCACAAGCTTGTCATGGTATCACCTCCTTTATGTTGTGATCTTCTTCAAAAATGAAGGACAAACATTACTTTAACTATGAATCAACCTATCTATATTCATCCACCTTAGACATCTTGATATGTGCTCTTCCATTGCCCTTCTTTTCCCACTTTTAACAGCCCTTTCAATGATCATGCCTATAGCCTTGAGGGAGTTAATCCACCAAGATTTGGAGTTCACATCCTGGGTCTAAATCATCGTCATTGGTAAATAAGCAAGTATAAACTCTTCTACATTACAATTTATATCTGGTCTTAGACAATGTCTTATATTTTTCCACCTCAAAAATGTTGTCAACTACCATGGCAAAACATGTTTAGTCTCCACACCTTTCTCACCTTATAGAATGCTGTTGTTCATCTTTCATCCTCTCAGTGGATAAATGACATAATAATGTTGGGGTTAATGTCCAGTTATTGTTATCATTTACTTTATTTCAACATTTCTTGTTTTATCATGAAATCATTTAGTTTTTTTTTATTATGTTCTGTTTTTCAAAGAGTTCACTACATGGGCAAGTTTTTCTGCCTTCTATTTGAAGCTGTTTATTCTCCTTGCAATTTTTGCTCCAGAATACCAATTTCAGTTGTTATCAGTGATTTCATTTTTCTAGGTACATATAATTATTGTGACCATGAAGTTATGTTTTCTTTGAAGGACAATTTAATATTCAACATTGTTTCTCTATTCTTCTACTTACACCTAATATTTTCTTAATCCAAAATATTTGTTAATTTTCTCTGGTTTTTGTATATTTGTATTTTTAGTCTCATCTCTTAATTTCAGTCTATGACTTTAGATTAATTCTCTCCAGAACCCCAGGAGGGGTAGTTCCTGTTTAGGTCTATCTTTGTGCTAATCTAAATACTGCTGGTACTACTGTTATAAGTAAGATGACTGATCCTAGACTCAATCTTTGGCTCAATTTGTGGCTTCTATCTGAATTTCTTGATGATCTATTATGGCTTCTTCACTCTGAGAGTCTTTGTATACTTATTGTGACAGAATAGTTAGCTAGGTTCCCCCACACACACTGTATATACATGATCTCCTTTGATCAGAGATAATAGCCACTATGATATTTTTCCTCTTCCACCATTTTGGTCAGAGACCCAAACTAATAGCCCTTCATCTTCTGCACTTCACCAATCTGACTCAGCTGCCTTCTCCTTCCATCTCTTTCCTCTTCTTTCTGGAAATTTCATTTTGAGAAAAACCTGGGAATACCCTCCCATCACACACCCTTTATGCTCCTTTTATATGTGCTGTCTTCATTAGTAAGAATTTAAGAACATAAAGGCAGGAACTGTTTCTCCTTTTTTTTTGCTTATATATTATATTCTCAATGGCATCTGCCACTGTAAATGTGTATTACAAAAGGATGAGGAGAGGGGCAAGATAGGTCCAGGGAAGGAGAAGGGGAAATGGAAAGGCAAAAATAGAACTCAAAATGATATAAATCCAATTCTAACTTCAAATATTTATTCATCCCCCTAAGAGGATTGATAAAAGACAATCACTGAGTCTCTCTTTTTTTATATGTGAAATGGGAATTTATAATACTTGTCCGGTCCTACCTGTTGAATTATTATTTTTATTATTGTTATTGTTGTTGTTGTTGTTGTTGTTATTGTTATCATCATCATCATCATCATCATCATCATTACTTATTTGAAACCTGAAAAAAAGAGAGTGGAAATGGTCATCTATTTATAGAAGAACTGAAAAAGAAATATGGAAAAGTTAAGAATACAAATGAGTAAATTCCCAATTGAGGGAATTAACAAAGTGGAAAGTTTTCAATATGAAATCATCATTCCACTAGATTTCAGAGTATATTGTTCTTTAAAAGTAACCTTTATTTTCCCAGATCCTACATGGAACATAAATTGCTCCCAAGGTAACTATGACAGTAATTTCTCAGAAACAAGAGGGCAATATGATGAACTAAGACTAGAATATGTTGTGCTTTCATGAAATAGCAGAATGATTTGAATTCTCTAGGTCATATCAACATAATAGTTTAAGAAATTTACTGTTAATATCTTGTTCTCACTGTTTAGGGGAAAAATAAGCCAAGACAAACTAGGATATCATCATTGCACTCTTTATCACTTCATTTGTGGTTTGGTCAAGTGAGATTATGGTCCCTTGTCTCAATTCAAGTTTTCTTAATATCATTTTTCATTTTTTTCTTTTTCTTTCTTCCAGAGTTATATGTTCCATTATCCATATTTTGTGAGTCAATTTTGAAAAATTGATTAATAGGATAAATCATAAAATTCTTCTCTTGGACTTATCCACTTTCTATTTCATATTATATTAGTTTATCAGTCACTAGATAGTTATTAACTAACTTTTATATAGTATATGTAGAAGTATTAAGTTCTGAATATGCAACTATAAAAGTGAGTTATCATAGAACTTAAATTCTACAAATAATTAAATACATAATATACACCAAAAATGTACAGTGATAGGAATGGAGTGCATTATTGGAGAAATCATGTTTTTTTTTTTTTAGGAAAGGCACAAGGGCAACTCATTCCCTCTTTAGTTGCAAAGGGAAAATAATGCAATTATTATTCTAATAAAGCATATTGCACAACACTCTTACAATTTTATGAGAAAAATAAGACTTAAATGCCTTAAATAATACTATTTGGCTAAAAAGTGGAAGAGCCAAGACTCAAAATCTGATTTAATAGGAGTCAGGACTACTCCTCAATCTCAAGGGCAATTTTGTTTCCTATGAAGGTAACAATTGGTCCATAGCACTAAGACTTGAAATAATGGCACAGTTTACAAGTTGCCTAAAACACAGAAAAACCTGTCCCCCAAGGAGGGGGGAGCTGGAGCTGGAGCTTGAGCTGAAGGAACTGGAGAACTCCACAAACTTAAAGAACTCCATGATGCCATGTAACTAGACCTACCCATCATATCAAAAATGACTCTCCGGCAACAGAAGAATGGAAGGAATGATGGAATACACATGTTAATTCCCTGTTACTTGCCAGATATTGTGTCAAAGCAATTTGCAATTGTTATTTAATTTGATTTTTATAAGAACCCTAAAAGATAGGTGCTATTATTACCTACATTTTACATTTGAGGAAACCTCAGATAGAGATTAAGGGACTCACCCTGGGACACAGAACTATCAGGTATCTGATATCATATCACCTTGACTGCAGGTCCAACTCTCAATTCACTGCACTATCTAGCTGCTTAGGGGAACAACTCCCAAATGAACAAGGCTATACACATGCTGAATATTCTTTGCCAACATCTCTTCCAAACTTCTATTAAGTATATTTCTTTCTGGATAAATATCAGATGATCAATGAGTGTCTCACTTTAGTACAACCCAAAGACTCAAATGGTAGACCAATCTACCTAGTCCAGCCTAGTCCAAAGTATTTAGTAGTTAGCAGGAAATTGAAATGGTTGACAAATGAGTCAAATTAAAATAAACCTCAGGAGATTAGTACTAGAGTCAACTATTGCAATCTTTCTTCTGGCCAAAAAAAATAGGAGTCTATTTTAATGGGACATGGAGGGGGTGCTACATTTATTCAATGATATTTGATTGATGAGTTCTCAAGGAAAATGGAGAATAAAGATACTACCCAAGGTAGTTACTAATAGACAAAAAAAAAGTTGGATCTCCAGCTAAATAAACTATCTCAGTTCATTCAACAATTACTATGGGAATGGTGTAAAGACTAGAAAACTGCCTTCTGTGGGGGATGGGGGAGGGGAGTGAGATGGGGGGAAATTATAAAACAAAATAAATAAAACCTTTTCTAAAATTAAAAAAAGAAAGATATGAATATTTTCTTGTTTGGGGTTTTTTTTTTAGGAAAGGCACAAGGGCAACTCATTTCCTTACTAATAGAAAAAGGATGAGAGGTGATATTGATGGAAGTGAGAATCCCACAAAGAGCACAAAATATGGTCTATGAACCACTGATTTTGCAGGAAAATAGGTGGAACTCTGGTGGAATCAGTCCTACAGGGTAAAGCAAATGGCAGTGGAAATAAGAATGAAAACTGTAAAGTGGCTTAGATGGTAAGAGATTCTTGACATAGTATGATTACCACAGGGAGGGAGGTAATTTGATTCATGAGGGAAGTGAGACATTTGAGAATGAATTAGCTATTACCACCAAGAAAGATAAGGGGCTATAGGAAGTTAAAAAAATAACTAAACTTGAAGAGTTATTAGAATAATTAAAAGGTGTGGTCTAGTGAGACCTAGGCAGAAATCTTCTTAGAATTCCATTGGTTTCTGTATCTCAAAGAATACCTTTTTTTTGTTTGTTTGGGATGGGGGGTGGGGAGTTTGCAAGGCAATGGGATTAAGTGACTTGCCCAGGGTCCCACACCTGGGTAATTATTACATGTCTGAGGTCATATTTGAACTCAGGTTATCCTGACTCCAGAGCAGATGCTATATCCACTATACCACCTACCATTATAGCCAGATATTTTATGAAGTCCTGTATAATGATTGATTTATTTCCCTGTATCCCAAGTTTGAAAAAAAATATGAATTATCTTAAGTCAGATTTCACCCAGAATACAAATTTAGGATTTTTTTCATACTGTACTATGTTACATCCTTTAATATTTTAAATAATAAAAAAATGGGATTTTAATTTTTGTGTCAAATTTTTAGTATCTGTACTTTCCCTTGGCAAAATATGACATCAATTACAAACATACAAAGTAAGAACCTCCTGAAAAATCCATGTCATATTATATAGATATTATTAAACATCAGTTTAATGTTTTCAGTGTAAATGAAAGAGAAGCATACGGATTGAATTCGACAGCAAGTACATGTTTTGAATGACCAAAAAAGTAGTTGGCAAATTGTGCCTTGGATTTTATTCAGAACACTTGGTAAGTGTCATTCAGGATGTTCAGCAAACCCCAAATAGAGCTGAGTTTACCTCATCCTCCTTCCAAGAGAGAGCTGGAATTTCATTCACTTTCAAAGACACCTCAGTTATATGTTTTTTTTATCTTATGGAGAATGGACTTGGCATGATTCTAAAATTCCTTCCACTTTAGGTTCATATGAGCACTATGTTCTGGCATTACCAGAGTAATATAATACAAAATGACATCAAATTTGGGAATACTCACCCATAACTTTTCCTGTACACTTTTTGGAATGGTTGAATAAACTTTTTTCCCCAAAATATAATCCAAACCAACTTTCTCTCTTCAATGAACTGTAACAGAATATTTAGGAAAAAGTATATTGGAACTATCTCAGAATATGTCATTTCATGAGAGGCAGTAGAGGGATTGCATGAGGACAGGAAGACCTGGGTTCAAGTTCAAAATTTGCCACATTGTAAGTAACTATGTTACCATGCCAAGTCATTGAATCTCTTAGTACTCCAGACAGGGAGTTGCCACATAGTAGTTCCCCACCCTGTATGAATTCCCATCACACACATATACTGATGAAATCACAGGTCTACAACCAAAAACAAATTATCAAGCATTTCATCAGTGACATATTTGTCTGCCTCTATTCCATTCCTTTTCAGTGTTTGAGTGATTCACAAGATGGAAATTTGGGGGTAGATATTTAATAATCATTTTTTCTGAATTGGATAATATTCATTTGCTAAAGAAAGTTATGATTTAATTCAAACCCCGCTCACAATGTTCCATTCAAAAAAAGCCAGTAGTTAATTTGTATTCCCCCAAGACAAACTCTTACTTCTAAATAAGTGAGAGAAGCTTGTTTGTTTTTATAAAACACATATGAAAATTACTTAGAATTGTGGAATATTAGTACTTGAAACTGATAAAGTAGTCTATACTCCTTTTACAGTTAAGGAAAATGATCCCAGATTTGACTAAGGTAGCATAGATCAGGACTTCAAAGCAAGGAAGTGAATCTGAAGTGGAGGAGGGGAAACTATTTTTATCAAGAAATTGAAAATTAGAAAAAAAGGAAGAAAAAGGGTGAATATATACCTGATTCTAAAAACAAGTTTGAATCTCTTCCTGAAGAAGTGGATCTTCTGAGGAAGAAGTAGCAACTTGTCTTCCAATTAATAGTCTAGAAAACCCACAGAAACTGTCAGGTGAGAAAGCATCAATATGAGTAAGATGAAGAATGAAGAAGTGGTGGTGCTTATTGATTACTGGCCTAGATGAACCAGTATTGGTATAGTTCATCTTCCCAGGAACTGTATGAACAATACAGCAGTGACCTCCTCAAAATGTATCAAAATGAATAACTTCTACCTAATTCTGGCAGTGGGGGTGGGGGGAACAAATGATATTGCTAAAGAAGCCTATACATACTTTTTCTAGAAATTATGAAATTTTAGACAAGAAAGTGAACTGAAAATTATAGGAACATAAGTTGTGCACATCTCAAACAGAAGGGTGGATCAGTGGGGAAAAAGTTGGGTTTTTGAAGAAAAGTTAGACAGAAGAAAATAATGTTTTTGGAATATGCATATGATGAGGCTCCAAGTGTCGTAAGGTCCTTTAATTGCACTACATGCCATGTCTTGGGGTAGAAGTTCAGCTTTCCACCTCTCTTCAAAAAGAGGAGATATCAAGCTAGAATTACATTTCCCTCTGCTCCCTATCTTGTTAGCCTAATAGGCAAAATCAGTATCATGATAACTTCTGATTTTATTTTATTATTGAGGAAAGGACGATTTAAGCTTTATACACAGATTTTAAAACCTTCCCACCAAATATCAGGTCCACAATGCACAAACATAGTTAATATCAAATAAGCACATTTATCTAAATCATAACAAAACATAAATCAGAGAATGTATACATAAGAGAACATATACCAGTCAATAACAGTGTGAAAGAGTTCTTCTACTGGTAAGGAGGTAACTCAGTTCAATCAAGAATCCTAGATGGCACTCAAGGGGACAATTTCCCAATGAGACTGCCAGCTTCTCATGTGCATTCCCTTCATCATTCTTAAGTGGGTTTGACTTCATCCATCTTCTTTCTCAAGGCTAGATGCCAGAAGTTCCCAGAGACAGTGAAGGATCTTAAGAAATCAGCAATAACTTCTAGAGAGAAGACTGAATGAAAACTGAATAGAATTCCTATCTCACCTTATACCTGCATATTATTCATAACAGGGCATTGATCTTCACCCATAAGGAGAAAGTTCTACACCAATGGGCTTTGGGACTGGAGTTATATTCACAATTGGTTAAGATGGGATGATAGATTGATTATTGTTTTGGTTTTTTTGTTGGTTTTTTGTTTTATTTTTAGGTTTTTGCAAGGCAAATGGGGTTAAGTGACTTGCCCAAGTCCACACAACTAGGTAATTATTAAGTGTCTGAGGACAGATTTAACTCAGATACTCTGACTCCAGGGTTGGTGCTCTATCCACTGAACCACCTAACCTCCCCTAGATTGATTTTTAATAAACTTTTTTTAAAAAGAAATATTTTATTAATTTTTAATTTTACACTTTTGCCCCTAATCTTGGGTCCCCCCACCCACCCAACACAGAAGGCAGTCTGTTAGTCTTCATATTGTTTCCATAGTATACATATATCTAAGTTGAATGTGATGAGAGAGAAATCATATCCTTAAGGAAGAAAAGTAAAGTATAAGAGATAGCAAAATTACATAGTAAGGTAAGTGTTTTAAAAAACTTAAAGATAATAATCTTTGTTCCAACTCCACAATTCTTTCTCTGGATAAAGAAGATATTCTCCATCACAGATACCAGAAAATTGTGCCTGAATGTTGCAATGATACAATGAGCAATTCCATTAATTTCAATCATCACCCCCATGTTGCTGTTAGGATGTACAATGTTCCTCTGGTTCTGCACATCTTGTTCAGCATCAGTTCATACAAATCCTTCCAGGCTTCCCTGAATTCCCATCCCTCCTGGTTTCTAATAGAACAATAATGTTCCATGACATACATATACCACAGTTTAATAAGCCATTCCCCAATTCATGGAAATTGACTGAATTACCAATTCTTTGCCACCACAAACAGAGATGCTATGAATAATTTTGCACAAGTGAGGTTTTTACCCTTTTTCATAATCTCTTCAAGGTATAGACCTAGTAGTGGTATTGCAGGAGCAAAGGGTATGCACAATTTTTTAATCCTTTGGGGATAATTAAAAATTGCTTTCCAGAAAGGTTGAATGAGTTCACAGTTCCCCTAACAATGTATTAATGTCCCTGGTTTCCCACATTCCTTCCAACACTGATCATTGTTCTTTCTGGTCATACTGACCAGTCTAAGAGGTGTGAGGTGGTACCTCAGAGATGCTCTAATTTTCATTTCTTTGATAAGTAATGATTCAGAGCAAGTTTTCATATGACTATGGATAGCTCTGATTTCCTCATCTGTAAATTGCCTTCGCATATTCTTTGACCATTTGTCAATTTTAGAACGATTTGTTTTTTTTTAAAATTAGACTCTGTTCACTATAGAAATGAGTCCTTTGTCAGAAATACTAGTTGTAAAAGCTTTTTTCCCAATTTACTGCATTTCTTTTGATATTGGTAGCAGTGGTTTTTGTCTGTGAAAAAGTTTTTTTTAATTAATTTAATCTAATCAAAATTTTCTAGTTTGTTTTTAATGATATTCTCCACCTCTTCTTTGGTCATAAACTGCTTCCCTTTCCATAGATCTGGCAAGTAAACTATTCCTTGATCTACTAGTCTGCTTATAATATTGCTTTTTTATGTCTAAATCCTCTTTTGATTTTGATCTTATCTTGGTATGGGGTGTGAGGTGTTGGTCTAATCCAAGTTTCTGCAATACTAAAGTGCAATAAAAAACTTCAGAACTATTTTTATTGAAGAGAGAGTTTTTATGCCAACAGCTGGATTTATTTATTTGGATCTATCAAACAGCAGATTACTGTAATCATTTACTGCTATTGCATCCAGTCTATTCCACTGATCCAGCACTCTATTTCTTAGCCAATACCAGACAGTTTTGATGATTGATGCTTTTTTAATATAATTTTAGATCTGGTAGGGCTAAGTCATCTTCTTTTTTCACTTTTTTTCATTAAATCCCTGGACATTCTTGAGTTTTTATTTCTCCTTATGAATTTACTTGCAACTTTTCCTAACTCATTAAAGTAATTTTTTGGAATTTTGATTGGTAGGGCACTAAAAAAATTTGTTTAATTTTGGTAGAATTGACATTTTTATTATCTTAACTCAGCCTATCCATGAGCTGTTGATATTTGCCCAGTTATCTACATCTGATTTTATTTGTGTGAGAAGTGTTTTGTAATTGTTTTCAAAAAGTTTCTGAGTCTGCCTTGGCAGGTAGACTCCCAGATATTTTATATTGTCTGAAGTTACTTTGAACAGTATTTCTCTTTCTAGTGCTTTCTGCTGCATCTTGCTAGACATATATAGAAATGCTGGTGATTTATGAGGGTTTATTTTATATCCTGTGACTTTGCTAAAGTTGAAAATTATTCCTAGGAGTTTTAGATGAGTTGTTTGGATGCTCTAGGTATACCATCATGTCATTTGCAAAGAGTGAGAGTTTTGCTTCTTCCTTCCCAACTCTAATTGCTTCAATTTATTTTCTTCTCTTATTTCTGATGTTAATGCTTTTAACACAATAGTGAATAAGAGTGGTGATTGTGGGCATCCTTGTTTCACCCCTGATCTTATTGGGAATGCCTATCACCTATTCCCATTGCATATAATACTTGTTGTTGGTTTCAGATAGATACTGATTATTACTTTAAGGAAGAATACATTTATTGCTATGCTCTCTAGTGTTTTTAGTAGGAATGTGTACTGTATTTTGTCAAAAGCTTTTTCAGCATCTATTGATAAAATCATATGATTACAGATAGTTTTGTTATTGATATAATTGATTATACTAACAGTTTTGTTAATATTAATCCAACCCTGTATTCCTGGGTTAAATCCTACTTGGTCATAATGTATTATCTTAGTGATAACTTGTAACCATTTTGCTAAGATTTTATTTAAGATTTTTGCATCTATATTCATTAGGGAAATAGGTCTATAATTTTCATTCTCTGTTTTAACTCTTCCTGGTTTAGGTATCAGCACAATATTGGTGTCATAGAAACTGTTAGGCAGAGTTCTGTCTTTATCTATTTTTCCAAAGAGTTTATATAGAATTAGAACTAATTGTTCCTTAATGTTTGATAGAATTCACTTGTGAATCCATCTGGCCCTGAAGATATTTTCTTAGGAAGTTCAACAATGGCTTTTTGAATTTCTTTTTCTGAGATAGGGTTATTTAGGTTTTTAATTTCCTCTTTGTTTAATTTGGGCAACTTAAAATTTTTAAATATTCATCCATCTCACTTAGATTGTCAAATTTATTGGTATATAGTTGGGCAAAATAATTCCGGATTATTACTTTAATTTCCTCCTCATTGGTGGTAAGTTCCCCTTTTTCATTTATGATACTAGCAAATTGGTTTTCTACTTTCTTGTTTTCAAACAAATTGACCAAAGGTTTATCAATTTTATTGTTTTTTTAATAAAAGCAGCTTTTGATATTATTTCTTAGTTCAATAATGTTCTTGCTTTTGATTTTATCAATTTCTCCATTAATTTTTAGAATTTTTAATTTTGTATTTAATTGGGGAGATTTAATTTGTTCTTTCTCTATTTTTTGTTGCATATTTAGTTCATTAATTTCCTCTCTTTCTCTCTAATTTATTCATGTAAGCTTTTAAAGAAATAATATATCTCCTTATTGCCACCTTGAGTATATCCTATAGTATGTTGTTTCATTATTGTCATTAGGTAGGATGAAATAATTAATTCTTTCTATAATTTGTTATTTGATCCACTCATTCTTTAGAATAAGATGATTTAGTTTCACATTAATTTGGGGTCTATATCTTCCTGGTCCAATAGAGCCTGTGATTTTTATTGCATTATGATCTGAGAAAGATATATTCACTATTTCTGCCTTTTTGCAATTGAGCACTAGGTTTTTATGCCCTAGTTCATGGTCAATTTTTGTGTAAGTGCCATGTACTACAAAAAAAAGTATATTCTTTTCTATCCCCATTCAATTACTTCCATAAGTCTATCATGTCCAGGTTTTCTAACAATCTATTTACCTGCATTACTTCCTTCTTGCTTATTTTTTTATTAGATTTATCCAAATCTGAAAGCCAGAGGTTGGGGTCCTCCACTAGTAGAGTTTTGATGTCTATGTATTCCTGTAATTCATTAAACTTCTCTAACAATTGAGATGCTATACCATTGGGTGCACACATATTTACTATTAAAATTACTTTATTGTCTATGGTACCTTTTAGGAGGATATAGTTTCCTTCCTTTTCTCTTTTAACAATATCGATTTTTGCAGTTGCTTTGTCTGAGATAAGGCATGCTATCCCTGCTTTCTTCACTTCAGCTGAAACAAAATATATTTTGCTCCAACGTTTTACCTTTATATGTATCTCTCTACTTCACATGAGTTTTTTGTAAGCAGCATATTGTAGGATTCTGGTTTTTAATCCACTCTACTATTTGTTAACATTTTAAGAGAGAGTGAATCCTTGGATCTTTGAGTTGCTGCAAAGAGCTAATTCAATCAGAGTTGATCATCCTACAGTGTTGCTGCTATTGAGTGCAATGTTCTCTTGGTCCTTCTCATTTCACTTTGCATCAATTCCTGTAAGTCTTTCTAAGTTTTTTTTTCCAAAATCCACCTGCCTGTCATTTCTTACATCAAGATAGGATAACATGACATTCACATAGCACATCTTATTCAGTCATTTCCCAATTGATGGCATCTTCTCAATTTATAGTTGTTTGGCATCAGAAAACAAAAAATTGTTATAAATATTTTTTTACAAGTAGGTCCTTTAATCCCTTTAATGCCCTTTTTTAATCTCTGTGGCATACATATCTAATAATGGTATTACAGGATCAAAGAATATGCACAGTTTTATAACTTTTGTGGCATAGTTCCAAATTCTTCATCAGAAATGACTGTCAATTTCTTTTTTCTAAGATGAGGTTATTTAAAGGTTCTATTTACTCTTTTGAGTGATTTATACAGTTATAAATATTTTACTTACATTGTCTATTTTACTTATATTGTCAATTTTATTAGCATTAGGTTAGGCAAAATAGATCATACTAATTGCTTTTTGTTTCCTCTTCATTAGTGGTGAATTTAGCCTTTTCATTTTTGATATTGGTAATTTGTTTTTCTTCCTTCTTTTTAAAAAATAATATTAACCAAAAGTTTATCTATATTATTTCTTTCCATTAAATCAATTTCTAGTTTTAATTATAAACTTGTTGCTGCTGCTAAGCCCTGTGTGATCATGACTGCAGCCCAACAATATTTGAATTGTGTGCCTCTGGCTGCTTGTAATATTTTCTCTTTGACTTAGGAGTTCTGGAACTTGGCTATACTATTCCCCGAGACTGCATTATTTTTGTATCTCTTTCAGTAGTAGATCAATGGATTCTCTCAATTTCTATTTTGCCCTCTGCTTCTAGGATATCAGGGCAATTTTCCTGTAGAAATGCCTTTAAAATGAAATCAAGGTTTTTTTTTCTAATCATGATGTTCAGGAGTCCAATAATTTTTAAATTATCTTTTCTAGATCTGTTTTCTAGATCTTTCCAGATCAGTTAGTTGTTTTCTCAATGAGATATTTCACATTTTCTTCTAACTTTTCATTCTTTTGGTGTTGAACTATTGTGTCTTGATTTCACACAAAGTTATCAGCTTCCTTTAGCTCCATTCTACATCTGACAGATTTGTTTTCCTCAGAGAGCTTTCTTATCTCATTTTCCATCTGACCAATTCTGCTTTTTAAAGCATTTTTCTCCTCAATAACATCTTGAACTGTTTTGTCCATTTGACCAAAGCTCACTTTTGACATTAGTTTCTTCAGTATTTTTTTGGATTTCCTTGACTAAGCTGCTGACTTCATTTTCATGTTTTTTTTTTCCCTACATCTCTCTCATTTCTTTTACCAGTGTTTCTTACTTGATTTTCAAAATCTTTTTTGAGTCCTGTCATAGCCTGAGCCCAACTTCTATATTTCCTGGAGTCTTTAGATGCAGAATCTTGGATTTACTTAACTTCTGATTGTGTGGTTTGGTCTTCCATGGGACCAAAGTAATTGTCTATAGTCAGGTTCCTTTTTTTCTGTTTACTCATTTCCCCAGTCTGTGCTTGGTTTTAGGGTGCTATATGTGCTTTTGAGTATTATTGGGACACCCCCTCAACAAGAACCTCAGTGTGTGAGGCTCTGACTGCTCTCCTAGTCTGTGAATGACCATAAGCCCCGGAGGTGGTGAGGTGGGGGGGGTAATCCATGCTTTATGGGGGGCCTAGACTGTTCTAGGTATAGAGGACAGACCTCAGCAATCTCCCTCCACTCCATTACCTTCCATGAGCTGAACACTAAGGGAGAAACTTCCTGGAGATTCCTGTTAGGTGACTCCATGGGCCTGCTTCCATTTTCTGGGATCTAGACTGAGCTGAGTGTCTGGACTGCACTGAGTGCCATGGCCAGGGTGAAAGCCTGGACTTCAAGCTCACTCTGGCAGAGGTCTCCCTGCTTATCTGTCAAGTTGTACTTGGTGCTCCCTGGGGTGCAGGTCAGGAAACTGATTCTACTACCAGGAGCAGGCACTCCCACGTGCCCTGAGGATTTTCTCAGGAGGCTGAATTTCCTTTCCTCTGGTGCTGTGCTGTCCTTCCAATCCCATGGAACAGAGTCTTCTCACTATTTTCCAGGTTACTTTGGGATGGAGAATTGCCTCATTGGATCTTTCTGTGAGTTCTGCCTCTTTTTAATTTAGTTAGTCATAATTTTAAGATTTTTGAAATATTTTGGAGAGAACACCTATTAAAGTCTCTTCTCCTGCTGCCATCTTGGCTCCACCCCATGCCTCTTTTTTGTGACATCATTTAGCCTATTCTATCTCTCCCATCCCTCTTCTCCCAGTGCATTCCTCTTTCCCACTTCTTAATATTATTTTTTAGATAATCACACTATTATATTCAACTTATGCCAGTGCCCTCTGTCTATGACACTTCTTCAAACAAATCTTTTACAGATAAAAGTGTCTAGAATTTAGAAATGTAGTTTTTCCATATAGGAATGTAAAAAAATAATCATATGTTTTGTCTTTCCCATTTTCCTTCTTATACCTCATTTAAAATTTACATTTGAAAATCACTTTTCCAGTTCTCAAATCAGTAGTTTCTTGAAATGTCCATTTTTCCCATGAAAAGTTAGGTCAATTTTGCTGGGTAGATGGACCTTGTTTATAATCCTAGCTCCTTTGCCTTACTGAATGTCATATTCCAAATCTTTTTTGGAAAGGATTTATTTATTTTTAATTTTACAATTTCCCTCAATCTTGC
This sequence comes from Macrotis lagotis, assembly GCF_037893015.1. Taxonomy (NCBI): domain Eukaryota; kingdom Metazoa; phylum Chordata; class Mammalia; order Peramelemorphia; family Peramelidae; genus Macrotis; species Macrotis lagotis. The sequence continues at coordinate 504,890,773 of NC_133658.1, forward strand.
TTCCCTCACCCCAGTTCCCACAGAAGATAGAATTATTCATCTTTACATTGTTCCCAAGGTATGCATTGATCTAACTAGAATGTGATGAGAGTGAAATCATATCATTAAGGAAGAAACATAAAATATGCAATTTAGAAGAATTACATAATAAGATAACTTTTTTTAAAAAAATTAGAGGAAATAGGACTTCCAGCTAAGATGGCAGAGAGAAGACAGGCACAGTACTAAAGTCTCCTGATCTTTCCCCATCTATCATATGAAACAAACCTCTTAACAGAAATCCAACCCACAAAACCCAGAAAGAAAAGCCAGGAGAAAGAACATCTACCTCAGGATTTGTCTTCCACAGCTGAGGGTGAGTCTGACTGGGTGAGTCTGGGCAGGTGAGTCCAGGCACAGAGGGCGGATCAGCCAGGGATCAGTCAGATTAGCTGCTGAATTGGAGCCTGGACCCGGGGAGCCTAAGGGCCCAAGAGACAGACCTACTTGATCAGGGGTGGGGATAGACCACAGGGACTTGAGTCAACTCGGGAGTAGAGGCACTGTTGCCGGCACTGACCCTCTAGAGCTTGCTGACAGGCCTGGGGGGAGATTTCTGGTGCAGGAGAGCTGCAGAAACCATCCCTGGGCTTCTTTGGTCTGAGGCATTCTGAGTCTATGCCTCCATTGCAGCTGAGGCCTCTTCCCAGAAGAAACAATTGCAGATTTCTTCTGCCTCAGGCACAGGTGTATGAGCAGAAGAACCAGCCCAGCTGACAATAGGGAGAGGGATGACCTCACCCCAGGATAGAGCCCACCATTGATTGAAGGAAAAAAGTATTCAATAGCTTTGATCACTCCCTTCAGGCTAAGGGAGTAGGCCTCAATCAAGGACACAGACACTCCAGAGAAAGAAACCAGCACCTCCTACTGGCCAGCCAGAGAAATTGCACTCAGTGAGTAAAGCCTCTAGGGATCCCAACACCAAACTCCTGTGAACCAGCCCCTCCCCAACTCAAGGTCTTAGCAAAATGAAGAAAGGTCAGCGAAAAGGTGGATCCATAGAAAAATTATTGGGAGGAAAAGCCCCTATCTCTGAGAGTCCTAGAACCTCTGAGGAGAATATGATCTGGTCTCCAGCACAGAAAGATGTTCTAGAAGAAATAAGAAAGGAGTTTAAAAATCAACTGGAAAATTTGGGAGAGATAATTAATACCTTGCAACAAGAAAGCAAATCATTAGAAAATATAATTGGTCAAATACAAAATGAGAATAAATCTCTCAGATCATCAACTGGGCAAAGGCAAAAAGAAAATAACTCTCTAAAATCTCAATTGGTCAAATGGAAAGCTCTTTCAAAAGAAGAATTGAACAATTGGAAAAGGAGTTGCAAAAGTTTAATGAAGATAACTCCTTCCTAAAAAAAGAATGGATCTGCAGAAACTAATGACCCCATGAGACAGCAAGAGCCTGTTAAACAAAATCAAAAAACAAAAAAAAAATAGAAGAAAATGTAAAATACCTCATCAGCAAAGCCACTGACCTTGAGAATAGGTTGAGGAGGGGCAACCTGAGAATTATTGGACTTCCTGAAAACACTGAAGAGAAAAAAAAGAATGGACTTAATAGTACAGGATCTAGTGATAGAAAACTGCCCTGATATCATGGAATCAGAGGGAAAAGTAGTTATTGAAAAAATACATCAATCCCCTCCAGAAAGAGACCTTAAAAATGAAAATGCCAAGGAATGTTGTGACCAAATTCCAGAACTATCAGATAAAAGAGAAAATCCTGCAAGCAGCCAGAAAGAAACAATTTAAATATCAAGGAGCCACAGTAAGTATTCTGCAGGACCTGGCTGCATCAACATTAAGGGATCAAAGGGCCTGTAATGAGATATTTCAAAGAGCAAGGGAGCTTGGAATGCAGCCAAGAATCCAGTATCCCGCAAAGCTGAGCCTTCTCTTCCAGGGAAAAAGATGGAGATTTAACGAAATGGAAGAATTCCAAAATTTTCTAATGAAAAGACCAGAGCTAAATATAAAATTTGGAAATCAAACAAGAGGTTCAAGAGACATATTAAAAGGTTAAAAGGGGGTGGCAGTATAAGAAAAAAAAAACTGCTATCCAATAAGTTGAAATTGGCTATATCCCAGCATGGGAAAAAGATTCTCATAACTCTTGAGATTTATAACTCTAACCAAGAGAATATACCTAGCCAGAAATAATGGACATTCATGACCTATCCATGAGACTGCTATCCAATGGGATGAAACTGGTTATAATTCCATTTGGGAGAAAGACTCTAATAACTCTCAAAAAATTTAACTCTATTAGATAGAATGTACTTAGCTAGAAGTGACAGATACTCACAATTGTCTATAACTCAGATAGAATGATTTTAAAAAGGAGGATAGGAAGGAGAGGGTATGAAGGAGGGGATTGAAAGGGGTAAATCGCATTACACTAGAGTACAAAATACCTATGGTAATAGAGTGGAAGAAGGGAGGAGATGAGAAATACCTCAATCTTCTTCTCATCAGACTTGGCTTAAAGTCAACTTACACAATACTCAGTTAACTTAAAAATATATAAACTTTCAAGTATTAAAAGGGGAAAGGGGAAGGGGACAAGAAAGGGGGGGAGGAGGGGGAAAAGGGGAACTAACAAAAGGAAAGAAAAGAGGAAAGAAAGGGGAGGGGTGATAAAGAGGGCAAACACACTGAAGGGGGTGGTATTCAGAAACAAAATACTGGGGAATACAGATAAGGGGGGGAAAGGGAGGATAAATACAAACAGAGGGAAGATAGCATGGGGGGAAATAAAGTATTAGTAATCCTAACTTTGAATGTGACTGAGATGAACTCTCCCTTAAAACATAAGCGAATAGCAGAGTGGATTAAAAACCAGAATACTACAATATGCTGCTTACAAGAAACTCATTTGAAGCAGAGAGATACATATAGAGTAAAGGTAAAAGGTTGGAGCAAAATATATGTTGCTTCAGCTGAAGTGAAAAAGCGGGGGTAATAATCCTTATCTCAGACAAAGCAGCTGCAAAAATAGATAGCATTAAAAGAGATAAGGAAGGAAACTTTATCCTCCTAAAAGGTACCATAGACAATAAAGTTATTTCAGTATTGAATATATATGCACCCAAAAGGATAGCATCCAAATTCTTAGAGGAGAATCTGAAACAAATACAGAAAGAAATATACATCAAAACTCTACTAGTGGGAGAACTCAACCTCCCACTCTCAGATCTAGACAAACCTAATCATAAAATAAAGAAGAAAAAAGTTAAGGAGGTAAATAGATTGTTAGAAAAACTAGATATGGTAGACTTATAGAGGAAAGTGAATGGGGATAGAAAGGAATATACCTTTTCCTCTGCAATACATGAAATTTATACAAAAATTGACCATGTACTAGAACATAAAAACCTAATGATCAACCGTAGAAAGGCAGAAATAGTGAATACATCTTTCTCAGATCACAATGCAATAGAAGTCATATGCAATATTGGGCCAAGGAGATAGAAACCCAAAAACCAATTGGAAAATGAATAACCTCATTTTAAAGAATGAGTGGAACAAAAAACAAATTATAAAAACAGTTAATCAATTTATCTTAGATAATGACAATAATGAAACAACATACCAAAACCTATAGGATTCACTCCCAATTAAAAACACTAGAGAATGTTGGAATAAATGAACTGTTCCTTAGAATAATTAGCAGTATCTATCTGAAACCATCAAAAAGCATTATACTCAATGGGGAGAGGTGAGAGGCATTCCCAGTATGATCAGGGGTGAAACAAGGGTGTCCATTATCACCACTACTATTCCATGTCATATTAGAAATGTTAGCTTCCACAATTAGAGAAAAAAAAAAGAAATTGAAAGAATTAGAATTGGGAAGGAATAGACAAAACGCTAACTCTTAGCAGATAACATGATGGTCTACCTAGAGAATCCTAAGAAATCATCCAAAAAACTACTGGAAACAATTAGCAATTTTAGCAAAGTTGCAGGCTATAAAATAAAACCTCATAAATCCTCAACTTTTCTATATATGTCTTGCAAGATGCAGCAGGAAGAACTAGAAAGAGAAATTCCATTCAAAGTAACCTCAGACGATATAAAATACCTGGCAGTCTATTTGCCAAGACAGACTCAGAAACTTTTAGAAAACAATTATAAAACACTTCTCACACAAATTAAATCACACTTAAATAACTGGGCAAATATCAACTGCTCATGGATAGGTAGAGTTAATATAGTAACAATGACAATTCTACCAAAACTAACCTACCTGTTTAGTGCCCAACCAATCAAAATTCCAAAAAATTACCTTAAGGAGTTAGAAAAAGTTGTAAGTAAATTCATATGGAGAAAAAAACTCAAGAATTTCCAGGAATTTAATGAAAAAAAGTTCAAAAGAAGGGGGCCTATCCCTACCTGATATAAAATTATATTATAAAGCATCAGTCATTAAAATTGTTTGGTATTGGCTAAGAAATAAACTGGTGGACCAGTTAAATTTACTAGGTGCAATAGCAGGAAATGATTATAGTAATCTGTTATTTGATAAACCCAAACAGTCTAGCTGTTGGGATAAAAACTCTCTCTTTGATAAAAACTGCTAGGAAAATTGGAAGATAGTATGGAAGAAACTTAGATTAGACCAACACCTCACACCCTTTACCAAGATAAGATCCAAATGGTTATACAATTTAGACATAAAAAACAGTACTATAAGAAAATTAAAACATCAAGGACTAGTTTACCTGTCAGATCTATGGAAAGGGGAGCAGTTTATGACTAACGAAGAGATGGAAAACATCACCAAAATCAGATGATTTTGATTATATTAAATTAAAAAGCTTTTGCACAGATAAAACACTCTAACAAAGATCAAAAGAAATGTAGTAAATTAGGAAACAATCTTTACAACTAATGATTCTGACAAAGGACTCATTTCTAAAATATACAGAGAACTGAGTCATATTTTTAAAATAAAAATCCATTCCCCAATTGACAAATGGTCAAATGATATGCAAAGGCAATTTACAGATGAGGAGATGAAAGCAATCCATAGTCATATGAAAAATTGCTCTAAATTATTAATTATTAGAGAAATTCAAATTAAAGCTTCTCTGAGGTACTACCTCACATCTCTCAGACTGGCCAATATGACCAGAAATGCTAATGATTATTCTTGGTAGGGTTGTGGGAACTCTGGGACATTATTACACTTGTGGTGGAGCTGTGAACTCATCCACCCTTTCTGGAGAAAAATTTGGAACTATGACCAAAGGGCAACAAATGTGTTCATACCCTTTGATCCAGCAATACCACTACTGGTTCTATACCCTGAAGAGATGATGAAAAAGGGTAAAAACATCATTTGTACAGAAATATTCATAGCAGCCCTGTTTGTGGTGACAAAGAATTGGAAATCAAGTAAATGTCCTTCAATTGGGGAACAGCTAAGCAAACTGCGGTATATGTATGTCATGGAACACTATTTTTCTATTAGAAACCAGGAGGGACAGGAATTCAGGGAAGCCTGGTGGGATTTGCATGAACTGATACTGAGTGAGTTGATCAGAATGAGAAAAACACTGTACACCCTAACAGCAACATGGGGATGATGTTCAAACTTGATGGACTTGCTCATTCCAGCTGTGCAACAATTAGGGACAATTGTGGGCTGCCTGCAATGGAGAATGCCATCTGTATCCAGATAAAGAGCTGTGGAGTTTGAACAAAGTTGAAGGACTATTCCCTTTAATTTAGAAAAAAAACAGATATCTTATTGTCTGATCTTGTTATCTCTTAGACTTTTTGTTTCTTCCTTAAGGATATGATTTCTCTCTCATCACACTCATTTTGGATCAAAGTACAACATGGAAACAAAATAAAGACTGACAGATTGCTTTCCATGGGGGGGGCAGTAATATTGGGGTAAAATTGTAAAACTCAAATAAAATCTTTAATAAAAGAAAAAATAAAATACCAATTTCTTCTTTCAACAATTAAATAAACAAACAAGTTAATGAATGAATGAATAAATAAATAAATAGATGAGTAAATAAACAAACAAACACACAAACACATATATACATACATACATACATACATACATACATACATACATACATATTTTAGAGGTGGTAATCTTTGGTCTTTGTTCGAACTCCACAATTTTTTCTTTGGATATAGATGGCATATTCCATCACAGATATACTGAAATTGTGCCTGATTGTTGCACTGATGGAATGAGCAAGTAGATTAAGGTTGATCATCACCACTATGTTGCAGTTAGGATGTACAGTGTTCTTCTGGTTCTGCTCATCTTGCTCAGCATCAGTTCGTGGAAATTCTTCTAGGCTTCCCTGAATTTCTATATCTCCTGGTTTCTAATAGAGTAATAGTGTTCCATCACACACATATACCACAGTTTGTTAAGCCATTCCACAACTGATGAACATTCATTCAATTTCCAATTCTTTGCCATTACAAACTGAGCTGCTAGGAATACTTTTGTACAGGTTATGTTTTTACCTTTTTTCATAATCTCTTTAGGGTATAGACCCAGTAGTTGTACTGCTGGATCAAAGGGTATACATATTTTTGTTGCCTTTTGGGCATAATTCCAAATTACTCTCCAGAAATGTTGGTTGAGGTCACAGCTCCACCAACAATGTATTAGTGTCCTAGATTTCCCACATCCCTTCCAACACTGATCATTGTCCATTCTGGTCGTATTGGCCAGTCTAAGAGGTGTTAGGTGGTACCTCAGAGATGTTTTAATTTGCATTTCTCTAATAAATAGTGATTTAGAGCAATTTTTCATATAACTATAGATCATTTTGATTTCCTCATCTGTAAATTGCCTTTGCATATCCTTTGACTATTTGTCAATTGGGGAATGGCTTGTCTTTCTTTTTAAAAATTTGACTCAGTTCTTTGTCCTTTGTCAGAAATACTAGTCATAAAAATTGTTTTCCAATTTACTACATTTCTTTTGATCTTGGTTACAGTGGTTTTGTCTTTGTAAAAGCTTTTTAATTTAATGTAATCAAAATTGTCTAGTTTGTTTTTAATGATGTTCTCCATCTCTTCCTTGATCATAAACTGACTGCTTCCCTTTCTATAGATTTGACAGATAAACTACTCCTTGATCTTCTAGCTTGCTTATAATATTGTTTTTTATGACTAGATCCTGTATCCATTCTGATCTTATCTTGGTATAGAGTATTAGGTGTTGGTCTAATCCAAGTGTCTGCCATATTAACTTCCAATTTGCCCTACAGTTTTATTCAGAGTGAGTTTTTATCCCAATAGCTGGACTCTTTGGGATTATCAAACAGCTCATTACTATAATCAGTTCCTGCTATTGTACCTAGTCTATTCCACTGATCCACCACTCTATGTCTTAGCCAATACCAGACAGTTTTGATGACCCATGCTTTATAATATAATTTTAGATCTGGTAGGGCTAAGCCACCTTCTTTTTGCACTTTTTTTCATTAAATCCCTGGAGATTCTTGACTTTTTATTTCTTCATATGCATTTATTTACAATTTTTCTAATTCAATAAAGTAATTTTGATTGGTATGGCACTAAACAAGTAGTTTATATTCCAAATCCTTTCATACTTTAATGTACAAGTTGTTTAATTTTGTGCAATCCTGACTATGGGTCCTTTATATTTGAATTGTTTATGACTGTTTTCAGTATTTTCTCCTTGACTTAGCAGTTCTCAAATTTAAATATGATATTCCTTGATTTTTTTTTTATTTTGGTTTCTCTTTCAGGAGGTGATTGATGAATTTTTTCAATTTTCATTTCACTCTCTGGTTCTAGGATAAAAGGGCTATTTTCCTTAATAATTTCTTGAAATATGATATCTAAGCTCTTTTTTTATCATGGCTTCCAGGTTATTCTTAAAGTATCTCTGCTTAATTTATTTTCTAAGTGAGTTGATATTCTTATGAGATATTAAAATTTCTTTTACATTTTCATTATTTTGATTTTTGTTCTTTTGCTTCTTGATATCTTATGAAATCATTTACCTTCTTCATTTTGCCCAATTCTAATTTTTATGAAATTATTTTATTCAGTGAGCTTTTGTACCTCCTTTTTAATTGGGTCAATTTTATTTTTTAAAGAGCTGCCATCTTCAGTGAATTTTTGTACATCTTTTTTTTCCCTATTTTTTGTGTTTATTTTACCAAACTGCTGACTTTTTTCATGATTTTCTTGGATCACTATAATTTCTTTTCCCATTTTCTTTAATCTCTCACATTAATTTTTAAAAAATTAATGCTTTCAGGAACTCTTTTTCAGCCTGGCATCAAAGCAAACTCTCCTTTGAGGGTTTGTATGTAGTCATTTTGATACTTTTGTCATCTTCTGAGTTTTGATTTTTCCTTTTGCCATAGTAACATCTATAGTTAGGGGTTTTTTTTTATTTGGTGTTTCCTCATTTTTCCAGGCCATTTTTTTTATTTTTAATTTCATCTGAAAGTTGTACTCTACTCCTAGAATACAGGGAGCACAGTGCCAGTCTTCTGATTTTTCTTGCTGCTGTTTTCACAGCTAACTCTATAATCTGAAAGTTTCCAGTTCTTTGAAGATGGTGTTATCTAAGGAGATATCGTGACCTGTGCTTTAGTCTGTGAATGACAAGTTCTCTTTTTCCTGCCCATGATCTATAACCATGATTTTTGCCCTCTTGTAGCCACATACCCTAGTGTGCTGGTTAGCACTCCTCCCTAGAACTGTAACCTCAGTCTATGAGACATTCTTTTTTGGATCATACAACAGAATCCTGGAACTACTGCCAGCAAAGTGTCCCCTGCAGTGTTTTTTTGACCAATTGTCTAACTCCCTTACCATCTGTGGAGTGAAAGTTCTAGAAGTTGCTGCTGCTCAATAAGTTACCTTCAAGGCCTGCATTAGCTTTGAAGTAAAACTTGCTGCTAGCTAACTCAGAGTGTGAAGTCCAGTTGCTGCCTTAGTAAGATACAGTCTGTTTCTGGTTTGACTGGATTACCCTGTGATTCACTCCCATATCATTTAGACAGAATTTCCTGTCAATCTTCTAAGTTGTCTTGGGGTGAAAATTGGTTTCACCCTACCCTTTTGCTGGATCTATTGCTCTAGAATTCATTTTGAGGAATTATTTTAAAATCAGAAGGAAATGTGGGAGACCTCAGGTGAATTCCTACCTGACTCTGACATCTTGGCTTTAAGATGACAGATTCTTGAGTAGTAATGGAATAAATCTAATAATGGCTAATAAAAAAGTCAGGCTAAAATTATTATTCATCAAAAGAAGAAGACAAAAATAACAATGAGAAAGAGAGAAAAGTAGATATTTCCCAATTGATGGGCATATTCTTGATATGAAGTTCTTTGATACCACAAAAAGAGCTGTTATAAATATTTTTAACATTTAGGTAACTTTTGATCACTTTGGTTAACAGATTTTATAGCAGTATTTCTGGGTTAAAAGGATATCATTTTATAGCCCTCTGGGTATAGTTCTAACTTATTCTCCACAATGATTGGAGAAGTTCACCATTCCATTGACAACACATTAATGATTTTCCCACATCTCCTACAGCATTTGGCATTTCTTATAGATATGAAATGATATCTCACAATTATTTCAATTTGTTATTGTTATTTGATCATTCTAGTTGTGTCTGATTCTTGATCTGAATATGGAGTTTTCTCAGGGAAAAATGCTGGAGTAATTTACCATTTCCTTCTCCAACTCATTTTAAAATGATTAAACTGAGGCAAAGAGGGTTGAGTGATTGCCCATGGTCATACATCTAGGAAGTGTCTAAGGTCATATTTTCTTGACTCCTGGTATGGAGCACTATACACGAATGACATTTAACTGCCCCATGTTCAAGTTCCATTTCTAATACATGCTCACTCTGTAGCCCTTGGCAATCTTCAATGCTCTGACACTTTAGAGTTAAATAGAGTAGGAATTTATCTAATTCATCTTTAAATTCAAGATGCTAATAAATTTATTATATAGTTCTTTAAAGAGTTAAATATTAGGGGCAGCTAGGTGGCGCAGTGGATAAAGCACCGGCCCTGGAGTCAGGAGTACCTGGGTTCAAATCCGGTCTCAGACACTTTATAATTACCTAGCTGTGTGCCCTTGGGCAAGCCACTTAACCCTGTTTGCTGTGCAAAAAAAAGAGTTAAATATTCCTGTTCCTCTCTATCTGTTGATGGAAAATATTCCCATTAATCTGAGAAACAAATTGTGATGTGGCATTTCATTTTCTAAGAGATGCAAAAATAAAGCTTGCTGCCACCATTTCTGTGTTACCTTATCAACATTTATTGTCATTCTCTCCTACTTCTCACTTTTACTGAAACTTTATCTCAATAATTCATATACTTTACCATTTCCTAAATTACCAAGCCTTGATATCATATGCTAACTGAATAACATTTCTACAAGATAGAGAAACAAATACTCTCTTTATTCTCATGCTCATTTCTCTGTCAATTTAAGTCCCTCTCTTACTCCTCCTGCTTCTTTCTATGTTTTTCAACTTGATATAGGGCACTACAGATTTGCCCATCTCTTACTTCCCTAATGATTTAATCCCCCAGCTACTGGGTAAACTTGCAACTATATTTTTTCTACTAAGTTCTTTCTTGAATAAAGTATTATTTTATAAAAACAAAAATAATATCTTCATTTCTATGACATACTGTCCCAAATGACATTAGGAATAGAAAGTAAATGGTGAGGACATAGTAAGAGTTCAATAATTATTTGATTAACATGAATTCAGTTCTGGTGTCCTGTTTTAGAATAATAGAGATAATTTTGACTTTATCCAAAGGAAGGAAAATAGGATAAGTCATAGTTTCAAGTTCTGTGGCATAAAAAGATTCATTGAATAAATAGAGGATATTGAGTCAGGAGAACAGAAGATTTGGGATGATACCATTAACCATCTCCAACTCTTTAAAACATGCCATTTGATCACAGAGGATGGAAGTACAATTATAGTAATGGAAGTCAGATCATATCTCAAATAAACATTAATAATTAGAATTATCCCAAGTTGAAATGGGCTACTATAAAAATGAGTTTCTCATTACATGAGGACCTTAAACAAAGACATATTGAATATTTGTAGGAGATGATTTTATGGGGAGTCATATATAGATACTGCTTAGTTTAGATGACTTCTGAGATCCCTGACAAGTCTGTGATTCTATATAGATAAAGAGGAATTAGATATTCAATAGTGAGAATGATAGAATCATAATTGATGAAGAAAGAAGGAAAGGAAATAAAAAGTATATTTAAGTTCTTGCTGTGTGCCAGGCACTTCACTAAGTACTTTACAATTATCTCATTTGATCCACCAAAAAAAAAAAAAAAAAAACTGAAAAGGCAGAGAAGTGATTTGCCCAGAGTCACACAGTTTACAGTTTATAAGCATCAGAAGTCAGATTTGAATTGAGATCTTCCTGAATCCCAGAGTTCTATTCACTGCTTCATCTAGCTGTCTCTGCAATGAATGAAAAAAGATATATTTGTAAAAGATAGGTGATAAAGGTCTGTAATTAAATGGAGAAGTAAAGTAGTTCTTTTAAAAAGGGGCATAGGACATGAATCTGCTAATTAAACTCATGTCAATAACCTCTCTACTTGCTTAAATATATGGTATATAAATATCTTCTCTCTTTTTAAACAAGAATATGGTCAAATTGAAGAACTGAAGCAATAAAAATTGAGCAAAAATGTGAGTCTTAAAAATAACCTGGTTGGCTGTATTCACAAAGTAAAAGTATTCATTAAAAACACTTCAAAAGTATGTTTATTAAATGATCTATTTCTGTGACAAAACCAACATGATACCTTTCCATAGATAAAAGATATCTCAAGCATTTATGTAAGACTTGGCTCAATGCCTTTGTCTTTTAAGGCTGAAGTTATGAATTATTCCAACCAGGGATGGGTGGCAGCAGTTAGTTGCTGTGTATACTCAGTCAACCTGACTGGCTATTTTATGATCTCAAATGTTTAGCATACCAATAAAGGTGGTGTCCTCAGATCTCATTAGAAGGGAGGTTTTCTTTTCTCACTGTTGCTGTTCCAAGGAATTCTAAACCTGAGAAATGGAAGTCACTTGTCACTACTTGAAATCAGAGTCCCCTCCCAAAATCATTACTCAAAGATTCCCTCTCAAGACACATAAAGATTTCTCACTCCCACTCATTCTTGAAATTGCCAGTAATATAATTTGGTTTTGAGTATAGAAAGGTAAGAGGGATAGAGGCATGTAAGTGCTTCAACTTTATTTTTCCTAGGAAAGAAGGAAGGAAGGAAGAAAGGAAGGAAGGAAGGAAGGAAGGAAGGAAGGAAGGAAGGAAGGAAGGAAAAGGAAATGAAAGGTTTTTGTTTAGCTTAAAATAAAAATCTTTGCTCTCTTGCTAAGAATTCATAAATAATCAGACTGCTCCTTAGTTTATGAAACTGGGTACTAAATGCTCTCAACTAAATAAGGGAATTGAAGGAACAAGTAGCAGCTAGAGTTTCTGTTATGCAGTCCAAAAGATGCTTTAAGGGATGTAAATATGCCAAATTCAAAAAAAATTATTCAAGGGCAGATTTTTTTCAAATGAATAATACAGTCAACCATTTAACTACCATCACTTGTATTATGTAATTACTTTCAAGGTATTCAGAAAGTATGTAGGGATAGTTCTAATATTTTTTAGATATCTGTTATCTGTCTTCCATAATTTTGATGCTTGAAAGCTTATTTCTTTTTTTTTTTAAGAAGGAAGTGGGGTTAATTGACTTGCCCAAAGCTCACACAGCTAGGCAATTATTAAGTGTCTGAGGTTGAATTTAAACTCAGGTCCTCCTGACTCCAGGGCTGGTGCTCTATCCACTGTGCACATCTAGCTGCTCCTAAAAGTTTATTTCTTAAGTGACACTAGTACCACTGGACCTAGTCATTTATTTTCTTAGTAGGGGCGGCTAGGTGGCATGGACAAAGCACCAGCCTTGGAGTCAGGAGTACCTAGGTTCAAATCCGGTCTCAGACATTTAATAATTACCTAGCTGTGTGGCCTTGGGCAAGCCACTTAACCCCATTTGCCTTGTTAGAAAAAAAAAGATTTTCTTAGTTAAAGACTAATGAATATGTAACAATTCTTTTATTTAAAGAAGTGATTTAAGCACAGGTTCAAGAATGTCCCCAGTCTGCTACTCAGGAATTCCATAATATCATTCAACCAGTTTGAACAGCTTCTTTCTAAAACCAGAAAAATTGACATGATTCCAGAATACTTAGCAGAGTTTCAGAAAGCTGAAAGGCCATTACTACTCCCTCAATCAACTTATTAGATCTCCATTTTTGCCAACTTCTCCTTTAGATCAATAGGCAAATGTTTGATCATGCTTTGGAGTGGTTTGATGTGTTAATCATATTACATAAAATCTTCTTACTTTCTACCTTTTTTCACCTATAAAGGATAATCATAATATAAACTGAGTCCTAGTAGGAATGCAAATACTGACATACTGTAGAAAGAGTTATATCTAAGGGTTCAACAACATTCCAATTATGATTTAGTAGGCTACAAAGAGTGGTTAGTGGTGGGCACTGTTGTCCTCTATGAAGTGTTTCATAACTTTGATCTCTTTACTTTTTATTCCTTTCTTTAATCTGTACCAAAAAACTTAGTACTTCTTATGTACTATTAAGTTCCAAGTTGACAAACTATTGTTTTTTTCACATTTGTTGATTTTGTGAGTATTATTATTTCCCATTCTCATTTAACCAATTTCAGATTATTCAAGTGGAGACAATGGAACTTGATGCTTCTGGAAAGCAATTGGCTAACTGAAAGATTGCTAAAAGCAACCTTTACACAAGTACTGTATTTTTTAGCCTGATTTGAAAAAAACTCAGAAAAATAGTCACAGATAAGCTGGAAGATAAATCTTTTAAAAACTACAAGAAAAACTAGGAAGATATGTGAACTATCTATTAATTAAATTCAGCTTCTGGAGTCAATATGCTTAGCTGATATTTGCTCTGGATGTTTGGCAGGAACTGCTAATTGCCCATCAAAGGTAGCTGAGCCAGATATCCTGATCCTTCATGAAGGCTGAAATAAATAAATAAAGCCTCACTAAGATACTCCAAGTAAGGAAAATAAGTTTGTCTGACAGGCAGTCTGTTATGGAATTTGACAAGAGCTTCCAAGACGAATGACTAAGAAACAGAGAGGTCATATCCAGCAAGTATGGAAGGAACACAAGGAAGATTTTTTTTCAGTGATTGGTATGTGATGTACTGTCTGCCTCTCTGCCAGGACCAAATAATTTTCTATATGCACATCATGTTGGCTTGTTTTCCTTCTAGAAGAAAGTATGAAAAAGACTTAGAAGAATACTTGTTCATTCTCTAAAGTAGATGATCAAATGAAATGAAGGATCCTTTGAAAAAGTGGGTGGTGCTTTTCTTCCCTTATTCTTCTGTTTCTTTTCTGTAATTCTCCAACCTTTGGACACAAATGAACACTATCACCAAACAAAAGAATCTTTATTTCATAGTATATACATATCCTCCTATATTAGTTTGGTTTCTTAGCTATTTTTTAGGTTTTTGCAAGGTAAATGGGGTAAGTGGTTTGCCCAAGGCCACACAACTAGGTAATTAAGTGTCTGAGGCCAGATTTAAACTCAGGTACTCCTGATTCCAGGGCTGGTATTCTATCCACTGTGCCACCTAGCCACCCCTTCATAGCTATTTCTAAATTCCAGGTGTTCACAATTCCTTCTTCCCTTCATCTTCTATATAACATTCTTTTATCATCCAGTCAGCTGACAAAGATAAGGATCAATTTCCATTTTGTGGAGGGAAAAGGGTTCTAAGTAAGTGAAGATATTGCTCATTTGTGATAGGTGGTTAGAGAATGATAGAAAGTAGCAGAGGATAAAAGGGAGAGTAACATTCTTCCATTTTTAAAAGGATACTTCATTTTAACTGATCATCTAGAAAATGAAAAAAAATATTTGTCCTCAAAGCTAGATATTATTGAGAATAGAAGTTATAACAGAGGAAGGAGAATAAGAAGAAAAACTTCGTTTATTCACAGAAGATAAATTCCAAGAAAATAAAGCAATAAAACTCATAATCTCAGATACCTATATACAAATGCTTTCAATATTAATAACTGTTAAGGTCAATTAGTGATTCTAATGCAGAAAATTAAAGTGGTTTCCTAAATATCGTTGAAGCACAGTTCTGAAAACATTTGCCTTCTAAAAAAATAATAAACCACAAAAGATAAAAAGAGGTATAATATCAATGGATAGAAAATAGAAGTAAAATGCTTGGGCACTAGGGCTAGAGAGAGGGTAAATTAGGTAGAAAAATGGTAGAGAACTTTTGGACAAAGATCATTGGAGGAGAATAAAAGTAAGTATTGATATTAGAATATGCTGTATATATTCTAAACAAGTGGGAACATGAACAATTGGACAAACAGATTACATTACAAGACTGGAACAGAAGAATGACATAATAGTGTTGAGACTAGTTATCTAGACAATTAATAGAAATATTTTTTCCCTCTTCCAAGCAGAATATCCAATCAATTTTTAGTTTTCAAAAAATGGAAGAAAAGAGATACATTCAAATAAGGAAAAAAAGAATTATAGGGGAGTCATGATGTTGAGTGAACAAAAAGGAATAAGTTTTTTGTTTTTTGGAAGAGGGGAAGATAATTCATGTTTTAAAAAGTGATGAAGCAAGCTGTTCATCTGGGATTATCCTAATCAACAAAGAAATGGTTGTTGATGGGGGGGGAAATAGGATCCTTAGGGAAAAATTATAATTTCCTCTAATAATTTGAGACAGAATGGAGGAAAACAAAAAATAGTCTGACATGCAACCTGCTTTTCAGGAAAGTTTATTTTAGAGAAAGAATGGCATAAATTCTGTATGGTATATTAGCTAAAAGAAGATAGAAGTCTCTCAAATGGAAATCTGAAGAAACAAATTCAAGATTTTTTTTCAATTTGGAATTTCTAAATAGATATGCAGGAAATTCCTTGAAGAACCTAGATTAAAAAAAAAATCTATGGAGATCAATAACCTGTGCTGATTCCAGACCAAGGAATTGACTTTTAAGAGATATTATGGGGTAGTGGCAGGAACACTCTATGGAATCAAGAAAGATCTAGGTTTTTAAATCCCTTCTTAGACTCACAATGGGACCATGAGCATTACACTTAACTTTTTAGGCATCAGTTTCCTCTTCTGACAAATGAGTAGAATAAGATGTGCAGTACATACCTTATACAATTCCTTTAAAGATAAAAAACTATATTAATATGCATAATTATAAATCATCAAATATTCTAATGGATTTGAAATCTCATTGTTTTGGGAGTTTGCTCCAGTAATTCAAAAACATCCCCCCATTATTTTTGTCCATCTTTTACTATTGTTCATACATTCTCTTTACTTTCTCCTTACATTTTTTCAGATGTCAATAGAATACTTTGACTATTCACTTATCAATCATTGTCCTCATCAGCTAACTAGCCTTTATTTTCCTACTGTACATTTTCTTTATGTCATTTTTTTTATTCATGTTCCTCAGTGGTTATATTTCAAAGATGGGGCATTTTGGTTAAGCATGACACCTAAATTAGAGGAGATAATATTGTCCTGATGCAAATCTTTGTGAGTGTTGACTTTATCAGGATAATTAGGATATATCTGGTCTGATACTCTGCCTTTTCCTCAAAGAACAGAGCAGCCAAACAGACTTATGGCCTGTTGTCTTCTATATAGGATCACAGTTTCCCTTGGAAGAGTATAAGCCAGATTCTAGAGTCAATAATCCATAACTCTTACTAACTTGCTCATATATCTAAATGTTTTGATAATTAATGTGTTGAACATGAACACATGTTCAGTATACAGATTATAGCTGTATCAGAAGAAATGCCTATGAAGGAGTCCTTTGAGCATATATGCTAACTACAAGATAAGTTTGGTGAGACTGCTTCTGGATGTGAGTGATGACCTGTAATGGAGGGGCCCTTTCCCTAATATTTCCTGCCCAAATATTGTGAGATAATTAAAGACCGTTACATTGGCTGCTTAACTGAAATTGAATATGCATACAAAAGACCCAGATAGGCAAAATAACTTTCTCTCCTCCAGATTGGCCATGAGACAAGAATGACTTTTTGACAAGAATGACTCCAGATTTCCCCAACCAGACTGAACAAAGAGTAAATGACATTCTAGGTTAACATTTACTTGTGATTGGGTCTGCTAAAAAGAATGAATAGAAGTCTGGAAATTACAGGTACAAGTTTTAGAAGGAAAAAAAGAATTATTAATGATTGAAACCTGGGGGATGATATTGAGTTGCCTTCAATTAGTTCAGGTTATCAAGACCAAAAAGATTGTGGGAAATAGTCTAGATGCCAGAGTACTAAAGAAAGGTAACTGGTATTTAAATTTAAAAAAAGTAGAGTAGTTAGTTGGACATCTATTTCAGATAGAATCTAGAACATATTATTCAAAGGACAGTTTTAGAAAACCTAAAAAAGGAAGTATTAATTGCCAAGCACTTTTTATGAATTTATTTAAATAGTCATGCTAGACTAAGAACACTATAAGGAAACAGTTTTTACCCAATCAAAATTATAATATATTTCCATGGCAAGTTTTGTATTCTCTCTTACTAGAAGTCTGGCTATTTGTTAAGGATGTCATAAAGGACATTTTATATGGCTAGAGGTTACACTTGTTCTCATGTCTCTTCCAACCCTGACAATCATTACTAATTTTACACAGAGAAGAAGTGCTATGGCTATGTCTATAATGAAATCTATGAAAAGAACAAGAGCTATAACTTTTTGAAAAGAATAGTGGCAACACATTACTCTTAGGAAATCTTGAATTGACTTAAACTTGGAAAAAGTGGAAGGCAATATTTTTGCCTGAATTTTGAAACTAATTCTTCATGTGGTATGTAGCTAACCAGATAGATCACAGTAGGATGTGTGGTACAATAACCAAGCTATTTAGTTGAAAGAAAAATAAATGACACAATTCAAGATGTTCCTTCATGGTGAATAATATTCTGAAGTCAAAAAAATTGACACAATTCAGGATACTCCATCATGATGAATATGATTTTAAAATAATATAATTTGACTACATGATGCTTACGAAGCAGAATTGTATAGTGAAGAGAAGATCAGCCTTGAAGTCAGTATGAAATTCCTACTTCTAACAAATATTGGTTATTTTGACTTTGAGAAAAATCAAACATAAGCTATCAGTGTTCCAGGAAACTCTAAGGTTCTAAGCTTAAGAACAGTTGTTGAGCTTCATTTGAAGAGGAAATTTCTTCTCACCATGAGATCCCTATATTTATAAAATCACATGCCATTTTCTACAAATTTCTACCATACCCAAACCATATATCTCTTTTCAAAAAAAAATGCACCTTCCTTTAAAATCAAAATTATGACAAGCAGTGACCAAAGCTATGTAATGAGTTGGAATATCTAAAGGCACTTACTATTTGGCTTTTTTTAAACTTGAATTTAATATTACATTTTCAAGACAGAAGGCCAAGATCTGTTGCTACCCAAGAAAAGCCATCAAAAGAAGCAACTGGATGTCTGTTTTTTATATTTTTCCCACAGGCATGTCAACTTCTCTTCCTGACTTAATCCTCATTGCTTGTCTTTGTACAATCATTAGGAGCTTGTAATAGAAAATATTTTTGTCTGTACGTAGTGGAAAACACCAGTTTAAACAGGATGTTTGAAGTTACAAGGACTGACCCAGAATGTGGGCCAGGGCAGACATGAAAGCATTAAAATTTCATTCACAAAGGTTTTTTGGGACCAGTTCTTTTTCAGCTTAAATCGAGTCACGCATATGCTGGCTCCCAAGCTCTCCTTGTTTTCAGAGCGAGGTCGATTGCTTTTAAAATTATGTAGACCTGCATCCCTCCGTGGACAGAAGCCATAAGGAGGACTGGGAACAATTACCAGCTTGAATAGCATGTTCCTCTGTGAAGGGCAGAGCTCTGCCAGCTACTACCCTTGGATCTCACGGGGAAGGAGCACATGCAGTTCCCCTACGCCTACTTGTTTCCTTTCCCTTCAGTGCGACAGTTTCAACTGATTTTGATTACCCTGGCGCCAAATACATGAAAACATTTCATAGACATAATCATCCATCACTGTGAAAAAAGGAAAAATGCTTCATGTTCAGTGTGTTTATAAATACACTTAATGAAAAAAGGACAGCTCTAGTTTTCCGACAAATACACTGTTGTATTTTCCTCTCTACCGCTGACCAGATAGAGCAGTGTCTCAAAATTTCACAACTCTCTCGTGCCTTACCTCCTTTACTCTGACATTATGATAGAGCCTAACCAGGTCAAGAAGAGAAGAATGTCATATATGCTACTTCTTAAACCTTTGCCCAGTCAAGAAATGGGCTTCGATGTCAGAAAGAGGTAAGCGATACTAGGATTTGGAAGCAACTCTTCTTTCTACTCAATTTCAGAGAACAATAGTGTAGGAGAACTATTTTTCAGTAAACTTATTTCATATGAAGTATTTAGTGCAACTCTAGAGAGGGTGGGGGAGGTTAGGAAGGTACAAGGTTGTCATCCTTATCATGTGTTATACAAGTGCTAAAATGAAAGTCTAAATTTGTGTTTTTGGGTGCAAATGTAATTTCTGATTCCTGGAAGGGGGGTAATGAGTTCTAAAAGTCTAAATCTATTATGATCAGTCTTTGTAAAATTAAAATGAAGCAAGTTTTAACTCATTTGTCTTTTTTGGACAAGCTTTATCCTTTGAAGAAATCAAAACTAACCAAATGTATTTATAGTTCTTTGAATATCTCCAGATATTTTCTCTGGCTACAATCAATTTATACTAATTTTCAGCCTAAGAGCATGAAATATTCCACAACCAAAGAAAATGCATTTTTGTTTTCCTTTTCAGCAAACTTCATATTCTCTAATGTGTTGAATATTTGCATTAATATTTGACTAACAAACATGGTTAGACTGAATCTCCTTTCTTTCTTGCAGGTTATTCATGCAAAACCTAATACCACCTGAATCACAAAGAACACTGTAAAAAAGAAAAAGTCGCACATTCAAATATTCAAACTCATGTAAGGGCACCCTTCATTTAAGCTGTAGCAAAGAAATCATCCAAGGGATCTTTTCAGGCTGTTATCATAAAGTAACGAAAGACTGGAAGCTGTGGTTTTATTTATTTAAGAACCTTTTAAATCTTCCAGAAGAAAAAAATGCAGAAAAAAGAATGTATTCTGTGTGTCATTTTCATTTGCTGTAGCAAACCTTCGGAAGTAAAGTAGTGCTCTGTTGCTACAGTGGACTAATAGTATCATCTTGCTTAAAACATTATCTCTGTTCCTAGTAGGCCTCATTTGCTTTCCCATCCCAGTTCTTGGTTCTATGTGATTTTCAAGTATATTCCCACTATGAGTCAGATACCATTCTTGAAAAAAGGACAGAGAGAATTCAATGAAGAGTATTTATCACCATATCTGGGCCATAGCCAGTGCTTAATAAATTTACACATTGACTTCCCTTGACTTGTTTGAGCTATAAGCATAATTTGAAAAATGCTCTTTCATTTGTGAAGTAAGCTGTGATGCAAATAATATTTATTGCATTCAGCTAAAAGATTCTGGAAAATTTTCTTGAGATGGTGACACTCCCACCAAATTCTCTCTCAGGTGATCTTCCCTAAACTTGTCCCTCTTTTCTCTTTTCCCTTAGTGACTCCTTGGTGAACCAATTCAATTCAACATTGTTTTATTCTATTAAATTCCTTTCCTCCTTATCATATCACTGTTTGAGCTCAACCAAACCTAAGCCTTGGATCACTTCCATTCATCATCTTGATGCCTTCACACAAAACTGCTGAATGAAAGTGGAGAAAATCACTCAACCATTCTGATTGGAAACACTACAAATTTATATTACATAACCTCAACTAGGAAATCACTGATACTAAGCAATCTTCATACACCCCTTACCATCTCACCATTCTACTCTCCACAGTGGTTCTTCTAAACTTTTTATCATTCCTCCTCAAACCCACCATGGCTCCCCTTCTCCCTACTCTCTCAGTTAACTTTGCCTCATTTACAGGAAAACACTGAGTCCATTCACAGAGAATGTTTCCCCTCTTTCTCATCTCTTATTGTTCAGGCACATTTCTGCCATTTTCTTCTTCTTCACCCCATTCTTACATGATGAAGTAACCTTTAATTATCAAGGTTAAGCCCTCTACTTGTCCAAGTGATTCCATTCCATTCCATCTCCTCTAACAGATTTTCTCCCTTCTATCACCCCCACTCTTTCAACTCATTTTCAGTCTTTCCCTCTCTACTGATTCATTTCCTGCTGTCAAAAAAACATGTCCATGTCTCCCTTATCCTGAAAAAAAACTTTTCTTGATACTTCCATCACTGCTGTTTTCCTGTTTTTCTTCTATCTTTTGTTACTAAACCCCTTAAAAAAACTCACCATCTCCACTACTCTCTTATTCTATTGTTAACTCTTTACAAACTGGTTACTGGCCTTATCATTCCATCAAAATTACTGTCTCTAATTTTACTTTTGTTCTATGGTCTTTTCTTAATTCTCATTCTCCTTAGCTGCTCTGCAGCCTTTGACATTGCTGATTACATTTCCTTCCCTGATACTCATCTTTCTAGTTTTTTGGACTACCATACTCTTCTGTTTTTTTCTCCTACTATTTGATCGATTTTTTCTCTGTCTTTGTTGCTGAATCGACTTCTAGATCATGCTCTGACTACAAATGTCATCAGATTTCTATCCTGAGTGCTCTTCTATTTTCCCTTTATGCTACTTCACCTGGTCATCTCATCAGCAACCTTGAATTTAATTACCATCATTTGTGCTGATAATTCTCAAATCTATCATTTATGCCCCAATCTCTCTGCCAACCTTCAGTATCACATCTACAAATGCCTTTCAGACATCTCAAACTAGATGTCTTTCAAACTAGTGTTCTTTCTCTCTAAACTCTACCCCCATCCTACCTTCTCTATTGCTGTAGAGAGCAACACAATCCTCCCAATTTTTGGCTAGCAACCTAGAAATCATACTGGATTCCTTACTATCTCTTAACCACCACATCATCCCATATTCAAACAGTTATCAAGGTTTGCTGGTTTCAACTTCCCAACATCTTCTAAATATATACCTTTTTTTCTTTGACATGGTCACCACTCTAGTGCAGGCCCTCATCACTTAATCCTTTGAATACTGTAATAACCTGCTCTTGGGTCTGCCTACCTTAAGTCTCTCCCCACTCCAATTCATCCCCCCATTAAGCCACTAAAGTAATTTTCCCAAAACAGAAGTCTGATCAGATCATGTCACACCCTCAATAAACTAATGGTTTCTTATTACCTCTAAGCAATGTTCCATTTGGTGTTCAAAGTCCTTTATATACTATCCCCTTCCTAAATTTCTAAATCTTCTTACAGCTTACTCCTCAAAATGTATTCTTCCATTCTAGATGTTCCACAAACAAAACACTCCATCTCTTGTTTCCAGGTATTCTCTCTGACTGTCCCCCCATACCTCTCCCTCCTCCTCTCTGACTTATGTTCCCTAGCTTCTTTAAATTCCAAGTTCCTAGGTCTTTTGAGAAGCTTTCTCCAATTTCTCTTAATTCTGGTGCTTTGCCTTTCTTAATTATTTCCTATTTCATCTGCATATAGCTTGCTTTACATATATATACATACACACATATGTTGCAGATTCCCTATTGTTTTTTAGGTTTTTGCAAGGCAAATGGGGTTAAGTGGCATGCCCAAGGCCACACAGCTAGGTAATTACTAAGTTTCTGAGACCAGATTTGAACTCAGGTACTCCTGACTCCAAGGCCCATGCTTTATCTACTGCACCACCTAGCCACCCCTAAATTCCCTACTGAGGGTTTTTTTTAAGGTCAGACTCTGTCTTTTACCTCTTTTTTTTGTCTTAGATTGCACAGTACTTGTCACCTAGTAGATACTTACTAAATATTTGTTGAATTGAATGGAATAGTTGACATCATAGAGAAATCAGTTATTTGATTTTTGCTCTATTTTTCTTTAAAATAGAGCAAAAATCAAATAACTGATTTTTCTTTTCTCTGAAAATAAAAATAGCCTTTATATTGGAAATGATCAAATAAAAAAGATTAATGGGAATTGATACTCCTGATAAGAGGGCAGCTAGTAAAAAAAAATCTCTAGCTACCCTTGATAAACTCAAATTACCAACTCAAGTGAATGATATCCCTGGGTTCTGAAAGCACTTGCATATGTAATGGTTCATCCACTGTCAAAAGTATTTGAAATATCATTGGAAATAGAGAAAGTACAACAAGATTGGAAAAGGGCAAATGCATTCCTAATTTTCAAAAAAAAAACAGAGAACTGCATCTGAAAACTATAGGCCAGTGAGTTTGACTTCAATTAATAAAAAAAATTCTAGAAAGTATCATTAAAGAGGTGATTGATGAACTTAGTAAAGGAAAAATAGTTGAAAAAAGTCAGAATGTCTTTATCAAGACTACAACTCATTTTCTTTTCATAAAGGTTTACCTAGATGTTATCAAGCCTTTAAAGTAAGTATCATGAAGAAAGTCAGAGATAGATTAGACAATAATAAAATTAGATATATTTATAAATGACTGTAAATACAGACTTGAGTGATTTTAAAATAATTTATTATTTGCATATTTCCTGGTCTACAGCAGAGTACCCCAAGAATCTGTATTTCAAAGGTACAAATCTGTGTTTTGTAACAATTTTATTAACGAATTATATAAAGATATAATTACTATGTTTTTTTAATATCAGAAAATATGCAGATGATATGAAGGTCAGAGGAAACAAAATCTGGGATTCAAAATGAATTAGACCAATGGGCTGAATCAAAGAATAAATTCAATGAGAATAAATGTAAAATCCTTAACTGGTAAAAAAAAAGATCACTTTTTGAAATATAAGATGGAAGAGGCTGGTTACATAACAGTTATTCTGAAAAAAAGGGGGTTTAGTTGATTATGAAATTAACGTGGGGCAGGCAGCTAGATGGAGCAATGTATATATTGTTATGTCTGGAGTAAGGAAGACTCCTCTTCCTCTTCAGATCTGACCTCAGATACTTACTTGTTATGTGACCCTACACAAATCACGTAACCTTGCTAGCCTCATTTTCTGCATCTGCAAAATGATCTGAAGAAGGAAATGCAAACTATAATACTTTGCTAAAAAAAAGACTCAGAAATGACTGAAAATGACTGAACAATAATATGAATCAGCAAACGTGATATAATAGTCAAAAAAGACAAATGCTTTGGTTACATCAAGAATGGTATAAATACTTAGTATAGTGAAATACTAGTTCTATAGTACTTTGTTTTTGCCAGTATTTATCTGGGGTATAGCATTCAATTCCAAGCACCAGAGTTCAAAGGACATGCCAAATGGTGAGCAACTGAGATAAGGCTTGAGTCTAGGAAATTAAGATTTTTAGAAGAAACTGGACATTTTACCTTGGTTAAAAAGAAGATTCATGAGGGAAAAGAAACAGAGCGGAATAGTTGACAGAGCCTTGGATGGGCTTGGAGTCAGGAAGACAGACTCAAATAGCCGTTCAAAACCTCAAATCCTGCTTCAGAACCTCACTCTCTAGGCAAGTTATTCAATCTTTGGTGCCTCAATTTCCTTAATTAGAAAATGAAGGATTTGTGTCTGTGGACTCTAAGATCACTTCCAACTATAAACCTGTGATCCTATGCCATGCTAGTTAGCTTCAGATATTTGAAAGACTGTAATAGAGAGAAGGAATTCAATTTGTTTAATATGGTCAATAAGGGCTCAATGAAGATCAATAGGAGAATGTTTTAAGGAGATCAATTTAAGTTTTAAGTGGGAAAAAAAACTTCCTAACAATTAAAATTCGGGTACCTTAGAAAATGATGGATGTCTCCTCCATAAAGATATTTGATCATTTGTTTGGGATGGTTATGGAATTTATTTTGGGTAAGGATCAGGTTCTTTGTCCACTGAGGACATAAGGCTCTTTACAACTCTCTAATTATGTAATTAAATCTATCCCTGCTCTTTCTTCTGCAGTCTTAAATCACTAACTACTTATTAGATATTTTGATAAAGATAACCTTTAGGCATCTCAAACTCATCATATCAAGAAGAGAACTCATTAACCTCCCCCACACACACACACATTCCCCCCAGAACAAAACAAAACAAAATAAAACAAAACTCAGTTTTAAGCATTCCTCTTCTGTTCAGGGCGCCATCATTTTTCAGTCTTCCCAGTTTCACAGTCTACAAATCATCCTTGACTTTTCTTTGACATCACTTTCTTTCACCCTATTTATTCTTTTTGTTTATTTGTTTATGCAAAGCAATTGGGATTAAATGACTTGCCCAAAGTTACACCATTACACCTTACTCTTCAAAATATATTCTTCCATCTTACATGCTCCACAAACAAAAAACTCCATCTCTTGGTTCCAGGTATTCTGGATTTGAACTCAGGTCCTCCTGACTCCGGGGCTGGTGCTCAATCTACTGTGCCACCTAGCTGCTCCCACCCTCTTCAAACTGTCAAATCTTACACATTTTGTCTCCATGCCATTTATTGTATTTTCCTCTTCCTTTATACTCACATAGCCACCTTCCTAGTTCAAGTCATGATCACTTCTCACCATGAATATTTTTTAATTATAATTTCTTTTTATTTAATTTGCAAACAATTATGTCTCATCCTCCAATCTCAATTTTACCCACTGAAAAAGAAAAGATAAACAAAATCTTTGTATAAGTTATTTTTATCAAGAACAATGAATTCTTATATTGACTATATTAAAAATGTAGATATAGGGGCAGCTAGGTGGCACAGTGGATAGAGCACCGGACCTGGAGTCAGGAGTACCTGAGTTCAAATCTGGCCTCAGACACTTAATAATTACCTAGCTGTGTGGTCTTGGGCAAGCCACTTAACCCCATTTGCCTTGCAAAAAAAATGTAGATATAAATCTGTGTATTTCATTTATCATATCTCTGTGGATATGTGGAAGGTAGAAAATATTCTTCCTATTTGGTCTTATGGAAATATTATTGCTTATTGTATTGATTACAATACTTTGGTTTTTCAAAGTTGTTCATTTTTATAATGTCAATATCAAAAGTCTCTTGTTTCTACTCACTGAATTCTGTATTGTTTTATATAAATCTTCCAGGTTTTTCTAAAATCATCCCCTTTGTTATTTCTTGCAGCAGAATAATTCACATAACATTTATTCATTCATGCTTTCATGCCCTAAGTTTCCAGTTCTCTTCTATCACAAAAAAAAAAAAACACTCAAATACATTTTGTTAATGCAAAGGACCCTTTCCTCCTTCTTTGATTTCCCTGGAAAATAGACCTAATAGTATTATCACTAGCTCAAAATGAATGCATTATTTAGTAATTCTGAAGATCTAATTCTAAATTGCTTTCCAGAATTTCTATACAAATTTATATCCTCATCAACAATGCATTAATATGCCCAATTTCCTCCTTTGGTACCATAACAATCAAACTATTAAAAGATTACTATATAGAACTAAAAAAAATTCATCTGTAGGAACAAAAGGTCAAGAATTTCAAGGTAAATAGTGAAAAAACTGAGAAGGGACTTGCAGGAGTAAATCTCAAACCATACTATAAAACAGTAGTAATCAAAATGATTTGTTACTGTTTTTTTTTTAACAAATGTAGGTTAATTACTGGAATAGATTTGGTACATAATGTAAAAAAGCAAACAAACCTAGTCATCTTGTGTTCATTAAGCTCAAAGTGCCAAGTTATTGAGATAAGAATTCACTCTTTCACTAAAAATTCCTGGAAATCTGGAAAATAGTTTCACTTGGAATATTGCTATAACATAATTGTTCTAGATCTAAAATGTATCTCCTCTGCAGTCAATCTTCCAGAATATTGGAAAATTTATAATCCCAAAAAACAATTCTAATCATGTCTCTACCCTGTTCAATGAGTTCCAGCAATTCCTTACTCCAAGTCAAAGTCATTTTGTCAAAGTCCTTCACAACCCCTTTCCAACACACTTTTCTAATCTTATAAAGTTTTCCCCTATAGGTCAGTTATATACCATTTCTTACTATTCCTTTCTTTCTTATTTTCCTATTGTATCTCACACCAAATACTCCATTAACTGTTTTTCAAAATTGGTAATCCTCCATTCCTGAATACACTGCCTCATGACCTCCACTTCTTAGAATCTCTATTTTATTGTATTTCAAATTGAGTCACCTTCTACATGGACCTTTCTATAATCCCCTTATCTGTGTGCCTTCCCAAAATTTTCTTACATTCATTTTGTATATGTTCATTTATGTAAATCTTGTCTCCCTGTTTATTGTTCTTATTCTCTTTCTTTGCTCAGTACCTAGAATATTTTATATCAGAATGTAAAAATTTCATCTTCATAAAATTTCCTCTAATTACTTGTTTGTATTTGTCTTTGTTATCTCTCTTTACTCCCATGTTTGCATTTCAAAGTTTGTACTCATTTTTTATCTTTTCAACAGTAATGGCTTAAATTACTCTGTTTCACTAAAGGTCTATTTTCTCTCCTGTATGATTAAATTCAGTTCTTATTAGGTAAGTTTTTCTTATATATAAGCATCTATCTTTGGTCTTTTGGAATATAGTTTATATTCCTTTAAAGTGATAGCTATAAAATCTTATGTGAATATGCTTAGGATTCCTTGGTGCTTAAACTCCTTTATTTCTGGAAGCTGTAAACAGTATTTTTTCCAAACTGGAATTTTCAACTTTTAGCTTTGATATTCTTCAAGATATTCATTTGGTACTAACTTGATAGAGTGATTATAAATTCTGTCTATTATCACTTTCTCCTCCTGTTCTAATATATTTGGAGAGTTTTCTTTCTTTCATGATTTCTTTAAATGAAAAAAAAAGGTTGTTTGTTTATGCTATTGTTGTTTAGAAGAGGGAGGCATGATTTTCAGTAGTTCAACGATTTTTTAAATCTCTCTTTTAACTAATTTTAATTTCCCCCTCAGTAATTTTTATTAGGAGGCACTCTACATTTTTTTCTATTTTTTTACAATCTTTTGAGTTTTGATATTTCTTGTTTATGGAATAATGAACTTCTAGTTGATGTTTCTAAGATATCTTTCTGCTACTTAGATAAAGTTTTATATCTTTTGTTTTAAACAATTTTTGTCTCAATTCTTTCATCCAAAACTTATTTCCTTTCAATTTTTTTGCTATCTCATCTGTTTTTTGTTAATTTAAACTCTTGATTCATTTATTCTAGGAATCATAAGCAAACTCTTCCCCATGTTGCAAAACAGTTTCAAAATGGCACATTAAATTTGTGGCAATATTGAAAAACTACAATGGTCAAGGCAACATTATTTGGACTTTGTATGGAATAAATTGTCTTAAGAAGGAGATTATGGATCTCTCTTTGCTGGCAATGGGTTCAAGACTGTTGATTTATCCATAAGTGAATTCAGGTTGCAAACTTGGATTGTAGGGCCAGGGTGAGAAGGAACACAAGGGCTTAGTGATAGCAGTAGGAAGCCTAATCACAGTTTCAGGAGGGAAAAGAGTGCTTGTGATCTCTCTCTCTCTGTCTCTCTCTCTCTCTCTCTCTCTCTCTCTCTCTCTCTCTCTCTGTCTCTCTCTGTCTCTCTGTCTCTCTGTCTCTCTCTCTCTCTCTCTCTTTCTCTCTCTCTCTCACACACACATACACAAACACACACACAAACACACACACATGTGCACACACACACACACACACACACACACACACACACACAAACATACCCCACAGTATAATGCAGACTCAGAGAGTAAAGCTAAAAATTTATAGATACCCCCCCCCCAAAAAAACTATCCCTGCAAAGAGCTGCACAGAAATCTAAGCTTGGAATAGTGATCCTTCCACTTCAGAAGCAGAGCTCCACTTTAACATTAAATTAAATTCCAGGAAAGAGACTGCAAAAATGAGCAAGCAAAATAAAAATACCCGACCATAGAAAGTTACTATGGTGACAGGCAAGATCAAAATTCAAACTCAGAAAAAGACAGCACTATTAAAACTTCTACATCAAAAGTCACAAAGACAAATACAGAATGGTTTCAGTTCTCCAAAAAAATACTTGGAAGGGCCCAAAAAAAGTGTTTAAAAATTAAATAACAATGATAGATTAAAAATTCAAAAAAAGAAATGGGAGTCATGCAAGAAAATCATGAAAAAGTAATTCTAGGAAAATAGACACAAAAATTTACTGAAGGAAATAACATTTTAAAAAACAAAATAAATCAAATAGTAAAAGAGGCATGAAAATCCACTGAAGAAAATAATGCTTTAAAAAATGGAATTGGATAATTGACAGAAGATGTACAAAAATTAACTGAATGCAAGAACTCCTTAAAAACAGAATCAGCCAAATTGAGTGGGGCTGGGGAAGATGCAGAGAAAATCATTGAAGAGAACTTTTTAAAGACATTTTTAAAATTATCTATAGTCATATGAAAAAAATGCTCTAAGTCATTATTGATTAGAAAAATTCAAATTAAGACAACTCTGAGGTACTACCTGACACACATTAGATTAGCTAAAATGCCAAAAAAAAAAAAAAAAAGAGAAACTCATCAATGCTGGAGGGATCTGGAATACCAATGCATTATTGGTGGAGATAGGAACTGATTCAACCATTCTGGAGAACAATTTAAAATTATGTCCAAAGGGCAATAAAACTGTGTGTGTGTGTGTGTGTGTGTGTGTGTGTGTGTGTGTGTGTGTGTGTGTGTGTCCCAAAGAGACCACAAAAAAGGGAAAATAGACCCACATGTACAATATATTTATATCAGTTCTTTTTAGTGGCAAAGAGTTGGAAAATGAGATGATAGCCATCATTTGAAAAAATGGCTGAACAAATTATGGTATATGAATGTGATGGAGTACCATTCTGTAAGAAATCATGAGCCAGTAGACTTCAGAGAAGTCTAAACACACTTGAATGAACTGATACTTAATGAATTGAGGAGAACCAGGATTATAGTGTACACATTAACAGCAACATTGTATGATGATCAATTATTATGAATTTAGCTCTTCTCAACAATTCAGTGATCAAGGATAATTCTAAAAGACTTGAGATGGAAAATGCCACCCACATCCAGAGAAAAATATATAGAATCTGAATGCAAACTAAAGAATACAATTTTCACTTTGGAAAACTTGTTTTATGTTTTTTTCCTTGCTGTTTTTTCCCTATTTAGTTCTGCTTCTTCTTTCACAAAATAATATGGAAAAAATAAAATAAAAAAAATCTCTCCACAATTATATATAGACAATTAAATTTCATTTTTAATTTTTTGTATTTTAATTAATTGAATTACTTTCTAATTACATGGATAGGTAGTCTCAACATCCATCCTTTTACATTTCTTTGAATTCCTCATCTTTCTACTACTCTTCATTCCCTCCCTCCTCCCCATGTATCCTATCTGATCATTGTGTATTATTCCAGTGATAAGTTGCTGTAGTCTTTTTGCTGAAATTTTATTTAAAATTTTCACATCACCATTCATTGAGAAATTGGTCTATCATTTCCTTTCCCTTCTTCATCTATTTTTTAAATGTTTTTTATCGAATTGGAAATTTTTTGTTCATTAAAAGTTTGATAGGATTCACTTATCAACCTACCTGGCCCTGAGATTTTTTTCTGAGGGAATTCATTGATATTTCTTTTTATGAAATGGAGTTAAGTATTTTATTTCCTCTTCAATTAATCTAGGCAATTCTCATTTTTGTAAATATTTATCTATTTCACTTAGATTGTCAAATTTATTAACATACTGTCAAATGAAATAGCTCCATATTATTACTCTGATTTCCTCTTCACTGCTGGTGATTTCACCCTTTTCATTTTTGTTACTGGTAATTTGGTGTTTTTCATTCTTTTTTAAATCAGATTAACCAACAGTTTAGTAATTTTTTTTCATAAAATCAACTCTTAGTTTTATTTGTTAATTCAATATTTTTCTTACTTTCTTTTTTTAGGGTTTTTTTTCAAGGCAATGGGGTTAAGTGGCTTGCCCAAGGCCCAACAGCTAGGTAATAATTAAGTGTCTGAGACCAGATTTGAACTCAGGTACTCCTGACTCCATGGCCAGTGCTCTATCCACTGCACCACCTAGTCGCCCCATTCTTACTTTCAATTTTATTAATTTCTTTTATTTTCAGAATTTCTAATTTGGTATTATATTGGACACTTTTGGTTTGTTCTTTTCCTAGCTCTTTTAGTTGCATGCCCCATTCATTGATACCTTCTTTATCTAATCTATTAATGCAAATATGTAGAAGGAAAAATAATTCCCCTTAATAACTGCTTTGATTGCATTTCACAAGTTTTTGTCACATCACTATAATTATCTTGGAAGAAATTGTTGATTATTTCTATGATGTGCTTTTTGATTCACTCATTCTTTAATATTAGAATATTTAGTTTATAATGAATGTTTAGTTTATCTTTCCATGGTCCTTTATTACATATAAATTTTAGGGTATCATAATCTTAAAATAATGCATTCATACTTCCACTTTTGTGAGGTAGAAGTGAGGTTTTTATACCCTAATTAATGGTCAAAAAAATTTTTAAAGTTTACCCAATTACATATAAAGACAATTAATATTCATTTTTTTAATTTGAATTCCAAATATTTTCTCACTCTCCATCACTTCTTCCTTCTCCAAAAAGGTAAGGAGGATGATATAGGTTATAAATATTCAATCATGAAAACCACATTATCATATTGATGATGTTGTGGAAAAAAGACACAGACCCAAAGGAAAAAAATAAAAACAAGGAAAGAATACAGAAAGTGAAAAACAGAATTATTTAATCCTCACTCACGATCCACCAGTTATTTCTCTAGGGTACATAATGTTTTTCATCATAGGTCCTTTGGAATTGTCTTGGATCATAGCACTGATGAGAAAACTAAGTTATTCATAATGGAGAAAGGGGGGGAGACATAATGGATCAGCTTACAATATCATTCTGTCATTTTGCTTTTTATCAGTTCATATAGGTCTTTCATGTTTTTTTGAGAGCATCCTGCTCATCATTTTTTCCAGTAGTACAGCAATATTATTCTATCACAATCATATACAGTAATTAGCCAGTCATTCCCCAGCTGACATACATCCACTTAATTTCCAATTATTGGTCTTGTGTGAAGGAGTTACTGTAAATATTTTTGTTACTATATTTTCCACTTTTTTTCCTATTTCTTTAGCAGTGCTTTTTGTATCACCTTTTATGTCTAAACCATGACCCTATTTTGACCTTATCTTAGTAAAACAGTGTGAGATATTAGTCCTATAGTATCTACCACAACAAACAGTTTTGACGATTAATGTTTTATAATACAGTTTGAGATCTACTATGACTAGGTCATCTTTCTATATAACTGCTTTCAATATTCTTGGACTTTTTTCTTCTAAATGAATTTTGATAAGATTTTTCTATTGACATAAAGCAATCTTTTGATAGTATGATCAGTATGGTGCTGAATAAGTAAATTAACATAAGAAGAATTATCGTTTTTATTATATTGACTCTGCCTACCTATGAGCAATTCATCTTTATTTTCCCCATTTGGCTTAATGTACTTGACTCCTAAGTATGTTATGTTTTCTCTACAGCCATTTTAAAAGAAATCTCTCATTTGCTCCTGGATATTTGTTGTAATATTTAGAAATGTTGGTGATTTAAGTGGAGTTATTTTCTAGTCTTACTAAAATTGTTAACTATTTTAAATTAGTTTTTAGTTGATCATTTAGGATTCTCGAAATATACCATCATATCTTCTATAACAAGTGATTTTTTCCCTCATCAATTATTCTAATTCCTTCCATTTCTTTTACAATTACCACTTCTAATACCATATTTAATAAAGTTGTAATAATGGACATATTTGCTTTATGCCTGATCTTACTGGGAAGATTTTTTAGCTTATCTGCATTACAGATAATGATGGTCTTAGATAAACACTATTTATCATTTTAAGGAAAACATTTTTTCCTATACTTTTTTGGTGTTTTTAAAAATGGGTATTGTATTAAATACTTTTTCTGAATCTACTGAGATAACTGATTTCTGTCAGTTTTGTTTTTGATATGGTTAATTATGCCGATAGTTTTGCTACTATTGAAGCAATTCTGGTATAAATTCTGTGTCATAATGTATGATTCTTGTGCTACATTGTTACAAACTCCTTACTAGCTTTTTTAAAATATTTGTTTCAATACTCTTTAAAATTGGACTATATTTTCTTTTTTGTTTTAACTTTTATTGGTTTAGGTATGAGCAACACATTTGTGTCATAAAAGGGATTTAGTAGGACTCCACTATTTTTCAAAAAAATTTTTTAACAATGAATTAATTCTTCTTTTAAGTTTGGTAGAATTCACTTGTGAATCCATTTGGTCCTGGGATTTTTTTCTTAGGGAGTTCATTAATGGCTTGTTCAATTTAGTCTTCTAAGATAGATTTATTTAGGTATTTAATTTTCACTTCATCTGAAAATATGATTCATCTGAAAATTTATATATTTATATATTTGTAAATACTTATCCATAAATTTATTATCAGATATATGGCATATAATTGAGCAAAAAACCTAGAAAACAAATTCAGGGAGATAATTTAATAATTACAGAACTGCCTGAAGGCCATGATCAAAAATAAATAGAGTCTAGACATCATCTTTCAAGAAATTATCAAGGTAAGGAGCCAATGTGTCAGAGAGAAGTCAAAAGTCTCTAAATTCTCTTGAATTTCCCTCAAAAACAACTTTAATCAAGCTTCTAAATGGATTCTGGAATAACAGACACCCTCCTCCCAAAAAATACAATGGAGCAATTACCAAAAAGTTCTATCTCAGGTGGACTGAGTGTATGTCCAGTATCAGGGAACTGAAACCTAGAGCATAAGCAAGGGGATGGAGAAGACTAGCCAGAGGTTTGGGTCATAGGAGAGATCTGAAGCAACAGCCCTTAGAGCTCAACAGGTCAATGGTAGAGCAGGCCAGGTGTAAGGGCTCCAAAACAGGTTCCCTAGACCACCTGTTCACCTGTTATAACTGGCTGACAGTAAGTCACTAGTGTTCCCAAGTCAGGTCTTAGCCCCAGTGAGCAGGCCTTAAGGGTTCTCAGCAAGGAAGGTCTGTGAGCCAACAAAAATTGACTAAAAATTAATCCTTTAAATATATAGTTCATCAAATGAAAGAGAAGATGCAAAGCTAACTGAATAAATTAATTACCTGAATAAATATGCAAGGGAAAGTGTAGACTGGTGATTCTAAAGAAATTGAGAATTGTCAAGCAAAATAAAAAATGAGAAAAAAAGTGAAAAAAGGTAATATATCTCATAGAAAAACAGCTGACATGGAACTGCCATGGAAAACAGATTCAGGAGAGATAATTGTAGAACTATTGGACTACCAGAAAGTCATGATAAAAAAGAAACTCTGGACAACATCTTTCAAGAAATCATCAAGGAAAACTGTCCTTATATCCGAGAACCAAAGGATTAAATGTCAATGAAAGACACTACAGATTACCTCCTGAAAGGGATCTCAAAATGAAAATGCCAAGGATTATTGTAGTCAAATTCCAGAATGATCAAATCAAAGAGAAAACCCTGCAGGCAATCAAAAAGAAGCAATTCAAATACTAAGGAGCCACAGTCAGAATTATACAGAACTTGGCAGCATCTACATTAAAGGAACAAAGATGGAATGTGATATTCCAGAGAGCAAAAGAGTTTTGATTACAACCAAGAATCAACTTCTCTGAAAAACTGAACATATACTTTCAGAGGAAAATATGTACATTTAATGAAATAGGTGACTTTCAAATTTTCCTGATGGAAAAAATGAGAACTGAACATAAAATTTGATTTTCAAACATATGATTCAATAGAGACATTAAAAAGTAAACAGGGGAAAATACAAAAGAATATTATTCAATAAGATTAAACTGAATATATCCCTACATGGGAGAATAATATTCCAAACTCTTGAAAATTGTATCTCTATTAGGGGGAATATACTCAGACTGAAGGTGTGGACATAAGTTGATTTTGATGGAATGATTTTCTTTTTTGGTTTTTGCAAGGTAATAGGTTAAGTGACTTGCCCAAGGTCACACAGCTAGGTAATTATTGAGTGTCTGAGTTCATATTTGAGCTCAGGTCCTCCTGACTCCAGGGTAGGTGCTCTATCCACTGCACCACCTAGCTGCCCCATGACGAAATGATTTAAAAATAAATTGAGACATTAAAACCAAGAGATTATACTGGGACAGGAGAAAGGGGGAGACATAATGGGGTAGATTATATCACATGAAGAATCACAAAAGACCTATTATAGTAAAGGAAAAGGAGGCAGGAGTTGAGAATTGCTTGAATCTTACTTTCATTGGATTTGACTCAAAGAGGAAATTGAATAACACAGGCACTCAGGTTTAGAAATTTGTCTTACCCTTCAGGTATCAGGAGAGGAAAGAGGAAGAAGGGAAGGAGGAACTAATAGAAGGGATGTAAGGAAGGAAGGAAAAAGAAAAAGGGTATAGGGGAAAGAAAAGGAAGGGGACTGACCAAAGAGGGCAAATTGGAGGAGTTATTCAGAGGCAAACCACTGGTGAGGAGGAATAAGGTGAAAAGGAGAACTAAAAGTACAAATGGAGTGGAATTAGAATGGAACATAATAAAGTGTTAATAACTATAACTGTCAAAGGAATAACTCTCCCATAAAACATAAGCAAATAGCAGAATAGATGAAATACCAGAATCTTAAAATATGTTGTTTACAAGAAACATATTTGAAGTAGAGATATACATGTATGGTAAAGATTTTTTTTTAAAAAAAGCAGAGGAAGCAATCTATATCTTAGCCAAAGCAATTTCAAAAACAGATCTCATTATAAGAGATGAGGGGAAAAAAAACTACATCTTCTTAAATGGTAACATAGGCAATGAAGTAATATCAATACTAAACATATATGCACCAAGAGGTACAACATTCAACTTATAAGAGGAGTAACTACATGAGT
This sequence comes from Macrotis lagotis, assembly GCF_037893015.1. NCBI lineage: Eukaryota > Metazoa > Chordata > Mammalia > Peramelemorphia > Peramelidae > Macrotis > Macrotis lagotis. The sequence continues at coordinate 504,927,088 of NC_133658.1, forward strand.
TACAGGAAGATTTAGGTAGCAAAACTCTATTGGGGGGGGACTTCAATCTTCCTCTCTCATAATTATAAATCTAACCATAAAATAAAAGAAAGAAGTTTAAAAAATGTCAATAGAATTTTAGAAAAGTGAGATAAGACTGACTTCTGGAGAAAATTTGGATGAGGATAGAAAGGAATCAATTGTTTTAGTGGTATTTAGCACCTACACAAAAAATAACCATTTATTAGGGCATAAAAAATCTCTTAATCAAATGTGGAAAGGAAGAAATATTAAAAACATAATTTTTCAGATTATGATGAAATATAGATCATATGTAATAAAGGGGCATGGAAAGATAGGCCAAAATTAATTGGAAATTAAATGATTTTAAAATGAGTGGCTCAAACAACAAATCACAAAAATAGTTAGCAATTTTGTCCTAGATAATGACAATAAAGAGGCAACATACCAAAATTGTGCAATGCAGTCAAAGCAATTATTTGGGGAAACTTTATCTCTCTAAATTCTTGCATGAATAAAATAGAGAAAGAAAAGAGCAATGAATTGGGCATGTAACTAAAAAAGCTAGTAAAAGAACAAATTAAAAATCTACAATTAAATACCAAATTAGAAATTTTTTAAATCAGAAAGATTAAAAAAACCAAAAGTAAGAAAAGTTGGTTTTATGAAAAAAAAACAACGAAGCATAAATTTTTGGTTAATTTGATTTAAAAAAAGAAAAAAAATCAAAAATGAAGAGGGGTGAATTCACCACCAATAAGGAAGAAATTAAAGTATTATTTTGAAGTTATATTGGCCAACTGTATGCCAATAAATTGACAATCCAAGTGAAATGGATGGATATTTACAAAAATATAAATTGCCTGGATTAACAGAAGGGGAATTAAATACTTAAATAATCCCATTTCGGAAAAAGAACAAGTTATCAATAAAGTCCTAAAGAAAAAAAAAACTACTGGACCAGATGCATTGACAAATGAATTCTACCAAAAATTTAAAGAAAAATTAATTTCAATTCTACATAAACTATTTGGAAAATAGATGAAGTTCTAACAAATTCCTTCTATGATACAAATATGATGCTAATATCTAAACCAGGAAGAGTCAAAAGAAAGAAAAAGAATTATAGACCAATTTCCCTAATAAGTATTGATGCAAAAATGTTAAATAAAATATTAACAAAGTGATTTCAGCAAGTTATCACTGGAATAATACACTCTGAGCAGGTAAAATTTATACCAGGAATGTAGGACTACTTAAATATTAGGAAAACTATCAAAATATTCTACCATATCAATAACAAGTCTAACAGATATAATATTTTTGTTAATATTTTTTATTTTCTTCTCTTTATTTTTTATTTATTACACATTACTAAAATATTCTTGTTGTAATAATCCTCTTCCTCTCACAAAAATAGAAAACCTCATGAGAAATAAGGGTGAAAGAAAGAGGAAATAAATGTTCTTCAGTTTGTGTTCAGATACCATAAACTCTGTCTCAGGTGGATCACATTCCTTATCATAAGTCCATAGAAAAGCTACTTCCATATTTTTCCACAGTTGCTGATTGCAATTCCCTCCATTCATCCCTCCCCACTACCATTTATTATATTTTTCTCTCACCTTTCACTCTGTCCCTCTTCAAAACTGTGCTGTGGAGCAGCCAAGTGGTACAACAGACAGAACACTGGCTCTGGGGCTGAGTCCCCAAGCCTACATCCCCCACCAGAGACCCAGAAACCACCAATCCCCGTGGCTCAGGCAGGTCACCCAATCCCACCACCTTACAAAAAAGGAAAAGGAAAACGTGCTACGTCTGACTATTCTGTCCCATGATCTACCTTCTCTATTAACACCTACATCCCCCACTTCCCCCCATCCCCTTTCTCCCATTCCTTTTCTCTCCTTTTTCTTCTAGATTTCTATATCCTAATTAAGTATATATGTTTTTTTCTCTCTGAGACATTTCTGATGAGAATGCAGGCTTCCTCAATCTCCTTCACCTTCCCCCCTTCCATACCATTGTAAAAGCTATTTCATGACTCTTTTACTTTAAATATCTTGGTCTACTCTACCACTCCTTTCTCTTACTCCTAGTACATTTCCCTTTCATCAATTGACTTCATTTTTACATTATATTATACCTTCAAATTCAGCTCTCTCCTTGCCTTGTCTACATATGCTCCTTCTAATGGCTCTAATAAATGAGAAGGTTCATATGAATATTGTGAGTATTATTTTCCCATGGAGGAATACATGCAGTTCACCATTGTTAAATCCCTCATAATTTGCCCTTCCCATCCAAGCTCCCTATGCCTTTCTTGAGTCCTGTACTTGAAGATCAAACTTTCTGTTCAACTTTGGTCATTTCAACAGGAACATTTGAATTCCCCTGTTTCACTGAATGTCCATCTTTTCCCCTGGAAGAGGATGTTCAGTTTTACTGGGTAGTTGACTCTCACATTCGAAGCTCTTTTGCTTTCCAGAATATTATATTCCAAGCCCTGCAAGCCCTTAATGTAGATGTTGCTAAACTCTATGTTATCCTGACTGCAGTTTCACGATACTTGAATTGTTTCATTCTGGCTGCTTTTAATGTTTTCTCTTTTACTTTGGAGTTATATAACTTGGCTATATTCCTGAGGGTTATTTTTTTAAATCTTTTTCAGGAGGAGATCAGTGGATTCCTCTCAATTTCTATTTTGCCCTCCGCTTCTTAGAATATCAGGGCAATATTTTTTAAATTTATTTTTATTAAAGATATTATTTAAGTTTTATAATTTTCCCCCCAATCTTACTTCCCTACCCACACCCCCCCCATGGAAAGCAATCTGACAGACTTTACTGTGTTTCCATGTTGTACCTTGATCCAAATTGGGTGTGGTGAGAGAGAAATCAGATCCTTAAAGAAGAGACAAGAAGTCTAAGAGGTAACAAGATCAGACAATAAGATATCTATTTTTTTCTAAATTAAATGGAATAGTCCTTGAACTTTGTTCAAAATCCACAGCTCCTTATCTGGATACAGATGGCACTCTCCTTTGCAAATAGCCCCAAATTGTTCCAGATTGTTGCACTGATGGAATTAGAGAGTCCTTCAAGGTTGATCATCACTCCCATGTTGCTGTTGGGGTATACAGTGTTTTTTCTGGTTCTGCTCATCTCATTCAGAATCAGTTCATGCAAATCCCTCCAGGCTTCCCTAAAATCCCGTCCCTCCTGGTTTCTAATAGAACAATAGTGTTCATGACATACATATACCACAGTTTGCTAAACCATTCCCCAATTGAAGGACATTTACTTGATTTCAAATTCTTTGCCACCACAAACAGGGCTGCTATAAATATTTTTGTACAAATGTTTTTACCCTTTCTCATCATCTCTTCAGGATATAGACCCAGCAGTGATATTGCTGGGTCAAAGGGTATGCACATTTTTGTTGCCCTTTCAGCATAGTTCCAAAGAGCTCTCAAAAAGGGTTGGATGAGTTCATAGCTCTACCAACAGTGTAATAGTGTCCCAGATTTCCCACATCCCTTCCAACAATGATCACTATCCTTTCCTAGTCATACTGGCCAATCTGAGAGGTTTGAGGTGGTACCTCAGAGAAGCTTTCATTTCCATTTCTCTAATAATTAATGATTTAGAGCATTTTTTCATGACTATGGATTGCTTTGATCTCCTCATCTGTAAATTGCCTTTGCATATCCTTTGACCATTTGTCAATTGGGGAATGGATTTTTATTTTAAAAATATGACTCAGTTCTCTGTATATTTTAGAAATGAGTCCTCTGTCAGAATCATTAGTTGTAAAGATTGCTTCCCAATTTACTACATTTCTTTTGATCTTGGTTACATTGGTTTTATCTGTGCAAAAGCTTTCTAATTTAATGTAATCAAAATCATCTAATTGGTTTTTGGTGATGTTCTCTGACTCTTCCTTAGTCATAAACTGCTCCCCTTTCCATAGATCTGAGAGGTAAACAAGACCTTGATCTTCTAATTTGCTTATAGTATTGTTTTTTTGTCTAAGTCCTGTAACCATTTGGATCTTATCTTGGTAAAGGGTGTTAGGTATTGATCTAATCTAAGATTCTTCCATACTAACTTTCAATTATCCCAGCGGATTTTATCAAAGAGGGAGTTTTTATCCCAATGGCTGGACTCTTTCGATTTATCAAGCAGCAGATTACTATAATCATCTCCTGCTTCTACACCTAATCTATTCCACTGGTCCACCACTCTATTTCTTAGCCAATACCAAACAGTTTTGATGACTGATGCTTTATAATATAATTTTAGATAAGGTAGGGCTAAGCCGCCTTCTTTTGCACTTTTTTTCATTAAGCTCCTGGTAATTCTTGACTTTTTATTTCTCCATATGAATTTACTTACAATTTTTTCTAACTCATTAAAGTAATTTTTTGGAATTTTGATTGGTAGGGCACTAAACAGATAGTTTAGCTTTGGTAGAATTGTCATTTTTATTATATTACCTCTACCTATCCATGAGCAGTTGATATTTGCCCAGTTATTTAAATCTGATTTAATTTGTGTGAGAAGTGTTTTATAATTGTTTTCAAAAAGTTTCTGAGTCTGTCTTGGCAAATAGACTCCCAAGTATTTTATATTGTCTGAGGTTACTTTGAATGGGATTTCTCTTTCTAGCTCTTCCTGCTGTATCTTGCTAGACATATATAGAAAAGTTGAGGATTTGTGAGGTTTTATTTTATAACCTGCAATTTTGCTAAAAATTGCTAATTGTTTCCAGTAGTTTTTTGGATGATTTCTTGGGATTCTCTAGGTAGACCATCATGTCATCTAAAAAGACTTAGAGTTTTGTCTATTCCTTCCCAATTCTAATTCCTTCAGTTTCTTTTTCTTCTCTAATTGCTGATGCTAACATTTCTAATACAATACAGAATAGTAGTGGTTTCACCCCTGTTCTTAATTGGGAATGCCTCTAGCATCTCCCCATTGAATATAATGCTTGTTGATGGTTTCAGATAGATACTGCTAATTATTGTCAGGAACAGTCCATTTATTCCTACACTCTCTAATGTTTTTAGTAGGAATGGATGCTGTATTTTGTCAAAAGATTTTTCAGCATCTATTGATATGATCATATAATTTCTGATAGGTTTGTTGTTGATATAATTGAGTATACAAATGGTTTTCCTAATACTGTGCCAACCCTGTATTCCTGGAATAAATCCTACTTAATCATAATGTATTATCCTAGTGATAACTTGTTATAATCATTTTGCTAAGTTTTTATTTAAGATATTTGCATCTATATTCATCAGTGAAATAGGTCTATAATTTTCTTTCTCTGTTTTAACTCTTCCTGGTTTAGGTAACAGCACCATATTGGTTTCATAGAAAGAGTTAGGCAGAGTTCCATCTTTCCCTATTTTTCCAAAAGAGTTTATATAGAATTGGAACAAATTGTTCCTTAAATGTTTGATAGAATTCACTTGTGAATCTATCAGACCCTGGAGATTTTTTTGGGGGGGGGAGTTCAATGATGGCTTGTTGAATTTCTCTTTCTGAGATACGGTTGTTTAGGTAATTTAATCTTCTTCATTTAACCTGGGCAATGTATATTTTTGTAAATATTCATCCTTTTCACTTAGATTATCAAATTTATTGGCATAGGGTTGGACAAAATAATTTCAAATTATTACTTTGATTTCCTCCTCATTAGTGGTGAGTTCACCTTTTTCATTTATGATACTAGCAATTTGGTTTTCTTCTTTCTTTTTTTAATCAAATTGACCAGAGGTTTATCAATTTTATTAGCTTTTTCATAATACCAACTTTTGGTTTTATTTATTAAGTCAATAGATTTTTGCTTTCAATTTTATTAATTTCTCCTTTAATTTTCAGAATTTCTAATTTGGCATTTAATTGGAGATTTTTTATTTGTTCTTTCTCTAATTTTTTTAGTTGCATGTTTAGTTCATTGATTTCATTTTTCTCCAACTTGTTCACATAAGCATTTAGAGCTATAATATATCCCCTGAGAGTAACTTTGAATGAATCCCATAGGTTTGGGTGTTTTGTTTCATTATTATCATTATTTAGGATAAAAGGGTTAATTCTTTCTATAATTTGTTTTTTGGTCCACTCATTTTTTAAAATGAGGTTATTCAGTTTCCAATTTGTTCTGAGTCTACATCTTCTTGGCCCAATATTGCATATGACTTTTATTGCATTGTGATCTGAGAAAGATGTATTCACTATTTTTGCCTTTCTGCAGTTGATCATTAGGTTTTTATGTCCTAGTACTTGGTCAATTTTTGTATAAGTTCCATGTACTGCAGAGAAAAAAGTTATATTCCTTTCTATCCTCATTCAGTTTCCTGCATAAGTCTACTGTTTCTAATTTTTCTAACAATCTATTTGCCTCCCTAATTTCTTTCTTGTTTATTTTATGATTTGATTTTCTAGATCTGAGAGTGGGAGGTTGAGGTCTCCCACTAGTAGAATTTTGCTGTCTATGTCTTCCCGCAGTTCTTTCAGCTTCTCCTCTAAGAATTCAGGTGCTGTCCCACTGGGTGCATATATATTCAGTATTGAAATAACTTTATTGTCTGTGGTACCTTTTAGGAGGATAATGTTTCCTTCCTTATCTCTTTTAACGCTATATTATTTTTGCTGTTGCTTTGTCTGAGATAAGGACTGCTACCTATGCTTTTTTTACTTCAGCTGAAACAAAATATATTTTGCTCCAACCTTTTACCTTTACTCTATATGTATCTCTCTGCTTCAAATGAGTTTCTTGTAAGCAGCATATTGTAGGATTCTCATTTTTAATCCACTCTGCTATTTGCTTACATTTTAGGGGAGAGTTCATCCCATTCACATTCAAAGTTGTGATTACTGATTCTTTATTGCCCTCCATGCTATATTCCCTCTGTTTGTATTTTTCCCCCTTTCACTCCCTTTATCCATATTCCCCTCTATTTTGTTTCTGAATACCACCCCCTTCAGCCTGTTTGCCCTCCTAATCACCCCTCCCCTTTCTTTCCCCTTTCCCTTTTTTCCTTTTCCCTTCCCTTCCTTTTGTTATTTCCACTTTTTTCCCCCACTCCCCTTCCCTTTCTCCTTCCCCCCTCCCCTTTTCCCCCTCTTAATACTTGAAAGGTTAGATGTTTTATAAGTTAACTGAGTATGTGTAGGTTGACTTTAAGCCAAGTCTTATGAGAAGAAGATTCAGGTGTTTCTCATCTGCTCCCTTCTTCCCCTCTATTACCATAGGTTTTTTTATACCTCTTAGTGTAATGAGATTTACCCCATTCAATCCCCTCCTTCCTCTTGTCTCTTTCCTGTCCCCCTTTTTAAGGTGGTAGTGTTTTTAAGGTTATTCTATCTAAGTCACAGAAAATTCTGAGTGTCTTTCACTTCTAGTTCAGTATATTCTGTCGAATAGAGTTAATATTCTCTAGAGTTATTAGAGTCTTTCTCCCAAATGGGGTTAAAGCCAGTTACATCTCTTTAGACAGCAGTCTCATGGATAGATCATGAATGTCCATCATTTCTGGCTAGGTATATTCTCTCTGTTAGAGTTACAATTCTCAAGTATTTATGAGAATCTTTTCCCCCATGCTGGGATATAGCCAGTTTCAACTTACTGGATAGCAGTATTTTTTTCCTTTTACCTCCCTCTTTCTTTTTTTTTTTTTTTTTACCTTTTCACATGTCTCTTGAACCTGCTGTTTGATGTCCAAATTTTCTATTTAGCTCTGGTTTTTTCATCATGAATTTTTGGAATTCTTCCATTTCGATAAATCTCCATCTTTTTCCCTGGAAGAGAAGGCTCAGCTTTGCAGGATACTGGATTCTTGGCTGCATTCCAAGCTCCCTGGCTCTTCGAAATATCTCATTACAGGCTCTTTGATCCCTTAATGTTGATGCAGCCAGGTCCTGTGTGATCCTTACTGTGGCTCCTTGATATTTAAATTGTTTCTTTCTGGCTGCTTGTAGGATTTTATCTTTCATCTGATAGTTCTGGAATTTGGCCACAACATTCCTTGGTGTTTTCATTTTAGGATCTTTTTTCTGGAGGGGATTGATATATTCTTTCAATAACTACTTTTCCCTCTGATTCCATGACATCAGGGCAGTTTTCTATCACTAGATCCTGTAATGTTAAGTCCAGGCTTTTTTTCTCTTCAATGTTTTCAGGAAGTCCTATAATTTTCAAGTTGCCTCTTCTCGATTTATTCTCAAGGTCAGTGGTATTCTTGATGAGGTATTTTACATTTTCTTCTATTTTTTTCTATTTTTTGATTTTGTTTAACTGACTCTTGCTGTCTCATGGAGTCATTACTTTCTGAAGACTCCATTCTTTTTTTGGGGAAGTAATTTTCTTCATTAACCTTTTGCAACTCCTTTTCCAATTTGTCAATTCTACTTTTGAAGGAGCTTTCCATTTGACCAATTGAGTTTTGAGAGAATTATTTTCTTTTTGTTTTTGCCCAATTGAGGATCTGAGAGAATTATTCTCATTGTGTATTTGTCCATTTGATGATATGAGAGATTTATTCTCATTTTGTAATGGTCCAATTGATGATCTGAGAGATTTATTCTCCTTTTGTATTTGTCCAATTGTGCTTTCTAAGGATTTGTTTTCTTGTTGCAAAGTATTAATTGTCTCTCCCCAATTTTTAAGCTCCTTCCTTATTTCTTCAAGGAAGTCTTTCTGTGCTGAAGACCAGATGATATTCTCCTTAGAGGTTCTAAGTCTTTCTGAGTTAGGTCTTTCCCTTCCAAGAATTTTTCTATGGATCCACCTTTCTGCTGACCCTTCTCCATTTTGCTAAGACCTTGAGTTGGGGAGGGGCTGATTCACAGGGGCTTGGGACCACTAAAGGCTTTACTCACTGAGTGCAATTTCTCTGGCTGGCTAGTAGGAGGTGTTGGTTGTTTCTCTGGAGTGTCTGTGACCTTGATTGAGGCCTTCTCCCTTTGCTTGAAGGGAGGAGTTGGAGCTATTGAATTCTTTTGCCTTCAATCAGTGGTGCTTTTTACCCTGGCCTGAGGTCATTCCTCAGCTGGGCTGTTTCTTCTGCTCACACACCTGGCCCTGAGGCAGAAGTAGTCTGCATTTGTTTGTTCTGGGAGCTGTAATGGAGGTGTGGACTCTGAGTTCCTCAGACCAGAGGAGCCCAGGGATGGTGTCCGCAGCTCTCCTGCACTGGAACTGTCCCCAGAGCCCTCTCCGCAAGCTCCCAGGGGACAGCACCAACACCAGTGCCTCTACTCCCTAGTTGACTCAAGCCCCTGACGTCTAGCCCCACTGCTAATCCAGCAGGTCTGGCTCTCCAGCCTTCAGACTCCCTGGCTCCAATTCAGCTGTTAATCTAGTTGATCCAGGGCTGATCCTTCCTCTGAGCCCAGACTCACTCACCCGAATTCATCCAGTGCTGCTGGGGGAGACAAATCCTGAGGTAGATGTTCTTTCTCCTGGCTTTTCTTTCTGGGTTTTGTGGGTCAGATTTCTTGTAAGAGGTTTGTTTCCTACGATAGATGGGGAAAGATCAGGGGACTTTAGAACTGTGCCTGTCTTCTCTCCGTCATCTTGGTCCCAGAGTCATATGGCAATTTTAAAGAATTTAAAGAAATTCAAGGCTCTTTTCCTGATTGTGACTTTTAGGTAGCCTAACAATTTTTAAATTATCTCTCTTGAATCTGTTTTCCAGATCAATTTTTTATTTAATGAGATATTTAACACTTGTATCCTAGTTTTTCATTCTTTTGGTGTTGAATTATTGTGTCTTGATTCTTCTCATAGCATTAGATCCATTCTACATTTGAAGGAATTGTTTTCCTCAGAGAGTTTTCTCCTTTTCCATTTGGCCAATTCTGCTTTTTAAGGCATTCTTCTCCTTATTAACTTTTTTTGGATTGTTTTATCCATTTGACCTAAACTAGTTTTTAACATATTTTCTTCAGCATTTTTTGGATCTCTTTGATTAAGCTGTTGACTTTGTTTTCATGTTTTTCCTGTATTTCTCTCATTTCTCTTCACAATTTTTCTTCTACCTCCCTTACCTGATTTTCAAAATCTTTTTTGTGCTCTATCATAGCCTGAGCCCAACTCTTACTTTTCTTGGAGGCTTTGGATAGAGAAGCTTGGACTTTTTCATCTTCTGAGTGTGTACTTTGATCCTCCATGAGACCAAAGTAATTTTCTATGGTCAGGTTCCTTTTTTTCTGTTTGTTCCTTTCCCCAGCCTATGGCCTGGTTTTGGGGTGCTTCCTGAGCTTTTCAGTATTATTGGGAAACCCCACAATGGCCTCAGTTCCTTCACAGTCTTAGGAGAGGCTCTGACTGCTCTCTTGGTCTGTGCTCTGATCTGTGGATGACCACTCTGCTCTATGGCCCTGCTCTGGAGCTGTGATGGGGGTTCCTGTTCTATTGGGGGGGGGACCCAGACTGAATATGGGTCTGAAAATGGAAAAAGCCCCAGAGTCCTGTCCCAGGAACAGGGAACAGACCTTAGTAGTCTCCCTCCACTCCCTTACCTTCCATGGGCTGAGAGTTCTGGGAGCAGCTGCCAGATGGCTCCCTACTAGTCAGCTCTGTGCGCCTGCTTCACTTTCCTGGGATCTGGACTATGCTGAGGGCTGTAGCTATGCTGAGGAGGGCCAGGCTGTCCAGGGCTTCATGCTTGCTCTGGCAGAGTTTTCCCCACTGATCTTCCAAACATCTTGGTTTGATGTTCCCTGGAGTAGCAGGTCAGGAAACTTCTTCTGCTGCTAACAGCCAGGGCTCCCAGGCACCCAAGTGCCATGGGGGCTGTTCCCAGAAGGCTGGAGCTCCTTTGCTCAGGTACTCTGCCACCCCCTCCAATCACATGGAACAGAGCCTTCCCATGATTTTCTAGGTTACTTTGGGCTGGAGAATTGCCTCATAGGAACTTTCTGTGGGTTTTGTCTCTCGAAAATTTAATTAGAGTCATAATTTTAAGGTTTTTGAAATATTTTGGTGAGAGCTCCTAGGAAAGGCTGTTCACCTGTTGGCATCTTGGCTCTGCCCCCTAAATATTTCAATAAATACTGAAAATGTTTTTGACAAACTAAAGAACATTTCCTATTAAAAACACTAGAGAGTATTATATTATATATAATGGGGATAAGCTAGAAGCATCCCCAATAAGATCAAGGTTGAATCAAGGATACCCATTATTACCACCACTCTTAATTTAATATTGTATTAGTGATTGTACTTTAGCAAAAAGAAAAAAAAATTGAAGTAATTAAAATTGAGGAAACAAATATCACGCTTTGCAAATGATATGATGGTATACTGAGAGAACCCTAGAAAATCACCTCAAATTCATTAACATTGCAGGATATAAAATAAACCCACATAAAATATCAACATTTTGTTAGTTTATCAATAAAGCACAGCAGCAAGAGATAGAAAAAAATCTTTTAAAGAAACTTAGACAACATAAAATACTTGTGAATCCTACCTGTGAAAACAAACTCAGAAACTATGTGAAAATAATTACACAACATTATTGATCAGAGAAATGCAAATTAAAACAATTCTAAAGTACCAATTTACACTTATTAGATTGGTCAATATGACAAAAAAAGGAAAAAAGAAAATGATCAATATTGGGGGGTATGTGGTAAAACTGGCATACTAAAGCATTTTCAGTAGAGCTGTGAACTGATCCAACCTTTCTGGAGAGCAATTTGAATTTATGCCCAAAGGGCAATAAAATTGTGCATACCCTTTGATCCAACAATATCACTATTAGGTCTGTATTCCAAGAAGATCATAAGAAAGAGAAAAAAACGCAAAAATGTGTATAGGGAAAGAAATGGAAATCGAGCTCATGTTCACCAAATGGAGAATGACTGAAAAAACTGTGGTATACAAATCATGAAGGGATGGAACAACAGAAAAGACAGGAAAGACTTCCATGAACTGGTGTTGAATGAAATAAGAAGAGCCAGAGCACTGTACACATTAATAGCATCACTATGTGATGGTCAATTATGATTGACTTGTTTATCTCAGCAGTATAGTAATTAAAACCAATTCTTTTAAAAATATTTTATTTATTTGTTTTTCAAATTACATGCAATGGTAGTTTTTACCAATAATTTTTCAAAGTTTTGAGTTTTAAAATTTTTCTCCCTCTCCCTTCCCTCCCCTCTTTCCCTCTGACAGTAAGCAGTATGATATATGCTCTACATTTATAGTCAATCTAAACAGAGATCAATATTGATCATGTCATGAGAAAAGAATCAAATCCAAATGGAAGAAATAAAACATTAGAGAGGCAAAAAATTAACATAATACATAAGACAACTTTTTGAAATTGAAGACAATAAACTTTGGTCTTCATTTAAACTTCACAGTCACTTCTCTGAATATGAATGGTGTTTTCCATAACATCTTTTAATTTTTTTCTTTTAATATTGTACTGCTAAAATGAACAATTCCATCATGCCTGAAATCTCCCCATGTTATTGTTAGTGTATATATGTTTTTCTGGTTCTGTTCATTTCCCTTTCCTCAATTCATGCAAGCCTTTCCAGGATTCAGCAAGTAGATATTATGAAGGTAAGAAGAGAATAAGAATAATTATTTATCAAGGATTATATATAGTCTTAAAAGATATGGGAGATATGAAATGACAACTGAAAAAATGGATCAATTGAAGGTTTTTGAGGATGGGGAGATGTACACACATATGTAGGAAGAAGGAAAGAAGCAAGCAGACAGAATTTGAAAACAAATGAAAATGTGAAGATGATAAAGGTTATAATGTCTTGGTGAAGAAAGTATTGGATAGATCACTTGGGCAAGTGAGTTTGTGTAAGGGGTTTGCCCTGGAATGAAGAAGAGCCACTTCATTGTGTGAGATAATGGTAAAGGTAAAAATAGTGTCAAAGTGGATCTGAAGTACCTGAATCAAGGAAGAACAGAGGTGAAAAAACTTCAGTGAATGGTGTTTTTTTTTTCAGTGAAAAGAAGTGAAAAAACCCAAAGAATATACTTTTGTGACTTTCTTTAACTTTATTTGGCATTGGAAACATCAAATAGTGAGAGTAATCCAAAGCTCTTGTTTTTAAAGGCAAGTGTTGTAAAAGGATAAATGGAGCAAAATATAAAAATGGAAAAAGTAGTATATAGTTGAAATGGTTTACTAAGGGATCAAGATGGGGAGAAGAGGAAATTTTCCTAGACAGGGGGTGACTTTTGGGGATGGGGGTGGGGGTTATTGCTTAAGTAATTATTAAAGTGACAAGGGTGTTTAGGTCACAGCAAGGAAGAAGAACAGGGTTCTGAAAACAGTTCTAAAAGATGTGTAATGTATAATACCATCCACTTGCAGAGAATGAACTATGGAGTCTAAATAATGACCAAAATGGTTGCTATTTTCAATTTTTTAATTTTTTTATATTTTATTGGTCTTTTTCTCTCTCATGTTTTTTTTTCCATTTTTATTCTGATTCTCATTTTGCTTCTTGATTAATATGAAAATCTGTTAGCATGGTTATAAATGCCTAGTCCATATTAGATTGCTCCCAGGTCAAGAGTGGAGAAAGGGAAGTGAAGGAAGGGAAAAATGAGGAACTGAAAATCTTACAAAAATAAGATTGTTGAAAACTATCTTTGAATAAATCATTTTAAAATCCTTTCCCAATATCCCTAAAAAAGAAATTATGAAAGATTATATCTCAGAGGGTAAAATAAAGTGGGAGAGGAGAGGAGAGGGGAGGGGAGGGGAGGGGAGGGGAGGGGAGGGGAGGGGAGGGGAGGAGAGGAGAGGAGAAGGGAGGAGAGGAGAGGAGAGGAGAGGAGAGGAGAGGAGAGGAGAGGAGAGGAGAGGAGAGGAGAGGAGAGGAGAGGAGAGGAGAGGAGAGGAGAGGAGAGGAGAGGAGGAGAGATGATAGGATGATAAAGGTGGAAGGGGGATTGGGTTCAAGGAAATGAATTGTAACTGTGAGGGGAAATCTTTTCCCCCATGATTCTCAGAAAAAGGTATCATTTCTCAAATATATAATGAACTGAGTTAAAATAAGACCCATTCCCCAATTGATAAATGGGCAGCAGATATGTACCAAAAGTTTTCAGAGGAAATAATCAAAGACATCTATAGTTAAATGAAATGCTCTAAATCACTCTTGATTTTAGAAATGGAAATTAAAGCAAATCTCAGGTAGTATCTTACCCTTATACTATTGTCTAATATGACAGAGGGAAAATTAAAAATCTTGGGATATGGTAAAAGTGAACCAATTCAGCTATTCAGAAGAGTAATTTGGAACTATGCCCAAAAGGCTATAAAACTGTACATATCCAGCAATGCCACTACAAGGTCTTTATGCCAAAGAGATATATAAGAAAGGAAAAGAACCTTCATGTACAAAGATATTTATAGCAACTCTTTTGTGATGTCAAAGAATTAGAAGTTGAGGACATGTCAATTAATTGGGGAATGACTGAACAATTTATGTTATACAATCCTTATAGAATATTATTGCATAAAAGAAATGATGAGCAAGAAGCTCTCAGAAAAATCTGGAAAGTTCTATAGGAACTTATATTTCACTTATATGAAAGTGAAATGAGTAGAACCAGGAGAATAGTGCATACTGTAATAGCAATATTGTACCATGCATGACCAGCTGTGAATAATTTATTTTCAGCAACACATTAGTCTAAGACAACTCTGAAGACTTAAAAAGAAAATTACTACCTACCTCCAGAGGCAGAATTGATGGAATTTCAATGGAGATTTAAGTATATTATCAAAATTTTTCTTGTTTTATTCTGTTATTTTTCATCTTTGCTTTCTTTTACAATCTAATTAATGTAGAACTATCTTTTGCATAACTGCACATATTTAGCCTGTATCAAATTTTTGCTTTTTCAATAATGACTAAAGGAAAGAAGGAAGGGAAAGAAATTAGAACTCAAAACTTAAAAAATAATTAACATTAAAATTTTTATGCCTAATTGGGGAAAATAAAATATTAAATAAGTATTTTAAAAGAAAATAATAGGGAAAGAAAAAAGAACCATTCTTCAAGATATTTCTGCTCCTTCTTTTCCTTCTAAACAATTATCCACCTGTGATTCCTATATCAGATACCTATTATTGTGTTTGTGGTTGTTTTTGTTATTTAATCATTTAGGAGCATTCCACTCTTCATGAACCCATACTTTCCAATCTTTTGCAAAAATATTGGAGGGTATTGCTGAAGGAAATCAGGGCTTATGTGATTTGTCCAGGATCACATAGCTAGTAGTTGTCTGAGAGCAGATTTGAATGCAGGTCTTCCTGATTCCAATCTAGCATTTTATCCACTAAGTCATCCCTCAACAAAATCTTCCACTTAAAGAAAGACATCAAATTTTCTTTCTGGAAACTTTGCAATTAGCTAATTATCGTGTTAAGAAATAACAATGCATATATGTTTATGTATATTTGTGTGTATATATATATATATATATATATATATATGCATACATGTATAAATTTGGTATATTTGTATATATTTGGTAACTGAAAATATATACAGGCATGTATATACTAGATGTAAATATTTATATATTATATATATATATAAATCATATATGTGTGTATTCATATATAACTTTTATAACCACCAAAAATCTCAACTCTTTTGCTGTTAATAAAGAGTTGTTAATAATGGATATTTTTATAATTTTCCCAAGAAAAATTTCTACTTCCATGAAAAATGAAAATTGTATTAAATGTATATTAGCTCATATTATTAAGACAACAAAGAAGCCTTATAAAAACAAATTAAATGCACCTTCTGATAAAACAATCTCTAAGCATTATAAATAAAAAACCAAACTTGAAGATGTTATTTTCTACTTCACTGCTACATGTCCATGATCAGTGTTTAGGTATAATTGCTTTTGGCTTTATATTCATTAAACTGTCAGTTGTGTTGTCTAAATCAAAATAAAGAGAGATATAATGTGGGCATGGGTGGATAGAGGTGTTTATGTTTTCATCCATATCCTTTTAAATGAGTGACCCTAAACAAAAGATGGTGCCAGATGGAATGGTGAAGTATTATATGGCAGACTATAATGGAAATCCAAACCTTTCCTTGCAGTATGTGCCAGCTTGCAGCTGCCGTCCACTTCAATCTAACATAGCTACGACCCAGCAATTAACTCACTTGAGCCTTTCCTTTTTGGGAAAGGAGCAGAGAAGGACAATACCCCAATCATAGTCATAGAAGAAGAAGCAGGTGACTCAAACATGGAAGAAAAAAACAAGGTAAATGATCCCTTTGGCCACTGTTTCCCATTGTTTAACAAGCCTCCAGCAAGATGATCAAAGTATTAAACTCTCCTGCCATTAAAAAAAATAGTGGAAAATAATAACTTTGTTAAGGATTCAAGTAATATGGGCTTCAATATTCATCTCTAGCAAGATTTTAAACTCAATATGATTTAATTAATATATGCTTCTTTTTGAGGCAGCATGATCCAATAGAAGAAAGAGGACTAGATTTAGAACCATAGGATTTGAATTGAGATACTATTGCTAATACTTTCTATACATGAAATCTTGGGCAAGTCACTTAACCTTTACAGATCTCAATTTCTTTATTGTCAAGACAATGTGGTTGAACAAGACCTTGGAGATTCCTTGGGATTATACATAAGTCATCCTATCATCTAGCACTAATAAATGCCAGAAGAATACTCTTGGTAGAAATAAAGGCCACATGTTTTGTGGGTTCTGAATTGAAAAAGATAATACTATTTCAAAATATTAAAAATGATATAAGGACCTGAAATGTAAGATGATCCAATTTATTTCAAAGCAATGATCTCTGTTCAAGTATATAATATGCTAAACCACTTGAATGGTTCCACTGACCTTGTTGAACATATAAATAGGAAAGTTGGGTCAATTCTAGAGTCATTCATTCTAATTGATGAAGGTAGTCTGTACCTAAGAGAAATCATTTCCAACTTATCATAATAGCTTTTGAAGCAGAGCCAAACAAGGAATAAGTTATACACTCACAATGCTTGGGGAGAAGACTAAAAGAAGAATTCCATTCTACAATTATGAATTGTCATTAATATTTCTGGAAAGTAGTAAATACGAAAAGCAAATTTGACTGTGAATAATAATTTGGTAAGGGGGCAACATAGTCAGACCTGCACATTAGGATGGTCAGTTTGATCATTATATCTATACCTATAGATATGCATATAGATATCTATATCAATGTTGATATAAAGATTTTACATATATATATATATATGGACATAGACATAGACATAGATATATGTAATTCTCAGGACTTGGTACCCAATTGAATTTGGGGAAAGTGGAGTGTGAGAGAGTGATGATTTGAGAATGACATCTAGTTTGTTGACCTAGATGACTTGAGAAGATGGTAGTATCCTTCATGATGATATGTAAGTTAGTAAGAAAAGAGAATTTGTGGTAGGGTAAGGGAAATGGATAATGAGTTCAGTTTTGGACATACTGAATTTAAAATGTCTGTACTACATCCAGCTCAAGATGTCTAATAGGTTATTTGATAGTGGTTTTTGTCCTTTATTCTCAAAGACTATGACATCAGAGAGGTGATGCCATGACAAGTACATGAATTGGATTTGAGTGAGGGGATGCTGTGCTAAGTCACCAGCTTCACTTTCTCCTCCAGAGTCATCTGAATCCAGTAGCCAGATATGAATTAAGATGACCGGAGATGGCTCTGGATGGAAGGCAATCAGGGTTAAGTGACGTGATCAGGATCACACAGCTAGTTAGTGTCAGTTGTTTGAGGCCAGACTCGAGCTCTGGTCCTCCTGACTCCAAAGCCAGTGGTCTGTCTACTGTGCCACCTAGCTGCCCTAGGCTCTTGGAAATGTAAGACTAGAGGTCACAAAAAAGTCAAAGTTGAACAAATAAATCTTAGAGTCCTCTGACTGGAGATGATAATTGAATCCATGGTAGCTGATGAAATTGTCAATTGAAAAAATATGGAAAGTTTTCCCAGAGTTAATGGGCATGATCTGAATGAAGATTTAGCAAAGTAAGCTGAGAAGTAGTAGTCAGGCAGGTAAGAGGATAATTAGGAGAGTAGGAGAGTAGTATCCCAATAACATAGATAGAAGAGGGTATCAAAGAGAAGAATATGATCAAATGACTAAATCAAGATAATCCTTATGTACAACATTTCATTGAAATACGATTTTGAATTTGAAACAATTTGAATTATTTTATTTTTTCTCTTTTTTAAAATTTATTTTATTATTTATTTTCCATTTATATGTAAATATAATTTTCACCATTCTTTTATGCAAAGTTTTCTCCCTCCCAGATTTCCCTCACTATGTACAATCCTATTACACATATTTCCATATTAGTCATATTGTGAAAAAACTAGAACAAAAAGGAAAAAACTATGAGAAGGAAAAAGCAAAAAACAAATTTTAAGAAAACAAAGATGGTATGCTTTGGTCTGTTCTCAGATTCCAAATTTCCTTCTCTGAATGTGAATGGCATTTTCAATCTCAGGTATTTGATCATTATATTACTTGGAAGAGTTATGTCTATCATAGTTGATCATCCCACATTATTGCTACTAACTTGTACAATATATATGTTCCTGGTTCTGCTCAATTCACTCAGCATTAGTTTATGTAAGTCTTTCTAGGTTTCTCTGAAATTTGATGCTCATCATTCTTGTTTGTTTGGTTTTTTTTTAGTTTTTGCAAGGCAAATGGGGTTAAGTGGCTTGCCCAAGGCCACACAGCTAGGTAATTATTAAGTGTCTGAGACAGGATTTGAACCCAGGTACTCCTGACTCCAAGGCCTATGCTTTATCCACTACACCACCTAGCCGTCCCGATGCTCATCATTCTTAAAGAACATTAACATTCCATTGTATTGACATGTCAAATGTATTTAGTCATTTCCCAATTGAGGGAATCCTCTCATTTTTTCCAATTATTTGCCAATACAGAAAGGGCTGCTGAGAATATTCTTACACATGGGGTTCTTTTTACCCCTTTTTTGATCACTTTGGGATACAGAACTAATTGTGGTATTGTTGCATCAAAGGATATGCACAATTTTATTGCCCTTTGGGCATGGTTCCAAATTGCTTTTAGAATGGTTGAATCAGTTCAAATTCCACCATTAGTGCATTAGTATCCCAGTTTTTCTACATCCCTTTCAATGCTTGTCTTTTTTCCTTTTATGTCATATTATCCAATCTGATCAGTGTGGGGTGCTCCCTCAGAGTTGTTTTAATATCTATTTCTCTAATTAATAGTAAATTAGAACATTTTTTCATATGGCAATAAATAGCTTTCATTTCTTTACATGAAAACTACCTGTTCATATCATTTAACCATTTATCATTTGGCAAATGTATTATCTCCTTTAATTCAATCTCCTTGAGTGACTACCAAGAAAATGGAGAAATTCCAAAACAATGTGTTTGAACATGCTTACCTATTTTTTACTGATTAAGGATGAAATGCACCAACACAATGTCCTTAATTTACTTAAACAAGTGTAGTTACCTGAAGATAAGATTATTTTTTATTACTGAAGAGGCAATAGTTCCTACTATCAATTAGATTTGCAATGATTTTACAATTTAGTATCATAAAGACATGACAAAGTTCATTTAACAATGAAGTGATTTGCCTAATATAATCAGAAATGAACATAAACCCTCCTGATTCTGAAACCAGCTTTATATACACTACTCCACATTGCAATTTATGAATTTTAGAAAATCCATGGTATTAAGTGGGAGAGCTAATCAGAGATCATCCCCCATCATAGCTATTTGAGAATCAACTCTAAAACATCTTCAAAGAATATTCATGCACCAACGGACATTAAAAATTTCTGATGAGGGGACATCACTTAAATCAGTTTATTTAACTTCTGGCTAATTTTACTTGATAGAAAGGGTTCTTTCCCCCCTTTTACCCCTAGAGATAGCCTAAACCTCATTTTAAACATTTCCAATAATTTTATTTTCAAATTCATCAGTTTTTTATTTAGTCTTCATTGTCCTTGGTCTCTATAGTATATTTGACATTGTTGATCATTCTTTCCTTCTTAAAAATTCTCCCCTTCTTTGGTTTTTATAACAAACTTCCATGGTTTGCATCTTACTTTTGCTCTTTGTCTTTCTTAGTATCTTTTCCTGCCTCTTCTTTCCACATCCTAACTTAGAAACTTATCAGGGCTAGTCCATTCCTCTTTTCTCCATTTATATATCCCTTTGGTGAATTTCCACTGGTGAACCAGTCCTGTTCCCAATTTCACTGGACACTTCTACAATGATCATTTTCATACCTGTTTATCTGGGTACAATCTCTCCGCTAAACTTCAGTCTCAGACTTCAGTTGCTCTATTTCCCTATGTATATCCCACATCATCTACAACATGAATTGCCCAAAGCTAAATCCTGCATTTGGTATGGATATGACAAGTTGATCATCTAAAATCAACTCACCCTACCAATTTTTGTCTCCTTATTTCTGTTGCTCTCATTATTTCTCTCTAATCTCATCAGGTTAGAATTCCCAGAATAACCTTTCAATCTTTTCTTTTAACATACACTATGTGAATGTTTCTATTCCCTGAATACATTTGATAAGGTTTTAAAAATACTAGCTGTATAATTATAACAACAAGTCAAAAGGACAATATCAAAACTATAAAGAAAACAATGAGGACACAAAATTACTCATGTTTACAACTGTTTAATTGATGTATTTGGAAAACCTCAAAGAATCAGTGTTGAACAAATACAATGGTTTCAGGAAACTAACAAAATATAGACTAAGTTCATAAAATTATCAGCATTTCTGTACAGTAATAGCAAAACAGAAGAAATAAAATAAATTCCAATTAAAATTATTATAAAAACATAAAAATATATAGAGTTTAAATAGTAAAACAAGTAAAAATGTCTATAATTGTAACCACAGAACATTCTTTATAGAATAGAAGACTTTCTAAATGGATTAGTGCTCAATATTCATGGTTGGACTGTTCCAATATAAGAAAAATGATGATATTGCTTAAAGTGATTTTCATCCTTAGGCTTAAAACAATTAAACCACTAAGATCACTAAGGTGATCTTTGTAATTAAATTTGTAGAGCTCAGGAAAATATAAATACAAGTATGCATATATGCATACATATATTCTGTAGTTTATGAGTGAATCTAACTCAATTCTATTCTATGGTAATTTAAGTTTAATATTAGATCAAAATGAGACATTCATTCAACTATTAACTAAAGAAAAGGACTTAATTAGCCTTAACAGGAGAAAAATATTCAACACAGATGGATATTGAGGACACTTTAAGTTGAATCAGTTGAACAAGGAATCAATTCATATACATTGTGATCCACCAGCCAAGCCTCAAAGTGACTTGTACTCCTTTGTGCTATTGGAATAAGGTAAAAATGGGAAAATGTATTAATGCTAAGGGTATGAAATCACTACCTTTCATAAAACAATATGGAGCCATAATTGTCAAACCATTTTTGAAGTGGGCAAAAAATGAAAAGTTGATCAGTGCAATACACTAAATAAGTAGGAAACAAAAATAGTAGTACAGTGCTTGATAAACTATCTTCCAAATGATAAAGAGATAAACTTCTTCCTTTCTGATGAGAACTTCTGAGAAATCTGGAAAGCTAGTTGGCAGAAATGAGATTTAGATCAATGTTTTCCCATCTATACTATAATAAGCCAAAAATAGATAACCAACAGAAATATAAAAAGTCACAGCAAAAAAAAAATAATTATCAGAAACATACCAGCTACAACAATGGATAGAATGGGAGTTGTCAATCAAACAAGGACTAGAATATATAATAAAAACAAAATAATTCTGGTGATAAAAAATTTAAAATCATTTGCACAAATAAGTAGAGATCAATAAAAAGGGAAATTGTAGAGTGGAAGAGCACTTTTTTATCAAATGTCACTGATAAAAATGAGGAAAAAGCTATATTCAAGATACATAGGAAGTTGACACAAATATATCCTTCCTTAATAGATAAGAGATCAAATGATAATAACATTTTTAAAAGGAAAATTGCAAATTTTTAAATATTGTGAACCTTTTGAAAATATGCCTCAAATGATAAGAGAAATAAGTCTGAGAATTTATACATCTGCCTAATTAGCAAAGGGAATTTTTTAAAAAATTGGAACACTGAATGTCGATGGTGTGGTGGAAGGACAGACATACTAATATTATATTAATGAAGCTATGAAATAGTTCAGCCTTAAATAATTTGATCTCAGTTCAACTCTTGTTCCAATTTGAAATTATTGAAGAAAAGTAACTAAGACTAAGTGACAGAAAGCCAGGAGAATTATAGAAGACCTTAACAGTTGACATCTAATAAAAATCCATACTGGCAAATATTGGAAAAATTGGGAAAACATAATTTTAATGATAAAAAGTATAGATTATAAAAGAGAAAAAGAATTTGTTATTGAAATTATGAGCATCCAAAAATTCTTACCCTAAAATGAAGGCACAGATAATGTCAAATTAGTCTCATCACTGTTCCTTGAACATTTAATAATAATTTAATATTTCTTGCTTCGTTCATGTCACACACCTTTCTCTTTATTTTTAAATATAAAAATCATGTCTATTCCCCAAGGTCCACCTCAGTCATACTAACAGGATTTATGTTTATGTTACAACATCTAAACTGCTCCTTCATTGTATCAAGGCAATCCTATCTTATGACAGCAGATTTTCTCAACTTTTTTTCATCCCTGCTCAAACCTTCCACAGCTCCTGCCCCACCATCCCCTTAGATGAGAATTTTGCCTCATGTCACTGAAACAATTGATGTCCAATAAATGACAGGTCCCCTATTGTCTCCTCCCTGTCATCTGATATTTAGATGCCTTCAGTCACTTTTTCCTCCTTCATCCCTATTTCACCCTGCAATAATCTCATGATTGCCAAATCAAATGACCTTTTCCTTAATTGTCATCATCCTTTTTAACCTCTGACATTGCTGATCGTTCTCTACTCATTGATACTTTGATTTCTCAAAAATTACCATGGTATTACTCTCTCCTAGTTCTCTTCCTACTCATAGACCACTCCTCAGTCTCATTTGTTAGAGTTTCTTCCAGTTAACGCCTACTAACCAACCATAGATGTCCTCCACGGCTCTGTCCTGCAGTCTCTTCTCTTCTCCCTATGTTATTTCACTTGCTTAACTCATTAGCTCTTATGGATTAACTTATTTATCTTTATGCTGATAATTCTACGATCTACTTATCCCTAACCTCTCTCCAGGCCATTAGTGTCTCATTTCTCACTTTCTATTGAACACATCAAATTGGATATATTGTATACTTTTATAATTATTTATGTCAAAACTGAATTCATTCTTTTCCAAGATTTTTCCCCTTTAGATAAACTATAGAAGGTGATGAAATAAGGTTATAGGCAGTGAGCCTATAACCTGTCTGCTTCTTCCCAGACACCCAGACAGTTGGTGACCTTGCAAAGAAGGAAAAGAAATTCATGCACATCTGTATTCATGCATACACAGAATTTTAAGTACAACATTTTGTTTATAAAGTTGCTACTATGATTTTGTGGGAGAAGCTTATGGTATTTTGCATTCTCCTGTATTTTCTACATATGTAGAGCTGAATACTGTATCTTAAGAGTGTATCAGCAAATAATGATGAAATCCAAAATTCTTTCTTTCACACTGCTTATTTTTAGCTTTGTCTCAGTAAGAAACACTAATTTAAGAATTTTAATTCCAAGTCTTTATTAACAGCATTCAATTCTGAGAGCACCAGGTGGGTCCCAGTAAGGAGTTCAACCACAGATGTCCTTCTAATTTTATTTGAAATTACTTTGCATACTCCAAACATTAACTAATCCCCATTGAATTTTACAGATAAGGGTAAGTATCATGATTGTTTTTAAAGAAACATAAAGAGATTAGTTGATTTTCCTAAAATACAGTAAGTCAGTAGCATGTCAAAAATTATGAGTCAGAGAAGTTCCTGAACCCCAGATCCATTTTCTGGTTCAGTGTCACTAGCTAGAACTGCCCATATGAAGTTTATTATTTTAATCCTAAATTTGGAGGCTTATGAGGAGTTTGGCTTCAATAACTTCTAGTAATTGTCAATTTTCTCACTTCCCTTTTCTCCCCTGTCCTGAAATGGGTCTAAAATTAGCAACAAGGCTAGAGGAACTGCTTTGTTCTCATATTTTCTTCCATTTTTTTTACTAAATCTCCATTACTGCAGATTCCTAACATTCAAAAAAAAGTTTAACTTTTCAAGTTCTGCCCTTCGTTTCAAATGGCACCAAATGCAGTCGAAGCTAGGAGTCATTCCCAACAATGTTTCTAGACCAGTGAAGAGCTGATCCAGATGCATTAGGAAAAGGTAGCCAACTTCTGTTTGTCATCTCAGCCATTGGAATATCTGGGATTTGGCTGATACTAATTAGTAAACATCTTTTAGGCAGGGAACCTGATTTTGGATCAAAGCATTATATAGGACATGCAATATGACAGAGCAAGAGTTACAGTACATGTCGAATTTAACAATAGGCATCAGGATTCCGGAAGAGCCAGGAGAATGGCTACACTGAACATATTCTGAGTGAGTATGTGGAAAAATTCAAAAAGTAAAGTGGTTCCAAGTTGCAAACTGAGTAAAAATTGAGCATGTAATGCTACTGGAGCAGAGAAACCTTATGTCTGTGTAAAAATGGCCACTTATAAAGCAGATGGAGTAAATTGAAGGCCTTCCCACATTGTTTTGTCAAACCTCAAACTATCTATTTTAATCTAAAAATATCACCTGAGATGACAGATTCAAGTAGTCCTGAGATCATTTCATTCTTTAAGCACTTCCAGATTTCTACTGTACAGTCAGTCAATGAATGAATTACACTAGAACTGGCATGTTGAGTCCTAGCCACTAATTTTTTGGTGGGAAAATAAATCATTTAGACAAAATCTGTGGGAAACTAGAGATTGAATTTAATTCAGAAGGCATTTATTATCATCTATTATGAGCTACTTTGGCACCCTGAAGAAGCTTGCAATTTAATAGGGGAGGACAAATGAGGATGCAATGAAACTGAAAATGATAAGGTCAGAGGAGAAGCCTAGTGCTACCAGCACTGAAAAAAGAGAGATTAAATCTGCTGGCATACTAGCTGGTATAATTTAAGGTGGCTAAGTGATGCAATGGATAGAGCATCAGAATTACAAGTCAAGAAGATCTGAATTCAAATGTAACCTAAGACATTAGCTAGCTATGTGATAGCCTAGATAAGTCATTTAATGTCTGTTTGTCTCATCTGAAAAATGAGGAAAATAAAGTACCTGACTTCAGGATTTCTATAAGGATCAAATGAGAGAATTACAAAATGCTCTGTAATAACTGCTATATAAATATAAACTATTATTATTAACTGAGGAATGTCAGAAAAGTTTTCAGAAATAGGTGGCAGCAGAGGTCTCTTTTAATGTGGAAAGCAGTAATTCTCTTTCTTACTAGGTATGTTCTAGTAAGTATGTCAGTTGTACAGAACAGGATTCAGAATCATGCATCTGAAATAGTATCTACAGGATAAATAACTGCCATCTGCTATAATTAATCTTAAACTATTTAGCTTTCAATCCTAACTTTTTTTCCTCATCTTATTTATACACTAAGTAAAGTATGCACAAAATTTATGTAACTTTTGTTTGTCCCCTTTTGACCCTGTGAAATAGGTAGGGCAGACATTCTCTTCCCCATATTACAAAGAAAGAATAGAATAGGGCATTTCATTTAGAGTCAGAAATATCTGGATTTGAACTCTTACTCAAATACTTACTAACTGTAAGAATCTGGTCAAATTATAATATCTAGGAACTCAGTCTTTCTCTGTAAACATAAGAAAAAATAGCACCTACCTGATATGTTTGTTATGAAAATCAACTGAGACTATGCCTAAAGAGAGTATTTCATACTTTAAACTGATATCTAAATTTGAATTATCAAGTAACTTGCCAATATCATGAGAAATTTCAGAAACCAGACTCAAATGCCACATTTTCTGATTCAGTTTCAGGGGTGTATTTACTGCACCCAAGTACCAATACTTGAAATTTTCCTAGATTATGAAATAACCATGATTGTCTAATAACAAGTTAAATTTTTACCCAAGGTATTGGGTAATAATATAATTATAATTGTAGGACTAGCACTGAAGCTGCAATGATGCCAAGAAAGAAAAACAGTTCAGTTTCTTCCTTCAAGGAGTTTACAATTTATTAGACTAAGATAAGATATGAATACAAATGAGAATGAAATAATCTTGAATGTGATAATGTCAGAGAAAAAGTCCAGATGAAATGTGTCATAAATCTACCTTGATTATACCTTTTGTAGATATAACCAAGTGAACTTGAAGATAAAAATGGAGAAAATGAATGATTATGGGCTTGAACATTTGCCCAGTCTTTCTAATATCCTCAGAATTCAGTCCGGAACTTCAAGAGACTTACATAAGCAAGAATCATGAAAAAAAAATCAGACTAAGAGAGGGTCGCCATTGTCATAAAAGGCAAAAATTTGTGATTCCTTGGTCACTAGTGGAGTGAAAAAAGACTGTCCTTGCTCCCATTTTTTTTATGTTTTCAGTGATGTTACCAAGCACCTTCACTCAGTATCACTGAGGATGAACACACATCAAGGTCAGCTACTGTACTGTTGATAAATTCTTCAGCTTGGAAAGTCTAAAAGCCAAGACTAAAATGGAAGAAGTGTGGGTGCATGATCCTCTGTTTGCAGAAGATTGTTCACTCAATGCAACCTCTGAAGCTGAGATGCACCAAAGTATGGATCGATGCTCTGCTGCTTCTGTTAATTCTGGTCTAACAATTAACACCAAGAAAATACAGTTGCTCCATCAATTGTTCAGCCATATGTGGAACTATCAGCTACAATAAATGGAGAAGTTTTGAATACTGTGGATGTTTGCTTACTTTGACAGTGTCCTTTCCAGGGAGGTGTACACTGACAATGTGGTTGACACATGCATTGCCAGAGCCAGCATATATTTTTGGAGGCTATGGAAGAAAGTGTGGGGGAGAAGAGGTGTGAGACTGACTAACCAAACTGAAGGTCTACAAAGTCACTGTGTTGAGCTCATTGCTATATGCCTGAGAACCTGGACAGTCTACTGTGCCATGCCAGCAAACTGAATCTCTTCCAATTAAATTGCCTTAGGAAGATTCTGAAGATCATCTGGCAGGAGAACATACTAGATACCGAGGTCCTTTCTTGAGCTAAACTGTCAGGCATTTAAACGTTACTACAGAGAGTGCAATTGTGGTGGGCTGGACACACTGTTTGAATGCCTAAAGGGCACACTTGCCAAAAACACTCTTTTATGGAGAACACACACAGGCCCAGTGCTCAGAGGGAGGTCAGATGAATAAAGGGACACCCTGAAGTTTTCTCTCAAGAACTTTGGAATTGATAGTGCAGCATGAAAGATACTGGCACAGGACCATCCAGCATGACATGCCCTCATCTGTGAAGGTGCTGCACTCTGTGAGCAAGGCAGAATTGAAGCATCTCAAAGGAAAGGTGAGATGTGCAAGTTTGGAGTAAGCATACATTGTGTGCTATTTGTGCCCAATCTGTTTGTGTCCAAGCTAATATTGAGCTAACAAGTCATAATAAAATACACTGTAACATCTCTAACCTAATAGTGTCATTTTGGTCTTCTTTGATTGGAAGGACAAGACCCAACTTTATACTCTGCCTTTACCTATCCCCATACAGAGTGAGTTAGCCAGAACAATTTTGTTTTCTTCCACCCTCTGGCTTTAGCTTTAGTGGTTGATGGTTGGAATCATTTTCACCCTAACATCATCCTTTGGGCTGTCCTTTTGGGAGATTCCATTAAAAATAATTATTATCAATATCACATTTACAGGAATTCACAAAAGATAGCAGGCACAAATATGAGGAAAAAAGGGAAGACATTTAAAATATTGGTATTTATTTCTATGAAATTCAAATTAATGTTGGCTTTGTGAACAGAGAACCAATCATTAAGAGAGATGAGAGTTTAAATGAGAAAGAGAAAAATCCTCAAGACCAGATGCTCTCAAGATGTTCTCAGTCATAGTGGTGATTAAGCAAATAAAATGGCAGCTATTGTCCCCTTTCCCTTAAGAATTGAGAAGTACTTGAAGAGAAAAGCCTTGACTCTGAAGGTGCAATATCTTCTAGAGAAGAACTACGGACAAGAAGAGAAGAGTAGCAAGTTGCACAATCTTCTCAACAGGTCAGGCTGACTCAAGGACTGATTGATAGCTCAGCCTCCCTGCTTTGTTCACGATCACCACCTGGTGTTTGGGTTTTGTTTTGTTTTTGTTTTTTTGTTATTGGTGGTTTGATTTAATTTTGGGTAATTATGGAGTTATGTGAAGGCATTGACTATGAGAGTAGTTCTTAATACACATTGTTGGTATGCCTCCAGATTATTTTAGGATAACTTGACATGAGAATAGTTAATCATATAAATTCTATAAAGCATTACTTGCTAGATCTATTTCATGTCTATTACTGATTTGTCAACATGATAATCTATTCCCCAGCACTAGATTTGGTTATAGACCTAGAAAAAAAATGGAACTATATGTTAAATAGAATTCATCAACATTTATCTCTTCTAATTTTGATATAATTTTCAGAGAACACAAATGAATTCTTTTAAATATATATATATATATATATATATGGATATATGCATGTGCATCAATACACAAACATCTGTGTGTGTGTATGTGTGTATGTGTGTGTGTGTATGGAGAAGGAAATAGCAAATTGTTCCAGTATCTTTGCCAAGAAAATCCCAAATGGGGTGATGGAGAGACAAACATGACTTACACAACTCCACATCAGTAACATATACAGACTAGATAGATAGATAGATATAGATATATGTATATCTCTATACATGCATGCACAAATGTATATATGTACAGATTTATGTACATTTATATATGAATTATGAAATGTAAGAGAGTCTTTGAATTGAATAACACACATACATACATATATACTTTACATTATTTATAGAATTACACAACTATAATGTTCAACCTCTACTGTAATTTTTTGTACTAATTAATAAAAGGTTTTAATTTTTTCCAATAATACTACATGCAAGTTATAATCAGTGTGATAATGATGATGATATTTCTCATTCATTCTTTTTTTTTTTTCAAGGCAATGGGGTTAAGCGATTTGCCTAAGATTACACAGCAAGGTAATTATTAAGTGACTGAGGTTAGATTTGAACTCAGGTCCTCCTGACTCCAGGGCTGGCGCTCTGTCCATGGAGCCACCTAGCTGCCCCTTTTTCATTCATTCTCTTTTTTTAGGTTTTTGCAAGGCAAATGGGGTTAAGTGGCTTGCCCAAGGCCACACAGCTAGGTAATTATTAAGTGTCTGAGACCGGATTTGAACTCAGGTACTCCTGACTCCAGGACCAGTGCTTTATCCACTGCACCACCTAGCCACCCCTTTTTCATTCATGAAGAAGAACATGACATCAGGGAACTGATGCCATGACAAACAAGTGAATTGAATTTGGGGGGTGGGTTTGCTGAGCTGTTACCAGTCTCAC
Source organism: Macrotis lagotis (assembly GCF_037893015.1). Classification (NCBI taxonomy): domain Eukaryota; kingdom Metazoa; phylum Chordata; class Mammalia; order Peramelemorphia; family Peramelidae; genus Macrotis; species Macrotis lagotis. Next base: position 504,956,832 of record NC_133658.1, read on the forward strand.
TTCCATCTCTAGTGCCAATTGGGTACAGTGGCCAGATATAAATTAGGATGACTTATGTTGGCTCTGGAGGTAAGGCAATCATAATTAAGTGACATACCCAAGGTCACACAGTTAGTTAGTGCCAGGTATCTGAAATCATATTTGAACTCAGGTATTCCTGACTCCAGGGCTGGTCCTCTATCCATTGCACCACCTAGATTCCCTATAATCAATGTAGGATGGCATAAATAAGAAAACTTATTATTTGTCATGTGCAATATGCTATCAATTCCTGCACTTAGATGGATCCATATAAGAAGACTAGTAGCATAGGCATCCTTCTGGGCCTCCAGGATCATTATTAGAGCTTGGTCTAAAAGATATGTTTTATTTGTGACTGACAATGGCAGTTTGTTAGGAAACCTCATTTCTCAATCCTCACTTATGAAACCAACTGTTCTTGTGCTCTCATATTTTATAGTCTAACATTTCATTTACAATGTATTCTTATTAGATATAAGATATACATACATAATATATATTATATATGTTTATTTGTATAACACACAGAGAGGCAATATGGCATAGTGGAGAGAATGTCAGTTTTAGACTCAGGAAATCCAGGGTTCAAATTTTACCACATAATAATTGGGTGACTCATGAATAAGTCACTTAACCTCTCAGAGGCCCAAATAATTTTCTGATACTTGTGTAACCTTGGTTAATTCTCTATCCAATAGAATCACAGTTCTAGACAGAGATTATAATGTCAATATGGAGAGACAGACAGATAGATACATACATACATACAGAGAGAGAAACAGACAGACACACATAGAGACAGAGAGAAAAAAAGACAGAGAGAGACAGAAAGAGAGAGAGAGAGAGAGAGAAAGAGAGAGAGAGAGAGAGAGAGAGAGAGAGAGAAAGTAGCTTAAATGTTATTTAATATAAAAGTTTGTTTCTATTTAGATATGGGATTTTATGTAAGTATCAGTCTATCACTATGAAACTGAGATCCAGAGAAATTCCATAACTTGCCTGTTCTCACTCAGATAATATATGGTATATATCCATAAACTATGAATGAAATATTAGAGAGTTATCTATGACACCTCAAACCAGATTTTCTTAACTTCATCTATACTGCAACACACTGCCTCCAGTATCTAAAGTTGTCTTTTATTCTTTTATCAAAATCTGTATCAATATCATATGTATATATTATATAATATATATATATATAATATATGTATTAGACAAGTTTCTAATGATCCTGGCATGCACAAAAGAATAATTCCTCTTCCTTCTTCACTAGGAATCTATGGAAGTTTGGCGCTCAATATGGTCAAGAATAGCCAGCATTATTACCCTAGTGAAGTGAGTGCCACATTCTAACCACTGTCTTCCATCCCTATGAAAGTTTGGTTAGATTTTGTTCTTAAAAAAATTAAAGCCAATTACAATACTTTATTGACTTTGAAAACTAATTGTCCAAGACAATGATACTTCCAGACTGGGTTTCTGAGTACAAACCACAGGAGCTCCAGTCTCTCTTTGATGTTTGCCTAAATAACAGTGAACATCTAAAAGCATGCTACTTTCATTCAGCTGAATCAACTTGTGGTGTCATGAATGCATATTCTTGTTTAGTGGCTATTAAATTTCCTTTTGTTAACTGTTGAATAACCTACAAGTAATTTATTTTATTGAATATCAAACAAAAACTACCTCAAGACTGGACTAAGTCATGCCTACCCTGGAACTGTCAATCACAGAATTGACTTTTAATTCTTCCATCTACTTTTCTCAATATCCAGACTTCCTGTCATAATATAGATATCTATGATTATTAGCAGGTGATTTTAGAACTGAAATTTTTGACTAACACATGAATATCCACAAGGAAGAATTAAAAGTTATTTGTTTGAACTACCTGGTGTCTACGGCTAGTGTTACTATGGCAGTTACTGGTATTGCTAGAGTCAAAGATTGTCAGTCATTGACTGAGAAGCTGAGTTCCTTGGAGATTTTTCTCCTAGAGCAAATGGAGGTGGAATCTGTCATTAGAGAACATTCCAGGCCTTGAAAAAAAAAGTGAGAATCTCCTCCCCTCTCCGGCCCCCCAGGCCAGGGATCAAGAAGAGGAATAATGAGTTACTTCTACTTTCCCTTGTAGTCTATAATCTGTACCAGGATCCAAGATACACAGTTCTCCCTTTATGATCATTTAATGTATTGCAGGAACATGTGGCTCAGGAATTCCCTGTCAAATCTCAAGAGCTGAGGGAGGGGAAGAGGAAGGAGGCAAATGAAAGAAGCTTTGCAATTTAACTAGAAGTTCCATATAGGAAGGAGATAATCTATTCATTTCTATTTCCACAATGTTCAGTTAAAATAAATGATCTTTATAGCTTTATAGCTATATATCTGAGTCCTATAAATGTAAACAGAGAGGATGGTGGAGGGGAAGTGATGGTTAGAAAGAGAACCTAGATGTAGTTTGGTGACTCTAGAACTATTTAGAGACCATGTATTTCTGCTATGCTGAGTAATATTCAATTTTAGCTCTAAATCTGGTTAGTGATGGTTTGAATTCTTAGTATCATCATTTAAAGCACGGTGGTAAAGTGTGGTGGAATAATAGGGAATAATTTATAAAGCTTTGGCAACTTTAATTTATTGGCCAGTGGACACAAAAAGTTATCAGAAAAGACCTGAAGAGCTACTGGGCTATTGGATCTAGGGGAGGATTCCCTGAGAAACAATTCAGATCTTTCACTGTATCAGTTTAAATGTATATGGTAACATACTGCTTTTCTTTTTTTCACTCAATCTTTCATTGTAGGCACCATGTGCCTACTGTGTGCCAGTTACTGTGCTAAGCAGTGAGGACACAAAAAAAGACAAAATGGAGTCCCTGTTCTTAAGGGACTCACAGTCTAATGAGGAAGATAACATGCAAATATATAGTGTTCTTTAAACAGAATAAATATAAATTAACTTTAAAAGGGACAAATTAAAATTAAGAGAACTAGAGGAAAAATCTAGTTATTGCAGTCTCCTCTGTTTATTGTGCCTTAAAGTAATGTCTCACAATTTGTTAATCTTTAACATCTATTATCCCTTAGGATGGAACAAGATGTTCATCAGTTATACAAAAGGACATCACAAGCTATATCTTATATAACCCTTCAATGAACCAAGTTGTCCTTTAAAGTATTCCCAACCAGAAGTTCTCCAGCCTCTACTTGATGTACTCCAGTAGGAGGGATCCCTTTACGAAGGTAAATGGTTGGTAGGATGGTCCATACCTCTTTCGGATAGTTCATAACATAAGGTTATGATTTCCAGCCTTTACTTGTCACTTCTCACATTCAACCCATCCCCCTTGGTTCTGCCCTATTAAGACAAACTTTCAGATTCTTGAAGACAGCTCTTTAGTGCCCTTAGGCTCACCGCCATTCTACCCTCCACCCCCAGCACAATCTCTGATGCATCCAATTCTTGAGGACAAATATCCTCAGTTCCTTCAGTCAGTTCTTTTCATAGTATGAAGGCTTCCATCATCATCCAGGCTTCTGTTTCTGAGGGGCTCTGCAACTTATCAATGACTTTTCCCTATAGAGGTTCAATAAGCAATTAATCTAGTACCAAACAAAGCATTTTAGGGTAAAATTATCATACTTGTCTCAGCTAATTCTGTTTTTAGTAAATTTAAACCATTTTTACAGATTAACCAAGTTTACCACCTTGATGGTCTAGGTTCAATGATGTTACTTTTGACTTTCCCTCATACCCTAACTACTTCTGTGACTTCTTTGCAGGCTCTTCACCTCTGGCTCTGTCTCAGACTATCTTCACTTGCTCCTATGAACAGTGTCACTTGGTGATTTCATCAGTTCCCATCATCTCTATGCAGAAGAATTTCTAATTGACTTGTCCAGCCCTAACCTCTCTCTGGGCCTCCAAGTTTATACCTCTAACAGTTATCTAACAGTGGAAATTCCAGAGATATCGTGGATTCTAAACTGAAGGCATAATTTTTCCACACCAAGTCTCCTCCTCTCTTCCTACCTTCCCTATGGTTGTTGAGGGAGCCACCATCTTCCCAATTAACCAGGCTTAAAATCTAGGAGTCATTCTCACCTCTTCATTATACATATCCCACATCCAATCCTTTTTTCAATTCCTGTCATTTCTATCTTTAAAACTTATTACATATGACACTTCTCTCATCTTTTTAAAATGTATTTTGTGATTTATTTTCCCCAGTTACATGTAAAAAACAATTTTAACAACTATTTTAAAACTTTCATTTGCAAATTCTCTACTGTCTTTCCTCATCATTCCACTCCTTGGGAAGACAAGCAATTCCAAAAAAGTTACATTGTGTAGTCATGAAAAACACATTCATATTAGTTATGTGAAAAAATATAAACCAAAAAAACTCAGAAATAATAAATAAATGTTTAAAATTTATGTTTCAATCCATTTTCAAATACCATTATTTCTTTCTCTGCAGTCGGATAAGTCCCTCAGATCCCAGTGTTTGGAATCATTGAATTGCTGAAAACAGTTAAATCACTTACAGGTGATCATCTTATAATATTGCTGTTACTTTTTACCCATGTACATTTTACTTTACATCAGCTCATGTCTTTCCATGCTTTTATTAGAGCATCCTGCTCTCTATTTAATAGAGCACAATAGTATTCCATCATAATCCCATGCCATAACTTATTCAGTCATTCCCCAATTGATGGGCATCCCCTCAATTTCCAATTCTTTGCCACCAGATGATGGTTCTATAGCCCTATGGGCATATTTCCACATTGCTCTACAGAATGGTTGAATTAGTTTGCAACCCACAATATTGTGTTAATGTCTCATTTTTCTCATATCCCTTCTAATATTTGTCATTTTCCTTTTCTGTCCTATTAGCAAATCTGATAAGCATAAATAATACCTCAGAATTGTTTTAATTTACATTTTTCCAATCAATAGTGAGTGAGAACATCTTTGTATGACTATAGATAGTTTTAATTACTTCATATGAAAACTATCAATATCTTTGATATTTTATCAATTGAGAAAAATTCCTATCCCTATAAATCTGACTCAGTTCTCTATATGCTCGAGAATTGAGGTCTTTATCAGAGAAATGTGCTTCAATTTTTTTCACAGTTATAATTACTAATTGTATTTCCTTCCATTCTTTTCACCCCATTTATTCTATTCTTTCTCTCCTTTCATTCTATTCTTTCTCAAAAGTGTTTTGCTTCTCCCTACCAGTCTACCCTCTTTCCTATCATCCTCATTCTCTTATCAACTTCCTATCCTATTTACAAAATAGATTCCCTTTTTTTAGAAAGTTCTGATTACAGTAAGATTCTCTCACTCCTCACATCTCCCCTCTTCTCTTTCACTTTAAAAGCTTTTTTGTCTCTTTTATGAAAGAATTCACCCCATTCTACTTCTCCCTTTCCCTTTCTCCCAGTACATTCCCCTTTCACCCTTTAATAAAAAATAAAAATTTAATTTGTTTAAATCATCCCTGTGCCCTCTGACTATATAATCACTCCTAACTACTCTAATAATGAGAAAGTTCTTGGGAGTTATAAGTACTATCTTCCCATGTAAGAATATAAACAGTGTAATCAGATGAAGTCCCTTGTGATTTTCTTTTCATTTACCTTTTTTATGTTATTCTTGAATCTTGTATTTAAAGTCAAATTTTCTCTTCTGTTCTGGTCTTTTTTTTTTATCAAGAATGCTTGAAAATGGGGCAACTAGGTGATGCAATGGATAGAGCACCTGCCCTGGAGTCAGGAGGACCTGAATTCAAATCTAGTCTCAGATATGCAATAATTACCTAGCTGTGTGACCTTGGGCAAGTCACTTAACCCCACTGCCTTAAATAAATTAAAAACATTAAAAAGAATGCTTGAAAATCCTCTGTTTCATCAAGATTTTCAATTTTAAATATTTCCCTTGAAGGGCAGGGTTTGCATAGGTGATTTTTTGGTTGTCATGCTAGCTCCTTGGCCCTCCAGAATATCATATTCCAAGCTTTCCAATCTTTTATTTAGGTTTTTTTGCAAGGCAAATGGGGTTACGTGGCTTGCCCAAGGCCACACAGCTAGGTAATTATTAAGTGTCTGAGGACAGATTTGAACTGACTCCAGGGCCGGTGCTCTATCCACTGTACCATCTAGCCACCCCCTTCCAATCTTTTAATGTAGAAACTGCCATATCTTGTGTTATTCTGACTGTGACTAGATGATACTTGAATTGTTTATTTCTGGCTATTTACAATATTTTTTCCTTGACCTAAGATCTCTGGAATTTATAATATTCATAGGAATTTTCATTTTGAGATCCCTTTCAGGAGGAGATTCATGCATCCTTTCAATTCCTATTTTATAGTCTATTTCTAGAATATCAGGGCAGTTTTCTTGTACTTTTCTTTTGAAAGATGATGTCATGGCTCTTTTTGAATCAAAGCTTTTAGGAAGTCCATTAATTATCTCTCCTGGATCCATTTTTCAGATCAGGTTTGTTTTGTTTTTTTTCCAGTGAGAAATTTCACATTCTCTTCTACTTTTTTCATTTTATTTATTTATTGTTTCTTGGTTTCTCATAAAGTTATTACCATCTATTTGCTCAATTACAATTTTAAATGTATTATTTTTCTCCACTGAATTTTTGTACTTCCTTTTCCATTTTGTCAGTTAGGCATTATAAAATTTTCTTCTCTTTAGTGCCTTTTCGTATCTCTTACCATTTGGCCAGTCTGGTTTTTAAAGTATTGTTTTCTTCATTTTTTGTGTTTCTTTAACAAGTTGTTGATGCTTTTTCCCATGATTTTCGTGCACCACTCTCTTTTCTATTCAATTTTTCTTCTACCTCTATTACGTGATTTTAAAAATCTTTTGTGAGCTCTTTCATGGACTGAGACCAAATCATATTTTTCTTGGAGATTTTGAATACAGGAGCTTTGACTTTCTGACTTTGTGTGTGTGTGTGTGTGTGTGTGTGTGTGTTTTGATCTTTCCCATCATCATAAAAACTTTCCATGGTCAGAATTTTTTTAATTTAATTTTTTTAATTGCTCATTTTCCCAGGCTATATTCCTTGACTTTTAAATCATTTTTAAAATAGGGTTCTGCTTTCAGTGTGGAGGGTGCATTGTCACAAGCTTCAGGAATTTTGAGTAGCTGCTTTCAGAGATACTTCTAGGGACCTGTAAGTTTTTAGTTTTTTCAAAGTGATATGACCTAAGGAGAGGTGCATAAATTACTCTCCTGGCTTGTGCTCTGGTTTGTGAGAGCCCATAAACACTCTATTCCATCCTAGAACTGTTTTAGGGTTCCTGTTTCAATACTGCTCTAAGTTCTAGTGTGCTAATGCTCCTCTTTGCTCTGATACTGCCACCTAGGACTGTGACCCATATCTGAGTATAGGTAAAGCAATAAAATCTTACCTCAGTTAGCAAAGAAACCCACATAATCTCCTTTTGACCAGTTTGACACCCTTACCATCTGTGGGCTGCAAGCTGTGGAAGCAATTGCTGCTGCTGAAGTTGCTGATTCAGTGTCTCCCAAAGTCTGCCCCTGGTTTGCTGGGACCTGGTGTAAGCTGTGTCCAGTGTTGGACTATGCTTCACTCTTATCCAGGTGCAACATACCTGCAAAGGCAGAAGACCTATAGATCTTCTAAGTAATCTTTTGCTGGAAAATTATTTCACTCTGTCTTTTTGAGGATTCTGCTGCTATAAGAACTGTTTTAGGGGGTTGCTAGGTAGCGTAGTGGATAAACCATGGCCCTGGACTCAGGAGTACCTGGGTTCAAATTCGGTCTCAGACAATAATTACCTAGATGTGTGGCCTTGGGCAAGCCACTTAACCCCATTTATCTTACAAAAAACCTAAAAAAAAAAAAGAACTGTTTTATAACATTATTTAAATTTATTTGGAGGGATTTACTGGAGAACTCAGGCAAGTTGCAATCTTTTGTATGCAATCTTGGCTCCACCCCAACATGATGCCATTCTATAGACTTGGTTAAGGCAGCATACTAATCAATTTAAAATACATTGCAATGAGACATTGACATAAGGAACTCCTAATGAGGAAATGTGTATCCACCAAAGCAAAGCAGAAATTTACAGTCTTAGAGATTTTAGAGTCTAGAATTTTGAGAATTTAATTGTTCTTTCAAAGGTAGCATAAAGCAATATTTATTAAAAATGAACTTGAATCAAGTTATTCCTGATTACATTCTCTCTGTACTGTCTGTCTCTGTCTCTATCTGTCTGTCTCTGTTTCTGTCTCTCTGTCTCTCTGTCTCTCTGTCTCTCTCTGTCTCTCTCTCTCTCTCTCACCATCTCTGTCTCTATTTTCCCCACCCCTTCTGACTTTCTGTCTGTCTGTCTCTCCCCTCCCTCTGTCTCTCTTCCTCTGTCTGCTTTCTCTACTTGTCCAGCACACATACACAATCTATTTGCACACACAGTTTAGGGAAGTTGCAAAGACACACTGAATTCAAGAACAATAAAGTTTTTGTACAGGCACTAGCTAATAGGCAAAGAAAGTCCCATCATAGCTTCACAGAGCAATCAAGTTATCCTGTGACTGGTGTGGCACCTAACAATGGGGACGATTGCATGCAACTATGCATGCAATCAAGCCTGGGTAGTCTTGCCTTCTGGTATTATGTTTAAATCCCAGCTGTATGTGATTGTGTGTAGTGAGACCACAGTCAATTTTATACCCTACTATAGACTTGAAAATTTTTCTTGCCTTTACCACTCCATCAAGTGATCGCTCTTGGTCCTGTCTATTCCCATACCATTAAATTGAGGATTCCAACTATTTAGCTTTACAATTCAAGCAAAAATAGCCGAATATTTTTGCCTGAAGTATCTAAATACTTCAGGCAAAGCTTGTGGGGATGTTTAAACAGAAGTATCCAAATGAACCCATCAGTTCTCTACTTGATTTACATGTCATTATTGGCTCTAACTACAGCTTGCAATGACAAGTAGACCTGAGAATACTCATTTCTAGGATCCTCAAAAGATGATTTCTTTGGGAAAACGTCATTTTAAAATAAATATATAAAAAACCTTATCATTGATACAAGTATGATTTCAGTTTTATCAAGTGATACAAGAACATTGGAAATAATGGGTAAATTCTATTTATGTTGTAAATAATTGTATATGATGACAGTATTTTAAATGAAAACAAAAACAGAAACAAAAACGAATCAAAACAAGTCATTATCATAGAAAAGAGGACAGAGGTTCAAAATTTGGCAGACAGATTTTACATGACCTATATATAGTGATGAACATTTTCTGAATATTAAATGCTCAGTATATACAAAAGGGATTGGAGAAAAATGTTTTCTTTATGTTGTTGTTTTTACAAGGCAATGGGTTTAAGTGACTTGCTCAAGGTCACACAGGCAACTAAGTATTAAGTATCTGAGACTGAATTTGAACTCAGATTCTCCTGACTCTAGCACTGGTGCCCTATCCACTGTGTCACCTCACAGCCCCAGGAAAAAAAAATGTTTTCTTAAAGTCAAAACCTTACCTTTTTCTTCTCATCCAGCAATTGACATTATTCCTGGACCAATTCTATCTTTTGCAAAGTGAAGTAGAAAAATTGAATTTATTAGTTGGTATTTTGTTTGTTAAATACATTTTCTGTTACTATATACTAAATTAGAATATAAGTTCCAAATGTAATGTATAATTATTTCAGTTCTTTACTTTGAATATATATACATTAATCGGATTACTTTAAGGTAAACACTAAGATTGGGAAAAAAACAAATGATCTAAAAATAACATTTTATTTGATATACTACCAGAAAATTTTAAAAAATTTGTTTGAAGTTGTTTGAAAAGATGACTTAGGAAAGAGCAAAATGCTACTTCCATGCATAAGTCTAAGAATATCAAAAACAAAGAAATAAATACATGCAATCATAAGGTTTCATCTATATACAAACCTGACTATTTGCATTTTCTCAGAATAGGAATCTCTGTACAAGTCATTACTTGTAGTTGTATGAGATTTATCAATGACCTTTTCTAGTGAAATAAAGATATCTTCTCCTAAATATGTTCTGTAGAATACTTTGACAAGTTTAAGATTATAGTTACCATATCCTTGGACATAGTTTTCTCTACAGGTGTGAAGTAGGCATTCTACAGGTTTAATTTTAAATAGAGAAAAGTAGATACTAGGGGGTGATAATTTTTAGAAAGAGCAACAAGGAAACAGTAGTTATCCAACAGATAATGTGTTGTTCAAAAATAGATGCTACAAATATTTGTCCTCTGATAGAATGGAATTAACTGATTGGTATTTTGTCAAGGAATGGTACCCTTTTCCCAACCCATTTATCAGAAAGATGGACTTAAAACAAAAAAAATCAGTTTTGCTTATATTTAAAAATGTTTCCATTCTTGAAATAGGAGAAAATGTGGAAGATATTTTGCTTAACATTGTCTTTTTTTCTTTTTTTCTTTCATTGATGTGATTATATTCTTTACTAGGGATGAATTTCCCTAAGGTTGATACCTAGCATTTTAGATTGTGGGACATATATCCTGTTTTAATAGTAGCATGATGCCAGGACCAAATTATTATTGAATAAGCAGCAATTAAAAATCTTTATCAAAATACTCAATGGTTCCAAAAACCACAAATAACAACAGAAATAAAATTGTACTAGATCAGCAAAGACCATTTGTATAATAAGGGACTGAGTCACTTTTTTTTAACATCCCTTTTGCTAACTCTACTATTTCCTTGCAGTCTGGAGTGGGGTGGGCAGATGGGGGTAGGGAAGGCATTGCTCAGAATCTTTAAAATGACATCATTTAAGTCACATGATTGGCAAGAACCAATTAAGATGGGCTGTGGAAAGAGGAACAGTTAAATTTGTAATTTTGGTTGTGTGAAACACTTCTTTGGGGCCTCATAAACAACCACAGAACCACAAGTTGGGTACAGTGGCAGTCACACAAGACTGGGTCCGGGATATTGGTCAGCAGGCAGGGCAAATCACACTGTCTGCAAACCACAGAGTTTCGTAGAGCGGTAAGCATCATCAAGCCACAACCAAGCCACTACTAGGCTCTTTAAAAAAAAAACTTTTTGATCTTCAACAATTTGAATATTTGTTTTCAAAGAGGTATTTTTCATTCAGGGCTTTTGGAAGTCTCATAAGTACCAGAGTAAAAGGAAGATGTAGGAAATGATGGAAGGGGTTAAGGGTTAAAGCAAATGATTATTCTTGGTTTTCACTTCTAAGGTGAAAGAAATCATATAGTCCCCCAACTTTAAGAAAAGACTTCATTGAAAGGAGGAAACCATGGCTTCGGACAGCATGTTTGAGTCATTTCCTTCATACTCACAGTGCTTCATAAGAGGTAAGTGTTCTTCAGACTTTTAAAATGTACTTCTGCTCAGTTTTGCATAGAAAAAGAGTGGTGGTTGAGTTCATGGCACAGCAGTGCCTGAAGCTCTTGTCTATTCTGTGTGAGGGATTCTGGCTGAGGCATATGATTACAAGGCGATTGGGTTACTTATTCATCATATGGCAGCTCTTCAGAAAAGTTTTTCAGAAATAATTAGTTAAGCTGCTGAGGCACTCAGTTGGTATTTAAGAAACTTTTTTTCAGTCAGCTTCTGTTTTTAAAGTGCTGAAGATTATAAGGCTAGTCCAAAGCTGTTTGGGATTTATATCGGTGGATTGTTAGTTCTTAGGTATACTGAAATACTGTGGGTGCTGTCTGTAACTCATTCCTAAAGGTTCATGTCTTAGTGTGAGCACATGGATGCAGTCGGTAGAGAAGAATGCCGTCTCATTTATGATACCTTGTCAGTTTGGGAAGAACGAAGCATGAGGTAAAGCCTTGGAATTCAGGGTTAGAAAAGACAATACAGGTGTCTCATAAAGATGAGAACTGGACAGACTCTTTAATGAAGCTTTAACTTTAAAATATCAAACTGTGACAACTTTGTATCATCAAGTAGATACACTAAAAGAAACAGCCAGCTTGTTCCAGAGAGAGAGAGAGAAAGAGAGAGAGAGAGAGAGAGAGAGAGAGAGAGAGAGAAGTCAAATTCTAAAGGGCAAAACTCTCCCCTACAAGCAATAGGAAAGAAGTTTCAAAAAGGCTTGTCAAATGTTCTTATGTTCTCAGTAGGGCAGATGTTTTTGTCATTAGACTTCATGTTTATTAATCTAAACAGCCAGTTTGAAAAGCCTGAGTGTATACATGAGACCTGACTAGGTCAAGTTGTCTAAACTATAGTTAAATTGAGTTTTCTTTTATTTGTAAATGGTTTTGTTAGGTTTGGGAGGGGGGGAGAGGGTTAACCTGTATGTATAATTTTGTTTTAATAAAATTATATAGCAATTTTGTATGATCTTGGAGGGGAGGGGTAGTGAGAACAAAAAATAAATTTGTAAATTCTTTATGGTTATAAAATCTTTTGATCATTGTCAATTAGTGCCATGGTGTCTTTTTTGTTTGTTTTAATCATACTAAAAAGTAAGCCAAGGCAGGCTACTGCTATTTCTCTGAGATTTAAAAACCTGATTAAGATGTTGGGAGATAAGGGAAAGGGAACGAAAGCAAGAGTCATTAACAGATTTAAAACTTCAAATTAAAGGGTTTTAAGTTGTTCTTTACTGGCATTGGAGGGAATTTTAGTGAAGTTGAATCATGAGAAGAACTATGAGTCATGCAGCCTTGCAAGATCTCTCAGCTTGCATAGCACAGACATTAGACCTCTAGTGAAAAGCTGCTAACTACTCCCCTGGCTCGGCATTTCCTTTCAGCTGCTAACAAGTAAAGGAAACAATATTTGCAGAAAACAAAAAAGGGATCTTCCTGCATTTACTCTAATTTTACACATTCCCTCCCTCTCTTCACTCCCAAAAGTTTATTATTTCCTATTTTGTTAACACAGGAAGACTTATTGAGGAAATTTTAGAAGATTCCATAGGGCAATAGATTGGACTCTTGTTGTATAATTCTGGCATGCTAAAAACTTCCTTACAGAAAGACCACAGAAGGCTGTAAAATGATTTATCACTATTTACGCAGTGTTGACAAACTAGAATGAACCCAGTTTTAATTCTGGCACCATAAGTGCACTCCAGTGATAGATGGTCCAAACCATTCAAATGGGTCAATTAGCCTTTAAGTGGGTAAGTATGGAGAGGTCTATGATACTCAAAATCAGACTTATAAGTTAATAATCACTTTCTTTCTTTCATTAAACAGAAACTTAGACATTTCAAAACACTAAACTTCATGGAATATAGAATTTTAGAGTAGGCAGGGACTTTGAAGGGCAGCTATCTAAACCCCCCCCAACCTAATAGAAATGACCTCTACAACATCCTTAAGAAGTGATCATCTAGCTTTCACCAGAAGGCCTTTGTCCCTTTCAATTTTCTGACAGTTCTTGTCATTATGAAAAGTTTCATATCATTGAACCTAAAGCTGCTTCTCAGAAACTTCAACCCACTTCTGAGTTCTACCTTTCATAGACAAGAATATGTCTAATCTTTCTTTCATATAACAATCTTCTCAATACTGGAACAGAGTCATTGTAAAATCTCTCAGTCAGTTCTTCTGATTCTTTAATCTCTCCAAGACTTTCAACTGATCTTCAGCATAGTGTCTAAACCTTTCCTGTTCTCCCTCCTCTAGATAAGTTCTATTTTTATCAGTTTTTCCTAAAGTGTGGCAGTGAGAAATTTAAAATATATATTTTTTATATGTTCTGACCAAAACAAAATGTAGGAAATCCATTGCTTCTTTCATTTGAACTATGGCTCACTCAATGAAGCCTCAGATCACATTAACTCTTTGGTCTGACTTGGAAGTAACTCTAATGTTTGCCTGAAACGACACTAATAGTTTTGGCAACTATCATTTATTTTATCAACATTGCTATTGTAAATTTATTCACTTGGGTGAAAACATTGAGCATATTAACTGAATATCTACCAATTTTTCATTTTATTTGGCAGTATTTAAAACTCATCTTAAGAGTCTGATGCAACAATAATAACCACTTTCTCAGACATGTTCTGTCCCATATTTCTCAACACTGTTTACATACCCTGGACGTTGACAATTTCTAAAGAGGTCATTCTTGCTCCCTGAAATTTATAGCATTTTGCTCCCTCACCAAGTGCAATTACCAGTTAAAGGGGAAAATAACAGTTTGTTTTCTTCCATGAATTTTATTTTATCAGTCCATGCAGTCCTTGTAGAAGGAAATCCATAATTCTTTTTTAGCTTGATACTCATGTGAAAGTTAGGGAAAATGGAAGAGGGGGAGTTAGGGAAGCAAGCAAACAATTGTTCCCTTCTTTGTGAGAATAACGTCAGACTCTGCAAGTCTGACAGAGTAAATGAATGTGGTATACCACAAAGGATATGGCTCTTTTTCTATCACACCACACCAGGTCCTCACTTAGTTCACTTAGGTAAGGAAACTAAGAAACTGGTGAAATTCCCTGATGTGTACATCACCCATATTTAGAACATGAAACCATCCTCTCAACCAAGGATTTTGGCCTCTGAATAGTTTATTGCTAAAAAGACTGGAAAGGGGGGGAAGAGAAGAAAGAAAGAAAATGCAACTGTATAGTTGGTTTTTCATGGCAACAAACAGGTAAGCAGCCTTGTTTTTAGAAGTGGCTTAGTGGTCTATTATAAAAGTTAAACACTGGCATACCTTTGAGTTCCTAGAACCACAGGTACAAATTTCAACAGTTCTGACTTGCTCTTCATCATCTCCATGGTTTAGTTACCCCAGAGTAAAATCTTTCAAAGAAAACTGTAGAACAAAGGCTGCATTTAGTTATGTAATTTGCCCAACAAGGAGGAGTAAATGAATGTTCAATATTATTTTAGATTATTAGAGTTAACATGGAATTTAGGTATCTTCTAATCCACATCACTCACTTTATAAATGAGAAAATTGAGACCTAAAGAGTTTCAGTGACTGTCTTGAAACCACAAACCTAGAGAGCAGAACCACACTAGAATTTTAATCTCCTGTCCCCTAATACAATAAATCAATTTCTATTTGTTAAGAAAAATATGTATTTAAAAACTCATCTGAATTATTGAAGATGTATTAGCAATAAAGCATTCAGATATGAATGTGTTTGAGCTGGATACCCCAAATTCTCAATGATGACTTTTTTTTGAAAAAATGAAAAAATAAAATGCCAGAGTGACTCTAAGAAAATGTAGAATGTGTGGTCCTCCGGTTTTGTTTTGCTTTGTTTCTGCAAGATAAAGATTCTTACCTTCTAAAATTGTCTACACAAACAGAAAATGAGGAGTGAGGAATGGATGAAGAAGCCCTTTCAATCTAGATGAATTATAAAATTGTTCCTTTAACCATTTCACATATTGACATGTTTCTTAAACTGACAAAACAATTTTAAATGCCTAAATTTCTTTCAATATCTAATCAATTACCAAAAACACAGTGTGTCTACTATGTATATTACATAGCCAGGGAATTTTCCATATATTTATACACTCAGAAAATTAGCAAAAGTAAGTATTACAAGATCAGGGAAAGAAAAGGAATCCAAAAAGAATCTGCCATTATCAACATGCTAATTGGTATCAGAGCTTAATGATGGGGGGGGGAAGATGTTGGAATGTAATCCTCAAGAACAATACATTATTAATTTTAAGAGATGAAGATGCCTTTATAAAGTTGAATTAAGACAGAACTTTTGAAGATTGTAGATCTTGAATTACCTTTGAAAGTTAGTAAGCAAATCATTTAATTATTAGCATACCTATATAATAGATACTCTCTGACTATAAAGAAAAAACTTTCCTTGTTTGGAAACCATTCTGCTAAAAGATATATTCTAGGTTTAGGTGAATTTATCTTTGACTAACCTCCAATCAAGACAGCCATAATATAATCAATGGCTGCAAATAAAGTGATTAACTTAAAAGATCACACTAAATGATCCATTTATGAAATGTGAATCTTTTTTCTGACATAATTTAATCTGATTGGCTGAGGAAACAAATTAGTCACTCCTCTAGAGATATAAGAGAATTTATCTTTGCTCCCTCCCATTAGATCTTTTTTTTGTAAGGGGAATTACTCCTGCATTGAATAGGGACCTAAATGACACTCAATATAGACATGAACACATAGAAACAATAATTTTACAAAAATTAGCTTCAAGAACTGGGATTTTTTGGCAGCAGAAAACAGAGCTATCTCCAAAGATGAGCAGACCTTTGGAATATAGCTGAGCTACAGCTTATCTGAAGTGGTGCACTTCAGGGCAATTGCATGAGAATACTATAAAGAAATGAAACACTTCCAGGTCAGGCGAAACCAAGACTACCAGTTCTGTCTTTGCCATATGTGTATTCAATGAATGAACTTTATTACTAATGGGCTCTAAATTTGAAACTTTTTTTTCTCATAAAGGCTTTGTACATTTTTAGGAGAATAAATTTAAAGGAAAAAATGTTTTAAGCTTTAAAACATTTTAAAACATTTAAAATATTTTAAAGCATTTAAAACATTTTTAGCTTGTCAACATTGTTAAGAGACACAAACACACAGACATATATAGATAGACATACGATGTGTGTATGTGTGTGTATGTGTGTGTTTGTGTGTGTGTATTTGCTAATGGCAAACACATCAGTGAGATCTATTTAGGTACTATAATAGGTGCCATCTTGGTAGCACACTAGATAGAGTCCTAGACCTACAGTTAGGAATACACAAGATCAAATCCTACTCCAGCTACTTATTTTATATATTACCCTGAGCAAGTCCTTTGATATCTTATCTGCCTCAGTTTCCAAATCTATAATATGAAGATATTAATAGCAACTACATCCCAGAGTGTGAGATAGAATAATATTTGTAAAGCATTTTGTACACTTTAATGCAATATAAAATTCCCATCTATTAACCTCTAAGAATTTGAGTACAAATTGGGAAAGTATCCCAGAGGGGGTATTATATAAGGAAAGGAAATCACTGTCTTAAAAAAAATGGCAAGTTTGCATTAGAAGTACCTTATAAAAGCAATGCTATTAAACTACTAGAATGCTGCAGAACTAAATAAGAAGAAATTATGTTCTGATGCACAGCATATATCTGAAGGGAAGAGATAGTTAAATAAGTTAATAGGCTTGTATATGACAAAAAGCCCCAATTAGAAAAAGTCAGTCACATTTGATCACAGATCTATAGATGTGCACATATGGTATGATGGTAATCATTGTTTTCTGTTTTAAACTGTTACTTCCTTATGAAATGAAAGTACTAGGGAGTAGAGGAAGCTGACAGCATTCAGGGAGATAATTAATTGGGAGTTTGAGGAATGCAAAAGCTTCATATTTTCCTATGATAAATTGTAAGCAGGTTGTTGAAATCTTTTCTAGAAACACTAGAATAAAGTCATTTTAAAAATTGTTTTATTGTTTATTTTTAGACAAAATGACAGAAAGTGAAAAGCACTGAAGCCATGAATATTCCTTAGGAGGATTTTTACTATAAGAAATATTTTCAATGAGCTTTTATTTACCTCTGCTTGGGAAAACATAGATTAGATTAAGCAGTTACTGATATAAGTTAAAGTTTGATGAGGAAATAAAATTGGGCAAGGGGATTCTGAACCATAGTAAGGATTCTACAGCAAATATGAATTTGGAAAAAGACCTATGTTACAAAATGTTTAATGTTCATATATGTATATACATAGACATATGGGGTAGGTGGGTCTCTCTCTATCTACCTACCTATCCAGATAACTTCCAGATATTACCTATTAATCTAAAATTCTTTATTATTGAATTTCAAAATAGATGCTCTTTACGTTACTCAAACTCAATATGGTTAAATCAAACCATTATCTTCTTTCCTAAAACTTACCCTTCTGCTGAATTTTCCTAGCTACCTAGGTTTCTAATCTTGGTATTGCCCTTTCCTCTCTCCCATCCACATGCCCAATCATTTACAAAATTTTTTCATTTTTATCTCTCGATTGTCTTTTGAATCCCACTTTTATTCTCAATTAAAACAGTGACTCCCTTTGTTCAGCTCCTTAATTTGTCTCATGCAGTGGCCTCCTGATTGGTTTCTATGCCTTAGACCTCTTACTATTCCAAACCATCTCCCAAAGAACTACTTTCTAATTCACAGTTCTGATCATGTCACTCCCTCATGCAATAATTTGCAATCACTTCCTATTACTTTTAGGAAAAAATATAAACTTCTCTAGTTTTCAAAGTCCTTTACAACTGGACTCTCACTTACCATTGCTCCCTTTCTACATGCTACAGACCAACCATCTTGTATTCTTGTTGTTCCTGACACATGAAATTCCATCTTCTATTTCTTTTCATTTATTCTGCCTCTATCCCCATATCAGGAATATATTTCTTCCTCTCCTTAATCTTTAAAAATACCTTGTTTCCTCCAAACTAAAAGGAAATGCCATATATATGTATATGTATATATATGACATACATACACACATATGGCATGAATATATACACATATATACATATTTCTCCCTAAATTTGTATATATGTATATTTGTGTGATTGATACCCATAGTAGTACCTTGAATGTTTATAAGCTCTTAATAAATTTCTGATGATCATAAAGACACAGAGATAGGAGAGAGTAAAACTGTAAGACTAGAAAATTTAGTTTGACTAGAAGACACAGTACAGAAATGGAACAAGGAGAAAACAAAATGGAAAGACAATAAAAGACAGTCTTTGAAAATTAGGGTAAAGAAAATCTGTTGTTTTATTTAAGAAGAAATGGGGAGTCACTAGAGATAATTTTTTGACTAGGAATATACACTACCAAATGGCATGAAGTATAGATTAGAAAAGAAAGACTGGAGATAGTGAAATCAATGGCTTATTACAATAGACCATGGTAAAGTCAATAAGGAACATTGCAGTGAGGATGTTAAAGAAAGAAAGGAAGTAAAAGATATTTGAGAGGTAGAATCAATATAACAGGGAACCTGACTGAATGTGGAAAATGAGGGAAAAGAGAGATTTTAAAATCACTCTGTTTTGGGGCTAATCATTGGCAAAGCAGAGGAGAGCATTTAGGGAGAGGAAAAGAATGAATTCAGGTTGTAAACATAATAAGTTGGAATTAAAATTTCATAAAATAATAGATATCTTAGATAAAAAAGTAAAATGAAAACTGTTTCATATATTTTCTTTTTTATAAGAAAAGCATTTTCCTTTTTTATTTTGTCCTGACCCCTGCCTTGGCAAATTTTGTTTTCTTGATAATTCTTGACATCCAGAAATGTCATAGACCAGAGGACTGGACTTAATATGTT
This sequence comes from Macrotis lagotis, assembly GCF_037893015.1. NCBI lineage: Eukaryota > Metazoa > Chordata > Mammalia > Peramelemorphia > Peramelidae > Macrotis > Macrotis lagotis. Next base: position 504,976,245 of record NC_133658.1, read on the forward strand.
GAAGTGAATGAGTGATGTATTCAAAAATGAAAGCAAAGGTACATCTTCCTAAAAACAGAAGAAAATAAAAAAGAGAACAATATTGATGTCTAGTCAAACAGTACACTTATGTATTAAGGCAAGACTTTTTATAGTTTTGGTTTACAGACCCATATATTTTCTTTGGAACTACTTCAAGCTTCATCTACTCCAATCTACTGTCTTAAAGTGAAGGTATTATGTAATAAACAATAAACTCCATGGGTCTATATTATCTTTAGGATTAAAATTACACTCCTTTGTGGTATTTAAATATCTTTGCGACCCAGCAGCTTCTAAACTTCTTACATACATACTCAACCTTACTGACCTGCCTTACTATTACACACTTACACAATCCCTTCTGACTCTATGCTTTCTCCCACTTCTAGAATGTACCTCTCTTCATCTCCACTTCTCAGAATCTCAACATTCAACATTATTCTCAAGCAACACCTTTTACATGAAGCCACTCTTTGCAACCCCTCCTCACACCCCACCAGGAGGTATACTTCCTTCCTTTTATTTAATTTCTATATTTTAGATAGATAGATAGATGAATGAACTGTACATATGTCCTATATAAAACCTATATATGTACACATTGTCTTGCCCATTAGAATGTCTTTCCTATTCCCACTTCCTTCTCATTTGTTCACTTCTTTCAATTCATAAAGCTGCCTTAAATCTATCTCCAACTAAGCCACCTAATTAATTTTCCAAGCATTCAAGTCAACATTCCACTCACCTACTCAAAAACTTCATTGACATTCTGTTATAAAAGGATCTAATATAAATCCCTCTTGCTAGTATTTAAAACATTTTACCACCTGCCCCTTCCTATATGTTAAATCTTCCTATGCATAACTGTCCTCCATGAAGTCTATAGTCCTTCCATATTGCTCTACATGCACAATTATTACTTTTCTCCTATAACTTGGTGTGGGTTGTCCCCTTATGTCTAGAATGCTTTCTTTTCTAATCTCTAATTTTTAGAATCCTTGGTTCCTTGAAAATTCAGTTCAAGCTAATCTCTGTGCAGATTTTCCTGATTCCCTCAGTTTCTCTTCTTACATTGTATTCATTGGGTAAATATTCCTTAAAAAGTTATATGACCTTGTCAACACCCCCCATTAGAATATAACTTTACTGAGCATGGAAGTCAGTTTTGTCCTTATATCTCCAACCCTTTACACAGGGTAAGGAAATGTGTCCTTTTAACTTTATTATGCATGATCATAAAGTATATACCAAATACATTCATATGTAACCACAAACACTAGGAAATTGCAATTGGTAGTCTCTGGCCTTTTATAAAACTTTAAAACTTTCTTTGGAATAAAAATGAAATTAATGGAAAAAGCACTATGCTAAGCATTGGGACTACAAAGAGAGAAGCAAGACATTCTTGGCTTTCAAGGAAACCCATATTCTAATAGGAGAGAAATAAATCAGATGGAAATGTTTCATGGTCCTCAGGGCGCAGCAGCAAAGAAGATGGCAGTAATGTGTCTTCTTTCTTGTGATTTCCCCTGATTAAGACATATCTATTTCTTGTGTTGAAACACTTAACATTGCCCATGAATTTGTGGCAGAAACCTCAGTAACTGCAACTGTTGAGGAGACAGGGGATATAGGACCTGCACAAGCAGATGCCAGGACACATCCATAAAATTTGTTCCCCTGTATAATGGTTGCAGGGAGCAGGCTGGAAATAATATTTATGATTCTATGATTTGCACCACTATTCTTTGCCCTTGGACTCAGGGTCCTTGGATGTTTCAATAGGGGTCTGAGGGAAGGAGATGCCAAGGTGGTAGCAATGGCTTGCCTTTGTTTCTCTCTTAGGGTATCCTTGCTCTTTCAGTTAGGCTGGCTCGACTGTTGTGTGGTTTAGCAGAAGATTAGCAGTTGGAAGGGATGACTGGTCCTTTCTCTACAGGATTGCTCCTCATATTTCTCCTATTCTTACTTCCATTATTTTGAAATTTGATATGAATCTCCTGATCCCTTAGCTAACCCCCTCTGTTAATTAATTATACCAAGTTAAGTTGTAAAGGGAAAGCTAGGTAGCACAGTGGATAAATTGTCATTACTGGAATCAAATGGACCTAGGTTCAAATCCAGTCTCAGAAACCTTCTAGTTGTATGACTCTGGGCAAATCACTTGATCCTGATTGCCTCAGTTACCTAATATGTGAAATGAACTAGAGAAGGAAATGGAAAACCATACTAATATTTTTGCCAGGAAAACCTAAAATAAGATTACAAAGGGCAACTAAATAACTAAAAAGCAAAAAATTATAAAATTTGGGTGAAAATAAAAACCCTAAACTTACTACAATAACAATCCTATTTAGAAATCACATTTCTTCCCTCAAATGTAACCTTTATTGATTGTGTTAATCAAAGTTTAATTTTTATTAAAATGCATAGGACTTGAGAGTATTTACTGTTTTTATAAGTAGAAAGATGTGAGGAATAATGCATTTAACAAAATACTCTAATCCCCCACTGGAAAGAATCATGTTATATCATGTAGTAGTATTCTATCTCTCTTGGTAGATAAGGAGATACTTAGGATGGGTAACTGGATCGTGGAATCATCTTTATAGAGATGATAATTGAAGATGATTAGAACATGAAATGAGAGACTATAAAGAGAAAATAGCATCCAGAATAGTCTTACAGGATACCAGCAGATGGGGGGGGGCTTACATAAATGAAAATCCAGCAAAGAAAACTCAGAAAGAATAGCCATATAGAAAAGGGGAGATCTGGGAAAGGGCAGGGAAAAAAGGAAGAAAGGATCTTTATGCAATGACTACATGCCAGGCAACAGATAATTGACAAATATGATCTTAAATTTGATCTTAAAAATGAGGAGGGAGGTACTTGTGATTATTTTTCCCATATTTTATAGTAGCAAAAACTGAGACAGAAGTTCAGTGACTTGACCAGGATTAAAACAGTTAATAAGTGACTGAAACCTGATTCAAACTCAGGTCTTTCTGACTTCAGGCCCAGGCCCATTAGAGTTATGAGCAGTCATGAAAGCCCAGAGTTGACAGCATATTCAGAAGAAAACAATGGTCAGTAGTGGTAAATAATGTACAGAAATGAAGGAGAATGAAGACTGAGAAAATAAGAGATCATTGACAACATGATCTCAAAATATTCTTTACATCCTTAAGAAAAGATGTAATTATTGGAGAATTATTAATTGTTCATGGGTAGGCTGACCAATATAATAAAAAATGACAATTCTATTTAAACTTATTTATTTATTCAGCACCATACCAATCTAATTACCAAAGAATTATTTTACAAAGTTTTAAAAATAACAAAATCCATCTGGAACAAAAGAAGTCATGAGTATCGAGGGCTTTAATGGAAAAATTGGAAAGGAAGTTGATCTAGAAGTAACAGATTTCAAATAATGTTACAAAGTGGTAATCCTGAAACAATCTAGTACTGACTAAGAATTAGAATAATAGAGCAGCATAATAGATTAGGTAGTTGATACACAGTAGTAAATGACTATAGTAGTGTTTGATAAACCCAAAGATCCCAGACTTCAGGCAAGAAATTGAAAAAATTGCTCAGAAAACTGAAAAGCAGTTTAGCAGAAACTAGGCAGAAATCAGTATCTCACACTCTATATCAAGTTAAGGTCAAAAAAGATAAATTATTTGGACAGAAAAGGTAAAATCATAAATTAGGGGAGAATGTAAAATATATTTATAAGATTTATATCCTGATAATGGAAGAATTTTATCAAAGCATGAGAAAAAGAGGGTCATGAGAAGTAAAATGAATTATTCTCATCATATGAAATAAAAAGGTTTTACAAAAACAAAATTAATGCACTCAAAAATAGAAGAAAAACAGTAAAGTGGAGTGCAGTGGAATTATAGCATTTCTTTGAAAGAGACTTCATTTCTCAAATATATATGGAACTGAGTCAAATTTGTAAAAATAAGATTCATTTCCCAATTAATAAATGGTCAAATGATATGAACAGGCAGTTTGCAGAAGAAGAAATCAAATCTATTGATAGTCATATTAAAATGCTCAAAACGACTTTTATTTAGAGGAATACAAATTAAAACAACTCTTAAGTATCACCTTACAGAATAACATAACAGAAATATCAAAGATAAATGCTGGAGGAGAATCTACCCCATTGTTGGTGGAGTTGTGGACTTAGCTTATGCATTCTGGAGAACAATTTGGAACTATGGTGAAAGAGTTATAAAACTCTGTGTTCCCTTTGACCTAGTAATACCAATACAAGGTCTATATGCAAAAGAGATTTAAAAAGGAGGAGGGGGGTGGTCTATTTGTACAAAAATATGTATCTTTTTTTGTAATGGCAAGGAATTAGAAACTGAGGAAATGGCCATCAACACAGGAATGACTAAATAATTATGTTTATTATTTTTATTCCTAATTGGGAAATATTTAATGATATATATAATATATATGTGTATATATATATATAAAATATATATATATATATATATATATATGAAAAGAGAGTGAGAGAGAGATAATTTGTCCCTGTGGAGAATACTTTTAGTTAGTGATGAGGTCAGAGTTTAGATTTTAGAAGAAAGTGAAAGGAAAAAAAGTAGACGCACCTATATGGAAGTCTTTTTTTTTAAATAATTAAGATGATACAGAGAGAAGAGATCAAAATTGGCAGGATAACATGCTGTGATATTTGTAGACAGAAGTAAATGAGCCATTAGATAGAAGAAGTTGAAGATTAAAAAGAAAATGGCCTGTAGGGTTAGGACCTACTGGGTAATGAGGCCAGGAAGAGCAATAGTGAAGTTCACTGATGAAAGAAAGAAAAAGATTAGAAAGTTGAAGGTTCATAACTTAAATTGGTATAGAGTGAAGGTTCATAACTTAAATTAGTATAGATTTCGACTGCCCAATCTATTTGTGCTGATGTGTATTGGAATAAGCATGGTAATATTATGGACCTATTTCTTGTTGAGAAGCCAAAGTCAGGAAATGGTTTGTCCAGGTCTTGAATCCCTTCATTCCAAACCCTGCTTCCACCACTTCCTATTGTGCCAAGGCTAGAAAAGTTGGTTTGTCCCAAAAAGAATATAGAGCAGAGGAGGCATTAGGGTCCTGAAATCCAACCTCTGGCTTACCTTAACAGAACATGCTCTAATTGCCATATCCCATAAGTTGGCACAGCTATGGAGATGGGGGAAGGGAAGTTTAAGGGAGATGCTTAAGAACTGGCTTTTAGGGGATGGCTAGGTGGCGCAGTGGATAGAGCACGGTCCTGAAGTCAGCAGTACCTGAGTTCAAATCTGGCCTCAGACACTTAATAATTACCTACCTGTGTGGCCTTAGGCAAGCCACCTAACCCCATGGCCTTGCAAATATAAAAGGAGAAAGTGCTAGAGCAGAATCATTCATTTCTAAGTCCAATGAGTGAACCACTCTTTCTGGCTGAGTGACCAGGATAGGGCAAGGGTGGAGAGAGGAAAATTATCCATGTCCTTTTGCAAGGGACCTGATCAGCCCATCTTAAGTGGTCAATGTACGGGCTCAGGCCCAAGGAGGTTAGTCCATCAAGTGGTGGTATGGGTGAAGTATGGGCTCCTTTCATATTCCATTGCAGCAACAAATTCTTTATTAAGTCAAAACATTATCCTATGCTCTGCAGATAGAAACAAAGGAAATTGTCACTTCTGGTTAGATTAGAATGCTTCTTAATTGGCCTTCCCCCTTTTAGTCCCTCCTCTCTTCAATCCATCCTTTCATAATTGCCAAAATAATCTTCAAAAGCCAAGATATGACCATATTGATCCCCTGCTCAAAACTCTTCAGGTTCCCTGTTTAATCTCTAAAATAAAGCACAAAATCTTTGGACTGACATTTAAAATCTTGTGCCATCTGGCTCCACCCTAATTTTCCTGATCCCACCACCTGGTAGTGTTTTCTCTCTCATTAAATTGCTTGACTAAGAAGGCTAGAATGAGGGTGATGGCCTTATGATTAAAGAGAAAGATATAGATGCTAAAGTTAGAATTAATGAAACCTAGCAACTGATTGATTAAGGGGAATGATATGATACAAAGGAAGAACAAAGGATGATTGTAAGATTTCAGATCTTCAGGGTTAAATATATCAGGACATGAAGAACAGAGAAGACTATAAGAAACTGTTAACTTTTACCACAGTGTTTAAAGTACATAATATATACATCACATATATTTTTAATTATCTGCATAGATGATTTATACATACACACACAATGTTTTGTCCTTCATTTTTTAAGGCAATAAACAAAATTTATTATGCTTGGACTGAAAAACTCTTGATCAATTAAATTACCAACCACAATTTCATAGCTCTTTTTTTATTAAAGATTTTATTTATTTTGAGTTTTACAATTTTCCCCCAATCTTACTTCCCTCCCCCACCCCCACCCCCCACAGAAAGCAATTTGTCAGTCTTTACATAGTGTTGTACATTGATCCAATTTGAGTGTGATGAAAGAGAAATCATATCCTTAAAGAAGAAACATAAAGTATAAGAGATACCAAGATCAGACAATAAGATTTTTTTCAAGTAAAGGGAATAGTCCTTGAACTTTGTTCAAACTCCACGGTTCTTTAGCTGGATACAGATGGTATTCTCCATTGCAGACACAGCCCCAAATTGTCCCTGATTGTTTCACTGATGGAATGAGCAAGTCCATCAAGGTTGATCATGGCCCCCATGTGGTTGTTAGTGTTTTTCTGGTTCTGCTCATCTCACTCAGCATCAGATCATGCAAATCCCTCCGGGCTTCCCTGAATTCCCATCCTTCCTGGTTTCTAATAGAACAATAGTGCTCCATGACATACATATACTTCAGTTTGCTAAGCCATTCCCCAATTAAAGTTTCCTTCATTTTCGAAGAAGACCACAACATCAGAGAGGTGATGCCATGACAAGCACATGAATTAGATTTGAGTGAGGGGGATGCTGCACTAAATCACCAACCCCACATTCTCCTCCAGAGTCATCTGGGTCCAATGGCCAGATATGAATTAGGATGATTGAAGATAGACCTGATGGGGAGGCAATCAGGTTAAGTGATTTGCCCAAGGTCACACAGCCAGTGTCTGAGATCAGATTCAAACTCCCATCATCCTGACTCCAAAGCCAATGCTCTATCCTCTGTGCTACCTAACTTCCCCTTTACTAATATAATATACATATACAAGTGCATGTTTATTTGTAGCAAAATATTCATGTAAAAAATTACAAAGGCAAATTGTTCTTTCTATGTCTCTGTACCTCTCCTCATTTTCTTATAAGCATTTTTTAAAATGTTTTATTGATGTCCTTTTCATATTAATCACTACCCAGGAGCACACTTCTTTCCCCTTTTTTACTGATGATAAACTTTACCAAATAAGTCAGGCAAAACATCAAACACCAATAGTCATATCATATGTCTAGTTCTGTATTTTTGTTTCAGCACCTTTCTCACAAGAGGTGAAAAGTATGTTGATTTGAAGTCATGATTCATCATTTATTTAGTCTAGGCACTGAGATCTTTCAGTCATTTCTCCTCATGTTCTCATGCTTATGAAGCAAATTTTTCTTCCAAATTTTCTCAAATTTACAGCATAAATTCATTAAATGTTTCCATTTACCCCTGAAAATATCATATTCTTTATTTCATGGCACAATAAAATTTAGTTCAAATAAGTCTTCCCAGATATGAATGAATGAGTGAAAATGCATCCTGTTATATGCAAAGTACTGGAGATACAAATAGGAAGGCAGTCTACTTTGAAGGAGCTCATTAAGAAATAAAAGGAGACAATATATACTGTAGATTTTAGCTCAAAGTCAGATGGAGGGACCTATACTCCTTAGAACTCAGTAACAAAGTAGTAGATAATGTAGCTTCTTCAATAGTAGCAATTTCCATTTCTGATGTTAAGCTATTTGATAGAATCAAGAATTTTGATTCAAGGCAGTGAAGTGGCACCGTGGATAGAGTACTGGCCCTGGAGTCAGGAGGACCTGAGTTCAAATCTAAGCTCAGATACTTAATAATTGCATAGCTGTGTGACCTTGGCAAGTCACTTAACCCCATTGCCTTAAATAAATAAAATTCAAAAAATAAAAAGTATTCTGGTTCATTTAGAAAAAGAGCCAGTAGAGCCAGTATTCTAGAGGGAACTGGGGTACTTATTTCTAGGGCATTGTTCTTACTTGTGGCATTGTTCTTACTTGTCTTTGACAACTGGTATTGGTGACAATGGAGATAGTTGGCCCTTTCTCCATAAGAATTGTTTCCTAATATGATGACTATACAGACTGATCTAGAAGCAGGGCTAATGGTTTGTGGGGGAGGGGAGGTTCTTGGACTCAAAGTCCTGAACTGTTTCCATTGGGCAGATAGTGATAAAGGTAGTGATTTCACCCATCTGAGACAAGTCTAAATTCAGAACACCTTACTACTTCAGATAGGGTGCTAGTTAATGCAAATTAACTGGTGTTGGTATTAGTGATGGTAGATAAGACTGTATGGTCCTCCACAAGAGCTGCTGCCTTCTATGATAGTTCTTGAAACTGGGCTGTATGAAGGACTGATGGTCAAGTGTCCCAGAACTTTTCTGCTTATCTGCCCTTGGTGAAAGGGTGTAATTTGTTCTGTCATTTCTTTTGTCACAATAGTGTGCAATTATATTCCACACAATGACCACAATTTGTATGGTCATTCCCCCTATTAGCTGATGTCTTTTATTTCTAGTTCTTTGTTAGAGCTTTCCACACAAAAATTGTGGGAGCAATAGTTTTTCTTCATCTAGATGATTGTTTTCTATATGTATTGTGTAAAAGTCATCATTTTTGAGTGTTCATGAATTTCATTGAGGAGTTTCTCTGTAGTATTCTGGGGCTTGAATGTGTGTTTGTGTGTGTGTGTGTGTGTGTGTGTGTTGTGTGTGTGTGTGTGTGTGTGTATACCATGCATAATGTAACATTATAATTCAACATGGCTGCTTCTGTTTGGCAAATATAAATCAACTAGTCAAAAAAAATTTCTGAATTCCTGAATTCTTCATGTATGTATATATATATATATATATATATATATATATATATATGAAATGATCATAAAATATTTTCCTTCTGTATTAGGTATTCTTACAAATTACCTAAACAGATATTATGGACATTTGTAAACTAAATTTCTTATCAGGGGAAAATTTTAAAATATGAGTATGGTATATGAATGTAATTACTATATAGAAATTCTGGTTCCTCAGACTTTTCCTTGATGTTCCCATGAATAAAGGAGAGGTTTATGGTGCAATTGCTGTGTTGCTGCCATTGTGGATACTTTGGCTATTAAATTCTACTTCACACAGCTATAAATGGCAGATTACTAATTTTACCAACTTCCTTTGATGGTGATGACAAGCTGTAAAGGAAAAGCTAAACCATAGCATCACATTAGCAAGTAATTATTAAATGCCTTCTCTGGACCTATGATTAGACAACCCTAAGAACAACCTTGGTGGTTTTGACCATAGCCCATAGTTTTGTACAGACAACCTGAGGAATATTACTAATTAAACAAGTATAAAGAAGTGTTTCAAAAACTTTCATAAGTAAAAAGAAACAGATCCCTTAGCTCTGTAGAGGACATAAATACTGTCATATTAAATTTGAACCCAGTGATGAAGTTTTCCACATCTGGAGAGCAGCTCTAAACAGATTTGTGTTTGCTTCCTGAGTCACAACTGGACAATTAGATACTAAAATCAAACAAAAGCATTATTGTATATGCTAGAAAAAGTTTAAAAATTATTTCCTCTTTGAGTTGACACTGAAAACACAAAAATTTCTTTGTGGAATAAGATGAATATACCTAACATGGAGAGCAAAATGTTTATGAATGGGGGCGGCTAGGTGGCATAGTGGATAAAGCACAGGCCTTGAAGTCAGGAGTACCTGGGTTCAAATCCGGTCTCAGACACTTAATTACCTAGTTGTGTGGCCTTGGGCAAGCCACTTAACCCCATTTGCCTTGCAAAAATCTAAAAAAAATGTTTATGATTAAAAATATTTGTTTTACTATATTAAACAATATTCCTTGTTGCTCTCCCTCCTTTTACTCTTCCTTTGTATATCACTCTCTGTTGTGCTACTTATTTTAGCTAACATTTTGTTAGAAATCCTTGATAGACAGGCTTTCCTTCTTTTTACACCTCCTGTGCTTTCTGAAATTGTTTCTCTCTGTTGTTTGTAATAATCATCCAAAAGGTTAACTTTTAGGTAGTGCTTGTATACATTTATGGATCTGTTTGAACCTTAGAATCAGTTAAGTAATTGAAGTTGATCTTGAGACGAATTTATTAAGATAAAGTGGCATAGATTAGTTTTGCTCATTTATTTCAATAAATATTTATTAAAAAATCTGTTATGATCAAAACAGAATCTTCAAAAAGCTTACTAAGAGAGAGACAATAAATATATATATATATTTATTTATATAACTATAATTCACATTAGAATATGATGAATATAAATGAGAGGTCCAAATTCAAAATGATATTAAAGGGAGGTAGAGAAAGAGAAAGGTAGCAATCTTCAAAGTTTGCTGAGTCTTTTGAATAAATTGTTTTCTTTGTGTCTTCAATAATTCTATGAAGTAGTAGGCACTGCCATATTATAGATGAAAAATGAGTTTCAGAGATCCTTCAGTCAGTAAGCAACAGAGGTAGATGTAAAGCCTAATTCCTGATTCCAAGACTCTGTGTAGGGTGTGAGTATGCATGTGTGTAGGTTGTCTTTCTGTGATGTGAGTATGTGCATATGTATATACTGTATCTATAGTATATGTACTTCTCTGTATGCTCAAATGTGTGTGCGCGCATGTGTGTGTGTGTGTGTGTGTGTGTGTGTGTGTGTGTGTGTGTGTGTAGCCAAAACTCTCCCTTTTATTTTGTGTGGCCTAGGTCACAAACACAAAACTGAATCAAGTGTCAATTGCTTGGCACCCAGCTGTTACCCTGACTGAAACAAATTTATCTCAGAAGATTTTTATTCAGCAAAGTTATAAACACTGTCTCTAGTCTCAGGTCAAGGGGATCTTTCATATCACAAAACCAATCATCAGTTAAGGAGGGGCAGGGTAATAATATGCAACAATTCAGCTATGTGTAAAAGTAGAACTGTGCCTGGGGCATTTTAGAGAAAAGTCTGAGATTTTCTGAGACAACATTCCCCCAGCCAAAATGAAGAATGCTATTTTCAAGTGCTTAGGTTGTTTTTTGGTGGTAGGTTTTGTTGTTATTGTTATAATTATTATTTTCATAGCTGATGATTCAGTCCTGTGGCCCTAGATTTCCAAATATTTTCTTTCTCTTTCTAACTAAGGTGCCATTCAACATATTCTTTTTTGGTGGTTTTTATTTTTAGAGGGAAGGAGAAAAAAAAAAGCCTTCTCTCTTGTAAACAGCTCAAAGAGCAGGATGCAAATATAATTAGTATCTTTTGTTGCTACACATCACCTTAATAGTAACAAATTAAAAGGTAGTCATCTTAATTAGTCTTAGTAATTAAAAATCCTCTTTTATAAGGGCAGCTTGAGTGTAATAGTTTCTCTTCTTTTACAGTGTTTGTGATTGCTGTAGAATAAAAATTCCATTGAATAAATTGGAGATCACATTTCAGGCAGCCTGCTGACTAGGAGACGCCTTTTACACGCTCATTTGTAGCAGCCACCACAAACTCCACCTCCCCTCCCTTTCTTTTCAGTTTTTTTTTTTTTGCCTTTCCTTTCCCTCAGCTATTCGCACTTCTCCACTACAAAAGCTTCATTCTTTCAAGAAAGTCTTGCTTTCCAACCTCCCCCTTCCCAACATTGCTGACAAATGTCCCAAGAAGACTGAAACCTAATTCTCTCTCAGAATTTTTGTTCTATGTTTCAACTAGAGCACATCAGTTTAGGATCAAAAGGAACATTTAAACAGAAGCAGTTGGAGTTGTTTTTGACAACTTCATCTTCCTTTTCAGCTTTCAAAAAGTCCAGTCTACTCCAAAGGATTAAAGGTACATCAGCCCTTCTTCAGGCTGCTGCTGTGGGTCAGCTCTGAAAGTCCCTGCATTGTCAGGCTCAATTATCTGCACTCTGTTGTATGAGGGATGGTATAGATGAAGTTAAATTTAAAGAAATGAGTTGGTTTTTATTTTTTATTACTGTCTTATTTTTTTTAAAAAATACATGTCGGAGAAGTTAGGTGGCACAGTGGATAGAGCATCAGCCCTGGAGTCAGGAGTACCAGAGTTCATATCAGGACTCAGACAATAATCACCTGGCTGTGTGGCCTTGAGCAAGCCACTTAACCCCATTTGCCTTGCAAAATCCTAAAAAAATTATTCAAAAACATCTACTTTCATGTGTTTACAATTATAGGACAGAAATAGGGTCATCTATAATGAATCTGTCTTTTCTTCCCCCCCCATTTTTTTGCTTTTATAAGTGGCTCTGACCTATTTTCTCATATTGTTTCAGACCTATCTTATTCATCCAAAGTCTGAAAGCATGACACTCATCCTTTATCATCACAATGTCTTTTGTAGCATTTAGTAGTAATAGTTTAATTACTATTTCTTTACTGATTGAGCTTAGTTTTTAAAGAGAGATGCGTACTTGAACAAAATATTCATATAGGGAAATCTTACCTCTCACCATTCCCAGTGTCAGTGAAAGATTCAAAATTTTGAAGACCATTCTATAGGTGATCAAAACCAAAAAAGAAAAGACAATATAAAATAGCCCTCAGTTCTATTTGCCCCTGAAAAAAGATGGAAATTTGTCAAAGGTACTAAGAATTGGAGGTTTTTAGTCCCATCTATAAACATTAACTTAACCATATTCTAAATATGAGATCTGTGAACAATGAAAAATGAGTTCATATATTACTGCAGGAATTGAATTATATAAATATTGAAATGCTTCTATGAATGGAAGCAGAAGATAAAAGGATATTGCCACTAAATGGAATGGTGGTTCATCAGTTCTAAAGGTGAAAATTATTCTAGAATTATAGATCCATTTAATGAATCTTAACACCAAACTTTATGCGTATTTGTAACGGTAGTATCAGGGGGATTAATTCCTTTGTTTGGTTGAAATAAAAGTGAAGTTAACGTGTTACTTATTCTCCTCATCCTTTTTCCCCACATTGGTATATTCTTCTCATATACCCTTATTATAAGAAATAGGAAATTCCACTCTTTTACTCCCTCTTCCTTCCATAGTGTATTACCTCTTTTTTTTCTTTTTTCACTTAAGAAAATTCAAACAGATAAATTTCAAGTCCTATTTGTCTTACATAACTCCCTATATAACCCTCAAAGACAGTGTTCTGAATGAACACTTTTGTTTCTTCTAACAGAATGTAAGTACAACATCATCATATAGTCCTCTGCAATTATTAAAATAAATTCATACTTCTCAGGTTCTCTTGACTTATATTTCATTCTAAATTTTTTCTTAGGTCTAATTTTTTTTCATTAATATTTGGGTAAGGTATATTTTACCCAGATGGAGTTATACTCATTTTTGCAGGACAAATTTTTCTTGATTGAAAGTTTTTTCTCATTTGCTTTTTGTAATATTGTATTCCTATATCTTTTCTTCTTTAAAGTGCTAGATACAAAATTTTATGTAATTCTGGATGTAGTTCCTTGGTATTGTATTTTTTTTCTGTCTCCTTGAAATTTTTTTTCATTATTCTAGGAGATCTGGATTGTGACTAATGAATTCCTGGAAATATTCAGGAGTTTAATAGTAATACTTCTATTTTCATTTTGCCCTTTGATACCAATTAATCTAGATAGCTTTTGCTGGAAATTGAAAGATAGTTTTGACTGCATTTTTATGTGTTTCAGATATGTTAATGATTTTTAAATTATCTCGACCTATTTTCTGGGTCTTTTGATTTTGATTGAAAATATCTTATATTTTCTTTCATTTTTCAGTCTTTTAATTGTATTCTGCCATTTCTTATTCTTTGGTTTAGTCAATATTTTCTGTTGGTGCATTCTAATTTGTAGGAAGTTCATTTGAATTTGATAAGATTTGGTATTTACTATGTATAATAAGCTACTCACTCTCCTTTCATTTCTTTTCTCTTGAACTTTCATTTTATTTGTAATATCATCTTCTACTTGCTCAAATTTTCATCCTTACTTCCTGAAATGAGACTCAGAATCAAGGATATTATGGCTCTATTGTGTCCTGATCTTTATTATCTAGGTTTGCTTCTCCTAGAAGGTTTCAGACTCACCTTTACCCTCTAATCAAAGAATACTGCATTCTTCAAGGTTCTTAGGGGAATCTAATAACATTTGCCATATGATCTCAGCCACAAACAATTGCCTCATCCCATGATATCAGCCTCATAAATATTATCATTTTCCGGATTAGCTCTCTGCATCTAGAAAATTTTCTTTCCTCATCTTCTTTCTAGTGTCATTGCTCTTACTATAATTTTGTGCAAAGTGGTCAAAAGAAGGGCACATAGTATAGTGGTCTGTAAATATGCTCTGATTGAAAACTCCTTGTACTTGCTCAAAGTCCTAGGAAGAAGTATAGCAAATACAAATTGATTATCACAAAAATACTCACATGCACCATAAGCTATACTGTTACTTTCAAGCATTTTGTACAAGGACAAAAATATTCAGAAGCAGAATGCTCATGTCACCTTGCACAAAAAAAAGTTTACCAAAATGTCCCTTGGGAAAGTCTTGGGTTGTTGTGGGGACTGTGGTCTTGTCAGCAGGTGCATTATTCAAACCACTTGTGGGAGCTCCTTGAGGAAGCAGAGGAGGTATGTGTGATTGGACCTTGAGGAGAAAGTACAAATCAGAACTTACTACTACCTCATGTTGCTAAACCACAGCTCTTTTTACAGAATAGTATTATAATATAATTATCTGGCAGAGATTTGTACTTTATGTTAGGATTGGATACAATCATTTTATAAACCAAACACTTTTAAAGTTCTATGACAGTTGAAGGAATCCTTATAGGATAGGTATGCTTTGTTCAAGCTTTTCCTCAAATGTACTCTTTCTTCACCACCATCTCTTAAAATCCGTAACCTTCCTCAAGTCTCAGTTCATGCATCCACTCCTAGAAGAAACATTTCTTGATTCTCTTGATTCTCGTTCTCTCACTCTCTTATTCTTTGCCTCTCCTTTATCAAATAATATTTATATATATTCATTAAATTAAAACAATATTTAATTAAACTTCAGCATGTATTGTCTGGCCTCATGTCATGTCTTTCATGAACCACAAAACTTCATTAGTTTTGAGTCAAAACTACACTGAACCACCATTTTATTTCATAGTTCCAATTCAAAACTAAGGTTTTCATCAAAAACATACCAGTTTGAGAAGAAGAAAAAAGTTGTAGACTATCTGTTTAGTACATTTGAAACAGGTGAATTTTCACAGATATAAAATTGGCTAAATGTTGCACTATCCTTAATATTAAATATTCTTAATATTAAAAAGACTAAAATAGAAATGATCCTTCTCTATAGTCCAGGCAGAGCAATCAATTTATAAATTTTTAACTGTTGAAATATAAAAAGAGAAATGGAAGAAGGTGAAACTCAGGACCAGAAAATGCTGTTAATTCATTGCAACCATATGGGTTCAATGAATTAACTTCCACTTCCAGAGGCTTGGAGATATTTCCACATTGAAAGAATAATGAATTCATATTTTTATATTGAGAAGTACAATGATTCCATAGTTTTCTTTGGCCATATTCCATTTCCATCCATTTCCACAAAATGGAATAGAAGGTTCTTAAATATTCACAAATATACAGATTATTAAGGAAAAGAAGAGAAGGGTAAGTATATTATATTATACAAATTTACTCTATTTTCCATGTTAATTTTGGTAACTTTTTTAGACAGAAATTTAGATCAAGGATGTTATGCTTCTTAAGTTTTACAACTGATACAGCAAAACAGACTTTTTACATGATTTTAGCAGTGGGGAATTGAATTAACTTGTATTTTGTCTGTTTAGTGAATCATGTAACATTTTCATCATTATGGTTGCTATTTTCTATAGAACTTAATTTGATATATTGAAATCTAACTAGTCATGTTTTGAGGCAGTTCCCCTATATTTCTCAAGACACTTCATTTAACGAGTGAAATTAATACTCAGAAAAGATTGTAATAGCCTGCAATTGTATGAGAATATTGATAAGATGATTTTGCTTGTTCAAAAATGAATGGGCTTATGCTGTCCTGTGAATTCAACATTTTGATACTGGGGAAATGGCTTAGGAGAACAAGTGAAAGAGATGCCTAAAATTGTATTTATATACCAAAAATTAAATAGAGGATTTTTAGGTATTCTGTTAATATGGTTAGAGTATCAAAAGAAATGCTGTTGTTTTGTTAAAAGAGAGTCATGTTTTATTCATTTTTTGTAATTATATCTTTCATTAAGAAAAATTCTTTGATAAACTTTACATAAAACACAAATGGAGAAAGGGAAGTAGTAATTACTCAGCCTACAAAAAAAGAATAGGCAAAATAATTCCTTTATAAAACAAATCCCGCTAATGTATTTAAAAATGTATAAATAGATTTTACTGAAATTTATTTACATGCCATTTTTCAGGAACATAATCATTATGTGACAGGAAGTACACCTATCTTGTTCTTTGAGAAAGTGTGTGTGAATATATGGTTACATGTAAAGCAGGGATATAATTTATTTACCTTATCACAGTTCCTTTGACAAAGGTTCTTGTTTTTTGTTATTGTAGATCTGAAAAAATTATTAAGGGAAAAATCTGAAGAGGCATTTTCCTGGTTAAGAAGTATTAACAGGGAGCAGCTAAGTGGCATAGTGGATAAAGCACCGGCCTTGGAGTCAGGAGTACCTGGGTTCAAATCCGGTCTCAGACACTGAATAATTACCTAGCTGCGTGGCCTTGGGCAAGCCACTTAACCCCATTTGCCTTGCAAAAACCTTAAAAAAAGAAGTATTAACAGTGATGGCCTTTAGAGCCACTGTTGGAATTCACTGTTTTTAAATAGCAACTAAATTGTTTGCTCTTGCACTTATTTGCATATGCATATATACATATATAAATTATACAAATAAATTATAAATCATCTATTTCAATAAGTAGCTATCTTAATTTATGTTAATAAATTTGTAAATAAAATTCAATCACTTTCTGCTATCATTAACTTTAACTCTAAGTTCAATTCCATGCCCTTCATTTTACTTGGGCTCCTGGCTTTCCTTGCCACTTGATTTAGATTTAGATATCCTAAATGAATTACCTTCCTTATCAAAATCTTTATCACATTTGAAGGTCTCTTATAATCTTAAGAACAATCCATATGACTCAATGACTTTAGTCAGATTTAAAGTAATTTGAAGTTAGAGTTCATGAGTTCAATTTCTTGACTCTTAAACATACTAATGGGACAAGTCACTTAAATTTGATGGGCCTCAATAATATGAGGGGTTTATATTAGTCTTTTGAGGTCCTTTATAATTCCAAGTCAATGCACATCCTAAAATTACCTGATAATATGTCACTACAGGATAAATATACTCCAACCAACCCATTCACCTAAATGTATTTGTTGTATCATTACGGTAAAAGACTTGTGGACTACAGATATATTAAAATGAAAATGTGAAGTAATGAACACCTTAAAAATCAGTGCAGATATTGATTAGGATCCCCTAGGTACAAGTCGGAGCTGTTCTTAACATGGAAATATACTCCTTGAATGAATGTTTTAAAAGAATGTTGTAGGAGATGACTGGGATCTATACCACATAGCGTACTATGTTGGAAGGAGGATTGGATTGGGGGCATGAATATGTCAGACCAAATTAGTAATTAGATGTGTGATTCAGAGAAAGTTATTTTACTTTAATGGACCTTAGTTTCCTTCTCTCTACCAAAAAAAAAAAAAGTTTCTCCTGGTCCAGAATATATTTCAGTGAAAAGATATGCAGCTAAGGTAGGGGATCAGATAACTTCTCAAGAGTACAATATTGGGGCAGCTAGGTGGCACAATGGATAGAGCACCAGCCCTCCTGGAATCAGGAGTACCTGAGTTCAAATCCGACCTCAGACACTTAATAATTACCTAGCTGTGTGGCTTTGGGCAAGCCACTTAACCCCATTGCCTTGCAAAAACTAAAGAGAGAGAGAGAGAGAGAGAGAGAGAGAACAATGTAACAGAGCTCTGCAAATCTATTACAATATGAGAAGATGGGATGAAGAACCCACCTGAATTCAAGGTGGCTGATACTCTATGGCATTCTCTTTAAAGAATCATGATTAAAGAGAGAGTGAAGTTAGAATTTCTCAGGTCAAATTGGGGGAGGGGGGTTACCTAGCAAGTTTATGACAGAAGATTCATTATTATGAAGTCAATCATTTTGATAAGAGATCACATAAGGTCACTGGATCCTAGACAGAGATAGGGTACAGTAGAAGAACCATAATTCTGCATATTGGAGATAAGTCTAACTTCCAAATTGAGGAAAAACATGGCTAGAAAGGGACTTGTTGGTTAGTATTCTAACTCAATAAAGGTAATGAAATATTGAAAATAAATTACTGAAAGATCTCAATGAGATAACATTCCCAAATTCTTTCCATACTCTGTAAAGTTTAATGGCAAATTTGAATTAGCTATAGTTGATTTACAATAGTAGAAGGGGTAGAAAAGAAACTCTGACCCCAGACAAGAAAGAGGCAGTAAGGAAAGCCAGATTAAACAGGGCCTCTGGTAAACCTCATTTCATTTCTAACCTCAGATACTAACTGTAATCCTGTGAATAAGATAATATTTGTAAAAATTATTCCATGCAAAACCTGGTAAGCACTATATACATTCTTAGTCCCTTCTCCCCTCCCCTTCCATTCAACTTAGACATCCATTGTAGTGGTAGAAAAGAGTTTGATCCCTACCTGTAGAAAAAAGTATAGTTTTCAAAATCCAGAGTGAAGCAAGCATAAACTAAAAGACTAGACAAGATTATTGCCAAGATTTCTTTGGAAAACTAAAATCCAAGGGTCAAGCAAGCAGGAAACTGGCTGCTGAAATGGAATGTTAGGCTAAGCAATCAAGACTGAATCAGATGTGAGATACTGAGGATACTAAGAAATGGATTATATGATTCTGCCAACTCCCCAACTGACCCTCCTGGAAAAAACTAAACAAAATAAAGCTTGATATTTTATGGTAGCTGTTGTGCTAACAATGTTCTAGTCAGTCCTTTCCTTAATTGACCATGCAAATAAGATCTTAGACTCACAAAGCAACAAAGAATGGACCCAGATCAACCCGGCAGACAAAACAGACTGCTGAGCGCCATTTCCTGACACTACTTCTCTCTTCTTAATGAATGTGTAAGCACATTTTTTATTTCAGGTCATCTTCAAATAGTCACAACTTAACAAACAATTTCTCAATAATAAACAAACAATCTAGATTTATGGTATACCCCCTAGCTCTCCATCTTCACCTCTATCTATATCCTGGCTTCGTTCAAAACTCACCTCAAACCCTATCTTCTTCAAATGGCTTTTCCCATTATCCTTATCATTACTCTTTCTAAGATACCCATGCATACACGCATACACACACACATTCATACACACACACACACACACACACACACACACACAAATACATATATATTACCTTTTGTTTCATTATATATTTGTATTTACTGTGCATATATTTACTATTTATATAATGAGATAAAAGGGAATATGTGTATATAATAACACATAGAGATGTTATACTTTATACATATAGACATATGTACATATATACACATGCATATGTGTATCATGTGCATATACAAAGGATATACAAATATATGCATAAATAGGTATACATATAGATATAGGTATAGATTAGATATAGATATGGTACTCTTTGCATGTGGGTCTTCCTGATTCTAGGTTCAGCACTTTATCCTCTTTGCCTTCTAGTGGTCTGAGTTAAAAAATAGGGAAGTAAATCAATGGAACAGGTCAAAATAAAAAATCATCACCACTAGCACCACCCCACCAACAAAATACAATCTCAGAAACAATGTAGCTTAACAGTTCAACAAACCAGGACACTAACTACTATGTTGACGCCTCCTTATTTGATTTAAAAAAAAAACTGTTTTGAAAAACTGGAAAGCAGTCTGACAATAATTAATTAGGTTTAAAACATTTCATGCCAGGTACCGTCACAAGCTTCAAATGCATACATAACCTAAATATAAAAGCTCAAATCATAAATAAATTAGAGTAAAGGAAATATCTTAATAATTACGAATTGGAGAATTCTTGACTAAACAAAGATTAAAGATGATTATAAAAGATAAATGGATAATTTTAATTATACAAAATTGACAAAAGTGGCAGAAATAGAATAAATGCTGTTAAAAATAGAATGTAAACAGTAAAGTGCTAAAAAATTTATGGCAAACTTTTCTCATAAAGTTTTTTTTTTCCCCAAGGCAATGGGGTTAAGTAACTTGCCCAAGGTCACACAGCTAGCTAATTATTACGTGTCTGAGGTCATATTTGAACTCAGGTGCTCCACTCTATCCACTGCACCACCTAGCTGCCCCTGATAAAATTTTTATCTCTAATATAGAGAAGACATTGAGATAAATAATCTATTTAATAGTCAAAAAAATGAATAGAAAGTTGTCAAGAGAATAAAGGTGCATAACTAACAATTACATTTAAAATACTACAAATCATTAATGATTACAGAAATGTGAATTAAATAATGCTACATTTTTACTACATACCCATTAAATTTACACAGATGACAAAAAATGTGGTTGTTGTAGGAATTCAGAGAAGATTGGTACACTCATACTTTGTTAGTGGAACTATAAAATGTTCCAATCATTCTGGAAAGCATTTTAAAACTATACTTCAATGTTACTAAACTGTACATGTCCTCTAACCCAATGATAACAACTAAGCTTTAATAGTAAAGAGATTTTTTAGAGGGAAAGTATTAATCTGTGCAAAAATATTTATAACAACACTTTTTGTAGATCTATTAAGTAAATGCCCAAAGACCTATAAATAAAGTAAATGCCAATCAATTATCAAATGACTGAAAAACTTACAATATATGAATGTAATAAAGAATTATTTTGTTGTAAGAAATAAACAAAAGGATAAATTCAGAAAATTCTGAGGAGTTGTAGGAAGTGATGGAGTAAATTAAACTAGAACAATTTATACACTGTATATAATATTGAAAAGGAAAACAACTGTAACCACTTAAAAACTGGGATCAAAGATTCCATAAGACTGATGATGAATCATGGTTTCCGCCTCTTAGCAAAGAGGTAATGGACTTGAACTTGAAGTGATGACTAAATTCACTATAAGAACATAAGCTCATCACATTTAGAGATTGTTACATCCTTCATACTTGTATCCTCAGCTCTTAGCATAGTGCCTGGAATATAGTAATGACTTAATAAATACTTGTTCATTGAGAGAAGTGAAGAATGAGATAAACATTTTCAGATACAGCCAATATGTATATTTCTTTTGTTTGACTATATTTACTTACAAAGAAGGGTTTTTCTTTAGCGTGGGTTGCAGGTTGACGGGGGGGGGGGGGGGGGGGGGGGGGGATAAGGGCTAGTGATAATGATACTGAAAAAAGGAAGGAAAGAAAGTGTCAGTGAATCATTAAGATACAAAGTAAAGAGTAGAAGGAAGTTTGTAAGACATATAGAAGCCGATCAATGTTTGACCTACCAAGCTATATTTGTAATAAAAAAGAGAAAGAAAGAGAGAAAGAAAGGAAGGAAGGAAGGAAGGAAGGAAGGAAGGAAGGAAGGAAGGAAGGAAGGAAGGAAGGAAGGAAGGAAGGAAAAACCTGTCTATTATGGAATTCCATAGTTTCATTACAGCCCTCTTTGTTGCTTTTTTGTTTGTTTTTTTCCCAATTTACTAATTCCCAATAAAAAAGGATTTTTTAAGGTAAAAAAGGCTAGAAACTGAATGAAGAAAGGCACATCATGAGACACATTTTATAAACAGGAAAGCAGAAGGAGTGTTTTAGGCATGGTGAATGGGCCAATTTAGATTGACAGGAATTATGCAGATAAAAACAATCCATAAAATTTATCTCTAAAAAAGACCTTATGAATTGTATAGTACAACCCTCTCATTTTACAGTTGAAGAAACAGAGAAAGAAAAAAAGTCTTGCTTATGATTCTCCAGCCAATATTAAAGTTGGGAATTTCCCTAATTAGAAGTTTATCACCTATTCACTGTTCCACAGAAGATAGTGGGCTATTATTGCTGGCTGAGGAATAGGGACTTCATTCAATTAATAAGGAGCTATTAAGGGTTTTGGACTAGTGGAGTAACATTATGAAAATGACCTCATAAGATTCCTATCCATAATGTACTTAATGTTTTATTGAACTCTATGTTTTAAGTCACACTTTTGATGTGTTTCATGTTTTGGTTTTAGTTCTTAATAAATTTATGTATATTGTGAAGGACAACTTGGATTATGGATGATATCACATTTATATAAAGAATTTCTTGGGGCAGCTAGGTGGCACAGTGGACAGAGTACCAGCCCTGGAATCAGCAGTACCTGAGTTCAAATCTGGCCTCAGATACTTAATAATTACCTAGCTGTGTGGCCTTGGTCAAACCATTTAAGCTTATTACCTTGCAAAAAAAAAAATTCTTTCTTAAATCTTCGCTATTTTTTACCATTGGTTCTCAGAACATTTCTCTTCCATATTAAATTCATTCACCATTTCTTGTGTATCTACTCTAATAATCAATAATTAATAATTGAAGCAGTTAGGTGATTCAGTGGCTAAAGTATAAGGTCTACAATGAGGAAAACCTTAATTCAAATTTGGTCTCAGACACAACTAGCCATTTGGCTTTGGGCAAGTTACTTAAAATTCTGTTTGCCATAATCTACTGAAAATGTAAATGGCAAATCACTCCAATATTTTTGTCAAGAAAACCCTATGGACAGTATTGATGGATTATGATACATGAAGAGTCACATACAATTGATTAACTGAATAACAACTCTAATAATAGCATACACACACACATATGTTTTGACTTCCAAGAATTATAAAATGTTTTCTTCACAATATCCCTGTGTATCAGGTAACACAAACAGATGAGGAATCTGGATTTCAGGTTAATTGACTTGTTCAGAATCACCTATTATATACATATTTGTTAAAAATGGGGAATAGATCTATATTTCAAGTGCCAAAATCAATGAGTTATCTTTCAATTATACCACAAGTCTCTCTCTGTAGGTGAAGGGATATTTTTGGACTAGACATAAATATCAAGTGAGGAAATTGAGGCATAACCACTTAACATAATTTTCTCAAGGTTATAAAACTAGTTTTGAGGCTGAGTTTGAGCTACATCATTGAATATGTATCTTGTGTTTTTTTCCACAAGATCATTTTGTTTCTGAATAATGTCATTATACGTGAATTCTAATGAACATCACTGTTGATAAAAATTTTGGTGCATGTTTTGTGTGTGTGACTTTAGCAGAAACCTTTCATGTGTACTTACATGGGGAGGGGATCCTAGAACATTCTTTATGCTCTTCTCTAAAAATTAGCCTGTTTTAAAGGCAGGTGTTATGATCCTTTTTTTTAATACAGATTCATCTTACATTGTTGTCTACCTTTAAATATGATCTAATTTAACATTAAACTTCCCTATAGAAATCATATATATAGGGGCGGCTAGGTGGCATAGTGGATAAAGCACTGGCCTTGGAGTCAGGAGTGCCTGGGTTCAAATCCAGTCTCAGAAACTTAATGATTACCTAGCTGTGTGGCCTTGGGCAAGCCACTTAACCCCATTTGCCTTACAAATACCTAAAAAGAAAGAAAAAAAAAGAAATCACATATATATAATATATATATATATACATATATACATATCTAATATGTAAATATACATGTACATTAGATAGATACGCAAACACACACACACATACACACACATGCAGAATGCACAAAAACTTAGAATCACAGGATCTCAGAGCAGGAAGTATCCTAAAACTAAGCCTAATCTGACACCCTAATTTAAATAGGAGAAAACAGAGAGTATGAGACCAGCCCAAGTTTTCTTAATGCAATAAAATTATATTAAAAGTTTCTGGCATCACCCTTATGACTAACATTCCATTAGAAAATTGTTGAGGATTCAGATTCCTTGTTAACTTTAAATTACCTGAGGGTACATTGGCCTTCTTTCAGTAAACCAACCATTTCTACATTGCTGGTTCCATTTCTGAAAAGGATGAAGTTTTCTTTCCCTACTCCCTACTCCTATCCTAACCCCAGCCCCTGTACTTCGAAGACTGCACCTGTAGCTTTTTCACTTCTCTGGAAAGTCTCCTGAAATAGACCCTGGGCCTTGGGCGTGGGGTGGAGCTGAACTACCTCTTTTTTTTTTTACCAAAGAGGCTGAGATGCTGTCAGCCTCAGATGGAAGCATCCTGTTTGTCAAAAAATAAACTGACAGTTAGAGGAAGGTTGCAAGAGCAAGAAAACCACAGGCCTGTACCCCACTGATAACAGGGCCTCAAAAGCTTTTGCAGCAGTTCCGTCCCACAGAGCACTGATGAGAAGGTATCTCCACGTCACTGGCTCTTTTCCTGTTGAGGCATCCTGGTTCCTGCCATCTCGGGCTATTGATTTCTACCCCATGTTTTCAATTATCTCACCCATATTTTCAGTGACATTCTCCTCTTCTATCCATTACAAAGATGGTTCCAATCCATACTAATAGAGGGAATTTTCTTATCCAATTGTCCATTAAAGCAATGAAATCATAGACCTAATGCCTATCTCTATTCTATTCTGCTATATATTTAAAGATGTGAAATGAACTACTGAAGAAATCCATAAGGGACAGTAAAAAGTCTCCAAAGGAGTGAGAATAAGCCAAGATCCTGTCTTTCCTGAGTTTTTTTTTTCAGTGCTTGAATTTGGATTATTAAAATTGCATGTGATAACTATAATGGTGCTACAAAATAAAGTAATCAGCCATATTGTTTTCATATTCACAGAAGATGACCAGAGCATTACCAATCTTGTGTGTGTGTATGTGTGTGTGTGTGTGTGTGTGTGTGTGTGTGTGTAATAAAAGCTATGCTCCCTATTTGCTTGTTATCAGCTAAGCAAGGCAGATGAGAAGTTAGTGGGTAACCACAGGTACAACCACAGTATTCATTGGAAACCAGAAAATTTGACCTTCTGAGACAAAGTTTGCAAGTTAGATATACCATGAAAACAGTTCCATTGGAAGTTGTAACACCCAGTATTCTCAAATAAGTAATACTTCAATCAATCCATGATCTCATTGATGTGGGCATCCCTTCCAAAAGTACAGACCACAGACCACCCGCATCATCTCATCCCCTACAAATTTTTCCTTATTCTGCCAGAAGTCATCCAGAGAGGAGCCACATAACATGCTGGTAGGATTTTCTTTAGCTCTTATGAATAACGGGCTATAGGGAAGAATAAGGTAAAAATAATAGCTTGGGAGGGACTGAGATGGGGGGAGGGGAAGGGAGACTAGAAGGAAAGTCCTGCTCTAGAACAGGGCAAGGAGGAAGTGTATTTCTGTACAAAGAGAAAAAGGCTTTTCAATATATTTTTATTGTATATACAACTTGGGAATTTTAGAATATCTTTTCATTGAAAGGGATATATGCAACAAAACTAGCCTTTATCTCACCTCAAGGAAAGATATATAGGGGCAGCTAGGTGGCGCAGTGGATAGAGCACCAGCCCTCCTGAAGTCAGGAGTACCTGAGTTCAAATATTACCTCAGACACTTAATAATTACCTAGCAATCCTTTTAACACCATTTCCTTACGAAAAAAAAACCTTAAAAAATGTATATAGAGGTCTCCAAAGGCAAGAAACATCCTAGATATTATGGCATACATGGAAGTAGAGATCTTAAGAATTGTGAGCTATCATGGTAAGGGCAAAATTCAGGACCAGGACTCATTATTCAAGACATAGAATGTTCCCCATCACATTATGCTGTTTCCATTCAACATTGTTTCCTTAATGAGCTATAATTTCTAATAATATAGAATGGCATAAAAAATTAAAAATATGCAATACAATCTGAAAACGCAAGAATAGGGCATTCAGTTTTTGTAATTCAAAGAATCTTTCATAAGAGACACAGGAATAACAAAAAAAGGAAAGAATAATCATAGATTCCATTAATTGTAAAATAAAATTCAGAATAGAAGAGAATAGAAGCAGAAAGAAAATGAAGGAGGGCAATATAAAGGAAATGTCTTAGAAAATTGTGGACTAAAAATTTTGTTACCTAAATTTAGACTTTGAAAGAGAGAGAGAGAAAAGAGAAGAAATACAACTTCTAGGACTAAATCTAAAACCTAAAGAAGATAACATAACTGGCCTCTCACTGGTAGAATAAGTCTAGAGTATTATTAGTACATAACCCCCAAAGAAATTGCCTCAGACATAACACAGTTTTTACAGAGCACTCTCTCCCCACCAAGTTCACTTCCAACTGTGGTATAGCCAAGGGATAAATGAGTCCAAATCTCTGCTGTTGCTGGATTGGTCTGGCCATGACTATGAAAGGGAACAGTAGAGGAAACAGAGCAGTTGGTGGCACAGTGGATGGAGCACTAGGTCTAGAGACAGGAAAATCTGAGTTAAAATTTAGCCTTATAATCTTACTAGCTCTGTGACCCTGGAATTTCTCTGCATCCCTTGCCTCGCAAGGTTGTTGTGAGGATCAAATGATATGATATTTGTAAAGCACTTTGCACAGTATCTGCTGTGCAATAGATGCTCTATAAATGCTCATACCCTTTCTCTTTCCCTCTACTAAATTTAGTAGAACATAACTAGTCACTGAATTTGGCACATTGGCCAAATCCAGGAGCAAGGCAGTTCTGTTTGATATCACTATGTCTTTCTTGAAGAAGGATTCTAGCATCATTCATGTTGAAAAATGTATTAACTGCTCTATTATACTCAAAACAGTGTTTATCACATTGTAGGTACTTAATAAATGTTGATCAACTGATATCTTGATTTAAATCATAATTTTCCAAACTGCTGCAGTAGTTTTTCCAGAAATTCTTATTTAATAGGAGAATAAGGGAATCCTTCCTCAAGCATTTTAATATATTTGTCTTTAATTAATATTCAGCAATTTATTTATTAATTTGGTATTTCTTTGAAGACAATTTTATAAATTTATTTGTATGTCTTGAACCCTTTATAGGTTCCTTCTCTAATGTCTTCTTGGTGGCATGAAAATGACTCAATTTTGAGTCATTTTGAGTTTGTTGACTTGTTAAGTTTGAGATACTGGACATCCAGTTTAGAATGTACAATAAGCAGTTAGTGATGTGGAACTAGTTTCATTGAGATACTAGGAATGGATATATAGATCTGGAAGTAATATGTTTTGAGGTGGTCATTGAGCCCATGGAAACTTAAAGGGATCTCTAAGTGTCAGATTATAGAAAGGAAAGAGAAGAGGACCCAGGATAGAATCTTAGGACATACCCATAGTTAATAGAATGAAGGAGATTAAAGAGTAGTCATGCAGTTGATAAAAGAAACCAAAAAAAAGTATCTTTCTTAAAACCAAGAAAACAAAATATATGAAAGAAGAGGGTGGTCAACAATGTCTAATGCTGCAGAGAGGTTAAAAAGGAAGTTAGTCATCTTCCCGAATGCCAGTGTGACTTCATAAAGGGTAGAGGAATAGTAGATATGGAGTTTGCTGCCTGACAACTCCAGGAAAATTCCAAAAATAGAACAGAGGTCTGTATACAACATTTGTAGATCTGACCAAGGTCTTTGATACAGTTCTGAGGGTTTATGGGAAATTAAGTCAAAATTTGATTGCCTGAAGAAGTTCAGCAGTATTGTATATCAATTTCATGATGGCATGCATGCCTAGGTTCTAGACAGTGGATGATGCTCTTGAGATTTCCCAGTTACCAATGGCATAAAACAGGGATGTGTCCTTGTTTCCATACTTTTTAGCATGACATTTTCAACCAAGTTATCAAATGCCTTCAATGAGGATGAACATGGCCTTAAAGTCAACTACTACACTGATGGCAAATTATTTAACTTGAAAAAAGGCTACAAGTCAAGACCAAAGTGGAGGGAGTGTTGGTACATGATCTTGGGTTTGCAGATGATGGTGCACTCAATGTATAATTCTCTGCTGCTTATGTGAATTTTGATCTAACAATTAACACCATGAAAACACAGTTGTTCCATCAGTCAGCACCACATCATCCATATGTGAAACCTGATTATAGTAAATGGAGAAGTTTTGAGTACTGTGGACAAGTTCACTTATCTTGGCAGTGTCCTTTCCAAGAAGGTACACACTGGCAATAAGGTTGACACTCACATTGCCAGAGCGAGATCAGTATTTGGGAGACTCTGAAAGAAAATATGGGAGAGAAGGTCTATAGAGCCATTGTGTTGATCTCTTTGCTATTTGCCTGTGAAACCTGAACCAGGATACTGAATTGCTTCCATTTAAATTGTCTTGGGAAGATTCTGAATATCACCTGACAGTGAAAGATACTCTATACTGAGATCTTTTCTTGATCTAAACTGCTTACCATTCCATCATTACTACAGAGAGTACGACTACGATGAATTGGATATGTTGTTAGAATGTCAGATGTATGGTTAAAAAAACTCTTATGGAGAACTCACACAAGGCAAACACTCACAGGGGTTTCAGAATAAGTAATATCACGACACCCTGAAGATCTCATTGAAGAACTTTAGAATTGATTGTACAGCTTGGGAGATACTGGCACAGGGCCAGCCAGTATGGCATACTCTTATCAGTGAGGGTCCTGCACTCTTTGAAAAAAAGGCAGAATTGAAGCAGCTCAGAAGAAACATTACATACATAAGTTCAGAGTACCCATCCCAAGTGTTCACATGGGCTATTTGTGACCAACCTATAGTAGAGCTTTCTGAGCGTGTATTACTCAGATCAGTCACAGTTGAACATACTGTAATTTATCTCAAACATAATGATATCATTTTGGTTTTCTTCAATAAGGAAGGACAAGAACTGAAATGAACCAAAAAAGAATAATGATTTTTAAAGGCCATTACAATTGGCAATTAAGAGATCACAGACAATTTTGAGAACAATTTTAATTGAATGAAGAGATTGGAAGTCAAATTGCTTCCATGTGTTTATTAAGTGCCAAGTTGTTGCTTGACAAAGAAGAAAATGGAGGGTGATATTGTTCCTAACTATGAATAGGGATCATTATTACTAACAAGGGGGAGAGGAGATTATAAATGACAAAATGATCAATTTTAAATACATGAAGTAGAGACAACTTTTGCATGAACAAATTCAATGCATCTAAGATTAGAAAGGAAACTGCTGATTTGAAAAAGTCATTAAAAATCTCTGAAATGTGTTTAATGTCTAAATTCCATAAAAAATTAACACAAATATATGAGCAAGAGCCATTTTCCAGGGGTTCAATGTTAAAGAGATGTGAGTTCTATGAAGAATAACTGTGAGCTATTAACAATTATATGGAATGTTGCGTCAAATCACTAATAATGAGAGTTTACTTTTCTGAGTTTTACTTTATATCAAACTACTCAATCTTAGGAGATCTTTAGGAAGAGAGGCACACTAATTCCATAACAAACCAATTCAATAAATATTATTAAGTACCTATGATGTGCCAAGAATTGTTCTAAATATTGAAGATAGAATTAATAAAAAGAAAGACAGTCCCTCACCTCCAGGAGCTTATAATTTAAAGGTAGGAGTCAACGAACCAAAGGAGGCAAGAAAGTGGGAAGAGGGGAAACAAATGAATATCTTGTAGCTGCCCAGGCTATAAACCGAAGCTTTAATATACAAACTGAAGCTTTAATAATTCACTGGCAGATTTGTGAATTGTTTTAACAATTTGGGAAATTTTGAATTTTACTAAAAAGTTATTAAAAATGTTCATTTCTTTGGATGTAAAGATTCCACCACTAGGTATACACACACACACACACATATACACACACACACAAAGTCCTTGGGATATATATCCCAAGACATGTGTATATATATTTATGTATGTATGTATTATTATTTATACATATATACAGATACATGTTTACACATATGTATGTATAAATATATAATGTCATATGTTGGAGTAAAGAACTAGAAAACAAATAGTCATTGATTGGAAAATAGCTAAACAAATTGTGGCACATGAAAATAATGGAATATTGTTGTGCTATAAGCAACATAAATGGGAGTGGCTAGGTGGCGTAGTGAATAAAGCACTGGCCTTGGAGTCAGGAGTACCTGGGTTCAAATGCGGTCTCAGACACTTAATAATTACCTAGCTGTGTGGCCTTGGGCAAGCCACTTATCCCCATTTGCCTTGCAAAAACCTAAAAACAAACAAACAAAAAAGAAACATAAATGAAAAACTCAAAGACATATGAGAAAAATTGCATGAACTGATACAAAGTGAAATAAGTAAAACCAGGAAATCAATATACACAATGGTTATAGCAATGTAAATGTAAAGGGAAAATAAAAACTTGAAACTAATTACTATGTAATATAATGACAAAAAGAGAGGAGTTGAGAAAATTATTTCCTTTCGTTCATTTCAGATGCAAGAGTCTCCAGGTGGAAAAAATTGCATGTGCTATTAATGTATTGATTGATTTTACTCAACTATTATTTCCTTTTAAAAAAAATAAATGTTAAAAGGAAAAAACTTGACTGGCATAGAACTGAATGTGACATAAATACAAAAGTCATCAATACCAAAAATTAAAGATATAAACAATCTCATTGTGATATTCTGTGGTCTTCTTCATGTCTAGTACTGTTTGCCTCTTTTCTTAAATAGAATGTTTGTGACATATGTATCACTATTTGGAATAGACTTTAAACCTTTGATCTTTCATTTCTTATTTCTGAACCACATTTTCTAACATATTTTTCAGGCACTCATTCCTATTTTCACCAAAAAGTCATTAAGCATAAATGTGTACCTAGACTTTGAAAATATTGTCAATTATCTTCATAAAATTTCTCTACATCTTTATCCTTTGCTAAAGACATTGTGATTGCCACACAAAATGCAATTATCATTGTGTTTTTTTTCATGTGATCATTAGGAACAAAGCATGGTACCTGCATATCCATACCTGCTATTCTCCATGAAGAAAAATAAATGCAACAACAAAAAGTTTTGAGAGGAAAAAAATGTTAAGTTGATTGAGAGAGGAGAATAAAGTAAAAAACTGCCCCTATTAACTTGGTTTTAGTAGTATGCTTAGAGGAGAGAGGAGAGAGAGAGGAGAGAGGAGAGAGGAGAGAGGAGAGAGGAGAGAGGAGAGAGGAGAGAGGAGAGAGGAGAAAGAGAACATAAGTAATTACATCTGAATTGTTGTGACAAATACAGATATCAAGAAACAATTCCCATTGAAAGGTGACATTTGAACTGAAACTTAAAGAAAGTTAAGTATTCTAAGAAATGGTAGTGAGGAGATTATACATTCTAATGTGGACGCAGTGAAGAATGGAGACAACCCATATAAAAGCACAGAATCAGAAAGTCCCACTTTAAGTATAGAATACAGCAAAGCTCCCTATCCTTCATTTAAAGGGTAAAAAGGAAAAAGCTGACAGAGGAAAAAACAGGTTTTAGGAGAGTAGTAATAAGTATATAAAACAAATTTCAAAGTTGAGTTGGTGAGGGAGTGAATATAGGGATTACAAGGTCTTATATACTTTTCTCTCAGGTCAGTTTGTCCT
Source organism: Macrotis lagotis (assembly GCF_037893015.1). Classification (NCBI taxonomy): domain Eukaryota; kingdom Metazoa; phylum Chordata; class Mammalia; order Peramelemorphia; family Peramelidae; genus Macrotis; species Macrotis lagotis. Next base: position 505,008,252 of record NC_133658.1, read on the forward strand.
TCATTTACCAAAAACCATAACATCAAGAGTGTGATGTCATGATATGCGAATGAATTGGATTTGAGTGTGAGAGGACTGGCTAAGTCATCAGTCTCACTTTCTCCTCTGGAGCCATCTGGGGCCAGTGGCCAGATATGAATCAAAATGAATCATAATGGCCCTGGATGGGATGTGGTAAGGGTTAAGTGACTTTCCCAAGGTCATACATCTAGTAAGTGCCAAGTGTCTAAAACCGGATTTGAACTCAGGGCCTCCTGACTTTAGGAATGCTCTACCCACTGTGCCACTGAAGAAAATGTAACTTATTTTTAAATATCGCCAGAGATTGTTAAAATTCTGCTAATTTAACACTCTCCCTAAGACCCCAGCCTCCACTATCCTTTGCTAACATCTGGTTTGACAACTCTGAAAGTCAAGTAATTGCCTAACATGGAAGTTCGTCCTGTACCTGAATAATATTAGTTGCTTACTATTTAGCCATCTCTTTCTTGATTTAGTCAATTGAGTTCCTTTTAATGTTTCCTCATTTGTCTTATACTTAACTTATAAAATCACCTTGATATCTCCCACCTTCAAATTGTTCATGTCATCAAAAACTACTTTTGTTTCCCCAAATAGTAAATATTTTGTTTCCCCAAGTATTAAAGGTTCCCAAATGTTTTAGTTGATCAACAGATAAATGATATATAAAGCAGAGGTGATAAGTTGGGTATGTTTCTCTGATTACTTTTCTATATGAAACATAAAACAAATTAGTTATGGGAGAAGTGAACTTTTCAAGCACATGCTGAATTTAAATATTCATGATTCTTGTTATTATTTCAAATAATATATCATTAATGTATCATTCCTTGAAACCCATTGAAAATGTCAGAAATTTGCTTTATCTTTTTTGAAATAGAGTAATCAAAATAGCAGCAAAATCATGAAAAATATGTATGCACTATGATTAATTATTTTTAAATATCATACTAGAATTTTCTCACTTATTTTAGTGTTGTCAATTCAAGTTAATTCAATTCAAGTATTTAGTAAGTACCTACTATATGCTTGGTATTCTGTTAGGGTCTGGTGATATATGGATAAAAATGAAATAGTGTTCCCTCAAGGAAGCTACATTCTACCTGGGAGTGGGGAAACACATTCAAGACATTTGTCATCATGTTGGGAAGCTACTTTCTCTCTAATACTGTCTTCTTTATTTAATGGTTTTTGGAATTACCTTCAAAATTAGCATGAAAACGTGTAAAGAAATCCTTATCATTACAGACAGAATTTATTCTAGGATAAATATTATATTGCCCAGTTTCAATATTTGCTGTCTAGTCTTTGCTCCAAATACCTTTGTCTTTTTCAAAGGAAAAATCTATCCTCAAATAATTAAGAGATGCTACAGGGGCGGCTAGGTGGCATAGTGGATAAAGCACCGGCCTTGGAGTCAGGAGTACCTGGGTTCAAATCCAGTCTCAGACACTTAATAATTACCTAGCTGTGTGGCCTTGGGCAAGCTACTTCACCCCATTTGCCTTGCAAAAACCTAAAAAAAAAGAGAGATGCTACTACTAAGGACTAAGATTTCTATAACTGTCTCTCAGTCCCTTTTGAAAGTCAGTAAACTCAATTAGCACTCTTTAAAGACAAAAAGCATTTTCTAAAATGCGATAGTAAAAAAGGTTGATGCAAGACTTTCCTCCCCAAAGGGACATGCTCCATCACAAATAAAGGGAGGAGAGTGAGAAACAATTTAAAATATAAAGTTATTATAGAGAGCATACATGTGACAAAAATGAGGCAACTTTTGGTTATTGAAGTGTTTTTCTCCTTTCATAAAGTAATCATAAAATCTGCCTTAGGTGTAGTTCTCAGTTGGACACTCCATGTCCCTAGTCAACACTTCTCTTGGACATAACAGCTTACTTTTCCTGAAACTGTCTTCCTTTGTGTTCTGTGTGCATTTTTATATATGTTTGTCCTCTATATGTCCTCAGAATAATGTTCTCTGTCCCATGCCTATCCATGACCAAGTGAGAACCTGGGGAGTTACCTTTCTCCTTCACCACTACACCAGACCTGAGGCTTGAAACTTTCCAGGCATGGGAGGGGTGGGGAAAATGAAGGTATAGCTTCTCCTTTTTCCAGTCATCAACTGTGTTCCCATAGCACATCTCTCAGTCATTAACTAAAGTGGAAAGATATTCCTTCTTTCCAGTGAAATGATGAATGGAGTAGGGTAGGGAAAGAATAGAAAGTCATTGGCCTGAACCTGGAATCTTCCACTACTGGATGAACCTATATTGGACCAAGTTGTATGTGACTAAGTGTGTTTGTCTTATGAGTGTGTGTGTGTATGTGCATGTTATAAATAACCCTAGTCCTGTGATTTGTTCTTCTCAACTGGGCCACACATGGTGATGACACTATAATTCCTTAAAGCTAGTTGACTGGTTTATTGACTAATTGATTCAATTAAGGTATTGTATCTTTTATGGTACATCAGTTCAAATGGGCTTACTCTATGAAAGAGATTGAAAAAGAGGGTTTCAAAAATATTTTAAGTAATGGCAACAATACTGCAATTAAATATAAAGTCTAATTAGGATGATTATTTCAAAAGGAAAAAGCTATGCTTTAAATGTTTAAATTTCCATGAATTTATTAAAATTCTTTCCTTACTTATCAAGAACTAAAATATGGAAGGTACCTTTAGATTTGACTAAAATATTCAGAACAAACCCCTTGGCACCTGGAGCATTATTGCTTCTTCTGTAAAAAGTAAGAAAATGATAATGGGACATGATTTAAAATGCTCCATAGACTTTTTTGTAATCTAAATAGATTAAAAGATGTTTCACTTTTGGTTCTGATAAGTTCTGAATTTTTATCTTCCATAGTCTTGGATATAAATTTAGATGCTATTGGGATAACCCGTAATATCATGCCTATTCTATGGGCCTTGTGAAGGAACCTAACAACAGGTCCTGACTCCTCCATCTCTCGTTATATTCTTTAGCTTTACTTAAATTTGCCTGTTTTTGTCCAGGTCTTTCTTTGACAACTAACTGAATAACTACTTATTCTTATACAGTATAATAAGTTTCCCTGCTCCCACTGGGGAGTTATTGAGCCTCCATCAGAGATCATTTGACTCTTCTACATTGCCTCCCCCTTTTTGATTATCCACAAGCATCAAGAAAGAGTATACAGCAAGAAGAAGGAATTTGCCTATTGTTATTCAGGTCTACCCAAGGATTCACCTATATTCCCTCATCCATTTACTGAGCTGTTCCATTTTCTAGAGCAATAGGATGTTAAATCCTTAAGGACATAACAAATGATTTAGTTAAATACTTTCTTTTTATAGTTGAGGAAACTGAATTAGTCAAGACCAAAAATCAAGTCTAATACTTTTTTTTTCATACACCAACGTACCTCTCTTATTAACAATACAAGCACCTCATCTCATCCTAAAACTACCCTCAGTCCACTCACTGTCATGGACAATATTTTCCCTTTTGATATCATCCTCCCAGTGATTCAGATAGTATTAGTAGGATGAAAGGAGACAACACATAAAGTACTTTCCAACCCTTACTGTACTGTATAGATAAAAATTATAATTTATATTTTTCCCCTCTCTCTCCTTCACCAATAATTATATTAGCCTCACTTAATGGAAAGAAACCCCAAAATCACAGAATTTCATAGCTCGAAGGGATCTGATACATCATTTAGTTTGATCTCTTTATTTTATAGATTAATAAACTAGTACCAGAGAGAGGAGATGACTTGTCCAGGGTAAGATGGCTAGTTAGTGAATCCACATCTCTTCACTTCTATTTCTGTGCTCCTTTTTCTACATATACTACATTGCAGAGGATTCTCCCTCCATGTGATTTCAGGGGAGTTGCTAAATTTTTGCAGAACTAACAAAGGGGAATAGAGAGAGGTAGTGGTTAATTGCTCTCTCAGATCAAGCCGTAGCATTTATTTGCCTTTGTTCTTTGTATCGGTTATGGGCCAGCTAGTACTAACTCCTCATGAATTTGGTTTTGTGTGTATGAGGATGGATTTTTGCTAAGTTTATTCCACATGATAGGAACCTTTACCTCAGTGTGAAACAAAACCTCTAGAATCAGTTCAGGTTTAGTTGTTCATATATTAACAAACCATCAGAAACCTGTTAATATACGAGTTTTCCAGGATTGAACAATGATCCTTGATTATAATATTCCCTGCAACCATTTTCATATCTATTTTGTTTTCCCCAGTATAGTCCAGAAAAGAAAATTTCCTCTTCTATATTTATGGCTATAAAATAGAAACTGATGTAAAAATCTAGGCACTAGGTCTCAATAATCATTCCAGTTCCTGGTTACAACTTCTCAGAGCATTTATTTACAAATCATGAGAGCATCTTCAACTAGGAATTTCTTCCCCATAGCTCAGTCAGCAGTAAAATTATCTTGCATATCCACTGAGCCTTTCTATGCCTACCTAAGAGGTGCAGTAAATAGAGCAGCAACCCTGGACTTAGGAGGTTCTAACCTCAGACATTTGACACTAGCTGTGTGGGCAAGTCACTTAACCCTGATTGCCTCACATCCAGGGATATCTCCAGTCATCCCAATTCATATCTGGGCACTGGACAAAGATGTCTCCAGAAGAGAAAGTAACTTCCTTCATTCAAATCCAATTTACTTGCTTGTCATGGCATCAGCTTCCTGATGTCATAGTCTTCTTCAAGAATGAAGGACAAACACCACCCACTACCACTTTGTCTGTCTCAGAACTTAGGACCTCTTCTCATCTCCTATGCATGTCTGGGATTGTCTGCATTCCTCTTCCTGCACTCTAGTCATCTCTTTACCATAATGACATTCCCTCACTTTTTTCCTAGTGGTCTCACTGAAATTTGAAGTATCAGTTCCTTCCTATCAGATACTTACAGCCTGGGAGCTAGAGAATAAAGGGAAATGTAGTTCTAATGTTAAATTCAATGTGTGTTTCTTCTCATCAGACCCTTATTAAATCTTAAGCTTAATTTATTCAAGTATTAACACAGTAGGATACTTGAAGACAAGAATACTAGATTTAGGATAGCTTGAAGTAGGACACTAGAAGACTGACAAAAATATTCTTTTCCTCACCTTTTCCTTCTACCATTTTAATTCACATATAGCTAATACACATGCTGTGAATTTATTCTCTTAAGAATCTATGCTAATTTCCATTCTTCACTATTCTAAACACTACAGAACCAATAAAGCACAAGAAAAATTAATTATTATCTACCTCCTCATTTACTGCCTATTAATATGTGAATTTTCCAGGACTGAGCAAAGATCCTTTAGTAGAATGACTCTAATTCAGTTTGTCCAAGATAAAAGTCATTGACATTTCCCTAAAATCCTGTTCTTTTCAGAAATTCCATATTACTGTTGAAAGCACCTTTATATGGACAAGATTGGTGTTATGACTACATACATATATGAATATATGTGTATAAATATGTGCATACACATTTATATTTGTACATTTTCATGAATATACATTGTGGGGCCACAAAAATTATCTATTCAAAATTGAATGTTTTGGAGTGCATTGTTCTTTTTTTCTCCTAAGTAGAAAAAAAAATATGATAGGAAAAAACTTATCTAATCAGTATTTTGATCTCATAGGTGTCAGGGGTTGAGTATGCCAAATTTTCCAACAAATAGTAAGTTTCCTCCTGTGGTAAAATTAAAACCACTTGTCAGTAATTTCACCACAATCACCACTACCCCAGTTGTTGTTCAAAGTTTAGGATTCAGGTAAGCTGAATATATTCTTGGGATAATACATATGTATAACTAGTTGGTCTCACTTTTTTTTACCCTGAAACATATTACAGTTGTTAGATTAAAAGAAGTGATATATTAAATCTGTATGAATACAAATCTAATTTATTTTTAAATTTACTTTTTTTATTTGACAATTTATTCTACAGCTTGATTCACTATATAAATATTATATCTATAGAGTAGCAAAAGCTCATGCTGGAATGTAAACTCAAAATTTTGAGAAAAAAGTGAATTTATTAAGAGAAAACTTGGCAAAATAACTTACTTCACCTGTAATTTACAGTTTTCTTACAACAAATATACCACTTTTGAAGTATACAAAGCAAGATAAATTTTTATGCAAACATGCTTTTAATTTGAAAGTGTGAGTCTATTTTGCCAGACCTGGGAACATTTGTTGATGCATTATTTTATCCATGGAAATAAAGATTAAGTTTTTTTCTTGCAACAAGTAAATAATAACTTTTGGCAATCTCAACCAAAAATCAACAAAAACCAGCACTATTAAGTTGTATAAATAACCTTTTAAAAATCTGTACAGGGGCGGCTACGTGGCATAGTGTATCGATAAAGCACTGGCCTTGGAGTCAGGAGTACCTGGGTTCAAATCCAGTCTCAGACACTTAATAATTACCTAGCTGTGTGGCCTTGGGCAAGCCACTTAACCCCGTTTGCCTTGCAAAAACCTAAAAAATAAATCTGTACAAAAAGAGTTCTACATAATGTAGAAAACAAAAACAAAACAAATGTAAACCAAAAAAAGATGAGTTGAGGCAGCAGAAATACAGCTTATGGTTCATTGAAAATTATATTAAAGAGTTGTTAGGGGGAGGGAGTAGGAGATTTTTCATTTCCTTACCCTAAGTCTTTTGAAAATCCCCTAGGAAAAAAAAAAAAAGAAAGTCCCCTAGGCATCTGACAATGAGGTCAGCACAATGACTCTGTAGACCTTCATTTTGGCAGTCAAACTAATACCTCTTCTTTCCCTTTCAATTCCTAACTACTAAGATTTAATCAGTTCTGTTACTTAGTTTCCACTCCAAAACATTTTAGGAATATCCTTTTCTTTCACACAATTCTCTAACAATACTCTTAATTTCTCTCTTTTGTTTTATTCATCTGGCTAGCATTTTAGCACTATGTAAAAAAAACTAGTGATAATAATGGATGTCCTTGTCTTACCCCTGATTTTATTAAAAAGTGATAAATGACCTTTCTTTATTATAGATACTATCTGTTCTTGGTTTTAGATAGAGACTATTGATTATTGGTTGTTTGGTTGGTTCTTTTCCTTTGTTATCAAAGAAGAACAAAACAAGATCACTATGTTAGAGATAAGTCGCAATGTGTATGACTATAGCTGGTCAGACCAAATGAGTTCAGAATGCTCTACACAGATCAAGCACAAATAGTCCTTGTGAAGACCTAGGGTGAGTTCTCCACTTATACATTTCACATTTCCTTTGAGCTGCTTCAATTCTGCCTTGCTCAAGGAGCACAGTATCCTCTCTGATGAGGATATGCCATGCTGAGCAGTCCTATGCCGGTGTCTCCCATGCTGAACAATCAGTTGTAAAGGTCTTAAGAGAGACCTTCAGAATGTCCCTTGTGTTGCTTATTCTGACCACTCCCATGAGCACTTGCCATATATGAGTTCTCCATAAAATAATCGTTTTGGCAAGCATACAATTGGCACTCATATAAGAGCCAGTCCATCACAGTTGCACTCTCTGAGTAACATGCTTGGCAGTTTTGCTCAAGAAAGGACTTTTGCATTTGGTATCTTCTCCTGCCAGTTGATCTTCAGAATCTTCCTAAGACAATTTAAATGGGAGTGATTCAATTTCTGGGGATTATGCTGTTGGTCAGTCCAGGTTTCCTTCGTATCTGACAATGAGGTCAGCAAAATGGCTGTAGACCTTCGTTTTGGTAATCAATCTTTCCCAAACTTTCTTTCCAAGTCTCTCAAACACTGAGCTAGCTCTGACAATGCATGCATCAACTTCATTATCAAAGTGTACTTTCCTAGAAAGCATACTGAGAAGGTAAGTGAACTTATCCACAGTATTCAAAACTTCTCCATTTGATTATTTACTATATAAAGAAAATATACATATATATATACATGCAGATAATGCATTCTAATTTATTTTTAATAGAATAAAAATGAAATTTTGTCAAAGGTCTTTTTTAGTAACCATTATTTTTATAGTATAACATATATATATATATGTATATATATACATACATATATATATATATATATATATATATATATATATATATATATATATATATATGTAGGTTTTTGCAAGGCAAACAAGGTTAAGTGGCTTGCCCAAGGCCACACGGCTAGGTAATTATTAAGTGTCTGAGACCGGATTTGAACCCAGGTACTCCTGACTCCAGGGCCGGTGCTTTATCCACTGCGCCACCTAGGCGCCCCCTAGTATAGCTTATATTAAGAAAACATTCTATTCTGAGTATTAAATCCTGCCTGATCATAATTTTCTGTGATATTTCTATATTTCATAATTTCCTAATATGTTGCTGTGGCTCATTTGCTAATTTTTAAAGTTGTATCATTGCTCATTGCTCATTAGGGAAATTGTTCTAAAGAAACTCCAGACATGAGGTAAAGGGGACTTATAATAGAGGAACATCTTTGTGAATGAAGAAAAAGAGATATATATAGGAGAAATGTGAAGGTGTAAATGACAAAATTTGATAATACATTGGATAAGTAGACTGAATGTAAGTGAAAAATCATAGATGACTTCAAGACTGCAAGGCTAGGTGATTGTCTCAGAAGAATGGTAATAGGGAATTTCAAAAGGATGAAGAATTTAAGGAAAAATAATGAATGCTATTTTGGATGAGCTAAATTTGAGATATCTATAGTACACCCAGACTGTCATGTCCAAAAGATTGATGTAATCTGAGACATGAATTCAGGACTGAAGTTAGGGCTAAATATATAAATATGTGAATTATCTACATAAAGATGATAACTGAATTCAAGAATGCTGATGAGTTAACTAATGGAGATGAGAAGAGGGTCAAGGATAGATCCTTGGGAAATACCCACAGGAAGTGGAAGAACATCCAAGTAGGAGAGATTGAAAAAGAGAAATCTTTATTACTAAATCCTTTATAAAAGAGATTTTTTTCAGGAAAAGAAAAGGGATTGAGGGTATCAAAGACTCCAGAGAATTCAGGAAGAATGGGGACTGAGAAAATGTTATTATAAGAAGTCATTCTTGACCCCTCCAACTGTTAGAGACCTCCTTAAATAAGTTGTAATTATTCTGCTTATATTAATTGCATATATCATTATATATGGACATGTCTATTCCAATAGAATATTAACTCTGAGAGAACAGGGACTTTCACTTTTTCTCTTTGTATCCCAGCACCTATAAGAGCAGTGATTAAATAATAGAAGGTATTTAGCAAATGAAAAGTTTATGAAAACTTTCTATCTCCTTTCTCATTTTACTGAGCATACCCTTTATACACATGGGACTTATTCTTATGAAAATTTTATAGTGAAGAGATATACCTGATATACTCTCAATTTTCTTTTTTTTTTTATTTTGAGGAGTTGATATTTCCAGCTATGATTCTTTTCCTATCATTCAGTATTTTCCTTTTCTTAGATGACTTCAAAATAAATTTGTTGATATTTTGAAAATGATGTTATATCCAATATGAATTCCATCCTTGTACACCCTCATGTAGCTACCTTCCCCATTTTTCATCTACTCAAATGCCAATTCTAATTTCTTATATAGTACTTTGGAAACCGAGGTGTTAGAGTACACATATGGTGAATTCATAGTCATCAATGGTGAAAATTGTTAGAAATTTGGAATAGATCTGTTGCCACTGCTAAAAATATTCATTCTCCATTCAATTTCATCCATAAATGTTTCTGGAATGATCTGAAAATTTCAGATTTTTCTTCACCATGTTTTCTCATTGTTATTTTCCCTTATGCAGTTCTTCATAACTAAAGGGATCTTCTTTCTCTTAAATGAATTCCAATTTGTAATGTCTATGAAAAAAAGACATGTTCACATCCCCCATGTCATTAAAAAGCAAGGCAGTTTCCAATAATTCCAATGATTCCTCAATTGTTTTCTAATAAGAAGATATCAAAACCCTCCCAAGGTAAAGGAAACTTGTCAACTAAGGTGGCTCTGAGACATTTCCTCGGGTTGTGTAGAAACTTTTAAAAGGGTAGAAATCTTGAGAGCAAGGGTTAGAGGATGGAATAAGGAAGACTGGAGAAAGTTAAAAGTAGTCTTTCCTAATCATGTAAATCTTCCTTAGGGGTAGAGTGTAATAAGAGTGCAAATAATGGAATAAATTACTAATTTCACTTATTTATGTTATTCTCCTGTACATTAAAGGAGAACAATGAACTGATTTGTAAATTGCATTCCACGTGAATTGTAATTTGAAAGTATTTTCCATCTGCCTCTATCAAGGCAAAAACAAGATTCTTAGAGGAATTCAAGGAAGGACCCATACCAGTATTTAATGCAGATGGTGATTGATATTGTTGATAGTGAAAACACAATCAAATAATTTTTAATAAACACAATAGCAGAAAGAGAAACATCAGCCACCTTGAGATACTAAAAAGTAGTTTCACAATTTTTTTCCTTCTCAATCAACAGCAAACATTACTATTCAAGTGAGTGGCAGCCTAGATTAACATGCCTTTCTTCCTCATTCCTCACCACAGGCTAGTAATTAAGGCAGTAACACTGTCAGTCTTAAACAAGACCCCTTAAGCTTTATAATATGCTTACATGGTGTAATTTAAAGCAGGTTGTAATTACCTTGCTTGGAATTTGGCCAGGAGATTGAATTCACCTTTGCAGATGGAGGTCTTGGGATATTTACTAACACCATCTTTACATAAACTTGGTGACTTTCCTTAAAGATAGTTGTTATTTTGCATATAACTAGAATAGTAGAATAATCAGGATAGGGAGGACCTGAATTGAATAGCTAAATGAGAATTATCTAGAAAATTCTTTAAATTTCTACCCTTGCTGAAATATTTTTCAATTGTAATACTTCATCCTCCTCTCTTAGGAATTGCAAAATTCTGAATATAATTCAATTTATCATAGATAACATTGCAGTCAGCATTCTGAAATAATAGAAGAGTCAAAAGATTAGGTTGACTTTTTATTAACTACACTACATAACCTAGAAGTCATGTTTTGTTTAACCTCTTGCTAATATCTGTTGATATTTTTCTATGTATATTATTATGAAAGTATAATTCTGTCAATAATTGTTTTAATGAGGTCAGTTCCTAAGATCACCTTTTTCTTTTCTCCTTTCAACTTATGCCAGAAAGTTTCTAAAAATCAGATAGAATCTTAGATTCATAGAATTTTAGAGCTGGAAAGGGTCTTAGGTAACATTTTTTCCAGACTCCTCATTTTCAAAGGTAAAGAAAATGCAGCACTGAGAGACAAAATAACTTGCCAAAAGTTTTCCATATTGCTTAGCATCAGATGAAGCATTATCTTCTTTTCTATCTGGATACAATGAAATTTTATCTCAGAAGTCTATTGAGATTCACAAGGGGCCATTCTATATGATATCTCCAACTTCTAACTGTAAGTGTCTGATATTTCCTATTGTTTAAACACAATGGCTTTAATAACATCAGCTAATTGTTACAGCTTGATGTTAGCAAAGCATTTTATCATGTGTATATTCTCCATCAACTCTCTGAGATAGGAGGCTACTAAAAGGCTACAATGAGAAAGTCACTAGCTGTATAAACCATGTTAAATCATTTGACCTCCCTGTTTCCTCTCCTTAAATTGCTAAGGAAACATTATTATTATTATTATTATTATTATTATTATTATTATCATTATCATTATCATTATCATTATCGTTGTTGTTGTTATTAGGGGATTTATCCCCATTTTACAGATCAGGAAAGTGAGGTTCAGAGAAATTGAATAACTTGTCTATGACCACACATCTATAGGTACTGAAAACAGTACACAAATAGATAGATAGAGCCTCCTGACTCTATCAATACATTCTTTATGCAGTACTATATTACCTCTTCTTGACTTTGGGAGCTCATGTAAATCATCAAAACCAAACATCAACTGATATCCATTAGACAGAAGAATGGCTAGCAAAGTCAAAAACCAAGATTATATTTCCAATTTGATTCTTTTGGGGGTGGGGGTGGGGTCAGGGGCAAGACAATAGGGTAAAGTGACTTGCCAAAGTCATACAGCTAGGTAATTATTACATGTAGGAGGCCAGATTTGAACTTGGGTCCTCCTGACTCCATAGACTGCACCATTTAGTGTACCTACAGTTTGATTCTGAAGGAAATTAGTGGCCTATATAAGATTCTCTGCTTTATAGTTATAGCCTGAACCTGGAATCTTGTTGTGAAAAATCTAACATTTATGTAAGGCATTCAAAAATACAAGGCAACCTTATGGACGCTGATATATTTAATAAAGGCAAAGGAGTTTTTGTTGTTATTTTTGTAAAGCATGATCCTTCCAATAGTTATGTAGTTGGTTCTAAATAAATTTGACAATGTGCTTTGATATACACATTCAGCCATTATTCAAATGTGTTATATGTATTGCTGATATAGGTCAAATTTTTCCCATATTTTCAAGAATAGTTTTACTGATGTTTTACTGGTGTTCAAATTTTACATTTTAAAGCATTTTGTTATATAAAAATTGTTTTTTTCTTCATGCAACCATTTGAGATAGGTAGTTCAGATAAAGAAATAAATTATTCAATTTATGAATAGCTAATTCTAAGGATTAGAAACAATATTTTGAACATAGGTCTCCTGATTTCAAGTCTAGCATTATTATTATTTTTTTTTAGGTTTTTGCAAGGCAACCGGGGGTTAAGTGGCTTGCCTAAGGCCACACAGCTAGGTAATTATTAAGTGTCTGAGACCGGATTTGAACCCAGGTACTCCTGACTCCAGGGCCGGCTTTATCCACTATGCCACCTAGCCGCCCCTCTAGCATTATTTCTAACCTATGTCTTTGTTGTCTAAAATTCCAATAATATGATTTTCCCCCTCCTTATTCAATCACATTGTTAATTTTATATACTTGTTCCAAATATATACAAATAGAACAGAAAGTCATTGCTTTTTTTTTCCTTTCAACTTTCTTGCCACCCAAACACAATTTCTTATTTTGTACTGGAAATTAGACTTCTTATGTCACTGTCTATCACAGTTATTTGATGTTTACTTGGAAGTGACTTCTAGCTGAAAATAATTCATTTCTGAAATGATTAACTTCTAAAACCATTATTTGAAAGGGCATGTTCTTGACTATCTGGTGGTGCTGCAACCTATGAATTTAACACTCTCGGTAAGTCCTCGAAGAACAGATTTCCTTGGTATTTAGTATTTTTTTCTTCATTCAAGTTCTTTTCTATCCTGAAAATGTGATGTTTTATCTCAAGAGTCTAAAGATTCATAAAAGACTACTACATATAGTTTATGAAAAAATATTTCAGTACTTTAAATATTTTTTCAAAAAATCAAATCATAACTTCTATCTCTTCTATACAGCACATGATGACTGTATTTAAATATTTAGATATTCCTTCAATAATTGAAAGATCTGTACTTCTTCAACAATTCACATCAAAATTACTTATTAACTCCCACCACCAACATCTTTTTGGCACTGGTTTAAAAGAAACGGTTACTTGGTGATTATAATTCTCTTACTATTTAGAGAAGATAAAACTTGACTGATAGACAAACAATATGTTATTAGATCATCTTCAAAATCATTCCAGAGTGATGGAACCTTCCATATTTCAATCTGTGGTGTTATTAGAGGGCTTCATCAGTGACCATGAAGTAGAAAAAATGAGTAAAATCAATTAGGGCAACATTTCCCATTTATACAGAATGATTGGGGAATATACTATTTAGTTGATTATTATTATCAGTAAAATATCACCATATTTACTTTTGTAGATTAATAATTATCAAAGAAATAGAATTCAATTAATAATTTGTTACAAATATTTATGAAAATTAAAAGTATAGCTGATTAATAGCAATATAAAAGAGTTATCTAACTTTGATGTTTGACCTCATACTCAGATAATTAACCAAAATGACAAAAAATGAAATTAATTAATGTTGGATAGTTTTCAGCATACAGGCATACTAATACAATATTGGCAGAATTGTAAATTGGTCCAACTAATTTGGGAAGCAATTTAGAATTATGAAAACAATTGAATAAAATATTCATCAAGTGTAGGAATATACTCCAGGGAAGTCAGAATAGGAAAAAAAAAGACATTAAAATAAAATTCTCATTGCAGTGCTAATTCTGGTAGCAAAGAAGTTGAAATAACATACAATTGGGCAATAGCTAATTAAAATGCATTATATGAATATAATAGACTATAATTGAATTGTAAGATAAAGCAAATATGAAGAAATCAGAGAAATATAAATAGACATGTGAATTGATAAAGTAAACAGAACCAAGATAATAATGGAAATGGAAAGAACAATCAATAACCCCCCCCAAAAAAAAACCTAAACTAAATAAAATGAAATGTAATTGAACAAGCTTCATTCTGGAGAAGAGTTGAAAGAGTTGAAAAAATGTATTTCTCTTATTTCATTGCAGAGTTGGGGAGCTATAAGAATGGAATATTTTGTATGTGATTTTATTGCTTCTCTTTTTCTTTTAAAATCATTTTTATAACAGGTAATATATTAGATGGGGAACAAGGAAAGATTTAGTGGAAAAAAATGTCATAATAAAACCAAAAGTCATTAAGGAATATAAAATAACATTTTAAACAATAAAATAAATGTTTTAGGTTTAGATTTATGCCTTAAATAAAGAACCTAATTTCATATAAAGACAAAAAGAAGTTTAGGACCTTGAAGTGCCTGAGGATCTGAATCAGTTCATATGTCAATTTTCACTGAACAGTATTCCAGATACAGGAGAATGACTTGAATCTCTTTTCACCTTTTATATACTTATTAAATCATAACCCAGTTTCCTGAAAATAACTTTTGTGAATCAGTCTTTTGTATAATCTTGTTTACTTATCAATATTCTTTTTCTCATGAATAATTATATTTATTTGAGCTCATACATTTTATATTTCTTGATAAATATTTATTTGCTTAATATTTTATTACCAAGCAACATCATCAACAATATATGTAATTGTATGTATACATAAAATGTACAAACAATCTAAAAAATCCAATATTGTATCATACTCATGGTTGCAAGTCACAATACAAAAAAAAATAGACATTTTCTCTGATCTTTACCACCTCCCAAACTTCTCCAACATGAAAATTGTGTGTAGGAAGTAAAGCATTTGCAGCTGCCACCAGAGTCTAAGAAACCAAGAATGCTACTGAGATAACAACTTGATGAATTAACAGCAGAGAAGGATAATCCCTAATTCCTAAAACACTCAATCAATACTGATTTCCCAACAGTTCACATTCTCTAGTAGAGATATGCAACAGAAGTCATAAATTTGTATTGTGGGACACACTCAGTATTACCATTGCTATAAGTTCTGCCAAACTCTTCCCAAACCTAAACTGCCCTCCTATCTCTAGCCTCTGAATTTGAACTATCATTCTTTGATAACAGAGACCAGGACTCAATTCTGTTCCTTCCATAATTGTAAAGAGAGATGGAGGTTAAGGAAAGCAAAGCAAAATTCTCCCTAAAAATAAAAACATTCATGCTCTTTTACAGCAGTGCTTAATCAGAGAACTAAAGAATAGAAAAAACTTGGACAGGACACCAAAATGTTTGTGTGTGTGTGTGTGTGTGTGTGTGTGTGTGTGTGTGTGTGTGTGTGTGTGTTTGTGTGTGTAAGGGAGAGACAGGAACATATACATACACAGATCTGAGGTAAAGACAGAGTCAGAGAGCACTCCAGCAGGCTTGACGGAATTGTGACTGCCATTCAGCTCAGCTCAGTCTAGTTCTGTCCTCTGAGAAGTCACATGGGGTCCTAAACTTTAAAAAAAATGAATTTGAGTGAGGGATATAATTTAAAAAGTTCTGAGTTTCAACAATTATGGAATATGCCACCAAAGGGAAGGAGTCAGAAAATGACCAATGGGGGTATACAGAAAAAAATATTAAAATTGCCAATGATCTCAAGAAGAAAACTCAGGTAAAAACCTTGAGTACAGTAGATGAATTATAAGGAAAAATATTAATAGTATGATGGAAGATGACATCAGGGATATCTAAACAAGTCCAAATATCTGTGAATAAAAATTGCAAGATAAAAGTAAATTAACTTATACCTGATGGATTAGAGTACAATGTGGATTTCCATGAGAGAATGGGACCATAGCAATATATTGCTGAAAACCTTCAAGAGAGAAGCAAGAATCATAAAAACACAAATTATGACCTACATAGCAAAAAATAATTGACAGAAGAGAAAAACTTGAATTCATCATGGCAAATCACAGAAAAGGAACAAAAGAAAAGCATGTGATTGTTTTCTGGAAGAAGAGAAGCAAAAAACAATGATGTTTAGAGAAAATATGATCCCTATAAAGTGAGACATAGTGATTTCAGAGATAGTATTCCTAGAAACAGCGTACTTGTTATTGGTCTTCCAAAGAAACAAAAGTCATGGAAAAAACACACCACCACAATTCAAGAGAGGATAAAAGAAAATTTCTCAGAACTTTTAAGCAAGCAAAGTGTCAGTTGAAAAAATTCCATAATGAACCTCTAGGAGAATAAAGGCAGAAAATCCCAGGTCCTCAAATATGATTAAATTTACCAATTCTGATGGCAAATACACAAATTCTGTAAGTGACAAGAACTCCTGTTAAAAAGGAAAGGAAATTTGAATAATGCAAAACTATTTTGTACCCACTGGAAGTCATAAAAGATAATGAAATAATGTATACTGCAGAGGAAAAACGCTCAGGATTCAGCCCAAGATCCAGAAAACTTAATTATCAATGAAAAAAGAAACATTTAATAAAAAGATTCATATGAGGCATTCCTACTCCATCCCCTCCAAAATGAGCAGATTATTTATTGTTTGATGACCAAATATTTGTATTTTATTTGTCTTTCTTATATTCTGTTGTCTATATCACAATCAAAGAAGAAATATGTACTAAAATAAAAAACTGTACTACTACTACTACTTTGATTACTACCCCCACTCCTACTCTGCTACTCCTGCTCTTCTACTTCTGCTGCTGATACCACCACTACTCCTACAACAATGGCAGCAATATTGAATACTACCATGACTACTATTAGCAAATGAAATAATAATAACAGGATGATGATAATATGATCAGACTTGTGTTTTAGGAAGATCATTTCATTTGATGAGTGGAGGGTGAATTGAAATGAGGATTTGGGGCAGAGAGATCATCAGAAGACTATTGTAATAGTCTAGGACTGATGGGATTCATAAGGGTGCTGTTAGTGTTAGAGAAAAGCAGTCATATATGAAAGATGTGAGAAAGATAGAGTTGACAGAACTTAGTTGTTGATTGAGAGAGTGAATCAAGGAAAACACCTAGGCTGTGAGTCTAAATAATTTGGGGGATGGTGATGGCTGTCCCACAACTACCATCACTCAGTATTTATGGATATATGTGTCTGTAGCAATAGACATATATCTATATACATGTATGAATAAATATGATATAAATATTTATAAGTACATATTTATGCATATATGTATGTATATGTTAACTAAAATCTATTGCTCATTATATAAGTTGTCAAAAGATGAGTTCTAAAAAGAAAAATTCCAAACCATTTGCATTGTTTAAAAAAAACAACTAAGCAATTGTTAACAAACTTCTCTGTTCCTCAGTTTGTGCAATTGAAAATGGGGAGATAAAAGAGCCTATCTCGGGGTGGCTAGGTGGCATAGTGGATAAAGCACCGGCCCTGGAGTCAGGAGTACCTGGATTCAAATCCGGTCTCAGACACTTAATAATTGCCTAGCTGTGTGGCCTTAGGCAAGCCACTTAACCCCGTTTGCCTTGCAAAAACCTAAAAAAAAAACCCTATCTTTCATGGAAGCTGTGAGAATCAAAGCAGATAATATTTTAGAGCTTAGAACAGTGGAATCACAAATAATAGGTGTTCTGCAAATACCAATTCCCTTCCTCTTCCTTATAACCATTTTAAAAAATGCTCCAAATCAAATAAGAGAAATAAGAAACACAACCCCAAGGTTTTACCTCCCACAAAGAAAAATTTCAAAGATTTCAAAATGTGGGAATAGTAAGTATTGGCTGGGCAGGGAAATGGAGAGAGGGTGAGAAAACAAGCTTGTTAATTTATTGTTTGGGTTTTTTTATTTATTTAAGTCATTGGGGTTAAGTGACTTGCCCAAGGGCACACAGCTAGGCAATTTTTAAGTGTCTGCATCAAGATTTGAACTCAGGTCTCCCTGATTACAGGCCCAGTGCTCTATCCATTGAGCCACCTAGCTGCCCCATAATTTATTGTTTATGAAACTTATCTATACATATATTTTGGAAAGGAATTTGTAATCATTCAAATAAAGTGAATGAAATACCCATACCTATTGATGTGATTTCCTTCACCCTCCTATGAGATTATAACTCAAAGAAGGAGATTGATAAGAAAATCCTCATGTATATCAAAATATTCATATTAACAATTTTTTGGTAATGGATTAGAAACAAAGTAGATACCTATTAATTGAGGAATGACTAAACAAAATTTATAGCATCAAAGTACTGGAATATTATTGCACAGTAAGAAATGACTAGATATGATTTTTAAAAGTATGAAAAGACTAATTTGATCTGTTGCAAAGTAAAGTAGAACCAATGCTTAATGGCTATAATAAGGTAAATGCAAAGAATAATCAGAAAACAACAAATTGGATATAGTGAAGTTGAGAAATGAAAAGATATTCATTTCACTTCTTTGCAGATTGGGAGAGCTATAGATATGGAATGTTGTACTTTTTCAGATGTTTTTCAATATTTGATCACTTTTGTTCATTATTTCTCTTCTTCCTCTTTTCTTCCATATATACATACATATATACATTATATATATATATATGTATATATTTACATATATATATATATAATGCATTTCAGTGGGGGTGGGGAGAAGATATTTGGAGAGATTCTGGTAGTGTAAATAACAAAAGTTATCAACAATTATCAACAATTTATTTGAAGGAAAAATTTTAATAAACAGTACTATGTTAACAATCATATCCATTTGAGTTATGGGGAGGGACAGAGAGACAAAGAGACAGATAGAGAGAGACAGAGAGATTCAGAGAGAGGAGAGAGAGAGAGAGAGAGAGAGAGAGAGAGAGAGAGAGAGAGAGAGAGAAATCAGAGAAAGACTGAAATTTTCAAAGTTTGTTTCTGACCAGCTCCCTCCCTAATCCAATAGCACCTGCCATAAGACATCCAATAACCTGCTTTTTAGCTCAGAGAAAACATACAAAAGAGAAAGCTGTGGCTAAAATGACTCATGTTACAAGCCAGCTGCTTTCCAGAATCCGTTAAGCTTTTAGGGTCCAGATCACTTTTTGTGGTTTTTCTATAGACTTTATTTAAAGGGAGAGGAATACATCAACACTGCCCACATAAAAGTCAAGGAAAAACAGCTAGTTGGGTTAGGCTAAGTACCTAAACTTTGTGCTTTGCTTTTTTTTTGTCATTCTCCAAATCTTTGCAAAGGGTACTGGGTGGAATCCTTATAATTTTTTTTTCAGAATCAAGTCTCTACCAGTTTTTTCTGAAGTTTGTTCATTAAAATGACATTTGGCCCTGACCAGAGTACTATTTTCCTACTAATATGTTCTCGTGTCTTTGCACTGATGCAAAGTTGTATGAGATTTCTGCTTTTCTATTCAAAGCAACTGTAAGATATATAATGACTACCAGATCATGAGGATATAATCTTCTGCTTCTTTGCATCTCTTGAGCTTACACAATGCCTGACACATTAAAGGTATTTCAATAAATAATTGAAGCATGAATTGAGGCATTTTTGAATCACTAGCTCTAACAGCTCCAACATTCTAATGTTTTTTTGAATAATCATATATTGAAGTTTTCTGTTATCTAGTAATTCCTTTTACCATATAAACACTTCTCTTGGATGATAAATTCAATGAGGGCTATCTTATCCTAATCATAAATATCTCAGTGTCCACCACAATGTTATACAAACAATAAGTAATAAATGTTTATCAGACTGAATAAAATCATGTGGAAGGTACATTAGATTAATTTGCATCCATGAAGTCTGCTCAGGCACCTGGTGTGATCTATAATTTTTTTTGAAAAGCTGCTACCCATCATTGGTCTCGAAGTCTCATTCTGATTTTATAACATGGAAATTGAAAGTCTCCTTTTCTTAAATCAAAAAAGAACAATGTGATTCAACATGAAACCACCTGCATTTTGAATCAGAGAAGCTGGATTTGAATTCTAGCTTTCCAACTTACTTTGTGGGTGTCATTGAGCAAATAATTTAACTTCACCTAAATTTTATCATTTGTAAAAAATAGGGCATTGTTTTATAAAAGCTTTTAGGGTCGTTCTTCCTCAAAATCTATGATCCATTAAGAGAAGAGATATCATAGAATGATCTTACTTTAAGAACCTGAGCTTTTAGCACTACCTAATATGGTTGCCAGGATTACAAGTCCATATTTTGCTGGTATATGTGCATGTATATATGTGTATGTGTGCACAGTAATGTTCACCAGTCTTAAGTGAAAAATGGAAAAAAATACTGTCTATAATTGGGAAAAATTACAATTTAATAAAATGTTAAAATAAAATATTAAAAATATTTTAAAATATATTTTAAAAAGAAAATGGTAAGTCAGCTGAATAACTCAAACATTTAAGATAGCCTCCCAGTTTGCAAATATAAATATATATATATATATGAAAAATTCAATTAATTAGAATTCATTTCTATATATCACAAGATATAAAATTATTTTTTCATCATTTAAAGTCAATTTGGATGCTTGTAACTTTCAAATATCTGGAAGATGACATTTTCACTGACAATCAAATTTAGATATAAGTAACTGATGTGTATCTTTCTTATGAATATATCATTTTCTATCTTAGTTGCTATTGTGTATATCTAATATCTTCATTTCAAGAGTGTAGATGTCTAAAGAGCAGAGGCCATGTCTTATTTATTTACCTCTGTTTCTCCCCAAGTAGCCAGGACAGTATTTTGTAAATAGTATTTTTAATATTTTTGAAATAAGATAAAGATGTCTAGAACCCAGTGCTACTTGTCAATAATAAACAAAGGTGATTATTTGCCACGCCAGATATAATTACTACTAAAAGCTCAGTCTAAAAGCATCTGAAAGATTCCCAGAAATAACAGAAGTGATAGATTTTGTAATATGAAGAACAATAAACATAAATATATATTTTGCAAAGAATGGGATGGTGAAGTTGTTTGAATAGATAATTTGAAAAGAAAACAGATAAAATTAAATAGAAAAGTCTAGATAAAATAAGTAATAAAGAACTTCTGTCTCAGAAAGGACTATATAACAGAAGAACACAAAGTCTTATGATACAACTCACATTCTAGCTTGAATTCATTGTTATATGAGACTATAATCATGATGCTAGCATTAGAGAATTTTTTTTTCATTTTTTGATTTTGCTTTTGTTAGTTTTTGTTTTTCTATTTTGTTTCTTCCTTATATTTCAAGTCTTATTTATAAGGGGGAAACATGGGATAGCTGAGAATATTCCATGCCCAAGGTCAAAATTAAGTCAATTTCACATATCTGTACTAAAATCCTATATAAAATATCCCCATCATTTGGGGATAATTTTTGCTTTTTTTTAAAAGCCAGAATTAATTCTTGATATGCCCCAACACTCTGAGACCTTCTTTTTAACAAAGGAAAAATTAAGCAAAACCAAAATGAAACAGTGTCAGAGGACATATGTCATATTCCCATACCCAAAATGCTCTATTCATATACTGTTTTAATCCTTTTTTTTTGCTGCCAAGAATGAGCATTGCATTTTATCAGAGTCAGTAGAAATTACAATTACATAATTATCTGTCCTGTGTATATATTTTCCTTGATTCTACTCTTTTCACTATTTGTTAATATGAGTTATTCCATATTTCTCTGAATTTTTCGTGCTCATCATTGCGAATAGCACAAAAATATTCCAATATATTCAGATAACTTTTTTGTTCAGCCATTGTTTGATGTATAGGCACCAACTTTGATTTTAAATTTATTACTAACAGAAAATTATTAATATTAATATTTTGTTCTATAGAGGATATCCATTTTTATTGACATCCCTGAGGAATATGCCCAGTATTGGGATAGCTGAGTCATAATGGACAATTTAATAATTTTCCTCAGATAATTCTATATAGTTTTTCAATAAGAACAATTCATAGCTCTACAAATATCATATCAGTGTTTCTACTTCACAATCTTCTTTATTATTGATTAATACTGTCTATAATCATCTTTGTCATTTGTTATGCATGAACTGAAATTTCAAAGTTGTTTTTGTTTGTCTCTTATTGGTAACAATTTGGAGAATCTTTTCATGTGTTGGTTGGTAGTTTACATTTCTTATTTTAAGAATCTTTTGTTCATATTATTTGACCACCCATCTCTTGGAAACTGGCTCTTGTTCTAATATATATATACATATATAGATAGATAGATAGATAGATAGATAGATAGATAGATAGATATACATATATATATTATATATGTGTGTGTGTGTGTGTGTGTGTGCATGAATTCTTAGATCAGACATTTTTACAGAGATATTTAATAGTTTTTCCCCAATCAACACTTATTAACATTTACAAAATTTACATTAATTTTGTCTAGCTAAACCTCTTTAAAGCCTCTTTTCAAAATACTAACTACTTTTTTTTGGGGGGGGGGGGTTGCAAGGTAATGGGATTAACTGATTTGCCCAAGGTCACACAGCTAAATAAGTATCGAGTATCTGAGGACAGACTTGAACTCAGGTCCTCCTGACTCTGGGGTCTGTGCTCTATCCCACTGCACCACCTAGCCTCAATGCTAACTACTTTTTTTTAGGGTTTTTTTTCAAGGCAATGGGGCTAAATGGCTTGCCCAAGACCACACAGCTAGGTAATTATTAAGTGTCTGAGGTCAGATTTGAACTCAGGTACTCCTGACTCCAGGGCTGGTGCTCTATCCACTGTACTACCTAGCCACCCCAATGCTAGCTACTTTTTAAAAAATGTTTACCTGGAAAAACTTTTTTTTTGGCATGAAATAAAAAAAATCATGATTATTTGAATTTAGTGGGATAGGGAGTTTGTATCTTAGGAATACTTTATGTCACTTTGGTAAATACTTTAAACTTGAGTTTAAAAAAATACTATAGAACCTATCATGTTTTGTGACAAATATAGAATATAAAATTTAAAATAGTGCTATATTTTAATATAATTAAATTAATATTCTTTTAATAGTGTTTCATAAGGATCATTTATGTAAGGCAATCAAATGGAAAATCAAAGAGTAGTCACTTCATAGGTATATATATGCTCACTTTCTCATTCTAATACTATTCTGTCTAGTGACTACATTCCCAATTCACTTTCATCAAATTGGAGGAAGAAATAATTACCAAAAAATCAAATACTTTGTAGTACTTGAGATAGTGTCTTTAACTAATTCATGTTTGTGGGAATGTATGTCAAATTTTTTCTACTTCTCACTAAACCAAAGAGATACATTTCAAAATCAAAACATGTCCTCAAAGGTTAGCACTTGTAATCAAATAGATCTCAAACAAATTTCTGCCAGGGCCCTTGGGAACAGTCCATCTGTGTATGTTGTAATCAAGATGACTGAATTATAGTTTTAAAGACTATCATGGTCAATGTCAAGGCATTGTTGTCTATAGGGAATGGAAATAATTCACACTTATTAAAAATGAAAAAGGTATAAACTATGACATAAATATTTTCTTTGGATATCATTTTAGAAAGTGATAATTCATTGTACAAGTAAGAGGCTGATTTCAATCAATTTTGTCCATAAATAAAGGTGGATTATTTAGAAATGTGAAGAAGATGGTACCTCTGGATGTATTTTCTACAACCTAATTAGGATCTGACAATCTATCTATGTGACCTTGGTCAAATTATGTAATGATATTGTACCTTAATTTTTTCAACTTAAATGAGTAAGTTGAACTAAATAAGTAATCATCAATTGCCATCTTGTTCTAAAGTGTCTACATAATTGACACCATAATGAAAAT
Organism: Macrotis lagotis; assembly: GCF_037893015.1. NCBI lineage: Eukaryota > Metazoa > Chordata > Mammalia > Peramelemorphia > Peramelidae > Macrotis > Macrotis lagotis. The sequence goes on from NC_133658.1 coordinate 505,032,483, forward strand.
ATTCTAAATGTGAATGTATTCTCATGGTTTCTTCAGCATTACAGGAAGAATAATATTGATATTAAATGGACTTAGAATTTCATGGAAGATACTAATGTTTGACAAAGCCCAGCACAGTTCATAAAGTTGGACATAGTGGTGGAATCCTATTTCAGTCCTGGCACTTGGTCTCTATCATATTGTGCTGCCCTTGTGGTTACAGTAATTGGGATGCATCAAATAGAACCAGATTTCTTTGGCCTTGTCTGGGAAAAATATTTTTATAGGAAAAAAAGAAACCCTGCCAATCTAGTACATGCATTTCTCCTTTTTCTTTGTGATAGTTCCTAAAATGGAGAATGGTTTTTGATCTTGTTTACTTATTAAATGATATCCTAATGTTCATGTAGAAAACTCTATTGTCTAATGACAGATAAAGGAATATGATATCATTGAGTTATCAAATGATTAAACAAATGTACAGCATCAAAATTACTGAATGGTTTTTAATCATATCATGAATATAATTTAATATTCAATAACAACTTTCACTTAAAAAGTACTTTCTTTAAAACTTTGTGTAGTAGATAATGAAAACATTTTTATCCTCATTTTACAGCTGATGAAACATATACACTTGAAATAGGTCATGCACCTAATGAGTTGCAGAGTTAGGATTCAAGCTCTACAATCCAGTCGCCTTTTCTCTAAAATTTACTGAAGGCTCTTTAAGATTTCCCAGTGCTTCAAGATCAGATAATCTTAGGTTTAATTGTCCTCTAAATGCAGACAGATCAATTTATATAGAATTCTAATTGAGAGAATAGTAGGTAATGGAGTTTGCCATACTATACTTATATCTGCATTTAAAGTCATTCAATATTTTCAGTTTCCCAGTTTGTTCTCTTATAAACATATCTCTTGTTGGGAGCTTAATCACTACACAGACTTTTTTCTGACATTTCACAAATAAAATATGTTATGGAAAAAAAAAGTTACAACCCATCTGAGGTGGCACAGGGTTAAAGATGCAGTAGGATTTTCCTTCTAATAGATCAAATTTCCCTTTGACGCTGTTCTAAATTCTTTAGGGCAAACAGTAAAACCACTGATAATTGCCTGTTATTCAATGCACACACGACTAGCTTTCTTTCTGAAAGCTGTACATCTGCTTCTCAATTACAATTGATGGGACTCTTTCCCTGCTTTTGGACCAGTAGCTCTTTTCCTGTTTGATATCCTAATAGAGGTAAAATCCCACCTTTCCCTAAAAGTCCATTTTTTAAAAAATCCAGAAACTATCATGACTTTCATGACCGGGTGGTTTGACTTATTGATCTGTTTTAGTGACTAAGCAATCCAAAAAATGATGAAGACCAGAAAACAAATATGGCACAAAAACCTAAAGTTAGAAGAATGTTTCAAATTCACCAGTGTTTTGGGGCTTGGACTCAATACCTTTTTTCCAAATAGTTTTTGATAGATGTTGTCCTTTACCATTGTGGAGCATTATGAAAACACACAAGAAACTTTCATGGGATTCATTGCTTCCCCCTGTCCCGCAGAGTGATATTCAGACTGGTTCTGGTCTGTGCCTCCCAATTTAGAATTATGCAGCTGCAGTATAGTGCCCTAGACATAGCAGATGCATACCAAATGTTAAGCGGAATGCAGAGACCTGGAATTGGAGTCTAAAGGTCTGCATTTGAGCTCTAACTCCTATGCTTTCCAACTCTGTGACTATTAGAAAATCATTTCACCTCTGGGTCAAATGAAGAGAGAAATACCATGTACTATTGACCTCTCAGAGTGGTTACAAGGAAAGTTCTTTCCAAATTCCAAGACGTCCCATACATATGAGTGAAGACAATGACGTTTCCTTTCCCATTTTCTCTATATCTAGCCTAGATTGAGGGGCATTAGGTGACAGCAGATAAAACACAGAACTTGGAGAAAAATAACCTAGAGTTCAAATTCAAATAGCTGCTTCCTGGCCCTGCTCCTTAGACAAAATGTTTAACATCTCTGTATCTAAGTGTCTTCACCTAAAAAATTGGGTAATGAACCTACATATTTCCAAGGGCTGTTGTGAAGATAAAATGAAATCATATTTGCAAAGAGTTTGGCCAGTCTAAAAGTGTTATATAAATGCTGGCTATTATTATTGATTATGAATTTATTCCTTCCTTTAAAATAATTGAGAACTGTGTATTGCTCATAATTTTTTCTGATAAATCTGTGAAGTACCCTTTAATAGGAAGAGTTCACATTTATTATGGGATGAGGGTCACAGAGCACCTTTCATTCTGATTTGATTTTCACAGAAGTTAATATTGTCTCCATTTTATAGATACAAAAAAAGGAAGCTGATGGAAACCAAAAATTGTGAGCAGTATCACACAGCTAGCAAGGAGTCAAACCATTCCCAGTCAAAATTCCTAGGAATTTTTACACTCTGCCAAGCTGCCTCCCATACTGCTTAGATTATTCATAGCAATATTTTCACTTTGTTCACACATCTCAAAAACTAGAAGCTCATTATTGTATCTTCAGAAGAACTCTTTCATGACATCTGGCCCCTCTCCCAGCATTTTGGCTAATTCTGCTTACATATGGAAGAGTAGATATATTGGCATTCATTCCGGTACCATCAGTGGTATGTGCAAGGTCTTTCCAAGCTGCCATGTTGAGCTCTGGAATCTAAGGATCTACTGACTTATTATGAAACTTTAGGTGTCACATATGTTTATAGTACCTAGAGAAAATGCACAAAAAATTATAATAATACTGGATCCCTGTCTCCTTAGAGGTACATGACCGTATGTATAAAAGGGGTGGCAATCTGTTTGGAATATATTTGGTGATTGTGTGCTGTAATACATGACAAATGGAATTAAATTGTCTTTCTGTTGGTCTAAAGATTCATTCAGGTCAGTTTATACCTGAATTGGTACTTTTATAGTGCTGCCATTGATAGCCTCAATCCAATCCTAAAAGCAAATTTAATGGATAATGAAAGAATCAAGGATATTTCTTTTCCTGTCTGAGTTTTACATGCAAGTTCTTTCCACTCAGACATAAGATATAGATATGAATAGGATGTCATATCATCCTACTAAACTATAGTCTGGCTACTCAATATTTCAAGCACAAATGGAATTGATCAATAAAATGTGTCTCTTTGTTTTTTAAAGATAATATCATAAGAAAATCAGCATACCAGGTAATGATAGGAGAAGTTTAGAAACTTCAACATTTTTATTATTGAAAGACCCAGAAAAAATGTTTTCCAAACTATAAAAATGTGAATGCAATAAAAATAAAATAGTATAATTTAAATGAAGACAGTTCAGGTATTGGTGTATTTTTTACTGCTCATATTGTATAAAAAGTTAAATTTGCAAGGCAATGAAGCAAATCAATTCTTGCTGGAATGATCAAAGTAATTACTAGAACAACTGTATATACTGAGGCTAGTGAACCAAAAAAGAGATGAAACAGAACATTTTTTCCATTGTACAATTTCATTTGCTACTCCAAAGGCAGTAAAATGGAATTTAGAGATTCCTTAGTTATTAACATGATCCTATGTTTTTTCCTTGTGTTTAAAAATATATTGCAGTGAGATTGATGAAAAAAGTGAATAGTACAAACTGTTATGCTTTGGACTCCCACCAGCTGGAGGCAGAGCTGCTGAGAAGGATTCAGGAACACAGCTGGGCAGCATATTTGGGTATATTTTGAGGGATGCCAGTAGGTGCCAGGAAATGGGGGAGGGTATGAGATTCTCACTTCCATCTTTTAAACAGTACAATATGTTAAGAATACTGATGGTGGCCTGGTTTTAAAAATAAACAGAATCTCTAATGTTGAGCTTTGGGGGTACAGACTAATTAAATTTGGGGGAGGAGGGAGCATCAATCTAATCTGACTTCACTTTGACTTGAGTCTGGAAATGAAAATGTGGTACTTTGAAGGACAGAAGAGACTGTTTCCTGAATCATAAATTGAGTCACACAGACATCTAATGGTGTTTCCAGAACTGCAGACAAGCTGATGTTCTTTAAAGAAAATAATCTTATCTGTCCCTTTCATTGTGTCTCTCTACATCTGTCTCTCCCTCTCTGTCCATCTCTCTCTCTCTCTCCTCTTCCCCCTCCTCCTATTCTTTTCTTCCATCTCGCATATTCATTATCTTTCCTTACAAGATAAGGACATGTGGCAAAAACAAAACAAAACAAAACATTTTTTTTCCCTAAAGGAGCAAAGTTATTTATGGTTTCACAGCTTTATATTGTTCAATCATAGTACACTTTACCATAGAGAAGAGCACATTTTTGATTCACAAGATGTTAACAAAAGTCCAAGCCCAAGGTTTCCTGCAGAGCAATGCAAGAATTTCCCAATGATTTCCATGGTTCAGATTAAAACAGGTCCCTTTAATTTCTGTAGGTATATAGCTAAAGATAATGCTGAATATGGACAAAGAGCATGTAACCATGTGACTTTGTAGTTCTACATTTCATTTCACTGGTAGGTCTATATTAACTATAGCAGGAAAAATATGTTTTTAAACCTACTTTATATGAATAGAAGGTATTCAGGCAGAATTATAGTATCCTGCAAAAGCTACTATTTTATGACCCTTGTTTAACTTCATAGGATCACAGATTTGGAGATGGAAGGTAACACAGAAGCTCCTGATTTTGTAGTGAAGAAATTAAGGGCCAATTAAGTTAACTGGACTGTACATTGCGAAACAGATATTTTCTCAGAGTGGAATTGGAACCAAAATTCTTTTTTTTTAGCTTTTGCAAGGCAAATGGGGTTAAATGGCTTGCCCAAGGCCACACAGCTAGGTAATTATTAAGTGTCTGAGACCGGATTTGAACCCAGGTACTCCTGACTCCAAGGCCAGTGCTTTATCCACTACGCCACCTAGCCGCCCCAGAACCAAAATTCTTTAAACAATTGCAGCCAAATTTGACTGTTCTCTTTTCCTCCATAGAACTAAATACTGTCCTGCTAAATGTCCAATTCTCTATTATTTTCATCATTTATTCCCTCCTTTCTTTTCCCACTTCTGCTGTCTTTATCTGGCATCTCATTAAATCACCTGAACTTGTATAATGACTTTTTAAAACACAGATTCTTTTAATGTCTCCATCTTTATTGTCAGTCAACAAATATTTATTAAGCAATTACTATGCACCAAGGACTACACTAAGTGATAAGGATCCAAATAAAGTAAAATACATGTCCCCTGAACTCAAGGGATTTATATTACAATGGAGAAAACAACATACAAACAATGTACACACAAATGTACCTGCAGTGTAAAAAGAAATACATTCTCTATGTATTCATTTGAATTATTTATATTTACACACACATAAGTGTGTGTATGTGTGTGTGTGTATATATATAATATATATATACATATATATATATACATATACATATATAGTCACATATGTGAGCACTCATAAATAAACATTGGGTGGAGTACTGAATAGAATACCAGCCCTGGAGTCAGAAGGACCTGGATTCAAATTCGGCCTCAGACACAACATTAGCTGTGTGACCTTGGGCAAGTCACTTAACCCTGATTGTCTCACATCCAGGGCCATCTGCAGATATTAAGAGGAGATGCTAATAATTGAGAAGGCACAGAAAATGACTCTCACTATCCAATGAATGGTATAGGTTACTACCTTTAGAAATGCATAATTCTGATTGTATCACTTCACTTCCTGGATGAAAAACCTTCAAAAATTTTGGTAAACTCCTTAGTTGGTACTCAAGATACTTGACAATATTGCTTCAATATTTCTTTAAAGTCCATCACAACACTCTCCATAATGTAACCAACAGTTCATTCAAATTTGATTACTCAGGGGCAGCTAGATCATGCAGTGTATAGAGCACTGACCCTAGAGTCAGGAGAACCTGAGTTCAAATTCATACTCAGACACTAAATAATCACCTGTGTGACCTTGAGCAAGTCACTTAACCCTATTGACTTGCCAAAACAAAACAAAACAAAAAACCCACTTGAATATTCACCCCTTCCTTAAACACATCCTGTACTTCCTCTCCTCCTTACCTTAGTTCATACAACAATTCTATCCACATACTTTACACCAGTAAACACCCCTTCTTCCTCCCTCCTTACCAACTGCTGGAGCTGCCTATTGAAATCCTATCCATTTTACATAAAGCTGAAAGCAAGAACTGCATAATCCTTTATTTGGAGGGTTGCCTTAATGAAGCCAATCTTGACTACAGTAAAGTGAATTTAAAGAATTGTGATAGCTTACATATGACCATTTTAAAGATCTCAGTTTTTGGCATGTGACAGAAATGTTGGATGCACCTGTGATCCCTGGGGGACTCTCCTCATTCTCCCTGACCTGTAGTTAGCAAATAAATAAGTTAAGGGTGATCTGAAACTTAGGCTGCCCCTTTTGTCAGTATGAAAGGTGCATTTCCATTTCATCAAAGAAATAATCCCAAAATTTGCAGGTGCAAGAATAACATCATGAATTGAAAATAGAGCTAAGTCAGTTGAGGCTTTTTCTAAACAATCACCTGGTCCATTTAGGAAAATTAAATGATTACTCTACATGCATAATGGATAAGGTGGTAAAATAGGGTCAGACTCCTGAGATTTATTCTTAGCTCTTTCATAGACTTTCCTGTGATGTGTGGCATTAATAGTACTCAGAAATTGTCACACTTTTTTCCCCCAAAACTCCTTTAGAAAATAATTTCACTTAACGCTCTCTCTGAGTTAGTCAGCTTCATCTGACTGGGAAAATGTATAAGTTTTTCAGGTCAAATACAATGACAGCAAATAGTATGTCTCTACACATTGTAACAAAGAATTTCTAGCCCCCAGGTGATGAATTAGGTAATGCCCTAGTATTTCATACATCATAATTTCCATACCACAGGAGACTTTGAAATGTCCTGAGGATCTCACTGAAATACAATGTAACTTGTATTAAGGTAAAATCCAAGTATTCAATTGATACTTAAAAGGTATCCCAGGACTGTGTTCTTTTTAAGTTGCCTATGACTTAATCTTCTCAGCAACAGAATGATAGTACTAAGAAGGCTCGCACTTTAATAGAATTTACTCTATACCCAAAAGAAGTTATGTGAACTAGGAAGGGTTCATTAACTAGCTATGTGACCTTGGACAGGTTTCATCGCCTCTATAGATCTCATTTTATTCATCTGCAACATGAAAAGTTTTACTAGATGATTTTTAAGTTCCCCTGCTCCCCTTCCAGGTCAAACATTCTTTAACTCCATGATTTAAATAGCTAATTCATAGAAATATTTTAAGAATGTTCAATCTTGATAAATGACTTTGAAAATATTCTGTTAGATAATCAAGAATATATAAAAGTAGGTGAATATATAAGCTTACTTTGGAGAAATATTCTCAAAAGACAATATTATTCTTAATTTTTGTTTAACTTTCTGAATATTTTTAAGGATAAAATAACTATCTTATTATAAGTGTTCTTGATGCAAAGAATACTACTGATTTTATTTAAGGAAAGAAGGTATTCATTTAAAATATGTTTAGGTGACCGGTCTTTCTCATAGAAATTTAAAAAAGAAATATTTATATTATCTCTCAGCATTTCAATGAGTTTTGCACATATTAGCTTTCATACACTAATCTTATTTGATCCTCACAATAACTCTTAATTATTATTATTATTATTATTGATAATTTACAAGTGATTCGAGTCATAAAATAGCAAGTGACAGAGCAAAAAATTTAAATCCAGGTCATGAAGTTTTTTCTATTGCATCTTTGCTTCCATTCCTATTAGATATCACTACATTTGCTAAGTTATTTATAATAATAACAATAGCTGGCTTTTATATTTTGATTTAATATTTACAAATTTTGTTTCAATAATAACCTTGGGAGGTAAGTACTTTTACTATCTCCATTTCACAGTTGAGGAATCTAAGGCATAGAGGTATTAAGTGACATGCCCTGGTGATGTGCCTCAGAAAATTTATAAAGCAGGATTTGGTCTCTGGTCTTCTAAACTCCAGGGCCAACTTTCTATCCACTGTATCACCTCACTGCTCAAGGATAATTTGGCAAGATAGTCAGTATTATTTCAGTGATTCTAATGGTGAAACCAAAGCTCTGCAATTCTTCTGAAGAAGAACTGAATTTATGAAGTCAGTGGTGGCATTCGGGAGAATTCTCACAAAAAAAAATGAATGAATCACCTCTGACAAGCAGGGTTTTTTTCCCACTTTGTTCCTCTCATCAACATTGTGCAAAATCAAACATTGGGAAAGGCCCAAATTAGAGGTACCAGAAGGTGCCGTATGGACAACTGACAAAAAAGTTATACTCAAATAGAGTACAGGTTGAAATCCAGCTGAACTCTCCAAATATTCTCCTCAAAAAAACTTTAAAATAATACCTTGGGTCAAATTTTGGAGCAGAAGCACCAACAGAAGATCAGAGGGAGATGTTTTTCCAACCTAAGGCAATTTAGGTCTAAAGGAGACATATTTATCACCCTCTAAATTCTATAGATAAGTGAAAATCTTAGCATGAAAAAGGTAAAAAATACTTGCAATCAATAATAATGCAGTCTTAAACAATGTGGTGGGAAAATATAATTTTAATAGACTAAAAGATTTTTCATTTTCCTCATGGAACACCAGATCTGAGTTGAAATTTTGAAATGAAAATGCAATAGTCAAGAGAAACCTTGTAAGATAAATGTATTTGAACAACTAGAAGGAGTTAATAGGAAGAAATAGAGAGTAAAGAAACAAGTATCCCTTCAAAATATTATTAAATTCAAGAAAGTGCAGAGTAACTAAAATAAAAACAGCTCCTAGTGTGATTGTGTATTCTTAAGTTGTTTTAGGAGAGGAAAGAAAAAGGAGGGGTAACCAATATAATATATTAATGAGTAACAAAAAGAAAAAAAATATTTTTTACCTAAATGGGGCACATGACAAAAATATCTAAACATATAAGTAAGGAGAAGCTATTTTGAGTCAGACAAACTTACTGAAATATAACTTCCTCTTGCCATATAACCTGAAAAATTCGGAATGAACAAAGATTTTGATGCTGAAATAGTTGAATTCACCAGGAAAGGGGATGGAAAAATAGAATCCATGAGGGAATGGTAAAAATAGTCAAAAACAAAATAAACTTCAGAGTCATAGCAGTGATCATGAAGGGAAGTTTTAAAAAAGAAAAGAAAATGTAATAAACAAAGGTCATGGTCTAGGCTTGGTGAAGAGAAGCAAGGCAGAGGAATAGGAATAGAGTGGTTCAAATAAAAGTTACTAGTATTGATCAGAATCCTTCATTCACCAGTAATTCTTTCCCACCTGTGCTACAAACTGGCAGTGTATGTCTGTCTACAAATCATTCAATCTCTCAGTACCCTAGACAACTCTAATTAGAAGTTAGAGTATATGTCAAATTGAGTTTTTTGTTTGTTTTTTAAAAGCAGTTTCTTATCCAGAGTTCCCAATACTGATAAAATCAAAGATCCAGTAAAATTTATGATGTATATGTATATTTATACATGTGTATATGATATATATATTAATTTGATATAAATATATAAGAATAATAAATATGCTGAGATAAGATAGCAAGTTTTTTTAATTTTTATTCTTGTTCTGATATCCATGTCATTATTGCTCAGGTGACTTAAAATCCTCAGTGAAAATGCAAAAAATAAGTATAAATTTATATACAATGTACATATGTCTATGAGTAAAGAAATATTTAGCATAGTAAATCTTATCTCATTTATTTTTAGTAAAACTAGTAACCTAAATAATGTTATGTGAAATACTAGTATTTCACATTATTTGGAAAAAAAAAAGGTTCCCTGAGAAAATTTCTAAATTAGTAATGATTTCCATCAAAAATACAAAATATGAAATTATGGATATTCATCAATTACATGCAGCAATTTAGAGTATGAAAATTGGCTTAATTGTTCTGTTTTTATGTCAAAATTCTATCTACCCTAAATTATTTCAAGGCCATTCCATACCTCTAAGAATTTTTAAGTTGTGCCAACATGTTTCAAGAGATAATATACTGGGGCCAAATTAATGTTAAGAAAGGTGCTGTATTATATAGATAGAGTAGGAGATATGACTGGCAGCTAAGTAACAAGAGTCAGGACCAGATTCAGGAAGATTCCTCTTTCTGAGTTCAAATCTAGCCTCAGACACTTACTATCTGTATTATCTCGGGCAAGTCACTTAACTGAGACCATCTGTCAAATGAACTGGAGAGAGAAATGTACCCTTGCCAGAGCAAGACACTACTAAAATGCCTGAACAGCAACAACAACAACAACAAAAGGGGATATGTCCCCAATTTCCCATTTGAGGAGAAAGAGGGGATGCTAGAGGAAAAAAACAACTAAATTATGACTTTTTTGTTGCAAAGACATATCTCAGCATTTTCAATAGTTCCCAGTCTACTGTCTTGGACAGAAGAGGTACTTGTATAAGTATTTGCTGGTTTGCTTTTTTTTGAAATTTGGCTTTCTGAAAGGAGATACACCAGTAACTCAGCTTATGTTGGAAGTTATAGTTTAGGAAGTGATTTTCTTAAGCTTTTGGTATTTTAAAGCATATTTTAAAGCAGAATTCCTTTCTTTCGGTGTATTCTTCATTATCTAGATCACCCGTTTCCTTTCCGTATCCACATCCTTCCCCTATCAGAATTCCTCATCTTTTAACAAAATATGGAAAAATTTGTAATTCCTGGAGATTCCTAAACTTTTGCTATGTTATGTACTTCATATTATATTTTATGCAGAATTGCCAACTCACAGTCTGAAAATAAATTGTGCTCTGGGGCTAATATGCAACAAATTATTGTTCTTTGAATTGTTCCAAATTCTGTAAAACAAATTTACATATGAGTACAACAACTTTTAAGTACATCAGTGAATCAACAAGCATTTATTAAGTGCTTACTATGTTAAATCTAAGAGTTTTCTAGTGTCAATAAAAACAATTACTATTATTATTTTTAAATAAGAAATTGCTCAATCTTAACTATATACTATATGTCTTTAGAGTGAAATTATATTATTTCTATATAACTATTGAATTAAACCCTTAAATTGACTATCTTTAAAATAATACTTTTGCTATGAGTTCCCTTTTTCAATGCCAATTAAAATTCAAATGGAGTTTTTAATTATCCCTTTATAATGGAGTTAAAGGGGATATTTGTTATCATCTGGTCCAGTACTCAAATGAGAAAACTGAGAACTAGAGTTTAATTAACTTGCAAGACTTACATAGTTATTTTTCTTTATTTTCAATCTACTAATTTTTTAAAATGAATTATGTTCCCAGATCACTGGATTCCACCCATTGTAGTCATAGTTTCATGGAAGAGATTATCATGGTTGGTTTAGGATCTTAGATTTGGAATCAAAGATACCTTAGTGGCAACTAGTTTAATTCTTTACATTTTAAATTTTAAAGAAAGTTAAGGTACAAAGGTACAAAGAAGTGGAATGCATTGCCCAAGATTATACAAACAGTAAAGTGAACTACTAGTCTGGAATCAAGATCTTTTGATTCCACTAAGGAAGTATTTTTACTTCTATACTAAATATTTCCTCTTCTCTTAAGAAAGAGTAGAGTCCAGTAAGGAAGAAATACCCATAATTGATTTTGTCTTCCTAGGGATAAGTTCGTCTTTTATACACACGTTCTCAGTTCTTTTTTTTTTCCTTTCTCTGCTGGCAGTACCGCCATTTGCAGATGGGTGACTTAGTAGTTTGAATTTTTTTAATGCCCATTATTGACTTTAGTCACTTATAGAGCTTCCTTTTAAACTGATGCAACCAAAGTACAAACCCTGACTCATTCTTTCCTGAATTTCCTGACTCTTTGCTCACCAATCTTGCGAGAATCCACAAGGCACTTTACAGAAATACCATTATAATTCCAGTCAAAGGTTGTCCATTAGAGAATTCAGGTAAAATGTCAGAGGGGTTATGCATGGAACAATACTAACATAAGTAACACTTTAAGGTCGACACTTTAAGGTCAACATTTATTCATGATAATCTTGTGAAGTTGATGGTAGTAATATTTGACAGATGAGGAAACAGACTCAGGGATGATGAGGGCAACATATTAAAGTGGAGAGTCTTAGCTTTGCTGTTGAAGGATATTAATTCTTGACATACTGTCAGTGAAGAATTGTTTGATTTTGGTCAAGTCATTTAATTTCTTGACCTGTTTCCTTATCTGTTAAATGAAGGTATTTTAATTAGATGACCTTTTACATCTCATCTAGCTCTAATACTGGATTCTAAGTATCAGAGTCAGAACTCAATCAGATCTTGAGCTACCAGATCCAATGTCTTTTTTAAACGACATACTAATTTTCTCGAAGCTTGGCTTAATAAATGCTATAAATATCCAACTTTCCTTCCATAAATAAATCTATCTAGTAAGATATTTTATAGACTTTGATTTGTAATGGTTTTTCTTTACTTGCTTATTTTTAAAGCAGCCTAACCTTTCTATTAGCTATTTCAGTTACCTAATATATTTGCACGTGCTAATCATGAACTAATATTTTTCTCTTCTTCAATGAAAAAGATTCTATATAATTTAATTTAGATAGTATATTAGAGTATTAGAGTTAGACAAGGTCATAGACATTATCTAATCAAATATTCTCATCTTATAATTGAGGAAACCAAGGTCCAGAGTTAATTGACTTATCAGAATTACAGTCATTCAGTGGCAAAACTTGTTAGAATCCAAGGTTTTCACACAAGACTAGTCACTACTCTTTCTACTGCGATCTAATTATTTTACTTCCTTGAATAAATCACCTTTCCTTCTATGATTTTGTGGAAAGGGCACTTAACTATTATATAGCCTGTTAAGGTCGAGAGAGTACTTTCCTCACAACCATATGACCTAGTTATGTTGAAAGTGTTTCAACTTATATCATTTTTAGAAACTTGAAATTCCATAAGGTTTAAGTAGTTCTACTTCATACATAATGACTTAGTCTATATCTTTCGTTATCAATATTCCTTTGCATTCTAAAGATTTCAAATAATAAAAGAAATAATGCTCTATCTATAAGAACCAGATGCATAAATTGATGCAGCATGGGTCTTTGAAATATTCTTAAATTCGGACCTCTCTAGTGTCTTAAAAAAAAACCAAACATTTTATATCATTTTAACATTCTGGCAAAGGATGAAATGAATATATAATGGTTTCATGAAGTTATTAGAATAAAAATAAATTAATCCAGAATAAAAATTGATCAATCCAGAAAACATTTTCTCAATTATTTGGTTTCATTATTAAGTTAACCAATTTGTTGATATTAACATCATGTATATTCAAATAAATTCAGAACATTTAGACGTTTAATCTCTCCTTATAGGCCACAAAAAGATCATAGACAATTGGAAGAGAGATTCAAACTACAAGGAAACTTATAGGCCTAAAATCCAACCCCTTCATTTTAGAGATCAAAAAACTGACCATCAAAGAAATGAAGTCATTGCCTATGATCACACAATGTGTCTGAGCCAGAATTCAAACTTGGAACTTCCCAATTCTAATCAAGCGCTCTAGACACAATGCCAACTCTCCTTACCTATCTTTGGGTAGATTATGTAAGGTATTTAACCTCATGTCTTGCCCTTTCTAGATTAGTCAGATGAAACTAAAGATTCTCACCTATTAATGAAGCAAATAAAATTCTTTCCTAATCACTGAAAATTAGGTTTTCCATAGAGTAGGGTTGTACCAGAAAAGGGCTATTTACCCATCATGGTGGACTAATTCTGGCAATTAAGTGAGGAATAGGATTTAGATGATCTCTCTGAGGTCCTTTCCCACATTAAAATTCTATAATTCTATGGACCTAAAAGTATTTTGTTATTCCTTGGTGTCAGTGATGTCAGCATTATGTGCTGAGTTCCCTAAACCTCAATGTAAAATATGAGAACTTTGTGGAGATCTCATTAAAAACAAAGTGCAGTACTGATGTTTCCTATGAAAAAGTTGCTGAGCTTTTGTCTATTTTGAAGGAAAATGTCAGCAAAAATTTAATTCCCTGTCTCCTACCATTGTATCTATTAATGGAAGAACTCCAGATGTGCATGTGTCACTCCAGTTCATGATGTAATATCAACAGGAAAATGTGTCTCAAAATCTTTCATCTTTGAGCTAGAAAACTTCATTCAGACCATTTTATTAACATTCCTTTCACATTTGTTTCTCCCAAGTGAACAGCTCAGGGGTGATTCATTATAAAGGGAAGACTATTCATCCAGACATGCCTTCTTTTATTTGCATATGGTCATTCGATTGTGATACTTGACATGTCAACTATTCAGATATTGTCCTTATAAAGCCAATACTGTAGGAGTTATTCCCTTTTTCTTCCTAGAGAATCTTCTCAAAGGAAGTAGATTAGGCCTACTATCCCTCCAATATACAAAACAGTGGACTCTAAAATTTTGATTGAATACTATTATTATTATTATTATTATTATTATTATTATTATCATCATCATCATCAAAAATTTTAGGGGTGGCTAGGTGGCACAGTGGATAGAGCACCGACCCTGGAGTCAGGAGGACCTGAGTTCAAATCTGGCCTCAGACACTTAATAATTACCTAGCTGTGTGGCCTTGGGCAAGTTATTTAACTCCATTGCCTTGCAAAAACCTAAAAAAATTGATTTTAGCAGTATTTGCATAAATGTTTATCTATAAATGATATAAATGTGCAAATTAGCTAATTATTAAGTACAGCATATAACATATCAAAAGGGAATGTCCTAAAACATGAGACAAAGGTTAAATAATAGTTGATCCTGTAAGTAACAGAAAAATCATTAAAAATTATTGAGGAAGTGATATGATCAGGCCTGAATTATAGGGTAAGAAATTTTATCTATATAGATACCAGCATCAGGAATGGTACCTATGGCTAGGTTGTAACACCCTGTGGAGCCAAAGCAAAGTGCAGAAAGAAAGAGTCTTGGAGTTTCATGGCAACAGAGAAGAGAAGGGTCAAATTGGAAGATGAGGGAGAGTATTAGATAATGATTAAAAGGAATGACATGGATGTATTACAAAAGACTATCATCAGGATTAGTTGAACATGCACCCCATGAACACTGGTCTAAGAGAACAGAATTAATTTTGTAGTTTAAGGAATTCTTGTCAGTAAGTTTTCAACAATTTTGGGATGAGTTTGTGTTCTCCAATATTTTAATTATCCTCCTGTAAATTTTTTACTTAACTTGGACTTGGTATTTTGAATGAAATCAGTAGAATTTCAAGTATTCCATAGGGATAGTGAAACTATTTTAAAAAATTATGGAAAAAAGATTCAAAGGAGAAATGCAATTTTGTTTCAGTTAGACAATAAGTTAAATAGTTGCAAATAAATGAAACATTGGCAGAACAATCAACAAGCATTTTAAATTTAATTTTCAATTCATGGAACAAAACAAGTATTGACTGCCTGGAAGTTTTGATCACAAAAAGAAATCTGGATATCATATTTCAAAAAATCATTAAGGAAAATTGCTTTGAAGTTCTAGAACAAACATTTTTTAAAATATTTATTCTATGGCAAGCATCAAGGCAGGTACTACAATAACTTCGAAGAAATTAAAAACGAAGAACATATAGAGAACAGTGGTGAAAAACAGTTGGGTACAGACTGACTGTTCCATACAACATAAATATCTATAATATGGGGACTGGTCAATAAGGACCCAGTCTTTAAGGCATTCTCATATTTGCCATCATTGGTGGATTATATACCTACCTAGTTCCAGTCCAACACATTTTTTGTTTGCTTGTTTGTTTTTTAACCTGTTCTAATGTAATGAATCTCTTAGTGGCTGGTACTGGGTGGTGACAAAAATAGGCTTCAAAATCATAAAAATTAATTACTCATGAGAAGCTGAACTGAAAACCATCCCACCAACCCCTCATTATCCAGGCCCCCTCCCATTACATTTTAAAAAACCAAGAATTAAAGATGTCATCAAGGAAATTATGATTGGAAGAGAAGATAGAGATGGGATGACAGGTTAATAGCCATTCTGCCCCACTAGTACCCTCACAATGTCAAGAAAAGGTAAAAAAGACCTCTAAAATGTTGAGTAGACCCTATGGCAAACTAATGAGACTAACCAAAATATAGAAAAAAGAAAGCCTATGAGAGAATCATAGACCACAGTCAACTTACAAGAACAAGAGAAGAATTATCATTCAACAAAATAGACAGTTATAGAGGTAGGAGGAGGAATGAAAGCAGAGTTGTGAAAAATCAGAGAGGAGCAATTGTGCAATATGGTGATCAACAGTGTTAAATGACACCATGAAGCAAAGAAGAGTGAGGACTAAGGAAAGGTCATTAGAATTAATCATTAAAACATCACTGATATCTTTGTAGAGAACAGTTTCAATTAAATAATAATGTTAGAAGTCAGAGCACAAAGATTAAAGAAAAGAATGAGAGGAAAAGAATCAGAGATATAGATGTCCTTCTTAAGGTGTTTGCAAAAAAGTGGTAGAACTATTGGATAAAAGTTAGAAGTGGGGAACAGAACAAATGAAGATCCTGAGAATAGATGTATTTATAAGCAGAAAGAAGTCAAGAGACAAGGAGAAATGTATTTTTTTACAAGAGAATGAGGCTGATAGAGAAACAAATCTTTTGTAGAAGGTAGTATGAAATAGGATCTCCATTTCATGTAAACAGGTGGGATTACTTGGCTCAGAGAAGGGTTATCTATTTCAAGATATTTGGAAACAGGGTCAGGGAGAATAAAAAATTCATAAAAAAGTCAAGTATTCATTCATTGTTATTATGGTTCAGGCACTTTGTTAAGTAGAGGGAATACAAAGGAAGGCAAAGATTGGTCTCTGCCTTCAACAAGTTCACATACTGATAGGGCTAAATTTCCTCAGTAAAATATAAAGTTAGACTTGTGATGGAAAATACCATCCATATCCAGAGAAGTAGTTGTGGAGTTTAAATGAATACTAAAGTTTACTACCTTCAATTTTTAAAAGTTGTCTTATGTATTATGTCATTTTTTTCCATTTTGGTTTGATTCTTCTTTTACAAAATGATTAATTTGAATCTATGTTTAGCTTGGTTATACATGTATAGCCTAGATTAGATTGCTTTCTATGGGGGGGGGAGGGCAGAAAGGGGGGAGGGAGAAAAATGCAAAACCTTGCAAAAAAATAAATGATTGATGAAAACTACCACTGCATGTAGTTGGAAAAATGAATAAATAAAATAATATTTTTAAAAGTATTCAGTCAAATCCTCTGCAGAGGAAAAGATCAAAGAATGGTATGTTTGAGGAGAAGTTTTTGAACAATTATGTGATTAATGAAATAACAAGTCAATAAAATAAAATCAACAAATATTTCTCTGGATGGCAAAGCTTGACTGAGTAGAACTTCCCACTTCTCAAATGAAAAGGGAAAACTGACTACCCACTGACCTTGTTTTTTGTTTTCCTCACATTGGGTTGACTCAAAGGTTTAACCTTCTAATGGTCACTGCCCCCTCTACTGTTTTCCTTGCTTTTTGGAAGCTGGAGATTCTTGATTAAAAAGCCCAAGTTTAAGATTATCTGGCAAGAGCAAACAATGAATACAAATGGAGAATGGTGTGAATCCACATGGGCTTCTTTCTCTGTACTTTTAGAAATCTTTAAAAACAAATATATTGATGAAATAACCATAGCTCAGTGCCCCTGTATCAGGACAGAAATCTGATCACTAGGACAGAGTTGCTCCACTGGTCTATCTAAATTTTGCAGTGTTGAAGCTACCCATTGGCATCTTCTCACTCCCATTGGCAGACTCTAGAAAGTTAAGACCTAGATAGAGACTAATGCTTTGGAATTTCAGGGTAAGAAATCTCCCCCTACCAATAAATTCTTCTCTGCAACTTATATGTGTAGAAAAGTTGACCAGATAACTAAAAGTTTTACCCAAAGGCAACTAGATAGTGCAATGAATAGAGTTCTAGACATATGAAGAAGAGTTCAAATTTAGCCTACTCTATTTACTAGTTGAGTGCTCTGAGCAAGTGACAACCTCTTTCTACCTCAATTTCTTCAAATCTAAAATGGAGATAATAGTATCTATCTCCCAGGGTTGTTGTGAGGTCAAATGAGATTACAATTGTGAAATGATTAGCACAGTATCTGATGCACAGAAGGTCCTTAATAAATGGGTTTTTTAATATTTCTCCCCTTTCCTTTCCCAGAATTATATGGGCAATACGTGTCAGAAGTGGCACTTGAATTCAAGTTTTCCAGGCTTCAAGGCCAGCTCTATCCATTATGCTATGATGCAATCCAAAAGTCATTATGATTGATCTTATCCAGAGATAGTTGGCTTTAAAGTACTATTCAAAACCATAGAAATGTTTTAAAAGAAACAGGGAGCTTAAGATTTAAACATCTGTCCTTTCAGACAGAAAAAGAGAGAAAAAAAGAAAGGAGAGAGTAAAACTTTTCAGCAGCTCTCTTCTCTTCTTAAAAGTGGATCATATCCAACAAGTTTAGTCATGGTTCTTTGTTCTATAAAGTGGAGGTTTGCTTCTGCCATGTCCAGTATCTACTCCTCTGCATTTCAGTGCCAATTGCCATCCCCATTTCTCTTCAGTTGTCACCATCACTACCACCACTGCTGCTACCATTAGAGGGAAGGACTGTTTATATCCTCTCAAAGCTGAAGCCAAATCTAGCCCAGCCACCTCAAACTCAATCAAGCTTCCCTTGGATTTAGGTGACTCATTCCAGTGATTATAAAAATGTCAATCCCCATTTCTTTGAATCTCAGAGTTACTCAATTTAAGAGCAAAAGCATCATCTTGTTGCAGTGAGATTAGGCAACAAAATTTGTTGGTGAGCACAATCAGCATGGTTGCTACCTTCCTCCAGCCTTGTTCAGAGCCACTGAGCATGAATAGGAAGCAGAAGATGGTCGGAGTAATCTAGTGTTGGGTTTTTGGCAAGGCAGAAAGCGATGATAATACAAAAAGGAAAGGGATTCAGTAAGAACAGTATAAAGTTAAAATGGTTAACTCTGAGGGTCAAGATTTATAATCAAAGGTGAAAAAATCCAGAGCAGGGCTAATGACCTGAGAGAGTACTAAGAAACAACTATTATCCCCATCTGCCGAAGACCAGAAAGAACATAGGATCCTTCTTCTCTGGATTGGCAATAGCCCACAGATTTTAAAACCCAAATCTAAAGAATAGTCTGCTGTAGGAAAGGGGTGAAGACAGGAGTGTGCTGGTAAATGTTTAAAAACTGGCTCAGAATGCATGACACATTCTAAAGTTTAATCTCCATTATTAACATTTTCTCCACCACCTTCATAAGTCTAGACAGTGAACAAAACTATAAATCAAACACTCATTTGTGTCATTTGCTGATTTCTGAGGTATAAATGTTCACATTGAAAATTTAGCAAAAGGTTCTTGAATGCTAGTATGAGTTATCTCCAGAACAGACTAGGGTGAAGGCTATGAAGAAAGGGAAGCAGGAGACTCCTCCCCTATCCTCCTGGTACCCCCCTTCTCCCTTTCCCCCTCCCCCCCACCAAACCTCCCATAAAAGTACTGACTACCTTAAGTACAGTTCTGAAAATTAAACATTCCTGGAAAGAGAGAAATCATTGACAGCTGCCTTTGTAATATGATCAGAGAGGTGTCTCCCCCACTCAAGTTTAATGCCTTAAATTCCATAATTAGAACTTGTTCCTTTAGCTAAAAGGTTTGTTGACTCACCAAAATGCAAATGCCACTCGAGGAAAATAATCCAAGTCCTTTCCCAAGTTGCAGTTCCTGACAGCACCCTGCACTCACTCGGAAGGAATTTAAATTTCTTAACCATGACTGATGGTGTGTTGGAAAGTAAGCTTTCAACAGCCCCATTGGTTCACTACTCTGTATCTTGTATCTATTGGTAGGGACATATATTTACATGCACATATATGCATACATATAACTGTGGCCATCTACTTAGGTACATCATGTGTATATGTTTATATATATATATATTTACATTTATGCTTGCATATATATACATATATATATACATATATATATGTATATATATATATATTTGTGATTGTGTGTGTTCCTCCATTAGAATGTGATCTTGAAAGCAGGGAGACCAGTTTCACTCTGGCTCTTTGCAGAGTTGGTATATGATTATTGGTTAATACATACCTGACTGATTAGAAAGTAACCTTTAAGGCTAGCAATGATGGCATATAAGTCAGTGGGAGGTCACAACAGAAAGAAATTCAAACTTGAAGTCAAAAGACCTAAGTTCAAGTTCTGCTTTTTACTAAAATTATCAGAGTAGTTGGACATAAAACAGATGGGGGGGGTGGTTTAAGAAATAGTAGATTTTCAGTTCTTGAAATTTTCTTCTCCCTTGACTTCTGAAACAACATTTTTATTCTGGTTGTCTTTGAGGCAGCAAAGTAGTGTGGAAAGAGAATTGGGCATTAGGAGATTTTGTTTCAAGCCTTGATTTTGCCATTAGCTGACTGTATAGCCTTAGTAAAGTCATTTACTGATGGATCTATTTCCTCAATTGTAAATTTACTTCAAAAATATATATAACAGGGCGGCCATGTGGCACAAAGAATAGAGCACCAGCCCTGGAGTCAGGAGTAGCAGAGTTCAAATCCGGCCTCAGACACTTAATAATTACCTAGCTGTGTGGCCTTGGTCAAGCCACTTAACCCCATTTGCCTTGCAAAAACCTTAAAATTAATATATATATATATATATATATATATATATATATATATATATACATATAAAACATAATGTTTTATACATGTTAAGTATATATATATATATACTTAACATGTATAAAACATTATGTTTTGAAAGGGAAACTATTATAAGATTTCAAAGAGCCATTTCAGTTGTAATATATATAAATATGTATATGATATTATATATATAAATTCTTCTTATATCTCTTACCATTTTTCTTCTCTTTGTTTCTTTAGCTTTTCTTCATCTTATTCTTTAGATTCTCTCTGACCAATACCTCCATGATTTCTAATACTTGATTCTTAGCACCACTCTCATTGAATTCTCCACCACTTTTATTTTATTTTGTCTTTCCCCCCTGAAATACCTATCCTTTCCCAGTTTTCCAATTATATACTTTTTAATCTTATCCTATCCTTTAAAATTTTCAAATGCTACCTTCTCTCAGATGTCTTCCCTAATCTCAATACTAAGTAAACCTTTTTCCCCTCTAAACTCTCTATACCTCTCTAATGCACAATCATATTTTCCTTTATTTCATAGTTATTAATGTATTTATTTTGTAAATATCTGTTGAATAAGTGAGTGAATTAAATGAATTAGACATCCTTTTTAAAGCATCACCAAAAGTATTTATAAGTATTTTATTTAGTTGATTAAACAGGGGCAGATATTTTACATTTAACTATTTAAAATATAACCACTATTAGCTATGAGTGCTTAAATGAAAATATTCTTATCTCTTCTCTGCCTTGTATCTATTGTCAATATCCACATTATTTATTTTTCACTAGTGGAATACACAACACAGGAAAGTTAGGTGGGAAAAGATGAACACTTAGAAGATTGAGTATAATTACTCTTTAATTTAATTAGCTTTATTGAAGTACCTGCTATACCACCAGGTGCTTTAAACATTTAGGAATCTGACAGGTAGGCATTTGCTATTAGGAAAATCTAAGTCCTTTAAGTTAAAATTGTTTTTCTTACCTCCCCTTCAAGATATCTAAAACCCATTCTTCCTACTGGGAAAAATGAATTGGGATTGTCATTTAAACTCAAAGTTTCCTGTGATTCACATTGCCACTATAGCTGCTAATTTTTAAGCACCCAAGAAACATGTGAACTGGTCTTTATGCAAAAGCAGTGGAATAGTAGTAGTGCTGGTATATCTTTATAAAATAATTCATATTTGTAGAAGTATTTTCACATACTTAGCTCATTGGATTATCACAACCATAATGCCCTCCCTGACTTATTCCTAAATATTTAACATAAATAAATTAGATTTAGAGAATTTAAGAGATTGCTTTAAAATATCACCCAATTATTAATATGAATTCAGACACGTTACTAGGTGGAGAAAGAAGGAGGGTATACAGAGGAAGGATCTAAGGAACAATATAACTACATAGATTATTCAAAGGTAGAAACCACATGTAAGAGAGTTGATGAAGGGAATTTGAACTGCCGCCCCCCACCTCCACCCCCACCCCCTACTCCCGCTCAAAATAGAGCCACAAGGTATTTAAAGAGACTTAAAGAATGGTCAGAAGTCTCACTAAAGGATATCTATATGTATGGAAGTCAATATAGTTAAGGGGGGGGAGTGCAAAACAAGAGAAACAGCATGAGTAGCCTAGAACCAAAGCAAGGGGCTCAATAAAATGAGTAATAGTGCAAGGCAAAGGATCTAAGTTTCCATGGGGATCTTGTAACAATTTATTGAGAAAGTTACACCTCCCTGTAGGGTTGTAAACCAGGATACATAGAGTTAAGAGCCATCCATTTGTTTTCTCCATATGCTGCTCTTGTGGGAGGTCCCAGTTCACTTTCTACTGGTTGGTCCTTCCTTATTGAAGAAGATCAAAATGATATCACCATGTTAGAGACAAGTAATTGTGTATCTGACAGTGGCTGATCATACCAATATGAGATAAGAATGCTCTATCACAGGTCAGGCACAAGTTCTCTATGCCCATTTCTTTCTGTCATACCATGAAATCTTTCTGGGATATGCATTTTGTATGTACTAAGATGTGTACTGTTGCCTCTCCCAATAAAAGGTAAGCCCTCTGAGGACAGACACTATGTCATTTTTGTCTTTATGTTTCTGGTATCTTGTACAATGCCCAGTAGGTATTTAATCTATTCTGGCTGGTTTATTGACTGATTGTAGTATTGTTTTATGGTTGCTAGAAAATTTGAGAATCTCAAAAGTCCTTCTCAATATCTGACTTATGTCTCATATTCTACCTCTAGATTTTCAGTGGCTATTAAAGTACACACAACCTTGTGAATGGTGACATTCTAATTAATCATAAATACTTTCATAAATCAAAAGTTCTGAAAGCAAAGTTTGACCAGAAAGCAAAGAGGTAGTTGTGTAGGGGAGGGGGTGAATGGGGTAAGTTTGGGGTACTGAAGAGAGTCTTAATTGAGTTAACTTTGGAATGATAGGGAAAACAGCACTAACATCACAGTACTCACTTCTGTTTTACTTTTAAACTCATAATATGTGTTGTGGTTTATAAGCTGACCCACTCCAAAGACCTTATCCTAGGTAGCACATTCCTAGCAAATACCTAAATGAATGAATGAATGAATGAATGAATAACTGAATTGATGGGAAAGTAGACAACAGTATCATCAACAAATATTTATTTTGTATCTTATATGGGCTTCTATTTTTATCAGTTTGGTGGGATTTTAAGATGGAAAACCATATGGATCCTATACTCAAGTAGTTTACTATCTAGTAGGTGGATGAGACATGTTCAAATCCCTTTCCCTCCATATAAAATACAAGCTTTTACCCTGACATCTAGGTTTTCTGCAATTTGACAATCCTCTAATTTTTTTTTTGCTTTATCTAATACTTCTCTCTGTTACATTCTCCATTTTTCAACAAAATTAGATTGTTAGACATTCCCACTCACATTTTGCCCTCTTCTCCCATATGTTTCTGTGAAGGCCATTTCCTCATGCCTAGAAATTCATTCCCTTCTTATTATATTCTTCTTACAAGACAGTGATCAGATGCCACTCTTTCCATATAGCCTACCTTAATCTACACAGCTAGAAGTTACTTTTCTATCACTAATTTCCCATTCTTCCATGATTGATCTCTCCTATTTATTTATCACATTTAACCTTAAGTTATAGACATCTCTGTGTGCTTTACCTTCTTCTGACATATATTTCTTGAAGTATATAATAATGATTAACATTTATATAGTGCTTTAATATTTGCAAAGAATTTTACAAATAGATTTGCCCCAAAAGTCTTAGTACAAGACCATACAAGATACACAATAAATGTTTGTTGACTGTATTATTGTCTATTATTGGCTACTGTCCCATCTATCCCATTATTTTATTTATTTATTTATGTATTTTGGTATCTGATAGGAATGAGCTACTATACTCAGATTTTTTTTTTGTTTTAAGCTTTAAAACTATAAATTAACACTATACTTTAATACTATGAATTAACATATAAATATGTTCATCTTTTTAGTTTAAACTTATTTATTATTTATTTATGGCATTTTAGTTTCCCAATTTTGTCAATTTTTATCAGACACTTTTAGAAGATTTTGAGCTCCAAAATTTTCTCCCTCACTCCCTTCCCCTCTTCAAATTAGGCAATTTGGTATAGGTTATATATGTGCAATTATATAAAATATATTTCCTTATTGGTCACAGTTGTCAAAGAAACAAATCGAAAGAAAAATATAGTTAGTGAAAAATCTATGCTTTGATCTGCATTCAGAGTGCATCAGTTCTCCATCTGGGTATGGATGGCATTTTTCTAGTCCTTTATACTTGTCTCTAATCATTGTATCACTAAGAAGAGCTAAGTCATTCAGAGTTGATATTCACATAATGCTATTGATACACCTATCTTGTTATATACATAGAACATAAATAATTATATATTTAAGCTTTAGTAACCTAAAACTATACCAAAACTTTTTGGACCCCCTGAAATTTCTCATTTGATTCTCATAGTAATTCCTGGAGAGATGATGTTATTATCCCCCAATTTTTCCCATAAGAAAATTGAGGCAGGCAGAAGTTAAATGATTTGCACAGTGTCACACAAGAAGTAAATATTAGAGGTCAGATCTGAATTCAGGGTCAGGTCTCTTTATCTTCTGTTCCATCTATAGAACATCTGACATGCTACACACATAGTAATAGATCATTATTTACTACATGAAATATAAAATCCTTTGATGAATATAATGTATAAAATTTTATTTTAAAAATTACAGAAACTTAAATTGGTCTTTTTAAAGTTGCAAAATTACAAAATTACTTGCAACTAGAACTTTAAAATGCAAAATAATACCTTCAACTTAACTTAATTAATACTATAGTATTGTTGAAGATTAAGTTAAAGATCATTGAGATGGCCTACATTTTCCTAAGGTATTTGCTGTAACGACACAATATTGACATATGTAATCAATATATCCATAAACATATCCATAACTCAAGAACAAACTTCTTATTGTACTGGTAATATTTGTAGGCTGACATTAATGATTTGCCTCCTTTTTTTTAGCATCAGCTACCTATGTTAGCTGAACAGTGATATAGCACTGGGTCTGGATTCAAGGGAGACTTGAGTTCAAATCTAAACTCAAATACTTACTATATGACCCTAACCCTCATTTGCCTCAATTTCCTCTTTTGTAAAAGAGCTGGAGAAGAAAATGGCAAACTACTCTATAACCTAAATGGGGTCACAAAGAATTGAACATGGTTGATAAGCCTGCACAACTTCTTCCTACATTTCCCTGATGCATTGAATATGTTTTTTTTTTGCAAGGCAATGGGGTTAAAGTGGCTTACCCAGACACACAGCTAGGTAATTATTAAGTATCTGAGGCTGGATTTGAATGCAGGTACTCCTGACTCCAGGGCCAGTGCTCTATCCACTGAGCCACCTAGCCACACCCGAATATGGTTTTTAAAAGAAGATGAACACTATATGCCAGAAAATTACCAAAAATACCAAGGAATGATTAGCAGTAATCCCACCTGTACAAAAATCTACCATTTTCTTCTTTCTCAAGAAAATAAAATAAAAAGCAACATTTATTTCTCATGAAAAATAGATTGAGAGTGTTATATCACACTTGATGTTCCTGGA
Source organism: Macrotis lagotis (assembly GCF_037893015.1). Classification (NCBI taxonomy): domain Eukaryota; kingdom Metazoa; phylum Chordata; class Mammalia; order Peramelemorphia; family Peramelidae; genus Macrotis; species Macrotis lagotis. The sequence continues at coordinate 505,058,523 of NC_133658.1, forward strand.
ATGGAAATAACTTCTGGACAACAGGATGTGGCTATTCATATCATGTATGGGACAAACCCCATATGCCATATAAATAGCTTCATAAGATAGGATAGTAGATTTGGAGCTGGTAGGGACCTTAGAAACATCTAATCAAACCTCTCAATTTTGGCAAAGTTTTTATTTAATTTTTTTCCAATTCCATGCAAGATTTCAACATACATACTTTTACAAGCTTTGAGTTCCACATTTTTCAACCATCTTCTTTCCCTCTCCCTCCCAATGATAGTGAACAGACTGTTATATGTCGTATACATACAATCTTTATTTTACTATATTTCCAAATTATTCATCCAACCTTCTCATTTTACAAATGAGGAAACTGAGGTTCAAAGACCCAAATGATATACCCAAGGTCATTCAGAAAACAAGAAATGGGGCAGAAGGATCTCTACTTTGTCATAGTATTATTCATTTATTTCATTAGAGTACAAGTTTATTGTTGCAAAATTACAATTCCTGGTCTGAAGACTCAAAAGAATAAACAGAACTCCTAAAATGAAATATTTGGATTCAAAAAGTATTGTAGTATAGAAATGTCAAACTCCTTGCTGGCCTAAAAAAATCCTCTGAGTGCTGCCTTAATCTGGTTAAAATATAATTGAGAAATGTTTAACAAAATAAATAGGAGGTTCCCTTTTGGAGTAATTATGGGAGAAGACGAATTAAAGATTCACAAGATTAAATGGAGATGGTTAGGTTATGATTTGCAGCTTTGGAAAGAATGGCATATTGTGAGAATACATCATAAATTAAAATACTAAGCACCTAACCTTTCAAATAGCAACTATTCAACGAAAGTTCAGTGAATAAAAAGATGGTGAATAATCATGGTAACTCAATATTTATTAATAACCAATAGCTTCACTTTATAATATGGTTTCATCTGACTAGGACCTTTCTGGACTGGTTATCTAATTGTTTGTAGTGGCTTTTTTAGGATAAACTTTAAGTTCTAACCTCTGGTTATTTCTGAAAGAAAATGAATCTATGATTTCATTGTCAAGGGGATATTTATGGACTGGGAAATTCCCTATATTGATGCAGGTCAGTACTTTATAGATTTGTCTAAGGCACTGAGAGCTGAATTTATTTTCAAAGGCCTTATTCATCAGTCTTAAGCATCCAGAGTCTGTATATATCAAAGATAGGACTCAAACTCAGGTCTTTCTGGCCCAAAAAGCAGTTCTCTAACTATACTATATTCTCAGTTACTTTGGAACATGACAAAAATAAAGCAAATTTCTTTTTTAGTTAACATTTCCAAATTTTTAGCCTTATTATTCATTTTTCTCTTTTTTGTTTTCCATAAAAGCTTTGTCTGATACATATAGATCATACGAAACAATTTATTACATTCAAACCAGTCACATTGTCTGATTTTCACTTTAGCTTGGGACAGGGAAAATATATCTTATGAGGAGAGTTCAATTTCCATAATTAATGGGAAAATTTTTCTTATGAGATAGTGATAGTAGACTTGAAAGAAAAAACTACACAACTAAAAATTATTAGTTTGGTCTGGAATTCAAGTCTTTTTTCTTTAGAGATATGGATCCTGCTCCTGTCTCAAAAGGAGCTTTAATTTAGAAAACAACTTCATATCAATAAAACCAAAACTAAAGGAAACTAATATATATAATGAGATTGTAAATCATTTGATATAGGTTTGGATTTTAATTTTTTAATGAGGAACTAGTTTTGTATCTCAAAACATCTCATAAAAATGTTTTCTTCAATTCAGTTTGGCACTCAGAGAGATTTCAAACCTAATTACACTAACAAAACTTTAGTTGATGTCATTCCCCAAGAAGGAAATCATGATACATTATAGGCACATCATGAAAACTATAAAGTTACACAGGAAGTAGTACCATTGTGTGGACTAACTTACAAATATGGTGGCTCAGTTTCAGAGTTAAGAGAGGACTTAAACTTTCTTCACTCCATACATAGTGTGATAAATCCTGTCTTGGTTACAAGTCATTTTAGAATTTTTGACTCCTTCTAACTCTTAGCCTATCCTGCAAGAGGGGCAAAAGATAATCCCATTCAAACTGAAATACCTGTCAATCAAAGCCATAGAATCTTGAGTTTACAAGTATAAAATGAAAAAGTGTCTGAATTTTGACCATTAACCCTTAGACTTACTCTGTCTTTGGTGTCCCAATTCCTTTTTTCTTTCATCTCAATGGATAGCATGTATTTGTTCATTTGCTCTTCTTGTCATTCCAACAACATCAGCAGACAGAATGCATACATGCAATGATATGTAAAATTTCTAGTATCACATAAAATAATTAAAATTTTTGACATGCATCAAATCATAACCTTTTACATCTTAAAATAACTCAAACAAAACTTTAATATGCAACCTGGATTCCTTTTGCTTCAATCATTAAGTTCACAAGATTATGATACATATTGTTTAATTTATTATCATTATACCAAACTTCCACCACAGCAATAATAATCATAGCATTGGCCAGCAGTCGATTTTTCCAAGTCTGGCCTTATTTATTGCCAGTTTTTTTCTGTCCTATTTAATATGTGGTTCAGATAGTTTGGGGGCCATTGAAGCATATTATATCATTATCTTGGATAAATTTCTTAACCTTTCATGATATGTGACACAGTGCAAGGTAAAGTTATAATATACCACCGCCTTTGGAGAATTTCTATAATCCTGGAATTTAATTTTGTCTCTTAATATATCAATCTGTTTATTAGAATTCATTATTCTTTCAATGGGAACAAAACCATGTAAAAAAATTCCCAAAACATTTTGGGGCCTTATAGTCTGATAATCTTCCAGAATCATCTAGACTTCGTCTGACAATGGCCTTGAATGAAAAAAATGAGTTTAACCAAAGAAAAGGACCATTTCCCTTATCTTTAGAACCCTAGTTTTCAAATTAATTTTTTTCTTTATCGCAATGTGTTGCACCTATTTGCAACTAGTTGCAATAGTTGCAACTATTAAGTCCTCTCTCAACTCTTGTTTATTAGCTCTTCTTGCCATTTCCCCAACTTCAAACCTACATCTCATTGTAGAGGAATCAACAGCCCTTCCTTCAGTTTCCTTCAGTTGCCAGAAGCCTTTGAAGGTCTTTGCTTGTTTTATGAGAATTAATTAAGCTGCTTCACTGCAATCATTTGTCAGTTCTTGGCATTGTTTCATTTTTTCTTTCTCCCTACATCTTTCCTTGTGCTTTGGTGATGCTAAAATCATTGCACTGAAGGTTTAAATGATTATTAAATTCTTGACATCATGACACCAACAGTCTCTGAAATAACTAGACAACAAAGTATATACTCTAAAATCTGCAATTTTTTATATCTATTTGGCATAATATGCAGCCTTGAAAGAACCAATGGATTCCATGTAATGAATGCTTTAGACACACACAGTGGTGTACTTTCCCATGGAGTATCTTCCTTGTGATTCTTTCCCTATTCTTCCAAAGATCATTCACTGAGCATTTACACTAGGTAGAATCCTTCTACTAAGTTATTTAACATATCTTGAATACCTTAAGAATTGATTATTCAATTACTATGCTTAACTCTTACTGCATGACCAGATCATATCTCCAACCTTTTGGGGAGGGGCATTTATTTTTCAAGAGGATCCCCTAATATCACTTGTTAAGAGTAGGTCAGGACCCGGCTGGAGAAGACTGTGGGACAGAACGACCGACTGCCAGGCTGAGGACCAGAGCTGAAGGCTGGCACCAGTAGCTTGAGATGCAGTAGCCACTGGCGGTCCTGCTGTTTGGGAGCTGGAGCTAGGTCAGCTGAGGGATAGACCTGGTTTGGTTCCCCAGTGGCCCATAGAGAGTAACCCTGGCCTGGGCCTGTGCTTGGCACTGAGCTTTCAACTATTGAACCCGAAGTCTGCCTTGGCTTATAATACTGGCTCCACTGGACACGAAAGCAACACTACTACCCCTCCCACAGCACCACCAGCCAGTGGGGCCTTGTCTCAGGGTGCAGTCACTGCCATCATCACTGTATTCTCAGTCCTGGGTATCCTCCTCCTGGTAGTGGTGCTGGTCCTGCTGGGCCGGAAGGTTCAAGAGAAATGTCAAACAGAGGGCACCTATCGGCCCAGTAGGGAAAAGCAGTTGTCCCACGTGGCTGAGGCAGCCCCAAGTCCCCAGGACTGGAAGAACAAGGCGTGGGGCTGGGTGTCCTGCTGGGGTTAGGGTTTGGGCCCCCTTCCTCTTTGTGAGGAGGGACAGACTTTGGTGGGCTTTGAAACTGAGCATGTCTTCCCTCTCCCCAGGCCATTTGATTAACATTCTACCCTCCCAGTGGCCACCTTACTCTCTCAGGACTAATCTTCCCCTCCCTGTGAATAATAATAGGTATTTGAGAACTAAAAAGGAGATGCTTGGAAGTCTTCTGCCCCTTCTGAAAACCTTACCCTCTTCCTTTCTCTGAAACTTCCTCCTCTCCCCAGTTCCTTCTTTTTATCCCCCTCTCCCTTTCCAGTGCCACTGTCTCTATCCAGTTCTCTAGAATTGTCCCAAGGAGGGGTTGCTTGATATGTATTTTTTTAGAAAGATGGTCAAAAGGTTAAAAAAAGAGAGAGAGAAAGTAGGTCAGGATTGGGAAAATACTATATCCCCTTTCCATCCACCACCCATCAAGAGGTTAAGCACTGCATAAGAAACTCACATTGCATGTAAATTTGATTCCATGGAACTGCTGAGAAAAATTTATGTAGAAATAATAGGTCTTTGCATAAAAAATCACATTAGGATCATTAAAAGTACCGAGCAGATTTCCAAATACATTCCATTGAGTCATTTAGTTACCTCTTAAGAGTGTGTGAACATCATTCATATTTTTCCCATTTTCTTATTATCTGACCCTCCTTGAAGTTAATTATCATAACAAGATCATTATAAAATGATTTCTAAATATTTTCAAGGTTCTACTGTTTTTCCCACAGACTCAATCAGAATGTATTTACTCTGACCCACTATCTCACCCAACTTGTCTTCCTAAGTGTTATTCATACTGTATCATATAGATGAATATAAATATGAACAGCAGGAAAATTGCATGTTCTAATCCAAATCTCATGAGTCCACAGTCACTAATGATGAAAATAAGTCATTAAATGATTGTTTTGAGGTTTTGAGGTTTTGAAAGGCAATATTACTCCTAAAGTCTTTCTATTTTCTAGTTTCACAAATGCATTTATAAACTGAACCAGTGTCGATCTAAATAATTATCTCCTTTTTCTTGAAAAGGATAATGTATTTACTGGCCAAGGTGGGCCCTGGATCCTTTTGAATTCTTTGTCATAGCTTTGAATAAGCATTGACAGGAAGTGGCAATGAAAGTCAATGTCTTTGTCTTTTTCAGTTTCCCATTTTTAAGCATCAACAATTCATTTGAATAAATTAGGTTGAAGTTGCTAAAATTGCTTGCAGTGTCTTCTCATTAGTAACTTTATTTTTAATTTGATGGTAACTTTCTCCCTTAATCTAGTAGAAAATCTAGTAGAAAATTTCACCATTCCCAGACACCTAATTTTGATATGACTACCATATCAGTAAACTAATCATTTCTGGTCTGTTAAAATATGATCAATTTAATTTCTTGTTGTTTTTCAGGGCTCACCACATCTAGTATCTTTTAAGTCCTCCCTCAGTTACTAATTCCTACATTCTCATAAAACAGGCACTCAACATACAGTGATTATGTAGTTAATTGAAGATAATGAAAAATGAAGCTTGCCAAGAGAAAATGAAAAACATAAGGTGCTCCATCTACCTGCTATCATCTCTAAATGGCTCTCCTGTATATTTATTTCTTTGGATATGACCAGGAAATTCCCTGAACTCTTTTACAGATTGTGAAAAAGGTATAAGGGTATAAGAATCTTATATCTGGGACCCCCAGCTCTAGGCATAGACTATATATAAAAGGGAAGACAAGAGAATCATGAGTAGGGAGATATCTCTCTCTACCAGCTCATCAAGCCACCTGGACTCTTAATAGCTGATAATCTTAGGTACATAGGACCATTTATCCTCCTCACACTCCAGTAACTACCTCTGCTCCTGTGTTTGAGTTGTCTAGTGCTGACCTTCTCCAGTCCCAGTTACTTCAGATAGACTCCCAAGCTACATCTGGCAGCCTTCTGAGCTTTTCTGACAGTCCCTTAATCCCAGAATCAGCAGCAGCTTTCCCATATGCAGTTTAGTCCAGTGGCAGCCAACTCTGCTGCCTATTTCCAGCATGACAAACCGGAAATCTGCCCTCTTGCCTCAGCCCATTCACTAAGGCTGCCTGTTCCCTGTGCCCCACATGGGAATCAGTAATTGTCTCTAAAAGACAAGTTGAGGAAAAAAAGGATCTGCAAACCTGTGCAGCCCAATAGTGGTTCAATCAATTCCCTGACCTCTTTTACTTTCAAGTCCATTACCAATAGCCTTCAAGTAATTCCCAGTAAAGTAATTAGTGTGATATCTTCTGGCTTTCTTTCTTTCTTTCTTTCTTTCTTTCTTTCTTTCTTTCTTTCTTTCTTGTCTTTTCTCTTGTCTCCAGACAATAATATTTTAAAAATATAAGTGAGTATGGCATAGTCACATAAGTTAAAATTATATGAATCCTAGATATATTGATCTATAACTTCCATTGTATGTTACATAATTAGAGAAAGTCCTTGCCTCATATGGGTGTAAAACATTTTAACTCCTCTGGGCTGCATCATCCAATATAAACTTGTTGGAACACTTATAGAATTTAATATTTAGCAATGCAATCCATATTACCAATTAATATAATAATAAAATGTAATAATGCCACATGAATGGGCTTTATGGGTCACATGTGACCTATGGGCTATGAGTTCAACACACCTTTAAAGAATTTACTTTCTAATGAGACTGTTGAATGAACAAGATAATCTAAAATAAAAATAAGCAATCATTTTCTGAGTTAATTTGTACTCTCTCCTAAAGAGAAATGCAAGATCATTTTCAATTCATTTTAGAGACTCTCATCAAACCGCAAACTGGTGTGCATAAGTGGAAGCCGTAACAAACATTGACAAAAAAGACAACTTCACTGGGCCACTGGGAAGAGAGATTATTTTAATCATGAAGATTTCACATCAGCCTCATTTTATTTATTTCACATTGTTACTCTGAACTCCCTGATTCTGCTTTGGGTATCAGAATCAAATGAAATCTATAGCATAAAACAATATTCAACCAAACTCCAGCAAGCTCTCTGGCTTCAAGTCAAACCCTTCTTGAACCACAAAACTTCACCTGGGTTTGAGTCAAAAACCACACTAAACCACCATTTTATTTCATGGTTTTAGTTTTAAACTGGGGTTTTCATCTGAAAAATGTCAGTTTCAGGAAAAGAAAAAAGTTGGTTGAATTTGTAGGCTGAGTCTATGTAGAACAACAGAGTCAATTATTTGGGGGCTGATGATTTGTTTCGGCTATCATGATGGCTAAATAGTTAAAATGATTGAAATAGCTATGATCCTGCTCCTAAGATCCATAATAATAGCACTTAACAGTCAAAAGGAAAAGGAAAGATTGGGAGACTAAGAAACCCAACCAGAAAAAGCTGTCTAAAACAATTAAGTTCATTCTAGCATTGGAGTACAAAACACAGCTTGAGGTCCCATTTTATCATAAATTTAAACATAAAACTGAAAAAAGCAGAAGAGGGTTAGGAAAGGTTCTGGAATGTTGAATTATCTAGACTTACTTTATTTTCCACTTTCCTTTGAGTGTTTATTTAAAGAGACATATCCCTCTGAAACTTTAAAATGGATACAATGAAATTCCTCTATGATTCTGACATTAAGGATCAAAATTAATATCTTTCTGTGTAACAAATTATGAATTACTTTCACTATAGTAATTATGACCTAAAAACTTGATTTGACTTGATTAGTCATGCTATAATGTAATTCCACTATATTTCTTAACATGCTTTATTCAGAAAAAAAATGAAATTAGTACTCAGACAAGATTGTAATAGCTAGCATTTAATGAGATTGAATAACATCATTGTAACAGTGAACTTAACATTTACATTTTGGTAAAGTGGTTTAGAGCAGAGGTGTCAAACACGTAACCAGCAAGCAGCATATGAACTTCAACACTTCCAAATTCAGTCAGCACCAGATTAAAATGTAATTGGGAAATATTTAAGAAAATAAATAAAAATACAATAAAACATGCATAGTATTACATTTTGAAACTAAGGCAATATGTAACCTACAATGATTCTTACATATGGATTAGTAGACCTCATTTCTATTTGATTTTGACCCCACAGATTTAAAGAATAAGTCAAAGATTTGTTGACAATTGTACCTGGATACCACAAACTGAACTGAAGATTGATTTTGCAAATATCTTGACAGTTTTGTCAGAGTAACAGGTGAAACCTTGATTTGTGTAAGGAGAAAGCATGTTTCATTAATCTTTTCTTGGTATAGTTTGCATTAAGCAAATATGATATGTAAACTTTATATGAAAGTCAACTGAAGAAAGTATATAATAGTGGCGGCTAGGTGGCATAATGGATAAAGCACCCACCTTGGAGTCAGGAGTAACTGGGTTCAAATCCGGTCTCAGACACTTAATAATTACCTAGCTGTGTGGCCTTGGGCAAGCCACTTAACCCCATTGCCTTGGAAAAAAACCTAAAAAGAATCATATAATAAATCATCTTACAAAATTATTAACAGAAAATCTTTAGAAAAATAAGGGTCCCGGGGTGGCTAGGTGGCGTAGTGGATGAAGCACTGGCAGTGGAGTCAGGAGTACCTGGGTTCAAATCCTGTCTCAGACTCATAATAATTACCTAGCCATGTGGCCTTGGGCAAGCCACTTAACCCTATCTGCCTTGCAAAAACCTAACAAAAAAAAAAATAAGGGTCCCTCAATATATTCAAAATATGCCATTATATTTATATACAATATTTTCCTTGAATGCATAGCTGAGATACAAAATTCAATTCAGTTCAATAAAAATTTATTAAATATCTATAAAATATGTCTTGTTCTTTAAGAAAGTGTATAAATACTGCTATCTTCCCTTCAGGTTTCCAGGGTACCCTGAAGGATTACTGTAGTATACTATATACTAATATTCCTCACAAGCTGTGATTCTGTCATTACTAGGGACTAAATGATTAGAACTCCAGTTTTATTTAAATATTTAATATCTTGGCCATCTATGTGGTACAGTGGATAAAGCACTGGTTCTGGAGTCAGGAGAACTTGAATTCAAATTAATAATCATGTAGCTAGAGCAGCTAGGTGGCACAGTGGATAGAGCACAGGCACTGGAGTCAGGAGTACCTGGGTTTAAATCCAGTCTCAGACACTTGATAATTACCTAGCTGTGTGGCCTTGGGCAAGCCACTTAACTCTATTTACCTTGCAAAAAACCTAAAAAAAAAATCATCTAGTTGTGTGACCTTGGGCAAGTCACTTAACCCCACTGCCTTGCAAAAACAAAAACAAAATTAATAACAATTAATTTTGGCAAAGTTAAATTTATTTGAAAGACATAGCAAAATTAATGTACAAACATTTCCCTCAATACTTCAGTGGTATATTCTCCCTCTTTACACAATATTTAAGCCAGAGCTATCCAAAATGCAGCCCGCAGAGCTATTTTATGCAGCTGGCCTTGGGTTTTCTAAATACTTTAGTAAACAAAGCCCAGTTACCATAGAGCTCTCACCAAAATGACAAATCAAAATATATTGTCTATTGTTTCAATACAAGCTTTTAAAAGTAAGGTTGGACAGCCCTGAAGCTTATCAAATGTTCTTTGACAAATTTTAGTATCTATAGCTACGAATGTTACTTCTTATTTTCAAATTATTCTGGATTTAAGGAAATCTTTTGTTATAGTCTTACTTGAGGGGAGGCTATAAAGTTTTTTTTCTCTGAATGAAAACCATTAACAGTGGTAGCCTTCAAAATATTCCTCAATTTTTGAGTAGGGTATCATTGACAGTAGCTACCATGTTCATCCATTAATCATCTCTTGGTAACACTGGACAAAACAGAATATTGTGCCAGATACAGTGATTGTTGGCCTCAATATATTTCTTATACAGATAGTTAATTTTTTAATTCCATAAATATTAAACAGTTGGTGTTTGAACAGTTACTGGATTTTTAATTATATCTAATTTTACATATATATATATATATATATATATATATAAATATATGTACTCCTTTGCCACAAGTCAGAACAGGTATATTAGATTAAAAATAAAAACAAACAAACAAACAAAAATGGTTGACCTTATTATGGTTCTTTCCACTCGCATATGTCCTACTAAAAACAGTAAAAATAGTAGGAAAAACTCTTCTTTAGACTTGTCGAGTGTATAGGCTTAAGGAGGATGTTCATGGTCATGCCCAGAAACAAACATGTCTAGACATACTCCAAAGTGAAAGTTTAAATCTGAAAGGCTTATACAAAAGAATAGCTAATTCAGTTTTGAAACATGAATACTGTTATACTCAACCTGGTTTGGCTTTAGGTAGCATAGTGGAATTAGCTGATGGTACATTCACATTTCTTTTTAAGGGGAAGAATAAGAGATACATATGCTCCCAATTCCCACCCACGTCTCCTTACACTAACTTGGAAGTCAGGAGTACCCAGAATGTTTTCCTTTTCCCAGAAACTTTGCTGCCAAATGATTTAGTGAAGAGCATAAACTCTTCAAAGCATCCATTATTCCATTCAGCAGTACAAAGCTTATAGCCTCAACACATGAAAAGCTTTAGTGGAGTTTACAAAAAGTATCTCAATAGATAATAAAGTATATTTCAAAACTCTCTGGGAAAAAAAAGTAAGCTATAAAAACATAAAGAAAGACTCCAAAGACTGGAATTGAACAATTCAATTTTAAATGCTAGATCTTTAGTCAATGAAAGAAATGAGATATGATCCTAACATTATAAAAAGTTTCATTATCACTTAGAAAAATATTTCAAGATGATCACTCTTGCAAAGTAAGCATGACACCACAATATTATCTTTGAGTTTTCATTCCATTTAAACAACAGCAACAGCATTCCTATTTGTGAAAACATAATTAGTTGAATCTATTTTTTTTCCTTCTGGTCCTAAATCGTGCTCATCATCTACAAGAAGAGGCAATTATAAATTTTTCTGTTCTTTATTTTTTTTCAGTTTGCACCATAGCACAAGCAAAGTTAATACAGAGAAAAAGTTTCTTATTCCTGGCATGCAGGAGAGTCATTGAGAGATAGCATATGGTCTCTTGGCAAAAGTACAAAGTGACTCTCATTGTTTGATCTATTGGCTTAAACATACAGAAGAAGAAACCTAGTAGTTTTCTTTTTTCTCTTCATTTCCTTTTCCTATTTCCTCCCTCCTTTCTTCCTTTTCTTCTCACCTCTCCTTTATTCTGGAGCCAGAATCCAATCTTAGCAAAAGCCATAGAATAGAAATGGACTTTTGGAGTCTGAGCTCCTAAACAACCTAAAGATAGGCCTCATTAGCATAAAGTTGTATTCTTGGTACATCATAAAATATGTATGTAGGCCTTTGTCACCTTAGCATGTAACTAATTATTTGAGCTTTGTAAAACTAATATGAGGGGACTTTGCAAGTCCTAAAATATTCCTACTTTTCCATACTTAGAAATTCCTCTTCCCATCTTCCCTTTTGGGTGTCCTTAGAAGTAAAAAAAGATTGCAGTTTGAATTCAAGTTCAAGATAATTATTAGCTGGATGACCCTGGGTAAATCACTTGACTTAGCCTCAATTTCTCAATCTATAAAATGGGGATAATAATAACTGACTTCACAGGGTTGTTATGAGAATAAAATCAAATAAGATAACATATACAAAGTGATTTTCAAATCTTAAAATACTATATAAATCTTAACTATTAATATTATAAATTATAAACATGATTATTAAGTATAATCTTATATTCACCATACTTTTGAGAGTTGTTCTTCAATAGAAAGTGGGTATCTTTGGATTGTTTTTTAAACCACTTTGGATACTGTAGGATGATAGTTGTATACTAGGAACCTGAGGAGCCCATAATCCTCTCAAACATGCCAAGAAAATCACCACTAACTGGCAAAACAAGGTATGCAGAACAACCACCAGAATCTTGTAGAAACCCTGAAGTAGACAAGTCCCTGCTGAGAGTTTGAGGCAGAACAGCCTGAGGACAACAGAAGAGGTTCAGGATCCAGAAGCAAGAGAAAGGACTTTAGAGAAAGACCAGTCCTGAGTGAACTGGAAATCCTGCCAGACTGGAACCAAGTCCTCTTCAAGAATGAAGTCCAAACAATAATAGAAATGTGTTGAGCATCCATAGCAAGCCCTGAACCAGAGAGGGACAGGTATTGTGAGACTCAAATGAAATAATGTATACAAATAATTTTGGCTTTATATGTGCCAGTGATAATGATGGTGGTGGTGATTATGATGATGGTGATAATGATAATGATGATGATGATAATGATGACAATGATAACAATGACAACTGGATGGCACAATCTATAGATCATTGGACCTGAAGTCAGAAAGCCCTCAAAACAAATCCAGCCTTAGACAACTATTAGCTATGTGACCCTAGTCAAATCACTGAAATTCTTTTTGCCTATTTTCTAACCCATAAAATGGAGATAATAATAATATCTACCTTCCAGAAGATTTGTAAAAATTAAATAAGAAAATAATTTATAAAACACAGTTTCTGGCACAAAATTAGCTATTCATTGTATTGTTGTGATTATACCTAGTCATAAGGCTTCTTTTCTGGTAATAAATTCATGCCCTTGTACTTTTTCTGAGTTCAAGAAATACTTACAGAGCAATTTAAGGTATTTTGTTAAAATTTAACAATCTTTTTATTAAGAAAGCACATGATGGGGCAGCTAGGTGGCCTAGTGGATAAAGCACCGGCCTTCTTGTCAGGAGTACCTGAGTTCAAATCCAGTCTCAGACACTTAATAATTACCTAACACTGTGTGGCCTTAGGCAAGCCACTTAACTCCATTAGCCTTGCAAAAACTAAAAAAAAAAAAAAAAAAAAAAAAAAAAAAAAAAAAAAAAAAAAAAGCACATGATAAGGGAGGAAGCTAGGTGGTGCAGTAGTGCAGTAGATAGAAGACCAGATTTGGAGTCAGGAGGATCTGGGTTCAGATTTGACCTCAGACCCTTGACACTATTTGCATGACCCTGGGCAAGTCACTTAACCCCAATTGACTTGCAACAAACAAAAGAGAAAGTAATAAAAAGCATACAGCTTTTAAATTTAATCTGTATTATTAACACTTTCTTAAATCTAGGTAATCAGAAAAAACGAATGAACCAAACCCTGATTTGTAGCCACTGGAAAGTTTGGGGGTGTTAAAGATCACTAAATATTTAACAATGGACTTTATGTTTAGAGTTGAATTTAGAACACCTTTAAGAAGGACCTTCTGGGTGGCTAGGTGGTGCAGTGGATAGAGCACCGGCCCTGGAGTCAGGAGTACCTGAGTTCAAATGTGACCTCAAACACTTAATAATTGCCTAGCTGTGTGGCCTTGGGCAAACCACTTAACCCCATTTGCTTGCAAAAACCTAAAAAAAAAGAAGAAGGAGGAGGAGGAGGAGGAGGAGGAGGAGAGACCTTCTGCCAAGCCTAAGCAGAAATGGACCTGAAGCCTCAGGAGAAAAAGGGAGCATCTTCATTCCAAAGCTATTCCAATGTCTGCTCTTCTTATTTCATACAAGTATTTGGGGTTTGTAGAACTCCTATAATTGCATAGAGATCAATTTAATCCAAATCCAGGACGATTTTAGGTTATTTTTTAAGTTCAACACAAATTTAATTTAATTGTATTTTTAGTCTTTATCTGTGAGTTTATTGGTGTAAGAAATTCAAGGCAAGAATATTCTTTCCAGCAATGTATATGAGTAGTTCATACTTAATTCATGGTCTTCGATGTGGGAAATTGGAAAGTCAAATAATTTACCCACAACTAGTATGTGTCAAAAGTAGGACTGAGTCAGGTACTTTTCTTTCTTTTTTTTTTAGGTTGTTTTTTTTTTGCAAGGCAAATGGAGTTAAGTGGCTTGTCCAAGGCCATACAGCTAGGTAATTATTAAGTGTTTGAGGCCAGATTTGAACCCAGGTACTCCTGACTCCAGGGCCGGTGCTTTATCCACTGCTCCACCTAGCTGCCCCTCTCTTTTTTTTAAATAATTCTATATCAGTCGATGTGTGAAAGAATCAGAACTAAAGGGGAAAAACCATGAAAAAGGCGGTTGCTATTGTCTAGTTGTTTTTCAGTAGTGTCTGATTCTTCATGATGCCATTTGATGTTTTGTTTTGTTTTTTGTTTTTTGACAAGGATAGTTGACTAGTTTTCCTTTTCCCTCTCCAACTCATTTTACAGATGAGGAAATTGAGGCAAATTGGGTTAATGACTTGCCCAGGTGCACAAGCTAGTAAATGTGTGAGGCTAGATTTTAACTCAGGAACTGAGTCTTTCTGGTTCCAAGTTCAGAACTATACCAACTAGCTACCCCAGAAAGACAGGAACACAAAGTAAAAAGTCCAAACCCAGAAAATACAATCCTCTACATTAATCTTGGGGATTCATACATGCTGTTATTAATGAAGACAAAGATGATGTGTATGCATTGTAAGGTTATTTTGCAGCAAATCACAGGAAACCTAGTTTTTATCCATTTTCCTTTCATTCTACAATAATTTTCATAGTTCTTGAACTATTCTTTGAATTTGTTCTTATTTTCTTTTCTATGTAATTTCTCTATAAACCATGTTTATACTCATATTTTCTCACCTAGATTTTCAGTTTTTCTTTTTTTATATTCCCAGTAGTTTGTCCTGGTTTGCCTTCTCACTCTTTGTCTCTTAATACTTGCAATACTGCACAAGACTCTGGTGTGGGGAAGGGAGGGAGGGTGAAGAAGAAAGAGGGGCATTTGATGTTTTGTCCAGAGTTTGCTACAGAGAGAATTGACCTATATAGGTTTATAGTCCCCTTTTCTTTAGGCATAGAAATTCTGTTCCTTTTAGTCAGCTTTTCACTACCCATTTCCTGTCCTTCCTTCATGTCTCTGGCATAATCTATATCTGATGCACTTTTTGGAGTATTGGAAAGGTTCAGGATGAGTCACTCACTACCTTGGAAAAACTGGGTAGGATCATTGGAGCACAGGATTTTTAGATTGTTTATGTTGACTTCAAATATCATATAGAAAGGGCTAGGAGCAGGGAGACAGTAGGAGCTCCAAATATTATAGTTGACCAGTGCTATTTCATAAAGTTTTTACCTTTCATTGTGTTGTTTCTTCTTGTTTGATAAATTCAATTTGAGTTTTTCTTTAAATAAGCACATTATTACTTTATCTCAGGTTTTGGGGGTTGAAGAAATTGGTGGAAAATAACTTATTTACAGGAAGCTAGGTGGCACAGGAGATAGAGCACTGGCCTTGGAGTCAGGAATACCTGAGTTCAAATCCGGTCTCAAACACTTAATAATTACCTAGCTGTGTGCCCTTGGGCAAGCCACTTAACCCCATTGCCTTGCAAAAAAACAAACAAACAAAAAACTAAAAGAAAATAACTTCTTTATTCAGACTTACCTCTTGTAAACAGATTTTATTCATTTTGTTTAAGATGCAGAACTATATTTCTGCCATATTAAAAGAAGCAGGCATAGACTTTGAGGAATTCTCAAGCAAATCAATCAGAATCCTCATTTTTATCTGACATTCTTGTTCAAAACATTCATGCTAAACACTCCACAAGTATCTGTGCTATTGAAGACTATCCTACTCAGAACTTTCCTAATGTATTACTGTGACAGAAACAGCTATGCTAAATAATTTTTCATTGATCAACTGTCAAATTTCACATCTTTTATTGCCTTCAGAAGTGTCTTCTAATATTTTATGGCAGAGAACTTAGAGTTCTCCTATAACATGATCATGAAAACAGAAATGTTTCCTTATTTTCAAAGTTTTCTCCTAACTCATCCCCCCACCCACCTTGTTTTTTGCACCTCACAATTTTGAAATGCATGATTTTATAACAGAAATATTTCAAAACCCATCATTTTACAAATGAATAAATATATACATAGAAGTGAAGTATATGGACAAGGTTATGAAGGTGTTTATTCACAAACCTGGTCTTTAAGTTTAAAAATCTTGTGCTGTTTCAATTATACCCTGCTATCTTAGGTCCTAGAACAATGCTTTCTGTTAGCTTCTGTGGCTAAAAGTTAAGACTCTATTTTGAGATAGAAGTTAGGCATCACTAATTCTATGGATTTTGTCCATATGACTTTGCCAAACCCATGATTTAGAATTATTGAATTTCAGAGATGGAAAGAGCCTGAGGGAATATCTAGTTCAGGAAAGTCTTCACCATTTTTTTTTCTGTCACTGACAAAAGTCTAATCTTTGGATATCTTTTGAAGTTTAGCAGATTGCTTCTCAGAATAATGTTTTGAAGTGTGAAATCCACTACATAGGAATATAAAAGAACCTAATTACATTAAAATAAGATGTACTTTTATTTTCCATAGAAGGTCATAGACTCCCTGACATCTATTCATGGAACCATAAGAGATCTGTGGATTCCTGGTTAAGAACCCCTGATTTAGTATAATCCTTTTACAATATCCTCAACAAGTGACCATCCAGAGTCTGCTTGGAAGTAGCTCAGTGGATAAACCTCAGACCTAGAATCAGGAAGATCTCAGGTCAAACCTGCCCTCAGGCACTTAGTAGTTAGGTTACCCCGGGGATGTCACATATCCTCTTCAGTTTATTCCTCTGTAAAAATGGGAATATTAATAGCATCTCCCTCCCAGAACTGTTGTGAGGATAAAGTGACAGTTTTTATAAATAAAAGTGCTTCACAAGCCTAGTAAAATACAATATAAATACTAGTAATTATTGTTATTGATGAGGAATTCACTTTCTATAAAAATAACCTGCTCATCATTTGAGAGACTAATTAGCAAAAATTATTTTCCTTTTCTCATACTGAATTTTCTTTCTCTGTAATTTCTATCCATTTTTCCTAGTTCTGCCTTCTGTAACCAAATCCAAAAAAAAAAAATGTATCCCCACTTCAACATGATGAAACATTTTTGCTCTTTCTGAAATCTTCTCTTTCATGAGATTTGAGTACAGGCTCTTTAAACTATTTTCTTATAATATGGCTTTGAGTATCCTCCTGATCTTTCTCTCCTTCTATATGCACTGTTTATAATACCATTTCTGAAATGAACATGCAGAATAGAGTAAAATGGACTTTGTCCACAAAGATATAATGATTTAATTTGTCAGATACATATTAAATTTCAAGTGTACTATGATGGTATTTCATTTGTAACATTTCCTTTCTGGGATCCCAATCCTAATTCATACTGACTTTAAGAAATTAAATCCCTAGAAGAGATAGATACTATTTCAGGGTTTAGGAGAAACTATGAAGATGACTCAACAAGTAGATAATAAGCCTTCACCAGTGTGTGTTTCCCTTTAATAATTAGCCAGTCCTCAATTAGATTTTTAAGGTATTTATTCAAATGGCATAGAGAGGACAATAGCAGCAAAGCATCCCCCCCCCCCAAAAAAAAATTCAAGTATACTTTCCCACAAATATGCACTAAATCTGGCAGAGGGAAGTATAGGCCCAATAAGCCCCAAACAGCTCACAACTCCATAACTCAATATGCTTTCTTTCTCTAGATAATCCTTCGGAAATTATAACTGGTCTGGTCTCCTAAGGCCAGATAGATCACTTGGCCACTGGGCTATATGACTCACTGGACCTGGGTCTCTTGTTATCTCGACTTGACAGATCAATCTACCAGGCTCCAGATTATGGAACAGTTTTTTAGAATAATATTCTTTTTAGCTAAAATGTCAAAATATTATTTTTAAAAATTTAATATAATTGTTACTTTATGGATAAAGCAAGAATTTCCATAACATAGTACAATAAAAAAAGATGATTGTACATGAAACTACAAATCCACCTTGAGCAACTTGCTATTCCTTTCAAACATACAATGAATTTATCATGTACCTTTATTTTCTTTCCTCACCTCAACCCTAGAGATGACTACCATAAGACACAGATGGGTACACACATACACACACACACACACACACACACACACACACACATACACAAACACACTAAGTTATTCTTAACAAATATTATTCTTATTGTATACAGTAATCTCTTCTCATTTTGCTCTTCATTTTTTCATTCAAGTCTTTCCATGTTTTTCTAAAATTATCATTTCTTATAGCACCATAATATACCATCTCAATTATATACCACAACTTGCTCAATCCATCAGGGATAGACATCCCTGCAATTTCCAATTCCTTGCCTCCACAAAGAGAGCTGCTATAAATATTCTAGAATATATATGTTCGGTTGTTTTTCCCTAACTTTCTTTGGAAAGAGATGAATTAGTGACGCAACTGGTTCAAAGAGAATGGGTAAGCTTAATAACTCTTTGAGTATAATTCCAGGTTGCTCTTCAAAATGGTTGGATCATTTCACAATCCCACCAACAATGAATTAGTGTCCCAATTTTTCCAAATCCTTTCCAACATTTGTCAGTTTACCCTTTTATAATTTTAACTGTTCTGGTAGGTATAATTCTTTTCAGCAAGGGCAGCAATCCTAAGATTGGCAGAAGTCTCTTCTCTCTCTCTCTTTTTTAAGGTTTTTTCCAAGGCAAATGGGGTTAAGTGGCTTGCCCAAGGCCACACAGCTAGGTAATTATTAAGTGTCTGAGACCGGATTTGAACCCAGGTATTCCTGATTCCAGGGCCGGTGCTTTATCCACTGCACCACCTAGCCACCCCCGAGAAGTCCCTTCTCTTTCATTAATTCAGAAACTCAGCTTTGACTCCCAACTCCAGGGGGAGAGGTCTAACCTCTCTTTTTCTACTACTCTTTCTGGTTCAGAACTAGTTGCCTAAGAAATTCTATCTTCATTAATGACTACTCCCCTTATACCTTCCAGATTCCAGTTGAGCCTTATGTAAATAAATGGCTAGAGAGAGAAAGACGTAAGGACCCTAATGGCAAGTTCATTGTTTCTACTGGCTTTTCATATACTGTTAATTTATTCAAGTTAAAAATCTTTCGAAAGTACTTCCTTTGCATATGAAAGGACTTCCTTTTTTCATTGTTTGTCCCTCTAAAGCTTCCTATCTTCAATTTTGCTGTCTAAATGTAGTACAATATCTCAAGCTGACCTAATAGCCTTTTAAGTCAGTTAAAAACAGAAATCAGCTTGTTTATTATTAAAATACTTTGACTCTCAGTAAGCATATTTCACTTTCAATTGCTCAAAATAATTGTTTTGATAATTTTCCCAGGAATTTCCCGAGAATTTTCCCGGGAAGTAATATCAAATTCACAGGTTTGGAAAATTTACTTCCCTCTTTTTTTAGAAAATTAGAACATTTAACCCATTTTCAAGTTAGTTCATGAAGTGAATCAATTTCACACATTCAAAGGGTTTCTGAGAAAACAGAACAGGTCTAATGGAAATCGTACATTATAATTTCACATGACACTTCTGTCTATACATAATCTCTCAGATGTGAGTCATCATTTACTCTATAGTTGGTCAATCAACAGGTATTTATTGTTTATTATATCAGATACTGTACAGATATCTGGGAATACAAATACATGGAAAAAAATCCCTGCTCTCAAGGAGCTCAAAATCCAAAATACATATAATTATGTACAAACATTCAGGATAAATTGATGAACAACAAAGTGAAGGCATTAGCACTTAGTAGGATCATGAAAGGTTTCTTGTAGAAAGAGAAATTTTAGCTGGGACTTGAAGGAAGCCAGGAAAGTCAGGAGTTAGAGCTTAGGAGGATGGGAGAGAATTCTAGAGAATTCTAGGCAGGAGTGACAGCTACTAAAAATGTGTAGTGTTGGGCAATGGAATCTTATGCTGATGATGATGTTTATCTTTCATTCTTGAAGACCATGACATCAGAGAGGTGATACCATGCCAAGCATATGAATTGGATTTTAGTGAGGGAGTGCTGTACTAAGTCACCAGCCTCACTTTTTCTTCCTGAGTCATCTGGATCCAGTGACCAGATATGGATCAGGACAACTGGAGATGACCATGAGGCAATAATGGTTAAGTGACTTGCCCAAGGTCACAAAGCTAGTAAGTGTCAAGTATCTGAGGCTGGATTTGAACTCCCATCTTCCTGACTCCAAGGCCTGTGCTCTATGTATTAAGCCATCTAATCTTATATTTGGAACAGCAAGGACAGTATTACTGATCCCAGAGTATATACAAATAAGTAAAGTATAAAAATATTGGAAAACTAGGAGGGGGCTAAATTAAATACAGCTTTGAAAACCAAACAAATAATTTTATATTTGATCCAAGTAGTGATAGGAAGACCTTTGAATTTATTGAATAGGGAATAACATGGTAAGGTCTGTACTTTAGAAAGATCAGTTTGACAATTGAATAGAGGATGGACTGGAGAGAGGAGAGACTTCAGGCAGGGAAAATAGCCTTAAAATTATTCCAATAGTTCAGGTATGCAATAAGGGGAATCTGTGACAATGTGGTGGCATTGTCAGAGGAGAGAAGAAGGATATATAATAAATATAATGAATATAAAATCGATGATTTTTCATCTTAATAGGGACTGAGAGAGATGTGACACCTAAGAAATAAACCTGACTATGAGAATGTGAGTGCTATCAATAGTAAGAGAAAATTGGGAAGATGAAAGGGCTTGGTGGGTGAGACAAGTAAGAGGAAATAATGAGTTAAGTTTTGGACATGTGGAGTTTAATTTCACTACAAGACATCCATTTTGAGGTAGCAAAAAAGACAGAGGTTTGAAGTTAGAAGAGAGAGAGATTAAGGCTAGACAAATAGATCTGAGAATCATTAGCATAGAGATATTAGATTTATGAGAGCTGATGAGTGTACCATGAGAAATAACATAAAGAAGAGGACCACAGAGCCTTGGGGAACATCCATGGTTACAGGGTGCAACCTGGTTGCAAATCCAGAAAAGAAAATGGAGAAGGAACAATCCTTCTAGGTAAAAGGAGAACCTGGATTAGCACTGTCAAAGATACCAGAGAAATTAAGAAGGATGAGGATTGATAAAAGGTCATAAGATTTGGCAATTAAGTGATCATTATTAATTTTGAAAAGGGTAATGTCAGTTGAATGATAAATGAGGTAAGAAGCCAGACTGTAGAGAATAAAGAGAATGAGAGGAATGGAAGTAGAGGCACATAATGGAAATAGATTTCTCAAGGAGTTTAGTGACAAAATGAAGATCTATAGAATGAAAGCTAGCAGAGACAGATGAATAAGATTTCTCCAGTTTTGTTCAGCAGCATGTGAATATGAGCATGGCAGTCAATGGCAAAGATAATGAAGGCCCAAGACAAGGAAGGATAAAACTGGTAATAAAATAAAGAGGCAAGGGATCTAAAAGAAGAGGAGTGTGCAAACTTGAACCGATTTACCAAAAAGTCAAATATAGGGGAGGAAAGAGAATGTTGCCTTGGAAGGAGTGATGGCTTGAGAAAGAATTGAAGGGCAGAAAGATTAGACATCATGGTGAGAATAATGAGCAAGGCTAAAGATTTCAAGGCAGAAGTAGAGGTGAAATGACAACAGCTTCTGTATGATCAGATATGGGAATTTCAGAGTTCATGAAAATGAAAGAGGAATACTTATAAATGATGACAAATTTATGACTATGACCATCTTTGTTTGTAGATGAAGTAGAGTAGAAAAATAGGTCATGGGAAATGAGCAAGTTGAGAAATTGGGAGGTTAGGATGTGTGTGTGTGTGTGTGTGTGTGTGTGTGTACATCCACAAATAAATTTATATACATAAATTTGTGCATATGTATGTTTATGAATTTTCATGTGTATGTATGCATATCAGCATTCCTTCAACTCAAAGATGAAGGAAGGAGAGAGTCCTGGAGGAGGGTAAATGGTAGTCACCAGAATCTTGATTGAATGATAAATTCCTCATAAGGGGAGAGGTAATTGAAAGTTATAGAGGGATAAGCTATAAGTAGCAATACTGAGCAAGAGGAATTACAATTTTCCCAGTTCAACCAGTGAGTCCAGGAGTCTTGAGTGAGAGTGCAAGCAGTTCTGAAAAAAAAGTAGCCAGGGAAGCCAAGTCATTAGGAGGAGACAGGTTTCACCGAGTTCAAGAAGATGGAAGGTAGTAGAAAAGGAAAAGTTTAAGTTTCCTATTTGTAGAGCAGACATCATGGTAGGGTGCAAGCACTGGTGACTATTAGCACCTAATGCTATTTAGCAATCTCTCCAGAAAGAAAAAAAAATGATATAATTTTAAGTTTAATATGCACTATCAACATTTTCTTCATCACTTCCTTAATCAACAAAACAATAAATTAAGTACTGATGTATAATGTTTAATAATTTCTGAAGTGTAAACACTCAAAATAAAAATTTAGCAATTGACTGCGTGAGCCAGTCTGAGCTGGCTACCCCTGGGAGTAATCCATCTTCCCACAATTTGATTAGTTGATTATCCATTCCTTGGATGAATTCATGGACCCTACTTTAAAGAAAATTTTTCTAGATAGATGGAAATAAAGAATTGAGAAATAGCAAAAGGAAGGCAATGTGGCATAGTTTTATCTTGATTCTGCTAATAGTGGAAAGTCACTTCTCTGTTCTTCATTTTTCTTATTATAAATTGAGAGAACTACATCAGATGATTTTGAAAGTACTTTCTAACTCTAAAATTCTATAGGAGTAGTAATAGACTGGCATCAGGCCTAATGCAAATTTTGTAGCCTAAATAAGATTTACAGAGGACTCATTCTTACCTCTTCTTCTGCCTTTGAAGAGTATCTACTGCCAAATGAATACATTTCTTTTAAAGAAATCATTTATTTTTTTAAGATTGGTCTAAGTAATCATTAGAAATATGCCTTCTCTAATGAGTTACTAAAGTGTCATTTTTGGAAACTGAAATCTTTTGACAGATTTCATAACAAGATTCTTAGGTTCTAAAAAATTAGGGTCTTGATCAAATGATCTCTCAAGGTCCCTTGTAGTTCTATGTGTGATGAAGTCGCTTTACCTCTCTATAGTTACTTCACATGCAAAATGAGGTTGGACTAGATAATGTCTAAGGGTTGGTCTAGATCTTGTTGTAACATTCCATGTTCATATGTATCAACATTTCTTCTACAATTACATTGATTTAAAGATAAATAAGGTGATTTTTCTTTTCAGGTTAGAAGAAAGGTAGAAGAAAGCTATAAAGTATAAAGGGAAACATTTTGAATAAAAGGATAGATTGACAATTGTTTCAAAATTATCAAAGAAGTTATTTGACATTTTTTGTACTACCCAATATTAATACATGAGCCAGTTTCAGAGAACAAAGAGCTAAATGCCATTGCCCAGTACCTATAATTCTGAAGCTGTGACAGACCTCAGAAGTCAGAACTGAATTAACTAAAATTTTCTTATTGGCTAAAGACAAGCCATGGAAACTTACTACATTGTTTCCAAGGCTTACATAGTAAGAGGTGGAATCTGAGCTTATCATGTTGGAGTAAAATGGGACTCTAAAAGGTACAAATATTCCCTAACATTCCTGAATGTGTTGCCCTTCATCTCTGGATTGTAATGCATGAAAGCAATTTGCATCGCAAAGCATAAGACCTAAATTCAAATGTCTTCATGCAAGGTAGATGACAGAGCAACAACCATAGGTCAATCTTTTATGAAAAGAGCTCTGAAGGAATTTCTGCTTTCAAAGCAGAGTTTCTAAAACAGCTGCAGTATAATCAAGTCTGCTTAAGCTTGAGGAAGTGATAAGTTAGGTGCTAAATAAGTCTGGTCTTGGTTTTTTGGTCACTGGACTGAGTTCTTTTGGTTGAAGTTGTTTTCATCATGTTACCTGGATGGTTCAGAACTTCATGAATGAAATGACAACAATCTAGCCTATCATTTGCAAAAGTTGAAGCATTTTAGCCTGTAAAATGGAGAAAAAAACAACTGGTCATGAAATATAAATTTCCAGTGTCATTTAACTGACCAACTGCCTGAGATTTAGGTAAGTGAATGTTTTTTGCTCTAGATCCAACAAAAGAAAGAGTTCATAAGAGGGATGAGAAGTGGGGATAGAAATGTTTCTTTGGCCCAGCCAAACATTGTTTTCTGTTTCTAAGCTTGAAAGGGAATTTTGTTTCTTAACCCTTGGTATAATACAACTTTCTCTTTCTATGGAAAAAAGTTAACTTTATAAAAACAAAACTAAATGCAAAAGGTGCAGCATAATTAAAACACATGAATATAATTTCCATTAAAATTTGGAAAAATTTGGAAATGAAAGAAAATAGATAGTTTGAAAAGTGCATTCTGTATTTGCTTAGAATTCAATTAACTGGGGCAGCTAGGTGGCGCAGTGAATAGAGCACGGCCTTGGAGTCAGGAGTACACCTGGGTTCAAATCTGACCTAAGACACTTAATAAGTACCTAGCTGTGTGGCCTTGGGCAAGCCACTTAACCCCATTGCCTTGAAAAATCTAAAAAAAAAAAGAATTCAATTAACTGAGAAAATAGCCCTAGGTGATTTTTTAAACTTCAAATATTCCTGGTACCACCAATTCTCAGTGAAAAATTCTAAAAATAAAAAAGAACAATTTTAGAATCATTGTGGATTACAGGAATTGTATTAAATGAATTGTCTTATAGCAAGAGGTCATCAATGGTGGAAGAATTTATGAAAGAACAGTTGGGCTTTACATTATTGATATCATTTTTTTTTTATCTAAGACTTTCACAGTCTTTGTGACTTTTCTCTGTTTTTTGATGTCTCTTGCTCACTAACTCCACAACCTATCACTCAGTTTTTTTCAAATGTCATGATTTTCAGTATAGTGTGAAAGGCTCAGGGTACAAATGAAACATGATTGAATGTATCACAAGAAAACTAAATTAATTTAGTTCAGTATTTGCCCTATACTTACCACTGTGAGTCCCTAGGGTCTTAGGGGTATAGCTACTTTTCCTTTTGTCATTCTCAGTACTTGTGATAGTGGACATATGGGTCAATATGAATTAATATGTCCAATTGCAGCCATGATAAGGTAAAACAATCTTAGGTTACTTTAATCATTAAAGTATCCACAATAAGGGAATTGATAATGTTATTGAAGTTTATCTAGGACAGATCACACCTGAGTACTATGCCCAACTCTGAACACTATATTTTTTAAAGACATTGACAATTTGGAGCATGGACAACTTTGGAGGGAACTCAGAACCATACTCTGTGAGGATCAACTACAAAAATATTGGTGTTTGAAATGCAGGATAGGCTGAAAACAGATATGATAGCTGAGATCTGAGTATTTGAATGTCACATAATAGTGCCTAGAATAATTTTCCTTGACCCTAAAGGACAGAGCTACAAACTAAAAGCAGAAGTTTCAGAAGAGTAGATTCTAGTCTGTCACTAATTTTTTTCTAATAATTATAGCTGTCCACTTTGGATCATTTCTCATTCATGTAATAAAAAGGATTTCTATTCATCTCTGGGTTGGGCTATGGGTCCCTTGTTTCCTCATTAATACATGGATTTTAAAACTAGACCCAAATTTATATTTCTTATTTCCACACTTAGACCCTTACTTCAGAAAATAAAAACCAGAAAAAGGTTAAGTTATTCTTGAACAGGTATTTCCTGTCAGGAAAGTCAAATCATATATCTAAGACTAGATCTTTGCACCACAGTGAAAAATACATGTGCTCCCTTTGCTCCCATAATCCCTTGGACACTTACAGAAAGCAAATACTGGTTTAGCCCCTTCCACACTTCTCTATTTAACCTCCTATAAGGTTACTACTCCAATTCTGGACACACTTTTTGCAATGAAAAATGAATTCCTAATATGCTCCCAGTAAGCCTGCTATGTGATGAACATACTTTTCAGGTTCCTTTTCTCTCACAAATATTTATATTTCTTGTTGACTTATCCCTAAATTTCTAGAGTTATATGAGAATTCATTATCAATAATTGACATACATAATGTCTCTATAATGACTTTCATCTACAAATTTTAATAAGCACACCTAATACATGTATCAAGTTCATCAGAATTTTTGGGCCCATTTAGCACCTTGGACAGGACAGCACAGAAACACAAATATCAGATACATAATCACGCATCTATATCCTCATAGCCTCAATAACAAATGTTGGCACTATCTTTTCCCTTTTACTAGTCTCAAAACCATTCTTGCTTCAAAATGCCAACTTTTCAAATGAGAACATAGTTACCTCAACTAGATATATATTCTAGGTTCTATAATTTGCTTCTGTATCACAGGGGGAGTAATTTAAGTTCATTCTTCATGGTGAGCCTGGTGGGTATAATCAGACTGATGAAAATAGTATGATTACCTTATAAATAGAAGATATTTGATGAGTGCTGGGGACTGAGATCTTTGTTTAGGTGTCATATATATATATATATATATATATATATATATATATATATATATATGCACACATACACACATTTTACATATATATATATATATATATATATATATTACTCTGAATGAGAGAGACAAGCAGAGATACACACAATGGAAAAAAATACATGAAGTCAAAGGGAAGGCCAACAACAATACATTTTGTTCAATGTGAAGCATTTTGTGGCAAGTAGACAAGATTTAGATTGTTGATGCAAAGTATAGGAAACCACAGAATCCTGTGGAGCCTATTGCTTGCTAGCATTGGAACAATTCAAAACCTATTTCTCTATTTCATGAAAACAATCTATCAAAATTTACTTTGAAAATTAGCTATTTAGCATCTTACTTTACTAACATTGCAAGGATTTGTGACTAGCTCATCTTTATTACGATCTTGTATCTTTCTTAAGCATTTGATTTAATAGGAAAGTGGGGGGGAAACTACTTATTAACTGAATTTTATATTTTCTAAGTGTTGTCTTACTGTAAACTAGATTCAATAGTTGTGTTCAGGAGAATAAGAAACCTGAAAAATAACACAAAGCTGACCATAATCTTTCCAACATGGGTGCATAGATTTAGATTGGAGGTACTTTATAGATCAGATTGATTCTTTCATTTTACATATAAGGCAACTGAGGTCTCAAAGGTTAAATTACTTGTACCAGATTTTATAGGTAGGAAGTGGCAAAGAGCTGGAATTTGAACATGAAGGGAATATTAATTATAAATCCAGTGCTCCTTTTATATATTTTTAATATTTTCTCAGCAGATTTTTAAAATAGGAAATCTTTGATTTGGGGTAAAATTAGCATTTGAAACAATTCTGCCTAGAAAATACTACTTTTCCATCAATAGAAATAGGAACAAACCAAGTAAAATGAACAAAAAACAATCACACATAGTTTCCTCCTGACTGTCTTTATTTACAGGAGGACTTTGCATTCCTTCTTCACTTTTCTGGATAAGCCCATTTTGAAAGCAGCAAAATGAATAACGAAAACCTCCTCCAGTTCCTGAACATTTTTTAAAAAATTATTTATTGGGGCAGCTAGGTGGTGTAGTGGATAAAGCACCAGCCTTGGAGTCAGGAGTACCTGGGTTCAAATCCGGTCTCAGACACTTAATAATTACCTAGCTGTGTGGCCTTGGGCAAGCCACTTAACCCCATTTGCCTTGCAAAAACAAAAAAAAATTATTTATTTTTCCAACTACATGTAAAAATAATTTTCAACTATCATTCTTTGTGAGGTTTGGAGTTTCACATTTTTCTCCTTCCCTCTCTTCCCTCTCCCTTCTCCTTGACAGACAACCTAATATAGGTTATACATATATAACTATGTTAAACATATTTCCATATTAATCATATTGTGAAAGATGAATCAGAACAAAAAAGAAAAACCATGAGAGGAGAAAAATATAAAACATAAAAGAAATTAAAAAAATTGAAAACAGTAAGCTTTGGTCTACATTTAAACTCCATAGTTTCTTCTCTGATTGTGGATGATATTTTCTATCATAAATGCTTTAGAATTTTCTTTGATTTTTGTATTCTTGAGAAGAGGAGGTCCACTGTTAGTGTGTATAATGGTCTTCTGGTTCTATTCATTTCACTCAGTATCATATCGTGTAAGTGTCACACTTTTCTTAAGTTCCTGAGGCTTTTCAATAATATGCTAGAATTTGTTCCAACTTTTTCATCTTAATTATTATCAGATGATATAAAACATATATATATATATAATTAATCTTCAACTTTGATAGAAGTAAAGTTTCTAAAAAACAGTGAAAGTCAAAATGAAAATGTTGATACATCAAATCTATGGGAAATAGGGCATTAGGTTTCTGAAAACCTAATTGTAATTCTTGCACTAGAAATTGCTAAAAAACACTTTTCTCATTAATTATTGTAACAAAACATTAATTTTGATAACATACATTTTCCCAATGTGTTACCAAGAAATGATCCTTAATATTCAGGGTAAAGGATAGATAATGCCAGAAGGGAAGGAAGGTAAGGGAATGGATAGAGATGTCAGAAGAAATTGGAGGTAAAAAAGGAAGGTGGTAGCTCCTGCCATCTCTAATCTGTTTTTTTTTTAGCTCTAATTTGATCCATTTCCCAATGAAAAGCAAGTGGTTTGGGGAAGTCCTAGGCCTGATCATCTCATATCTCTCTATGGGTCAGACTCATCCTAGTGTCCCTACTTCTGCACCAACTAGAATGCTCAGGAGTTCAGCCACCTGGGAGTGGGTATCATGTACAAGAGGGTGGGGTGACCATTTCATTTATCCACAAATTAAGTTGCTTTTCCACTTTTTTCAAATATTTCATTGCACTCTTAAAAGGTTACTTTAGCACTTTCTGAAACACATTCAGAAACTTATAAATTTTTATTGTTCAGTGATTCAATCATGCCTGACTCTTCATGATTCCATGGATCATAGTTTGCCAGGTTTTTTTTATCTTCTACTATCTCTCAAATTATGGCCAAGTTTATGGTTGTTGTTTCCATGACACTATCTCATTCCTTTTTCCTCTTTTGCCTTCAGTCTTTCTCCAACATCAGGGTCTTTTCCAATTTGCCCCAACTTCTTATATGACCATGATATTTAAGTTTCAGCTGCAATATTTCACCTTTAAGTGAATAGCCTGAATTAATATAAGTATTGACTGCATTGGTCTCCTGACTGTCCAAGGGACTCTCAAAAGTTTACTTTCCTCTTTTTTCATGATATAAAATTGGCCTAATCCAGATCTTTTTTTTCTCTACTGCACATAGACACAAATGTGAGTAGTTGTGAAAAGTGAAAAATGTCACTAATAAAATTATCTAAACGTTTGAATTGAATTGAAAATTTT
Source organism: Macrotis lagotis (assembly GCF_037893015.1). Lineage (NCBI taxonomy): Eukaryota > Metazoa > Chordata > Mammalia > Peramelemorphia > Peramelidae > Macrotis > Macrotis lagotis. The sequence goes on from NC_133658.1 coordinate 505,088,061, forward strand.
AATGCAAATTTTGAAGATTTACTCTCTCTCTCTCTCTCTCTCTCTCTCTCTCTCTATATATATATATATATATATATATATATATATATATATATATATTACAAATATCTATTTGACTTGAATATTGGCTATAGGAAGAAAGCACAGGCATATTGGGAAGAATAGAAGGAATTTTGTCATTGGAGCTAAAAGAAATTTGATACAAACCATTCTTGACAGGTAAAACTTAGTTGAAACTTAGTTGACTTCTTGCCTATGCAAGACAAGCCAACGTTATGTTCCCAGTAGTTCCTTAATGCAATTGCTTGATTAAGGAAAATCATTTCATTTCCTAGACACTACAAAAATAAGCAATATAGCTGTCAAGAATTTTTCAGTAAGGCTTCAGGCATGGTGGTCAGCTTCCAACCACATCTTTACATTCTCATTAATGCACTTCCATCAAAGTTTAAATGTTCACCCTAGCAAAAGCTTATGAATCTTAAGGGATAATGTTGATAGGAGACCCTTTCCTTCAACAGTTTCTAGGGTGTTGTTTTGTTGCTCAATATGTAGGACATCAGAACATTTTATTTCAGATCTCCATTTAAGTCAAATCATGTTACTTTAAATATGCCCAATCCCCTGGCTCCTGCAGAATGCAGTGGCAAATGTGCAAGAAAAGACATATTCTTTCCTTTCATTCATAGGCTTTACTAAGTAAATTAGTTCTTGCCAAAGCAGCCTCAGAAGGCTATAATAACTTCTAAAAAAGTGTAAATATTGATTTTTTTAGATAGGCAATTATCCACTAGCAGAAATTAAAGGACCACCATCAATTCAATTCATTGCAATTGAAAAAAAATAATAATGCCTAGTATAGGCAAAACACTGAATTGGGGGGGGAAAATGACTCAAATCAAATACAAAACACCCTATGCTCTCATGGGCAGGGCTATCTATTGTTGGGCTTCTTAATGATGTTTGGCTGAGCTTCTTAGCTATTTTTTATGTCATGGACTCCTTTAGTAGTCTGTTTTTAAATGCATAGAATTAAATGCATAATATTATAAAGGAAAAAATTATAAAGGAAAAAATAAGTATATTAAAACATATTTATAAAAGTATTAAAAAAACAAGTCCTTGAAATCCTGGTTAAGAACCCCTATCCATTGGCAGACATAATATATATTTGTATAAGTAAATACAAGATAATTTTAGGAAGAAGAGAGAATTAATGAACTTCCTTTAGGAAGAAATACCTTTGATGAGCAGTGATGAAGAATGATACATTCTGTCAAAAGACATAAAGATGGGAGATGGAATCTGAGTCTAGAAAGCAGTGATTAGATCAGTTTTGGTTAGTCCAGGGAATGAATGAAAAGGAGTAAAATGAAATGTTTGAGAAAAATAACCAGAAGTCAGATTGTGAAAATAAACTACAATTTTTTGACAGATTGGCTATTTGTCTATAGCAAAGGTGAAGAACAATTTTTTCTGCCAAGGGTCAATTGGATGTTTATAATGTTACTCACAGGCCATATAAAATTATTAACCTAAAAACCTTAAACTTTATAAAGCTCCTAGATTTGTTGAATTTCACGTCTTGCCTGTGATTGCCTTGGTAGCATCCACCAAATTATTTCAAATTCCTTACACAGCCTCAAGTCAAATACAAAGGTTTCCCACCCATATACAATATATACCTTGGAAATAATACTAATGTTTGGTTTGGTTTTTGTGAGGCAATGGGGTTAAATGATTTGTCCAAGGTCAGACAGCTAGTAAGTATCAAATGTTCTGACTCTAGAGCTGGTGCTCTAATCACTGCACCACCTATCTGCCCTTGAAATAAATCTAATGTTAATCAACAAGTTATTAAACCTTTACTATATATTTCAGATCTTGTGCTACATATTGGGGATACAAAAAAGGTGAAAAAATGTCTTTGGCATCAGAGCTTACATTCTAAAAGGGGAAACAACATATAAATAACCAGGCAGGTAATCTCATTGTCAAAGTATTGGGGTAGAGATGAGCATGAGAAGAGACTTGAGGCAGAAAGATCAATTAGAAGTCTATTACAATCATACAAATGAAAGATGATAAAAGTTTAAACTAGTGGGGCAACTATGTGAATAAGATGGAAAATATATACATACATATGTATATATATATATACATATATATATATATATATATATATATGTACACATATGAGAGCTGTCATAAAGGTAGAAACAACAAGACTGGGTAACTAATTTGTTGGATGCTAGGAGAGTGATGAATCCAAAATGGCATGAATGTTGGGAGCCAGGGTATCAGGAAGATGGTAGTAAAAAAGATGTTCTGTAGAGGGCAGGGTTCTGAGGAAAAGATGGTGAGTCATTTTTCAGACTCGTTGAACTTGAGGTCTCTAAATGTAAGATGTATGTAAATTGGTTCAAAATATCCAAGAGAGTGATGTAGGATTGTAACTGAAGAAAGAAGTTAGTTTTGTATGTACAAAACTGTTTTTAAAATGACTTTATAGTAATTTAATGAAAGATTTTTACCTACAAGGAAATTTCTGACAGTTGGCAGTACTGAAAAACTTAAATACTATGTCACTCATCTTCCAAAGGCAATAGACAAATTACTCATAATCTATTCCTTAATATATTTTAGAATAAAATATTAAAAAGTGAAACTGCATGAGGTACTAGAAATCATTTATTGAATGTCAATAAAAATGCATAAATGGAATTTTAATTACTTTTTGGTGATTTAGTAATGTCTATGCTTTTCCCATAAATATAATTCTCTTCACTTAAAATAATAAAAGAAACAGAGAAACATAGGTTTAGTATGTGATACCTAAAACCTACAATTTTTTGTTACCTGGCATGATTTTTTTTTTTAACAATTTGAAGGAAATTTAGTGGCTGAGAAATTAAGTGCATACATACCCAATCTATAAGCAACAATATTTCAAAATTATGATGTGGTCATAGTAAATTAACCTTTCAATTTATGAAAAGGTCCAAAGGTCCCTTAAATAAAATATCTTAAAGCATTTTTAAAATTTGGCAGCATAAACATCTTATAAAAACTGCCGTGACAAATACTGGTCCACAAGCCCAACATCTAAAAATGAGAAATCATCCAATGAAAAATTGAATGTTCCTCTTGTATCCCTGAACTTCTTTCAGCTTATTATTTTTTAAAAAATAGTTTAAATAAAGCCTTCACATATGATTAGATTAAATGGCAAATTTTGCTATTTTAGTTTCAGAGACTGAGATATATGAATAGAGTGATGATATACCTGAGCCTATATCTCCACTTTCATAGGATCAGAAAACTTCCCCCATTTTACATAAAAGAAAACTGAAGCTGAGAAAGCAATTTGTTCAGGGGTCCTAAAGGCAATAACTGAGCAAACTCTAAAAATCTCAATCCTCTAACTCAAAATAAACAGAACTCTTTTCATGTTTTTCATTGTATTACAATTCCCTAGATCACCCTGACCCCCTTCCATCCAAATACATTATAAGGCTCAGTGATTCATTTTATCATGTGTCATATCACGTGGAAAAAACAAACTAATATTAGTCCCATCTCTGTCATTCCCTAGTTATTTGGCCTCAGGGATGTCCTTTGACCTCTCTTAGTCTCATTTTAGTCATTTATGAAAAGATATGTTTGGATTAAATGGTTTCTGAGATCCTTTCAGATTTAAGTGAGTCTTATCTCAATCAAAGCTATGCTAGAAACTAAATGCATATATATATATTCCTTTTTATTCTTAATAAAAGTAAGTTTTATGACTTTAGTTATGTTATAAGTTATGCATTATCTCTATTTCATTTCCTATAGTTATTCTTTATCTTCTTCAAAATTAATATTTCAATATTCAGTTTCTGTTTATAATAAGAACAATATTTGCAGATGAGGAAATAATTATAAATTGACTTAAAAGTAAAATAAATATTTTTGTTTCATGTTAATTTTAGAAATTAACAAGATTAAATCCTATCAATACATACTTAAAGCTGTTTAAATGGCCTATTGTAGTGATTCAGATTCCTACAAAACTCAGTTCAATGTAGTAAAACATAACCACAAGACTATCCAATTTAATTCATTTAACATTTATTAAGCACTTTCAATGTACCCAGCATTGAAAAGAAAGTTGAAAAGATGATGGTAGGAATAGAAACCTTAGTGTCCCCAGAGCCTGGGGAGCCAAAACCTGGCAGAACAGAAATTAGTTACCTGGAAGGTCTTTGGCTGTCTTTTAAGGAAGACTTTGGAATAAGCTTGATATTCTGCCCTCCATCCCTCCAAACAGAGGTTAGAGATGACTGAAGGTGAGTTGAGAAGGTGTTGAGTGTTAAAACCTGAATAAATCTGCCTGATGATGAGATTTCAGGTGATCCATGAACTCTATTCTGTAGAGTTAAGTGAAGCAGAGTTGCTTTTGAAAAACAGAGTTTAATTGAATTGAAAATAAATGGAATTGAATTGAAAGATCAAATTACATCCATGCAAAATATAATTCCAAATACTAAAATGCATAGCCACAATGCATTTTGTTTACTTTTTAAGATGATTTATAGTGCTCTGCTGGTGACACCTTGATGCAGATATTACATGTATAATTTTAAATTAACTATTACCTCTTTAAAATTTCATATACTTCCAAAAGTTTTCTACTCATATCTCCCCTATTTCCTTTGAAAAATAAGTAACAATTACTAAATGTCTATCATTCTAACTTCTTAATTTGCATCACCAATGAAACTTGGCTCCAGTAGATATCATCAAAAATAAGAATAGTTTGAGGCCTATTTTATTAATATATAAGGAATTCTCAAATAAGGAAACTTCCCTTATCATTGTAAGTTGGCACCTTTTCTACAACTTATGATCTTAGAGGGTTGCCTCAAAGGTTAAATGACTAGTTCAGTAGGACAACCAGTATGTGTCAAAAGTAGACCTTGAACCCAATTTTATTGTCTTGTCAGGTCAATTCTCTTTTCATTAAGCCAAATCTTTATCTCTTGTGGAAGATATTCTTGAAAAAAGAAATTGAATGATAAAATGACTATGACTAGAATTATTTAATTATCCTAGGTTAGTATTATGTATTTGTTTTGTATTATCTAAGTGATTATTTTATAAGAACTAAAGGTTTTCATGAAAAATTATGTCTTGAATTTTTATAATATATTGTTCTAGTCCATAATTTATTTGCTAATTATAATTTTAAAAGAAATGAAAAAATAAAAAAGAAGCATTAGGCAATGATTTTAAATAACACTTTAGCTGTGTAGCCTTAAGCAAACCACTTGATCTTCTTGGTTTAGCTTTCTCAATTATAAAATAATGTGTTTGGGTTAGATTGTACCTAAAGTCTATTCCAACTCTAAAATTCTTTGAGCCTAGGATTTTAGTTAACTATGATTCTAAATGCAAAGGGTAAATGCAACTCTCATTTTTGAATCAATTCAGTGGAAATTCTAGTGTATAGAAAAAATTCAGGACACAGACTATGATAGCAGGTAATTTGAATTCATTTGAGAATTGGAGACTCCTGAATTGCAGCTCTCTCCTCCTCTGCTACAGAGGAAAAGGACTAAGAGAAAATAGTTTCAAAAATAACATTGTCAGGGCAGCTAGGTGGCTCAGTGGATAGAGCACCGGCCCTGGAGTCAGGAGTACCTGAGTTCAAATGTGGCCTCAGACACTTAATAATTACCTAGCTGTGTGGCCTTGGGCAAGCCACTTAACCCCATTGCCTTGCAAAAATTAAAAAAATAACATTATCAAGCTGAGGGGAAAAAAATAAAACAAACAGCAGAATCAGTGCTAGAACCAAATGTACAGACAGGTTGGTAGGCAGGATCATGAGCTTATTATTGAACTTATCCTTCTGACATGGGGCCAATAGTTGTCTACTTCTTTCTTCCAGATCTTCAGACAAGGGAAATTCTGCAACTTCCCTTCTTTTCCAACTCTTCAAGTCTGGAAGTTCGACTTTTTGTTTTATCTGAATCATTCCTTCTCTGTTATCCTTTTCGACCTAAGATAGATAACTGCTTATTGCCACTGTTTAAATAAAATTTCACAACTTTTTAGAATAGAATATTTTATTTTACATTTTCCCCAAAGTCCAGCAGTCAATAATATTCTTTACAATAGAGTAATTACATTTAGTTTAGAGCTTATATAGTTCCTAATTCATAGATTTAGAGCGGGAAGGACCCTCAGAAGAAATCATAGCATTTTACAGCAGAGGAAGTGAAACCCAGGGAGCTATGTTACTTGCCCAGGGTCAAATTGATAATTGGTAGAAACCAGCATAGGGAGCATGTATATAGCTCTCCTGAGTTATATTTGCTAGGACAGAATGGTATTCTCTTCCAAAGACTGACACTCCTCTTTGACTGTTCTCTTGTTTACAATGATCAACGATAGAACACTGGGTTTCATTAGCATCCAATTTTATTTCTGTAAGACCAAGATGCCAGCCTTACATGAGAAAAATCTAGTCCTTAGGCAACAGTTTTCCTAAAAGTTCCTTTACCTAAAGAGATTTACCCATTCCTTTCCATTTTGTTTGGCTATAAAACAAAAGAACAATAACTAAGAATCTAACCTGTTTTCCAGACTGGCTGAAAAATTAATCTTCATTTGAGAAAAGAAAGAAATATTTCCTTTCTATTAATACCAAAGGCTGAAGGAAAAGGAGGACAGATTATGAGACTGGGTAAAAAGGGGAAAACTGGAAAACCCACATGAGGAAACCCAATTGAATATCAGATCTTGGGACTTTGATGTTAGTGAGGGAGATTGAATGTCCACATAAAGGTTTAGACTCTGGTGGTCTGTACTGTTTCCTCTCACATGCACCACAGTGTGACAATTGCTTTTCAAACATTAGTAATTTACCACATTCTAAACCAGGACTTTTATAAAGACATCAAAGGAAACACTTCTGGGAAAGGTTTAACATAAGAGTAAGTTTATATATACCACAATTCTGCAGGTCCTTGCTTTTGGAAGAAGCAAGCTTGGTCATAGTTAACGTAATAGACTTTTTCTATGAAGGAAATATTTCTATTTTCTTCAGGCAAAAAAAAAAAATTAAACATCTCCTTTGGAACTGCTAAAGGCTATAAAAGGTTACCAGAATTGTGGAAATTATATATGAAGAGAATATAATACTATTGGAGAAAGGCAGTAGTTATCTTTCTGATTCATATAGGAAATTTTTACATAAAATAAATTTGTATAAAGAAATAGGATTTCCCAAACATCATTTGCTTTGTAACTTGAAAACCCCTACTGTATAGAGTGATATATATATATATATATATATATATATATATGTATATATACTAGATACACTCAATAATGTCCTAGTGAAGCAAGTCCTAACCTAAGCAGTAGACTGCTAACTAGTAGTTATAATAGTTATAATACCTATGGTTAATTGTAGTGATGATGACTGAAATATGCTCTAATTTTACCTATCTGAGAGTTGTTCAATGAATTATTGCTGAGTACCCAGTTTGTGTGAAACTCCTATGTGTGATATCTTATAGAGAATATAAATATAAGGATTTCTCAATCTAATAAAAGAAAGTTCACAAATAATTATAATACAGTATAGGATTTATAAGAACCTTAGAAAACTTATAGAAAGTATTATGGAAATTCAGAGAAGGAAGATATCTTTCAGTTGGAGATATGGGTAGACATTGAACCTTTGGAAATAATTAAATGTTAATAGCTAGTGTTAGTGAAGGGTAATACAGTGGAAAGAGTTGATTTGAGTACAGTCATACCAGTGGAAAAATATAGGACACATTAGGTATAGAGAGTGATTCTGGGTGACTACCCAACAAAGTATATATAAAAGAAGCAGGTTAAAACTAAAAGCAATGTTTGAGACCAAAACATGGAGATACTTGAATGCCAGACAACTTTATTTGTAAGGTGAAATGGATGATCAATAACAAAATTGAACTTAATTTTAGAAAACCTAATGTGATATCAGTGAGGCAAAGAGATTTGTTAGAAATTTATTATGACATTTTAGACAAAAGATTCTATAACCCTGTACAGTGTACTCTTAGTGGGAATGGAAAAAAAGAAAGAGATAAGATATACGAATGTGTGTGTACATGTGTGGAATGGACAGGATTTGATAAATGATTATAGATGGTGACCATGGGAATTCAAAGATGACTGAGGTTTTAATCCAGGTCTTTGTCAGAATTTCAGCAGAAAGGAAGAAGTCAGAAACATGAATATAGTTTTGATGGGTTCAGAATGAGAATAAAATGATGAACATAGGACATATCAAATTTGATGTGTTGGCAGGATGAAAATGCCTACAGGCTAATGGAAAGATGAGCTAAAACAAAAAAAAATGGGACAAAGAAATAAAAGATATGAAAGCCATTGATATAGTCATGACAGTTGAAGGTGTGAAGCGAGATGCAGAGAGAGAAAAAAAGACATCTGGCCTTGGGAAATGCCTACTTTTTGGGTAATAGAAAGGAGAAATGGGAATTAGCAAAAGAAATAAAGAGAAGAGAACTGAGAGTGTCAAAGAAACCTAGGGAGGAGAGAGTTTCAAGAAAGAGAGTGTGGTCAACTGTGCCTCATAATTACTGGATAAACACCATTGAGATTGGTTATTAGTGGACCTTGGTGACCTTGAAGACAGAATTTTCAGAATGTTAGTGAGAGCAGAATTCATGTTGTCCCAAAATAGGAAGGGAGCAAATGAAGAATAAGGGGAGGTCATGACATAAAATATTCTTTCTAGAAATTTGATGGTAAAGGAGACAATAGTAACTTCTGGTATTTAAGGGGAAGGTAGATAAATAGATATTTTAAATAACATTTATCCTTCTCAAGATAAGCCATTTTCACCATTATTTTCCCTTTCAAATTCGAGGGAGCATACAAGTTCACCCTTGTGCAAATAGAAGATAAATGTCCACCTTTATCATTTACATAGTTAACTTAGAGTGAAAAAGACCTGAGTTAAAATCTTGACTCACTTACTAGCCATGTGACCATAGGTAAGCTTCTTACTCTTTTTGTCTCAGTTTCTTATTCAATAAAATGGGGATAAAATAATAGCAATTAAATTGCCAGGTTTGTATGAGAATCAAGGAAGAAAACTTAAACTGAGTGCTTTGTAAACTTTTAAGTGCCATATAAATGCTAGTTACTGTTACTAATACTAACATTTCTGAGAATCTACTTTAATAGGAATAAACTAAATCATGTATTTTCCTATGTGGTTTTCAGACTAAAGGAAACTGTCATGTCAGGCATTTAGTATTACAGAAACAAAGAAGTAACACCAAACCAGAAGTCAAAAGATATAGGATCTTGTCCCAACTGTGCAACAAATTAGCTTTGGGCCCTGAAGCAAATCATGTAATATCTCTGGGTCTGAATTTATCTAACTGTAAAATAGGGGAAGTAGACTAAATTTTCTCTAAGATCTCTTTCAGTCTTAAAATCCATGGATTCTATGGTTCTAAGCTTCTCTCACACATGTATAATTTTTGTTTGTTTTTTATTTTATTTTTTCCAATTTCATACAGAGATAGTTTTCAACATTCATCTTATTATAAGTTTCTGAGTTCCACATTTTTTTATCACTCTCCTTATACTTCCCTCTTTCCCATGGCAGTGAGTAATCTGATATAAGTTATGCATGTATAATTGTGTTCAACATGATTTCTATATTAGTCATGTTATGAAAGAAGAATTATAATTAAAGGGAAAAACATGAAAATGAGAAAAAGCATAAGAGAAGTTTTAAAAAATGAACATAGCATGCTTTGCTCTGCATTTAAAGTTCATAGTTTTTTCTCTAGATGTATTTTCCATCATAACTATTCTAGAATTGTCCATGATCACTGAACTGCTGAAAGGAGCTGAGTCCATCATAGTCAATCATCTTCACAATATTACTGTTAAAACACACACATAATATTCAAAGGAAGATCAAGAAAATACATTAACATAATCTTATTCTCCCAGTTTGAGTTGGGGGTTGAGAAAAATCCAACCCAAATTCTCAGAGAAATCACTGAAGAAAAGTAAAAATATGGTGATCTAAATTCTCCTTAACTTTGCCCCTGATTAATCTATATGTTTGGGTGAGATTTTAGTTGGTTTTTTTTAATGAAATGGTACAGAAATTTCAGAGTATGAACACTGCTAAAGGTGACAATAGATGAATACCTTGATAGTTACCTAATATTCATTTCTCTCCATGTTTCCACTATTTTAAAAATAAATGTAGGGAGGAAATTTTCAATATGTAGATAACTTTAAACATTGCAAATCTCAACATGCTATATAAATATTAACTATTATCATTTTATAACATCTAAAATTTCATGCTGCTTAGACCAAGCCTCTAATGGGAACAGGCACTAATATAACTTTCTGATGTAATGTGGCAGCTGTAAAGCAGCAGACTCTGTGCAAGACATCAGGGAGAAGAACAAAGGACAACTATATTTTTGCTCTCCCTACCACACCCTATGTAAACCTTAAAGTTTCTCTCTTATAGGCCAACCAATCCCTAGATAAACCTGTCAAATTTAGTTATTAGCAATTCTGTTCTAATATATTGAATTTTAAATAGAATCATCCCTGAGGTAAGAGCAACATGAAGACATCATTTCAAAAACCTTCAAACACCCTTCAGAGGTCCGAAAACTGCAGTCTAAGTAACCTGATTGGGGACATACAGATGACTAGCAGATCCATATCCAGAATTTGGGCAAGACTAATCCTTAATGCTATAATGTAATCACCTGACTAAATTATCTTCCAATTAAGTTCTTTGTCTGTTTTGTTTATCTTTGTTGGAGTAAGAAAAAAAATATACTTGGCATAAGTCACTATGGTGTATATTTTTCAAAGAATTTTTCTTCATTATTTTAAGAGAAAACATGGCATAGAACACTGGTTGAAGTCAAAAAGATCTTGGTTGAGGTTGTTCCTCTATCTCACGCTAGCAACACAATCCTGGTCATTTAAACTCTCAGTTCTTTGGACAATTTGTGAAGACTGAAAGTTTCAGAGAAGATGTTGAATTGAATCTCTATAGTGAGTTTTCCCATTTGGGAATTTCAGATACTCATATGTCCTATTCCCTATCCCTAACATTTATTTAGGAAACTTCCTACAGAAATGGAACATGATGATTACTGTATGATTTTTATCCCAGTTTATATGATGTATCTGGAGAAGTCAGCAAAGACTTTGAAAGGAAAATATACTAAAATTATTTGCTCTTTTTATTATTCTTTAGGTTTTTTCCATTGTTTATAGTGAGAAAAAAATATGATGATAAAAGCAAGAACAGTATAACAGATAAAGCATAATTATTTTCACACAAACACCTTTGTTTGCTTTGGAGAGAAACTGTACTTAGTGACATAATTTGTTGTTATCTCTTAACTCTTTTTATTTACCTTTTCTACATATCCAATTACAAATATGTCTGAACATGCTGAAAAAGTAGTGAATTAAAATACTGACTTGCACTCAGTTCTGAACCAAATCCAGAGGTGAAAGCATAATAATTTTGCAAAACTTCATGGTTCACTTAATTTAGGATTATAGAAAAAACTCTCTATTGAAATTGTCCCAGGAAATTGGACCCATTTGTTCTTTAATATTTGGTTCTAATAGGCAACTAGGTGGTGCAGTTGATACAGCATCAAACCTAGAGTCAGGAAAATTGATTTTCCTAAATTCAAATCTGACCTCAAACACATACTAGCCGGTTTCCCTGGGCAAGTCACTTTACCCTATTTGCCTCAGTTTCCTCACCTGCAAAATGAGCCAGAGAAGCAAACCATTCCAGTATCATTTCTAGAAAAACCCAATTGGGGACACAAAGAGTCAAAAATAATGTAGCAACATTTAGTTCCAAAGAGATGAAAATGTGCTTTTTTTTCCAAGGGAGTCTTAGAGTTTTTATTTCATGGACTAAGAGAATTTAGAACTTAGGGCTTATTCAAAATAAATAAGTACAATTTAACATCTGGGTATATTAAGTTTTAAGATTACATTGAATGGGAACAACTGAGGGAATTATTTTTTATTTTGTGAAATGTTTCATGAATTAGGTGGTGAGGTCTCTGTTATTGGATAATATGATTCCCTATTCTTGAAATGGATGATAGAGAATCCTTTTGGGGAATAAAATTCATAGATTTTAGAGTTAAAGGAAATTATAAAGAAGATTTAATTCAAGTTCCCCTAACATTTTATAGGTGAGGATACATGAAATCTGAAGAAGTGGGGACTTGTTCATGACTATGTTTATCCACTAAATACAAGATAGAAATAAAGCCTAGGTCTTTTGAATCTCTTTTTCACCATATATCAACTTTCTATTGTAAAAGGGGGTTCATATGGCAGGCAGGAGTTTATCTAACATATTCTCTCAAGTTGCTCCAAATGTGAAACTCTGATTTCATGATTCTATGATTAAACCATCTTGTATTCATCATAATCACTATGCCCTTGGAATTCTAATAAGAGGAATGTCTCATCTTCTCTGTGTGTCCAATGTTTGAATTTTTATGCCTCACTCGTCTGTCATTCCTAGTATCCTTTATTGTATAATTTATCCATGCCCCAGCCTTTAACATGTGTGTCTCCCAAAGTTCTTTCCTGGCTTTTCTTCTATTTTCTCCATATACCCTTTTCCTTGTTAATTTCATCATATAACAAGGTTTCAATTTTCGTCTCTATGTAGATGATTTCTAAATCAATACACCCAACACTAATGTCTGTCCTCAACTCTAGTCCTGCATATTCAACTGCCTTTTAGAAAGTTCTTTATGTATATCTTCTAGGCATTTACAAAAAAAAATCCATTATCTTTTCTAAAGCTACATCTATACTTCTTTGTTTCTTCCAAAAACATAGCTATCCCTCCAAACACTCAGATTTACAACTGAACAGTCATTCTCAGAGACAGTATAGTGGACCTGTGACTATGCAATCCTTAGTAAATTGTTTGAAGTTTCAGTATCACAGGAAACAATTGCTGAACAATTGTTAATCTGATTTAGTAGAGTTTCCTCAATTACAGGTCCAGAATCCAGCCCCCCAAAAAGGTCACCCTCAATTCTTACCTTGCCTCACTTCCCATATTCAAGTAGACTTAATGCATTTTACAGCCACACCATCTCTTGCATACATTCATCTGATTCCTTCACAAAGACTCTACCTTAATCCAAGCCATTCTCATCCATCTCTTCCACAAAATAGATTCCTACTTGGTTTCCTAGCTTCCAGTTTCTCCACTTTTCAATCCATGCTCTAATCAGCTAATGAAATAAACCTTCTAAAACTTAGATCTCTCCAGGTCATTTACCTGCTCAAGAAACTTCAGGAACTTTATCTATTATTGTCTCTAAGATAAAATAAAAATTTCCCAGTTTTACTTTTAAAAGTTTTTGTAATTGACTCCATCCTCCTATTCCAGACTTATTCCATAGTACTATCCTTCAGGTTTTCTATGTTCTAGCCATAACTAGGCATTTGTTGTTTCCAGAATTTGATACTCTATTGCTCTGTGTATCTCTGTGACACCCAATCACATCAACATTTTCTCATGTCTGCCTTTTAGATTCTTTATTTCCTGCAAAATCAAATAGTGTTTAAATATGCATCCCTCATGAGAAAAGAATAGATGCAAAAGTTAAAGACCAGAGGAGAGACAAATGACTGGAAGACTTTAAGATTCTCTGGAAAAGGGATGGCTAGGTGGCGTAGCACTGGCTCTGGGTACCTGGGTTCAAATGTGGCCTCAGACACTTAATAATTACCTAGCTATGTGGCCTTGGGGAAGCCACTTAACCCCATTTGCCTTGGAAAAAACCTAAAAAAAAGATTCTCTGGAAAAAGTGGAAAAGTCAAAGTCATGAACAATGAAAGTCAGTTAAAGGAATCTCCTCCTGTACCTGACACAATTTTGACTCTTCTTTACATCTTATGAACAGACTGCAAGGCATGATGAGACTGCTATATGGCCCAGTTTTCTGGTTTACTATACCAGGCTGTGATAGAAGAGTAGGACTGAAGCCTGTTGCCAGGGATAGCACTATAGATAGAAAAGTTGGGACATCAAGAGTTAGACCTCACCTTAAGGGCAAGCAGGAACATGTGGTGAGGAAGTTGAGTGCATACATACTAAGTCTGCCAGCTGAATGTACTCAACCCTTCCCAATCAGAGTTAAGGCACATATGAGGCACATCTCTGCCTCCTCTGTCTCCCCTCATTGCATGTCTCTAAGAGCAGTGGCTACTTCTTTTGTCTTTGTGTCATCTTTACCCAGCATAATGACTTCTTGAACATAGTCATTATTTAGCAAATTATTTTAATGGAATTATGACATTTGTACAGGTAGGTCCTGATTAGTGCCGATGATCATCTTCTGAAATGGCCTCATGCATTCAGATTAAAATTATTTGAAGTTATGTAAAGTATGGTTACTGATTCGATATCACTAGAAATATACTGTTGGAATTTAAATAATATAGCTACTTCAAGAGATTTATTGGTTATGCTAATTGAGACCTAGCTATTCATTAGATTAACTAGAAGATAAATTAATGATCAAGAATAGTTATTATTGCAATTCTGACCTCATTCACAGCCCACTTTATATCCCAACCAAAAGAAAAAAGAAAATCTATAGTGCTGATAGGGAATAAATTCGCTTCAGACAGTAAAACTGGAGTTCAGCCTGAACCAGATTAAACTGTAATTGGGATATGTTTGACAAAATAATTAAAAATAAGATACAACATAGATAATGTCAATTCATGTTTTTTAAGATACAATGTAGCCTCAGGGATATGTTTCTATTTGAGTTTGACACCACTGCTCTATAATATATTGATATTGAATCTTTCTGACACAAATAAAATTGATAGTATTCTGATCAAAACAGTAAATTTTAAATGTTAGACTGGAGACTATACTAACAAAGGTGTTCTGTCTTGTGGGTGGTTTTCAGTTTCAATGAGCATGAAGGATCAGTTGTCACTGTTGCATAGTTCAGAATGATCAAGAATAAGGAGAAAAGGAGTTAAAGATACTTCTTGGGTATAGAGGCAAAATTTTCACATATCTTTCCTTAAATACTTTTCTAAATTTCACTGGTAAAATATCATCTATAGTTAAAAACACATAGAAAATATATCATTAGCGTATTGTTGTTGCCATTTTGTTTTAACACCACAAATGTAATTTCACTGACACAAGGTAACATTGAGGAAACTCCTTGCAAAAATTCATCTGCTCTCTAAATTATGGTCTTTTCTTTCTTTTTTTTTAAGGTTTTTGCAAGGCAAATGGGGTTAAGTGGCTTGCCCAAGGCCACAAAGGCTAGGTAATTATTAAGTGTCTGAGACCGGATTTGAACCTAGGTACTCCTGACTCCAGGGCCAGTGCTTTATCCACTGCGCCACCTAGCCGCCCCTAAATTATGGTCATAAAGAATTGTTTGGGGCACTAAAATGTTAAGTGGCTTCTTTAGGGGCTCACAGCCAGTGTGTGACAAAGGCAAGTCTTGAATAATTAGCTTTGTGACCTTAGGTCACTCTTGGATTTAATAAACTGAGAAAGTTGAATTACATGATCTGTCCTAGTTCTTTTTCATAGGTATTTTCTAGCTCTAAACTTAATGATTCTAAATATCAAGAAAGATTTCCATTTTACCTACCTGCTTACAAGACACATACACATGCACTTCTTTCTACCTTCACTAAGGCAAGCAGAGTCAAACCCTTTTCTTTTACTCTTTATTGCCAATGTATTCCCCTGCATTGAGGTTAGTTTCAAATGGACTTCACCTATAAAAATATATTTGAAGCCCAGGGAAAGGAAAGCCTTTATTTATTCTAATTTGCTGCGTTCTCTACACTATCACTAGGGATTTTTTTTTTTAGGTTTTTGCAAGGCAAATGGGGTTAAGTGGCTTGCCCAAGGCCACACAGCTAGGTAATTATTAAGTGTCTGAAATCGGATTTGAACCCAGGTACTCCTGACTCCAGGGCCAGTGCTATATCCACAACGCCACCTAGCTGCCCCCTACACTATCACTAGGAATGTTAATTCATACTCATTATTTTAAGGATAAGGAAATTAAGAATGAATTAGGTGAAGCAACTTGTCTAAAATTATAGAAACCTAATTAGAACAAATTTGAAATTAACAATCAAGTCTCTTAGTCCTATTTAATTTTCTCTATATTATTATATATGTGCCAGGATAGTATAGTACCATGCAATCCAAATAGTTAGTTTAGATTTCTTTGGTATTTCAAATTCTACAATGAGGCAAATCATCTGAGCAAGAATTTATTAAGTTGATACATTTAGATCTAGAAGAGACCTTAGAAGTTTATCTAGGCTAGAAGTATCAAACAGCCTCAGGACCTTCTCTAAGACCCCTATTGCTACTGGTAACAGATTAAATTATATTTGGGAAATATTTAGCAAAATAAAAAATACAGTAGAATATAAATACTATTGATGCATGGTTTTGCAAGTTGATATGCTCCCAGCAAGAAAGTATTTCTACTTGACTTTTTCACCATTGATTCCTAGACCAACTTCATTTCTATAGATGACAGAAGTACCAGAAGGGATAAGTGATTTGTATAAGGTCACATGGGTGATAAGTGAGAGAGGCTCTTCTCAATACTAGGTGATGGGGATATACGACCAAAACAAAATATCTCTTTCCCTCAAAAACATTGCATTCCATTGGGGAAAATAACTGGTACATAGGTAAGCCAATTAAATGTATTAAAAATATATGTTTTGACAGGACCCTAGGAATCTGTATAATTTTGGTTTAGATTTTTCAAAATAATCCTCATTGATAAATCTAGAGGTTATATGACTATTGCCCAAAATGAAAAGACAGAAGATATTTTGTTCCAGGTCCAAGGCTTGAAAAGGATCAATGGATTACCTCCATGTTTTATCTACTCAGTCAACACAATGTCATCTATAAACTGGGGTTATTTGCTGGATCTTGCCATTTTTTGACCTAGACTTAGCTTTTGATCATCTCCTTTAACTTTGATGAGTATAAATGTCCCATTTGATACTGCATATTATGTTTATTATCAGAGGGTCATTGAATAGAGTTACTTCTGTATATATATATATTCCAAGGAATTTTGAATGATCTTGATGCATAAATAGGAGACATCTTTTACTTAGTAAAAGAGCCATTAAAGTGTACTTTATCTCAAAACTTTTTTTCGAAATAAATGAAAAGTAAATACAATGGAATCTTATATTCTCTTCATCTTACAGTTAATTAGGGAATGGTAAGATGTAATCCATTATAGAATATTAATAGTGAAAGTCTTATTGCTCCCTATTAATATTCTCATCTAGAACTTTCAATGTATAGATGACTCTAATGAAGATTTTGTATATATTTCTGCAAAAAAAATGATAACTAAATAGTTGATAAGGACACTGAGTTAGAAACATAGAGAGAGAATTAGAAGAAAAAGCAAATCAGAACCTAGGAAAAACTCACAGATAATACAAATGGTAAAATAGTAAATTTTTCAATGAAAGATATTAGATTTTCTTGTCATACCTGAATTTTGATGAAAACTTCTGGACATTTAGGGTTTGCTGACTTTCTAGATGTTTACATATCATCCCTTTAATAATATAGTTTACAATTTTTCCCTTGAACTGTTGTGAGGAATAGGACATTTTACTTCTGCTATACTCTAATATCGATTCCATTCTCCAAAAAGAATGGAGATATTATTCTGAGGGTTTTAGCAATCCAATTTCAAGTTTTTTTCAGTGCCCCAAGATGTAGTTGAGATATTGATATGTAAAACAATAACAGAAAAAATATTTTTTTACTATTTTATAGCTATTCAGCACTTTCCAGGATGATGATCATTCCTCCTGGCAGAGAAAATAAGCAAAATCAAAGAGTAGCTTTTCCTTCTTTCTATCATCCATTATCATATAGCACCAATTCCATCATTTCTTTGGTGCTTCTCTTCTTCCCAACATAACTAAAAAGAACTTTTATTGTCATCTTTGGCATTCTTTTTTTTCTCCTGTCTTCCACAATACTCCTCCTTCCTCACTAAATGGACTAGTAAGGACTAGCTGAGGACTTTGTTTCATACTTTACTGATAAAATAGAGGTCATTTGTAAGGTCTTTCTTATCTTCCCTTCTCTATATCTCATAACTCCTTGGAATCATTCTCCATTCCCTCTTCCTTTACTACAAACTCTAATGAAGAAGTCCCACTTCTGCCTGCTAAGGCTGACTGACCGCTGGATGGTTCTTTGATCCCATTGCCTCTTTTATATTCTTGCTCTATATGCTTCTCTTCTTTTAAACAAGTTACAATCTCTCTCTATTCTGTTGATTCCTCTTTTTTTGTCTACAAGGAAACCCAAATCTGTCCCTCCTAATATTTCCCCCTCCCTCCCCAATCTTTTAAATAAACCCTCATTTGATTCTGCTATTCCTTTAACCTATCCTGCATTTCTCCTTCCTTTTGTGGCCAAATTTTGGAGAAAAAAAAATCTAGTCTCCTTGCCTTCATTTCCTCTTCTTCCTTACTTAAGATTCCTTTTTAATTTGTATTTTGACCTCATCATTCAGCTGTTCTCTCCAAATTAACCAATGATTTGTAATTGTCAAATCTGTTGACATTTTTTTCAGTTCTCATTTTTCTTTGCCTCTGTTACCCACTTCTCTTAAATATTCTTTCTACTCAGGGTTTGCTGATACTACTTTGTCTCGGTTCTCCACCTACTGGTCTGACCATTTCTTCACTAGAACATGGTCAATGTTATGCTCTTAACTGTAGGAATACCCCAGAGTTCCACTCAGCATCACTTTTGTTCATTTGGCCTGTTTTCTCCATCTCCATCCCTATTCCTCTCCCAAACCCCTTTCCTTCTCATTCTCTTTTGAACCTTATTTAAGACATGATGAAGCCCTTTTGTGGGTGGGGAAAGAAGGACTATATGAAACTAAGTTTGAGTTAGTACCTAAGATGTATTGTAGTGAAAGTGGTCTAATCATAAATTTAGCTAGAAACTACCCAGTGATGAAAACTATTGATTCTGTGGCTGTATAAATCTACATATGAAAGTAAAAACATAATGTGAGACTAAAGAAGAACAAGGAAGAACAAAAAAACACTTAACAGAATGGAGCTTATAAAGAAGGGCCAACTTTGCATCATCATCATTATGAAACAGCATGCCTTTAGGACTTAAGCAAATGTGGTCCTTAGAAAAATCGAAGTACTTTCCACATGTACTTAAGTAAAACTAATCTGAAGAACAATATGACTTATTGAGATAGATTTGAAAGTAAACAATATATTAGAATACAATATACTAGAAAAAAGGAATTTATTCTAAAGCTGGGGTGGGGTGGGAAGATATTATTTTCCTTGTTCATTAAATTAATAAAATAAGCTGGAAATTTGTCATTTAAAGTAGATTTTCTGAAATAAAGTATCCAATCAAAAAACAATGCATATTAGCTTGAAAAAGTTGTTCTTAGTTACTCAGGTTGTAATTCCTTTAACTATATTTAAAGAATACTTCTATGACTATTAATGATGTTGTTTTTGTTCAGTTGTTTATCATTCCTAACACTTAGTGACCCCACTTGTGCTTTTCTTGGCAGAGATGTCGGAATTCTTTGCCTTTTTTTCCTCCTGTTCATTTTACAAATGAGGAAACTGAGGCAAACATAATTAAGTGACTTATACAAGGTCACATAGGTAGTAATTTTTTGAAACCAAATTTAAATGCAAAAAAAATGAGTCTTCCTGATTCCAGGTTTGGCACTCAATCTATACTGCTAGTTTCACTATTAATGGTTTACCAAAAACTATTTTTTAGTGAATGACATACTATGAGTAATTTCAGGTAATTTTTTAAATTCTTTTTAATGATAGGAAACAAAGTAAAATAATCCTAATGAGAAATATAAATTGAACTACAAATTTTAAATCATCCTGCTTCTCAGGTTAGTTTCTTAAATGATAAAGCTGAAAAGACAGGAAACTAACTTTCTAAAGTCAAGCTAGTCTTTTTTTTCCCTAATGAATCTCTGAGTAGTGGTGATTTCAGAAAAAAAGGTAGCTGACTTTCACCTAATGTATTATTTTAAAATCTACATCATATGAAGTGTGAGCTAACTGAAATGACTGCTTTGTTTCCTTTTTTTTTTCTTTTGGCTTTCAAGATATGAAAGATAGGTGCTTTATCCCCAAGTTAAAACTATATTTCTTGATATAAAAAGTGAAACTTTGAAGTTCTATATAATGTTCCTTAGTTTTAATCAATTAATTCAATTCAGTTTCAGTATGCATTTATTAAGTGCCTACTCTGTGCAAAGTACAATGCTAGGTACTGGAGATAGCACAATAAAAAAAATAAAATCCTTGCCCTCAAGGAGCATTCATTCTGTTGGCAAAAAGAAGTCTGTTTTAGACATTGAAGAATTTCATTCAATACAAAATTGCCTCAACTAAAAAAAGAAGAAATATAAGATTTGGTTGTTTGTTCTTCTTGATACTATAAACAATATAACTGATTTTCAAAACTGGGCTAAATGGAGATAATGAGAAAGAAATAGATTATAGAAGCACTGTGGGCAATATAAAATGAAGTAATACACCTTACCTGCCTTCATGGAACTTAGTTAAGGGAGTTTATGTTGACTTACTACAGCCTGCATAAACTATTTATATTCTTAATTCCAATATTATGGGAGTTCAAAGAAGAGAGAGAACTTCTGTCTGGGATGTTTAGAGAAGGCTTCAGAAAGGATGAGGTCACATTTGATCTGGGCAGTGCAGGGTGGGTAGGAATCACAGAAGTAGACCTAGAAACTCGCTATATCACAAACCAGGAAAGTTCCATTCCAACAATAGATAATTGTTGCATTGTTGGCTGTGGGCCATACTGCTGCGATGAGGTTGCACTCGATTCATCAGCATTATGAAAATATTATAATAATAACAACAATAATTGTCAGAGCATTAAGAAAAGACTTCTCTAAAGTTAGAATGTTATGTTAGTCAATCTAGCAGAATAAATGATGGCTTAGCCTTTTAGTCAATGAGTCTTTATTAACTAACAAACATTGGATCCATCTGTGTATGCCGTTGTGCTCTGGGCTAGGTCCTGTGTCTGTGCATGTTGGAAAGAGACATTACATGCCCAGGTCATTGCCATAATAGAATCCTTTGTCTTTATCTGTTCTTCACATTTTTTCTTAAAAACGTTTTTTAAAAAGCAAAACAGAGCATCTTTGTCAGTCTTTAAAAATTAAGTTGACCACTCCTTTTCCCATGAAACAGTCATAAATAGTCTTATGGGGGAAAAGTCTTCCAAACACAAGTATTTACATAGCAATTGTGAAATATATTTTATATTCTGCTAAACCTAGTGGCTAATACTTGAGGAGTTTTAAAAAATAGTGTCTGTTTTTCCACTTCTGCTGGCAATAATTAGCCATTCAGACAGCACTAACAGCTGCCTGGAGGCTGAAAGTCAGGGCTAAATGTTCTATATGTCAATATTCCTTCCAACATCTTGGGTTATTAATTTTTTTCTTACTTACACTTTGATATGCTTGATATCTCTAAATAATCAGCAAGCTGAAAATGTTGCCCCTATGCTAACATCAAACATTTGCATAGTTAATGCTTTTTGGTCACTAATGAATTTCATAGTGAAGATGATTCTAAATCTATTTCTTTTTATTTAACTTTATTAAAATCTATGCTATAGTCAATCAGACTACTTGCCCAATGATCTCAGTATTTAGTGGTCCAAGAAATTGGAACTACTCCATTTTTGGCTTGGGCTTGTTTTTCACCTTAGTCCACCTGGTGACCTTGGGGCTCAATAAGTTTAGTGATATATAGCATAGGTCACTGAAGCAAAGAATACGCTACCCCCAAAAAATCTGGCATCTTGGGTAACTTGGATTTCAGTGATGTGTCACCAAATCCAACCTTTTCCATTTAAAATTATGGACATCTGTTACACAGGAGATGATTTTGCTGCAAAGTATCAGCAAGTTTGATCATTTCATGTGGTTTCTTTTTCTTCTTTAAATAATTAATCATTTCATTCTTTCTTCTATATTAACTAAATTTAGCCTTGTTTAATACTAATTTGAAACATTTTCTAGAAATGAAAGCATGTTATTTAAAAGAGATTTTCTTCAAAATGATTATCAAAAATAAAAAAATGAATAAGGCAGCACTTATTATTAAATCTCAAATGGAATTTTATGTATCTATGAGGACATATATAGCCAACAGTATAAATCAGTATCTTCTATATATATGTTTATACATAAATTTAACCGCAAATCACATTAATAGGAAAAAAAAGTTACTAAGATCACCCTTTCTCACCCTACCTTTGGGGAGTTGTTACATAGAGCAGTGTCAAATTCAACAAGAGAGGAATTCCTGAAGACTGTTTATTGACTTAGAAAACAACAAATTAACCGTATCTATGTTTTATTGTATTTTTATTTCTTTTGGACATTTCCCAGTTATCCATTTCAGGCCACACTCAGTAGTTTTGTGAGTCACCTTAAAATGATTATTATTTTTATTATTATGTCGTTATTCCCTATTTGGGGTACCCCTCAAAAACTAATTAGATTTTTTAATAGTAAGCACAATATGAAATTGTGAGAGATTTTTCTTTGCTTCACTTGTGATGTAAAATATTATGTGGATAATGGCATTTGTACCTTGATTATAATTTACTATATGCATCATTTTCCTTTTAATATAGATTTGTATTTTTTCAAATACTGAAAGACAAGTTAAAGAAGGAAAAATAAAGCTATATAAGACATTTTTCTAACCACAATTTGTATAATAGTTCCAAATATGTCAGTATGATAATATAATACAAATAAATAAATACTATATATACACATATGCATATGCATATGTATATACATATATATACATATTTATATATATATATATATATAGAGAGAGAGAGAGAGAGAGAGAAAGAGAGAGAGAGACATAATAATGTAACATTTCTGGCAATAGTACAAATATTAATAATGAATTTACCTTCAGTGATAATGCTTTTAGGATGTTCAAAATCCAATATGATCATATTCTCCTAAATTTTCCTAAGGATCCCATAAACTAGGTATTAAATATCTATCACTTTTATAGATGATTTTAACTCAGAATCATATAAAGGTTTTATAATAGGACAGGACTGGAATTCAGATTGCCTAACATTAGTATTCTCCTTGTTAAATCACCAACCCTGTTCAAAAAAAAAATGTCTATAAGAAGGTAACCAAGACATATTTTCCTGTTTGTTCTCATAAACTTCACCTATAAAATCTGCATATCAGTGAAAGCCAATTAAAAATCACTTCACATTCTAAAAGATACGGATGTAAATTTGGATAGACATAAAAGGGGAAAAAAAGACTAGCAAGAGAGGTCAAAACTAGGAAGTATTTAATGCCTAAGGATCTTAGGATCACAGATTTAAAGCTGGAAAAGGTTATATGTGTGATCAAGTCTACATACACACACACACACACACACACACACACACTAACTTTTAAAGATGAAGGAACTGAAATTTAGATAGGTTTAGGACCATACAACTTGTATCCAATGCCCTATTATGCCAATAAAAGAACAAAAGGAACAGTTTTATTTGGACCGCAGCTCCCTGTGCTTTTTTCAATAGAAAGCTTGCTCTAACTTTGATCCCTAATTCTATGATAAACCTACTGTCAGTGTTCCACCTGCTACCTTGATGTTTTTAATCCTAAGGTTCAAAAAATGTTCTTACTTTCCTGCTTCTTACAGTTCTACTTTTTTCTTTTCTTTCTCGTTTTGCTTTCTTTCCCCTTCTTTCCTTCTTCTCTTCTTTCCTTTCTTAATTTTTTTCTGTCTTTCTCTTTTTTTGCCATTGGATCTTTCCAATTCTTCTGGGCTGGAAGTGCAGTAGGCACTCATAAACCAATCCCACTAATAATTAACATGGAAATGTTTTTCTATTTCAAATTTGAGTCTGTTAAATATTCCTTAGGCAATCTGATAGCATCCCCAATGTTTGGAGCTCACCCTATGAATGCTAATGTTGGAACGGGCACCCAAGTCCAACTGCAGCTTAGAATTATGAGGATCACACTATTCACCAGGCTCAGCAGCCCTAGTAGGAGGAATTGTAAGCATATGTCACCATGCCCAGTCAGCCCAACTTCTCTGAAGAAACTCTTACAATAATATTTTATACAACATTAACATAAACATCTGTCTGTGAATATATGTCATGGTTTCCCCCCAATCTTGATAGGCTTTCTATCATGTTTTTGATAAGTTTTTGGCAGAAGATAATAGAGGGGAACTTAGGAGAAAAAATATGGAATAAATTAGCACACTGATGGTCACTTCAATTAAGTCTTCATCCATGCTCTATCACATTCCTAGGTAAAGAGAAAAACAAGGCAAAGTCTGGGTCAAGTTTTTAATGAAGAGTATAGGAATTTTAAGACTTTTCCCCCCTCCTCTTCTAATTGCATGTAACATATAATCACCTTCTGGCAACAAATCTCATTGAATATACTCTACAAGAAGTCACGAAAAAAATCAGGAAAAGGCTAAGACTTCCAACTCACACCCTTACAATCCCAAGGTTAACATATTAATTTTTAATACTTGGCACCAAAAGAGTCATGGAATTCCATGGAATGAAATCCACTCTGCCACACTAACAATGTGTAAACATAAATAAAATTTGAACCATTACGTACAAGTTTGGATATTTCTAGTCTTATCTTAGGGGGTATTTATATGACATAGTAAAGAAAAATCCACCAAAATCACCTTATATAATTTGAGCAGAATAATTTGCTCTTTAGATTTATACTCAATCACTAAAAAGGTGGCTTCAATTCAAGAATGTGAATTTACTGGAAAGCATAATCTAGAAAGATGAAATTTTGAAGTCTAGAGAAACCACAGTTTGAATCTTACTTCATTGTGTTCTAGCCTAGTTAATGGAAGAAAGTCTAATTGAACTTGACCAAACTTACCTCATTGAAAAATAGGTCAATGTTTTGTAAACATTATTAAGATCAATTGAAATGATGGGAACAAATTCTTTGTCAACTTTACAGAGCTATATAATTCTCTCCTCACTTCCTATCCTCTCCTTTTCTCTGGAGGTCCCTACACTTCTCAGGTTTCAGGTTGAATATAGCTTAATGGAATTTTTTTAGCCTTAGAAGATATGTGAGCACACATGTCTCCCATGATCTTTGAACACATACATACAAATATACAAACAGAAGAAAAGGAAGAACAAAGAGCCCAAAGAGAGAAACTATGAAACAGCACTGGCAATTAGAAAAAGGTAGATAGCTGTCTCAAAGAAGAAAGGTAAAGAATAGGGTGACAAGTGGGAAAAGGATATGCAGGGAAACTTAAAATGGCAAATGCAAAATGCAAGAGCTGCTAGTGCTTTGAATTTCCTCAAGTATCAATTATTGTGCTCTATGAAATCATTTGAAATCAGAGCATTAGGGTCATATGGGTCAGTTTCATTGAAAATTAATATAGAGATGTTTTTATATGAAGATAGAAAGAAAAAAGTGGGGAAGGGAGGGATGACAAAATTCACCATACTTTGACATGAAGCTCATTATTTATGGAATATAGTTCAGACTAATCCAAGACCCTCAACAATCTGGCATTCTTTTACCCTCATTTCATAGGATCATAAAAATTTAGAATTGAAGAATTCCATAAACATAGGAATATGTCATATGTTTATAGACTTTCAACACCATTTTACTAAACTGTATTAAGCAAATACCTAACAAATATTTGTGGAATAATAAAAAATACTTTACCAGAATATCTAAAAGAGCTTCTAGGCAATGGCATATTATTAAGAGTTAAAAAAAAATAGGGGTGGCTAGGTGGCGCAGTGGATAGAGCACCGGCTCTGGAGTCAGGAGTACCTGAGTTCAAATCTGGCCTCAGACACTTAATAATTACCTAGCTGTGTGGCCTTGGGCAAGCCACTTAACCCCATTGCCTAGCAAAAACCTAAAAAAAAAAGTTAAAAAAAATAAAACTGTTGAATCTAACTCATTTCAAAGATGAGAACCCTAAAGCAGAGAGAGTTTAAGTGATTTTTTCCTGGGTCATGGTCAAAGACTACCAGAGGCAATATTCAAATTCAAATTCCTTTGATTTCAAATCTTTCCTTCAATATATTGTATCATCCTACTTCCACACTCCAATCAAACTGCACTACTTCTCTACATATCCCAAGTTTCCTTATCTCCTTGACTATATTCATGCATTTTCTTACATGCTAAGAATGTTCTTCTATTAAAGCTCATGTGTCTATTTTAAACCCTAGTTTAAATGCTACCTTCTTTAAGAAGCTTTTCTAATTTCCCTAGTCAAAAATGGCCTTCCCCCCATAGATCTTACCTATCAATTTGTTTGCCTATGTAATCATATTGAATTTTGTATTAGCTACTTATACACATATATAATATCCTACTCACCCTTCCATGTAAAGACATACATACATACCAGAGTGCTTATTCCATGAAAATAGGAATAATCATATAATTGTAGCACTTACAATAATTGTCACTTTACTCTGTGCATAGCAAATTCCTAATGTTTGTTGAATAAATAAAAGTCAAGCCATAAAAGAGTATTTTAATGGCATACTGCTAAATGTGTATGAGACCAGTTTTGAAGGTTTATACCCAAGTATTTTCACCCATTAATATCATCCTGAATGGCCTGAAATCTTCATTTCTTTTTTTAATCAATTTTGAATTCATCCTTGCTTAATATTCAAATGGATAATCAAAAAATAAAGCTTGAGTAAATGGCATAACCCTAACCACTATTGTTACTATTGTTTGGCTACCACAGCTAATGAAAACATACTGGATAACATGTTTCCAAAGGTAAAACAAAGGTACTTATTCCTTCCAGACACTTAGAAAAATAATAATATTATTGAGAGAACTTCAAAATGATGCGTCATTTACCAAGAAGCAGTAACCACAGACCAGCCTCTCTAGTTCTTTCATTGATTCCCAAGGACTCTGTGAGCCAAGTACAAAGGTGGGTGCTGCACCAGATAGCTCTCATGTCTGGTATCAGTTAACAAAAAAGGGATGAATAGACTTTCAACATGTCTTCTTACAGTTGCAAAAGTGCTCTTGGCAAAAGATACAACACGCAACTAAAAGGAAATTAAAGTAACCAACTTCTAAAGTTCACCAACTAACTTCACATCAGAGTTCCACACCAGATTACAAAGCCTTTAGGTAGTTTAATTGTTTCTTTCTAAGAACCTATCTCTGTGTTAAATAAAATGCTATATAAATGCCTAGTGACCCCAATAGCATTGGGACCAACTAAGAAAATGTAACTTAAAAAATCAATACAAATAGTTCTGATACAAATGTTTCTGATACTGTCCTATTTATGTTTTTTTTGCAAGGCAATGTGGTTAAGTGGCTTGCCCAAGGCCACGAAGCTAGGTAATTACTGTCTGAGGCCAGTTTGAACTCAGGTCCTCCTGACTCCAGGGCCGGTACTTTATCCACTGTGCCACCCAGCTGCCCTGATACTATCCTATTTCTAAGTCATTCTAGGAGAAGTTCCTTTACGATAAGCAATGGACCTGGTCCCACCATATTTTAACAAGAACCCTACCTGATATAAGCTTTCTGCAGTAACAGGAACCCAACCACTAAAACTCCATTATTCTTTCTAAAGACTAACCCTTCTGTTAAAGACATGGCAATATTGTAACTTGAAAGGAATCAGAAATTTTTAGTTCATATCCCAGGTCTATCACTAACTAGTAATTATATTGGACACATCAGTTATTCTTTCTGGGCCTTAGTTTTCCCATCCATGAAATGAGGCATAATGATATCTGTCCTATTGATTATCACAGGATTTTGTGATTAAATGGGATTATGATTGCACTGTTTTGTCATATAAATAAAAGGTTTTTTAATAACTTGAACTGAATAAAGGAGATAATTAACAGCTGTTCACATAATATATTCTTGTTCTTTAAAGTCTTCAACTAAATCTTAATGGAGTCAGTTAAGACAAGTATATAGGCAGGATTGATTCTTGATGTGAAATAATGGAACAGAATAGTGAAGAATGTTTAGGAAGCCTCTCTTTCGATCTTCTTTGAGAGAACTATGAATTGTCTTCATTCTTTTAGACTGAACATTGACTGGAATGTAATGAAGTGTGATTATGACAATTTGAATGAAGTGCTTAACCACAAATTCTTTGAATTCAACTGTGGTAATTCCAGCTCCATTGTCTAAAACAATAACATTCAGCAACTTGTGCATTGTTAATAAGCTGCACATAGCTGCGACAATTGCAAAAGAGACATAAATAGTATTTAAAATAATTTTTCATATTAAGGCATCTGCAATGACCAACTTCTCTCTGTGAAAAGATCAATGATTCTGGGCTGAGCCAATTTGGCTACCCCAATGACTTTGATTAGTCTCTTGAATAACATTGTAAGCATTACTTTCCTTTACCATCTTCTCAGTGTCAGGATCAATTGCAGGCCAGCATACTTAGCTTCTAGTCAATGCTTTCATGTGAACTATTCCCAGATGTGCTATATGTGGTGTGGCCAAGATAATATAATGATCCCACTACCGCCATGGAATAACAATATGATTTTCTTTTAAAGACAATCTTTATGGGCAGATAACTCATGTTGATAACTTGTGAACAGCTTGAATTTCTCCAGTTTTTTTTATTGGCTACTCCTCCATATTCAGGCCATAGTACAAGTCAATCTGGAATAATTAATCTTATGATTTAATTAGCCTGAGAGGTTTCTCATGAACCATAGAATATCAAAATTTGTAACAGAAGTTTTATAGTATAACTTGAGATTTGTGTTAAAGAGCTGGTACAGACCTTTGGCACTTGATATGGTTCCAGGTTTCTAGTTGAGTCTATAATCATAAGCATAAAGTAAAAGTATTAGATGGTAAATCATTACTAGTTCTAAGCTATCTGGTTAATCCAAGAGAGAGACATATGGATTCAATCAGCAATAACTTTAATATTTCAAGGATGTGAAATGGTAACCAAGTACCTAATATAATCTGAGGTTCTAAGGTTCATGGGATCAGAGATTTCCCACTAAGGATACTCCCCTCCCCTAACTTCTAGTTTCTCTAGCTTCTTTCAAAATTCAGTTCAAAAAGTAAACTTCAGTTGGGGGACTTCACTAGTCCCCCAAATTTCCCAATGTCTTAACTCTGAAATTATTTTCCAATTATGCTGTGCATATAGCTTGTGTTTGCATATTTAGCTGAATGTTGGCTACTTCATTAGAATAACATTTTCTTTAGGGAAGGAATCTACTTTTGCCTTTCATTACATTACTGGTGTTTAGCATTCTGTTCTGCCCATAGTAATTGCTTAAGAAAAGATTGTTGACTGACATAACCTTGGGTTTGTGACTCTAATTCACTTATTGTGATTATGTTTTTTATTATATTTACCTGTGTATATGTCATAGTGCTCTGTTAAAATAGGGGCACTGAAACCCAGATATTATTTGGCAGATATTAGACAATTAACAAATGCTTATTAAATTGAATGAATTGATCACTGTATGCAACTAGTGCCTCAATGCTATCTGACCATATGTAGCCAAGATTGTCTCCAATATTGCAAAGTGTAGCATCAGTGACAAAATATAGGGATTTTTAAACTCATTTCCAGTTCTATCCCAAAGGGATTAAATTTCTTATACAGGCATTAAACATTCATTTAAACATAGAATAGATTTGAAAAATATGTAAAGTAAGCTTGTTCCCAGAAAAAAAAAATTTGAGAACAAGGACTTTCATCTCTTCTTTGCAGAAATGGGAGATTATGAATATGAAATATTGCAATTTCATTCATTGCAACCACATCAGCCTTGGTTGATGTGTTGGTTGGTCAATTTTGCTAATAAATTTTCTTTATTTTTGTTCTAATTATTATGACTTATTAATGATACCAAGGCATATTGATTATATGAAATAATTTTACCATTAAATATTATCATATTTTATATAATATATTCTACTTAAAATACATATGTTGTATTATATAATTATTATCTGTCATTAATTATATATGATATGAATTTAGTTAAATAGTTAATTATTAATAATAATACTGATTTAATGGATGAGTAGTGGGCTATCTTAAGAAATGAAGATGGTTTAAAAATAAGGGATATCAATAAAATAAATGAAATATATAGGGGAAAAGAAAGCAACTTTCATATTATTTTAGTGAGAAAGAAGATTTCTACTTCTTGGGGGAACCACTTCATTCTTTCTGCTCTGCTGCAAATTCTCAAACCCCAGTTCAGGACCACTCTCCATAAAATGCCCTTGGCTCCTACTATTGACAGCTTCAGAACTAATCCAGTCCCAACTGCCTCCATTCTTCCCTTGAGGTTTCATTCTCATCACTCCAGCATTAGTTTCCACAGTGCTGCTTGTTCCAGAAACTCATTGGTACTTGCCAAGTATCTACTATAAGATCCTATCCTCCTTGGCCAAGCAACCAAAAGTCCATTCTCCTTCTCTTACAAATGTACCAACATTTTCCCAACTCTTCTTCCATGGCGGGAAAATGACCGCTCTACCAAACTGTTGGGGAGTTGTTTGGTTCCTTTCAACTTCAACCTTTATGGAACAAGTTTTCCTGAATCTTTTCATCATTTCAGCATATCTCTCTCTCTCTCTCTCTCTCTCTCTCTCTTTCTCTCTCTCTCAGGATATATATATATATATATAAATATATATATATACATACATTATATATATATAATATGGAGACATATATACACGTATATTAAATATATGTATGTATATATGGTATATATATATACATATGTACATGTATACACATGCATATTTACAAACCCATGGATATGTGTGTATACGTGTATAAATATAAGCATTTATTTAGATGTATATGATATTTCTAAGTAAATAACATCTTGCTGGATTCCATTTTGCTTTGAACTTACATATTCTGAGCCTTATAACTGATCCATCTCTGAATGGATCTGAATAATTATGACTATAAAGGAAAGAAATTTGATGATAAAGCTAAATTGAGTATATTTCTGGTTTTGTGAAATAAAAGCTGACTTAGATTGAATATTTTAAAAAATCACTTAATCATTTATTTTTGGTGATTTTATGCTACTGGTCTCATTTTTAAATTCTCACTCAGAAGTTCAATGAGGTCTGATGAGTCATTTATTTATAAGTGTTTGCTGATTTTTCTTACAAGGGACTTGTTTACAAAATGAAAACTGAAGTAAAGGTTGAAGCAGTTAATTTGCAAGACTTAAAACATCTGTTTTCCAGTTTCCTTCATATGCATTCAGGAGCTTACTTTAGGAATTTCATTCTTTCTTAATATTCTTGGAAGTGGGATAAAAGTTGTAGAATGAAATCCAAATGGCACTTGTGATGATAAGTACCAAAAACAGTCATGGTCATATGAAAAGTCACCATCATTTTAACCTACACATAAGAAAGCTCATTCCATCATGGCTTAAACTATGAACAGAAAATCCCAAGTCATTTTAATCAATCCTTCAATCCATGACTGAAATGTGTTAATAGGATAAAGATACTTAAGTATAATACTAGTACACTATGGATTCCCACAACATCTAAGTACTTATTAATACATAAAAGGGCTAATATCAAAAATACAAAAAAATTATTACAAAGGAGATAGGGTATTCTAAAAATCTTAGTGGTTTTGAGTTACCTAAACAAAAAATCAATCTCACTAAGACTTTTGGAAAAGTCCTAACAATTTTAAATATTGTTCATTAAAGATAATGTTTGACTCCCCCAGAGAAGCAACTTATTTTTTCTCTTAAATAGACCTTAACATGATCAGATCACAGTGTCAGATATAAATTTTAGTTATAAAGAGCTTTTGATATTTGTAATAGGGACAATATGAGATGAGAAGAGATGAAAAGAGTCTGTCCTATCACCAGAAATGCAAAGTAGAGACAAGAAAGTTATACAACCTCAGGAGAATAGTTTAAGGTAGTAAATGGACTGCATACATTTCTTTACAAATTTCAGAGCTGGAAATTTTATAGATAAAAAGACCGGAACAGCTGAAGTGACTTGGGAAACTTCATCTGGGTATTATATAAAAGATCCAGCCAGTATTTTAACTCATCCTTTGAATATAGATCCAATACTTCATTCCCAACTTACCCATCTCCACAACTATACACTCCCCCCACCCTATTCCCCACCCCCACAGAGATTTAGAAAGAAGGAAAAAGTATAACCCTAGAAGAATTTCTGCATGCTGTCCCCTGACCCACTGAGATAACAATACACCTGCAGAAGAGATTACATCTTACTTGAGTCTCTAAATATGAATAAAAAATTAGGTTAGACTATATTACTATGTCAAGAAAAATTGAATTAATATTGAGTAACTTAACATGGTCAATATATGGAGCAAATGAGAGCAAATTTTGTATCTAAATATACTTCTTTAATAATTTCTCCCAAGATTCCAATTTTTCCCCACTTTTTCTTCTCTTTATTGTCATAATTAGATTGATGTGCTGGTGAAATTTTTCCCTCCTTGCAAAATCAGAAGTTATTGAATTGTTTGAATTCATACTTTTTTTCACTTATGCTTGAATAATTTTGTGTAGAGAAAAAGTTCTCCGGCTTCCAATGTCTAGCTTAGGCTACTGATCCTTCCGCAGCACCAAAGCTTGAATTGAAAGGTTCAAGAACCTGCAAAACTAGGTCTACTGAACTTCCATGTGTAGGCATTTTTTGAACATTTCTTTCTCATTGTTTCTGATGATTCCTTTGATTGTACTTCCAAGGGCACATTATTGTATGAGCTATCTACCCTCTCTTTCTGACCTGGGTCATCTTGCATGTGACAGAGGTCTCTGAAAAATAATCTATAAATCTATAAACAAATATTTATAACACATACTTTGTGTTTCATGCATTGTGCTAGCCACTAGGAATGCAAGGAGAAAAAATAAATACTCTATGCCCTCAAGGAGTTTTCATTCTCTCAGAGAAAACAATATGCACATATAAAGATCTAGAAAGGTGGGAATTAACCTTCCATCCTAAGAGTCAGGTTCATGTCCTGGGGAAATTTATCCCCAGCTATGGCATCTCATAGTCTCTGGTTCATTCTGCTCCACTTAACTCTGGAGTACAAGTGTTGGGAAAAATGTCTGAAACAAATCTTAGGAATAGCTCACATCTGTTCTGCTCAAAAGGCTTTAGTGAACAGGTTCCCTTCTAGGAAATATTCCAGTGCTGAAAACATAAAAAACTTCACAAAGGTCACACAGGACACCCAGAAATGGAAATCCATGAGACCCTCAGAAGACTCATAAAAGACTAGCATCCCTATTATATAATTCCCAAAGAAATAGAGTCATGGGTGTATTCAACCCCCCAAACTGGAGGTCTGGTGTCTAGAGAAGAAAGAGAAAGAAGAGGAGGAGGAAGAGGAAGAGGAGGAAGAGGAAGAGATACCATTGCTGTCTTTTTCATAGCACTTTAAGACTTGCAAAGTGCTATATAGCCATTACTCTCAGACTTGCACTTTCTGACAACTTAACTGAAGGCTCAGTTCAGGATGAATGGTTCTTACTCTTCTCAGTGATCATCTCCAGTGAGAAGATGATGAGATTGCCTTCTGCTGGCTTTGCTACAGCACCCAGACCCAGGTACTCCTGATCTCTCTAATTCATGAAGTTAGGATCTTCTTACTTATCAATGACAAGGGAAGAAAACAAAACAGAGCAAGAAACTGAGAACTTGAAATCTGTCCTTAAGTTCTCATATACAAACTATTGTTGTCATGTGATGGGGGGAGAAGTGGGGAGGTTGAGAAAAAAAGAGAGATTCTTCTTGAAATTCTTAGAAAAAAGACTCAAACCTCCCAATATGCTCTAAAAGTAAGAAGAGAAAAGGCAAAAATATTCTTATTAAAGTCTACTAATAAGGAGGCTTTTCTTGGTTCAGGGGTCTATTCTCTTTAGCTTTAACCTGGGGACCAAGAGACTAGTCAGGAGCCTCTGGGCTTGAATGCCCTTCAGTGTGAAGCCAAAGCACAGACTTGGCTCTATACATTCTCTATCAGGGTGTGTCCTGATTTGACTCTTGACCAGGAATCTATATAAGTGCAAATAAAATAACTGCAAAATTGTTTGGGAGTCACTAGTACCTGGATAATCAGAAAAGGCCTCATCTAGTAAGAAACACTTGAACTGAGATGTAAAAGAAATAAAGACTTCTTTTCTTAATTTGTTTAGAGACAATTGGGATTAAGTGACTTGCCTTGAGTGACATAGCTAGTAAGTATCTGAGGTCACATTTGAACACAGATCCTCCTGCCTCCAGGGTCAGTGTTCTATCCACTGTACTACCTAACTTCCCCAAAATAAGAAATTCTTACAGGCAGTTCATATCTGGTCTAGAAGACAGTCTATGCCAAAGCAAGACCAGTTTGGCTAAACTATAGAGCACATGAATCTTCAATAAACCTGGCAAATTGGAGTTAGGTTATTCAAGACTTGAAATGCCATGCAGAAGACTTTGATCCAAAAAGATAACAGAAAATCTCTAGAATTTACTGAATAGGGTAGTAAAATAGAAGCAGCCTAGGTTGTTTAGCCTAGAGAAGAGACGACTCAGTGGGGAACATTAGAGTTGTCATGTATCAGACTTGTTTTTCTTTGACCATAGAGAACAGATCCAAAAACAATGGGACAACATTTGCAGAGTTTTATTAGGCTTGATGTCAGAGAAAACTTTCTATTAATTTGATCTATCTAAAATTAGAATGGGCTCCATTTGTTGTAAGCTCCCCAAATTGTATGTTTTCAGGCATGAACTAGGTAAGTACTTGTCAAGTGTCTTATGGTAAGGATTTCTTTCATATATAAGTTGGAACAGATGCTTGCTGAGGTCCCTTACCACTCAAATTCTTTGACTCTGGTCAAAATAGTATCCTTTGCTTTACATTATCATTTTGACAGCTCTGTGGACAATGAATTAAAAGGAGAGACTTGGAGCTGGCAGACAAATTTAAAGGTTTTATTCAGTTCTCCACTGGCATCTGTGAGATTGGAGAGAAAAGTACAGACATCCTTTGTAGAAATAAGTAGAAAGAGCTAACTAGACTTGAAAACCATTGTTCATTCATGGTGAAAGTGAGTGAAGAATAGGAACTCCAAGGGAATTCTCAAATTCTGAATTCATGTTACATTATATTAAATCCTACTTATATGGATTATTTAAAATAAAAATACCATAGCAAACTTATTTTATAAAAAGTACAGCATGATTGTATAAATACATATCTAAATGCATATATATGTACATACACATATATGTGCATTATAAAAGATGAGAGATCAATGAGATCTTATGAGACAATATAGATTTAAAACTATAAAGGTGACTTAGAGGTCACCTGGTTCAACTCATCAGTTTTCAAATGCAGAAACTGAATCCCAGAGAGGTTTAGTATCTTAATGATCACAAAAAATGGCATAAATTAGATTTAAACCCTGGTCTTCTGTCTCCAAAATGACTCTTTCTATTGTACCATACTGAGTAGTTTGGGAAGAATTGGTAGAGCAATTAGGGAACCTGAAACTTAAAAAATAATAGAATTTTAATAAGCATAGAGGGAAGGGTAATAATTATAGACTGGTGAAAAACTATAAGCCAATATGAAAACCAGCCTATAGGGCAATAAACGTCATTAGTGCATAGACATGACTCAAGGATCCATACATTAGTAAGTTTTGAAAGAATTCTGCCATAGCACTGATATAATCTAATAACATTTTTCTTCAGTATTTTTCTAGAATACCCACAAAACTTCATGTTTTTGAAAAGTTCCAAATTGGAACCACAGGTAACAAAAATGTAGCAAGATAAGGTTATGTGGCATCTGGAGTATTGGAGTTCATTTAAAATCTCTTCCAGATGATTGCAACATCATTTCAAGGTTTTTCTCTATATGCATAGAGTCTAAAGGTACTCTTTTTTTGTTTTGTTTTGTTTTGTTTTTGCAAAGCAGTGGGATTAAGTGACTTGCCCAAGGTCACACAGTTGGGCAATTATTAAGTATCTGAGGCTGCATTTGAACTCAGATCCTCCTGATTCCAGGGTCAGTGCTCTATCCAGTGCGCCACCTAGCTGCCCCTAAAGATACTCTTTGAGTCATTTTTTTTCCAGGAGAGGCAGAAGGAATTTAAGAGAAAGTATGGTTTGACCCAAAGTATGTATGTATATGTGTGTGTGTGTGTATGTATATATATATATATGTATATGTATATAGTTATACATATTATATATAATTTCATAATCACTTATGCAATGCACAGTGTCCATTACTCAACAGTTGTGTACATTTGGCATCAAATTCCAGTTTATCTCCTTCTCTTGTACAATACAACCAATTTTCATTGAATAGTGAAAAGACTACTTATGTAGTCAAAGGACTTGACTTCACATTCTGGCTGTCTTACTAAATATCTGATCTAGGACAAGGCACTTCACCTTACTTTCCTCATCTATGTCAGGAGAGTGCTGAAAGTTCACCAAATGACCTTCAAAGTTTCTTCTAACTCTATAATCCTAAAACCAATAGAATATTATGGACTAATCATTACTGGAAGGCAGAACAGCTCCATGGCAGAAAGTCAGGCTCTTCATGAATAATACACACTACAATTTTCGACTGGAAAATAATGGTAACCACAAAGCTAACGGACAGTAACAGCCCACCTCACAAAGTGCACAATTTAAATATAGACATTTTATTTTAACTGTTGCATAAGATAAAAGAGAATCAATAGTCTTTGGATGTCTGATAAGGTTATTATTTTCTAGGCAGGATAACTTATGTAGCCACCTGTCACAACGGTCAACAGTAACTATTAGACAGTAATCATAAGTTTCCCAAAAGTTATTTCCTAAAGATAGGAAGTTCACCTTAGTTGTCTGTGACTGCCTTTCACAATTACCCTAAATGTATCCTAAATGTATAAAGAATATCACAACCTTTGCAGTTTTCTGTACCCATACAAATTTAGTTAAAATGATACATTCAGGTATTTTCTAACTAATTATTCATTAAAGTAATCTAGGTACCTTATCCACAACAGCTGGAACTTTGAATTCTGGAAAAATAAAAAAAAATATTTCTGTGCCAGTTTCACTACCTCTCAAATGTGCTCTTTCTTTCAAAAAGACTATAATGGAAAGAAAATGGGATTACTCTCCTATCATGGGTATATTAATTAGCTGTAAGGTGACCAAGTCTTTAAGTAATTTGAGAACAACTTCTCCAAAAGTATTGGAATATAAGAGAAAAATGAACCAAGTTATTCTAAAACAGCCTTATAACCCTACAATCAATTTCTTTATATGAAAAATAAATGGTCTATTTAATTCGTACATTATGAACAGTTCTAGAAATCTCCATACCTACAAATTGCATCCTCCCTTAGCAAAGAAAAACAATTGAGCCAAAATATTAAATAATAGTGACTGAGCCTAAAAATGAATACAAAATTATGTCTTAGTCATCCTATCTCACTCTGCTAAAAGTAGTGTCATAAATTTCTTAGTTTCACAGCACCAACTCCATTTAACAAATACATACATAATCTAGGTAGACTAGGAGAAGATAGGGGAAAAGGGATAAATGAGTCATAGGGAGAGACTAAGAAAAAGATAGGTTTAGAGGAGCTGGAGAAAGGGGAATACCAGTGAACATCATATTATACAAGAGATGTACCTTTTAGAATTGAGAATAGGCATAAAAAAATAAGATTTACTTAGAAGTAGATTCTATTTCCTTGCAATCTCCTGTAAGAATTTAGTTTCTCGTGGGGCAGCTAGGTGGTGCAGTGGATAGAGCACTGGCCTTGGAGTCAGGAGTACCTGAGTTCAAATTTGACCTCAGACACTTAATAATTACCTAGCTGTGTGGCCTTGGGCAAGCCACTTAACCCCATTGCCTTGAAAAAAAAAACCTAAAAAAAAATTTAGTGTCTCTATTCCCAGAGATAAAATCCTAAGGACAAAGAATTGAGTCCTTTGCTAAACAGGCAAGATGTTGGAACTGTTCAAGTTTGTATCAATGGAGTTTGGAAAATACTGAACTTGAATGGGGAGGAGACACCATTTGTCTGAATGGGGAAAAAAGCTCATACCAATAGTCCCTCAAATTCCATTTGTTAATCAACCAAAAAAATCAACAAATATTTACTATCTAATCTTCTGACATTTGTTCCCCTTCTTTAATAAGCACACACATGTGAATGTACACATATCTTTCACAATAGTAATTATCATAGGTTAAATGTCTCTTGCCTTAAAGAGAGCATCTGGGTTGGGCAATGGCATCCCCATGTACCATGGCTTTTAGGCAAGGAAGGGATAAGAGTAGTGATAATAATAGTATTTAAGTCTGGGTAATTATTCAGGTCAAATCATTTATTTCCTTACTAATCTTTTTAACTTACTCTCTTTATTTCCCCTAAAAATGTTATGGTATACATATATTATTTTAAAAATCATAAATAAATTTCTAAATGATAAAATTAAGCCTATTCATTTAAAAACTTATAAAAATGTTTTAGTGGTTAATTTAGAATTTAGTGAATTTAGTTAATTTAGTGGTTAATTTAGAATTCCAAAATATACTGATGATATCATTGAGCATATAAACCAAAGGTTCAATTCTAAGAGATGGCTTTTGTTTAGGCACAGATGAATAAAGCAAAGAGAACATTTGAACTTGGAACAACTCCTGCTTCAGGTATCACCCACTGAGAGAATAAAAATGTATATTTTAAAAAAGAGAGAGAGACAGCATGGTAGAGTGGAAAGGATACCAGTGGCTTTTAGGTCACAGGATCTGGGTATGAAAACTGCCTGTCATTTATAGCCTTTGCAGTCAAGTCTCAATCTCTTTGAGCTTTATTTTCTTCATCTGTACCATGAGTAGGGATTAATCAGATGACCTACAAGTTCCTTTTCAACTCTAAATCTATGATTTTAATTTTCTAATGGGTTGTATACAAAATTCGTTATTGAGATAGAATCTCACCTTACCCAAACTTTTTGAGAGGAACACTATAAAGTGAGGCAGCATGGTATAATAGAAAAAGGACCAGGATGAACCAGCTCACCCACTATCATTTTTCTGTGGTTTCAATGAGGAACCTCTCCATGCAACTATGGAGGAGAGTGGATAGAGTACTATATGTGCAATCAGGAAGATAAGCTGTGTGACCCAGTCTAGTCA
Organism: Macrotis lagotis; assembly: GCF_037893015.1. Taxonomy (NCBI): domain Eukaryota; kingdom Metazoa; phylum Chordata; class Mammalia; order Peramelemorphia; family Peramelidae; genus Macrotis; species Macrotis lagotis. The sequence continues at coordinate 505,127,610 of NC_133658.1, forward strand.
CAGTCTATATCCACTTCTGTAATTCATCTGTTAAATGGAAATAACAGCACCCACCTCCAGGTTGGTTTTCAAGATCAAATTAGCTAATATTTGTAAAGTACTTTGGGCTCACAAATGCTCATTTGAAGTTTAAGTATTCAAAATGGAAGAAAAAGGAGTATAGAGATTGTAAATCTCTAAAGGTGAGATTCTAAGAAAAGAGTAAATGTGTGGAAAAGATAAGGATTTTGCTTTGGCAGGGAACTGAACCACCTCTTCTAAATTTCAAGTGGCTGCCAATAGAGAGAATATCCCTCAAATTCTTTCCAATTGTGATAGTTCTCTAGCTGAAGGCTTAATTCTCTACTCCCAAAAGCTCTCAAGTGACCACAGATTTTAAGGGCAAAATATTCTCTATCAAAAATCCTCTTCTTAGCCTTGGAAATATTAAACTTTAGGTAATGGATACCTAGTAGCAGAGGAAATCTGTGCATCAGGATCATCTTGCAGAAAATGTTCTTCCTCTATTCCTCTATTGGATATTCTTCCAATATCCTCCCAGTCAGACTTGCACATTCAGTTTAGAACATCAAAGGCAAAGGAGCTGACCACTGGAATCTTCTAGTGTGATGATAGTGAAGACACAAGTTCAAGCCCCCTCTTGCAAGAATTGTTACACTTATAATTTTAATGAACAGTAGTAGGATTACAGCCAACTTTAGGAGATTCATACTGCACAGACAAATGGTGGTGACATTATCTAAATATTTAGCCAGTAAGTTTCCTGTGACCAAGTCCAGATGCTTCTGAGGTTGCCAGGGAATCACAGTGAGAGAAGGGGAGAGCTTCATCATGTCCTTCTTATATTCTTTTTTTTTTTTAATAAATAGCCATAGCACAGCTTTAGGCACAGAAGATGGCAGGAAATTACCAAGTGCTAAACTAAACATGACAAGTCTTGGATAACTGGAAGAATAGATTGTTCAGAATAGAGAAATGCATGTAAGTGACAGATGTGGCTGCACTGGATTGTAAGAACTAAAATGTGAAGCTCTATTCTCTGGAATGGTAGATGGTGTGAGACAGTTAATTGGAAATACAGACACCTGGAATGCAAGGTTTTCTTCCTAATTTCCCATATAGTTCATTTTGTCTGATGAGGGAAAGTGAATATCTGCTACCTGCCACAAATCATCTAACAAATCAATTATGGGGATTAAGTTCTGAGAGGGCCACCAGGCTTAGTGGGGACTCTAGTTATGATAATAGTAAATCTCAAGAAGGAAGTGGCGTGGTTGGGACTTAATTGCTGCTTGGGCTGATGTCACAAGAAGGAAATCAGGGATACCAGTTAAACTAATGGCATATGTGTGAACTGATCCTACCAACGTGCTTTTTAACCTGAGGTTCTAAATTTTGAGAAGGCAAAATTCTTACTGTACACACAAAAATACCCACCCATTCCCCCAAAAGCCACACATATACACATACATACACAGAGCTTACCACTATCAGTTTCAGGGCAACAAGGTGGTTCAGGGTAACAGCCCTGGAGGACTTGAATTCAAATTGGCTTCAGATACTTGACACTTACTGTGTCACCTTGAGCAAGTCACTTAACCCTGATAACCTCATATTTGTCCTGATACCTGTCTGGCCACTGGACCCAGATGGCTTTGGAGGAGACAGTGAGACCAATGATTTAGCACAGCAACCTCTCATTCAAATCCAATTTACATGCATGCAATGGCATCACCTCCCTGATGTCATTGTCTTCTTCAATAACAAAAATCAAACATCCTCATCATCATCATCATCATCATCAATTTCTAAAAGTATCATAATTCATCCTCCTATTTTAAACTATACAAATAATAATAAAGAAAATTTAACCTATACAAATCTGAAACTCTCTTGGAGCAGAGAGTCTCTGGATTAGGATATATATCAAGATGGAAAGGAGTCCTCCAAAAATGTCACATATTTTCTGGAATACTAGATAGAACATTAAAGTACTAGAGCATCAGCTATAGATACCAAACTAAATGATAGACTTTGCTTTAATCATATATCGAACCTTATGAGCTAATGTCTTTTCCCAGTTACGCTTCCTTTTTTTACATACACCTAGATATTGCTAGTATGATGTACCACATCATAAAGGTGGCAACTGGATCATTAGAGATTTTCTAAGAATCTAGATTTTAAAATTATATTGCCCATATAGTTTTAATCCTATGTTTTAACAATGCAAGTATCTTGACTATCTCAAAAAAGATATTATAATCACCACAAATAAGACTTCAAAGGAATGTCCTGGTGCTAATTGTGAGCCTAAGATAAAGATAACAAAAAAGTAAAAAATTGTATATGTAGATGACAATTTACTTTATTTATTTCCATCTCCATTGTTTCATTGATGTGGAGGTATATGAAGCCCAAGACCAACTCTCTTGCCTGTTTCATCTGTTGGGTCTTATACTGGAAAAAAAATGTTATTAAGGCATGATTCAGGGGTGAGTCATTGTTTGTGATGGAGAATAGAAAGCATATGGAAAAAAGAGGAAGTAGGTAGAAAAATATAAAAGGTATCTGTGAAATTCAATATATACAAATCCAAATCTAATTTGAAATCTGAGGATATTCAAATCTACCCAGTTAAATCTGGACAGAAATTAAAAAGTCAAGCTTGGCAGAGAAAATTTGGGCACATCTGAAATGTAATAAGTGTTAATAAAAAAGAGACATGTTAGAAAAGAAAATAATGTTTCTTTTTCCACAAGAAGTACTTGGGTTTATGTATTTCTCATGTATAAGAATTTGAAATAATAGACTTATTTTGGTCTAACTCTACAGTTACCTCAGAGACATAATTCATATTTTATTTCTGGAAAGCAGTGACATAAAATATTCCTTTCTTTCACAACTGGAGACTGATCTAAACAAACAAATCTAAATAATTTTCTTTATAGAGTTCTATAAAGTTTGGTCCAGTCATCTGTGTCAAATCAGTTAACAAGCACAGGTCCTTCAAAGACCTGACACTTCCTATATCTGTTCGTTTCATATATCTAAAAGGCCATACAATTGAACAAAGAAATATTTCTCTTTATGCTAATTAATAAGTCCATTTCTACCAAAAGAAGGTTCTATTGGAGATATGCCAGCTATGTGATAGAGAAGGGAAAAAATCCTCCCAAAGTGATCAGATTGACTGCATTTAAAAGATATGATAAAACCATGTATCATATTTTGTTGTGTTAACAAAAGTAGCAGTAGACCAATAAGTCAGAAAACTTACTGGAGCACTTGCCTTCTCCTTTCTCAGAAAATTCACAGTCAAAAAGTTGCTGATTTATGCCTTAGCTTCCACTAATCATTTATTTACAGCCAAGTATCATTTACATCAGAGCACTATTTTCTCTGTGTTCATTAGTTTTCAGAACTTTATTTATCAATCTTCATTGAAGAGAACATTTTAATATCTTATAATATGTTGTATTGTAAAGAAATATTCCAGATACCTTGCAAAAATTAGGAAAAATTCTAAGGACTCTCTCAAAATCATAAAATCATAATTATCCCTTCCCCACAAAGAAGAAAATAAAATCCATAAATAAAATATAGAAATACATTAGTTAAGTTATTACTTAATATTATTCATGAGGTTTTCTTTTTCTTTACTCCCTTGTGACTAGAGAAATGCTTCCTATTTGAAGGAAATTATCAATGTGGATTTATTATTGTTAATAAATAAGCAACTTTACAACTGTCAGAAATCAACTATCTTAAACTTTTGACAAGAAATCATTCCCAAGTCTTTTTTTAGAATCAGAAATTTAATTATCCTATTCCCTCCCTTATAGGATCATGCAGAGGCTAGAGCTGCCCTATTGTGTTCTGTGAATCTAGAACCAAAGAAAAGGTATCATTGTCATATGTGCTTGTCAACTGGATTAAAGTCATTTAAGCTCTCTGGGTCTCAGTTTTGCCATCTGTAAAAGGACACTGTACTAGGCAATCTCTAAGATTCCTTCAAGCAAAAGAATATACTACGATTAAATATTTATTTGACAAATAATATGTTTAACCCTTTACTCTGGGTATTACAAACATTATATATTCAGAATAAAATATCTGGTTAACATAATTGGCATCCATTTGTACCATATGCTGAATTAATTTTCAATTGCTTGAATAAAAGCTGACTTTACTTTGATGTGCTTCAAACCTCCCTGCCCTCCCCTTTTTAATTTCTATATCAGGCAAAGCAGCTAGGTGGTGTAGTGGAAAGACAACCAACTTTGGAGTTAGGAGGATCTGAGTTCAAATAAAAAAAAATTACCTAGTTGTGTGACCTTGGGCAAGTCACTTAACCCCATTGCCTTGCAAAAACAACATATATGTGTGTGTATATGTATATACGTGTATATATGTATATATATATATATATATATATCATTAGTCTTCATGAACCATTTTTTTAGTTATTTCTGATTGTTGAACAAATATATATTAGGTTCCTTCATTTTATTTGTTGCTTTTATAATAGTATTTTGTTAATGTATTATTATTTCAGTTCTATCTCTGTAAATTCTGAGGTTATATTCAAATACGTTCTTGGGTTCAAACTTTCAACATGGTATCATTCTATGTATTAGTTCATGGTTCAAGGCTAACTAGTTTACAATAATAGTCGAGAATAATCATAATAGGGGCAGCTAGGTGGCACAATGGATAGAGTAGTGGCCCAGGAGTCAGGAGTACCTGAGTTCAAATCCGGCCTTAGACACTTAATAATTACCTAGCTGTGTGGTCTTGGGAAAGCCACTTAACCCCATTGCCTTGTAAAAACCTAAAAAAAAAGGAAAAAAAGGAAAGAAAAGAGAATAATCATAATAATTATACTATACCTACCATAATTCTTTTTTTAAGGTTTTTGCAAGGCAAATGGGGTTAAGTGGCTTGCCCAAGGCCACACAGCTAGGTAATTATTAAGTGGCTGAGACCGGATTTGAACCTAGGTACTCCTGACTCCAGGGACAGTGCTTTATCCACTGTGCCACCTAGCTGCCCCCATTGTAATTCTTTAATTACATGCTCTGTTGCCATATTAGCCCTTACTTCTTATTAGATGTCATTTAGATGTCTAGAGGCAGTATTGGTGGTATAGTGGGGAGAGAACTGGGTCTGGAGTCAGAAAGACCTGAGTTCAAATTCAGCCTCATACATTTAATTGTATGACCCTAGGCAAGTCATTTAACTGCTGTCTGACTCAGTTACATAAAGTGTAAAATGAGGATAATGATAGCAACTACTTTGCAGGGTTGTTGTGAGAGTCAAATAAGATAGTATTTGTAAAGTGCTTAACACATAAAAGGTACTATATAAATGCTTATTCTTCTGCCCTTTATTTCTCCTACTTCCTTTTTCCTCTTACTATTGCAGATATTGTGTGGGCTAAAAGTGTTACTTAAGAATCCATCTTGTAGCTCATGTTTCAATAGCTTATGAAATAGTCAACATAGATATTGCGGCTGCATTTTTACAGAGTTTTGGATTCTTGAATAATTATAGATCATTTTTCATATCTTTAGAAATCAGTGGAAAATGGATACAGAGTTACCATTGACCTAGGATGGATTAGTGACTGATATTGTTAATCCATGATAAAGAATTTAATTAACTGAATTGGTTATCTGAGAAAAAAATATGTCTGACAAACATTGTCCTAGCAAAGTATGTTTTGCTATATATATACTATATATGAGTTAAATCTAAAAGAGGTGAAACTAAATAGAGAGTTTTTAAAAAGTCAGCCTTTTGCCCCAGCTTTCCATTCACACATATTAAAAGGACAAGCAAAATGTAAGCACATGAGTTATGTCTTCTAACCATAATAAGCTATCAAAGAAACTTTAAATCCAATGAGGCATTCTTTCCCCTAATTTTGATTTGAATCTACTAATTGATTTATATGAAGTTCATAAAATTTTGTAAAAATTAAACTGTTATCTTCTTTATCCTTTAGAAAAGTAAGACCTATTGTTATGTTGTTGGAAATCAACCACCATTCCCCACTCCTTCAAATGCACACACACACACACACACACACACACACACACACACACACACACAGTCAATAGTAGAGTGGTAGAAATAGAAAAGAAAGCTCAAACAAGGAAAAAAATTCAAGGAAATCAATTCTCTTAGACTCCAATGCTTATGAGGCTTTATGCAAAAAAAAAAAATAGGTAACTGTAAATTGAGTAAATAATGATTTAAAAAACTAGAAAAAGTACCAGGCTTGGAGCTAGACTTGTTAACATCTTTACTCAAATCTTTATCAGTATGATCTTTAGTTTCTCACTCACACACTCTAAGCTTAATTTTCCTAATCAGTAAAATAGGTCTAATAATCATCGCTTATATTTATATAGATAAAATACAAAAATACATGTTAACATTTAATAATAAATTTACTCAGAGCTAATTCTTAAATATATAGCTGGAAATGTAGTATAATAAAAAAAAATCTCTAAGCCAAGTGTTGAGAAACTTAGTTCCAGTGTAGGATTTTATTAACTCTCTGGCTTTGGGGAAGTACTTTCACCTCTTTGAGATAAAAATAAGCATTAAACTGAACTACTAGTATCCAAATATCCACCCATTAAAAAAATTCCGATCTTTAAGTTTTTTACTTACAAGTGCTTTTACTTACAAGACTTATAGGTCTTCTAAAGGCCTTTAAATTAAAAAAAATGAAAAATGAACTTTTATGTCTCCTCCTCTTTGTATTGTGATTTGCACTTACTTCCCTTCTTGACTATTTCCTCCTCTTTTTCTCCCCACCAGGTCAGTTTTTGATCTCAAAATCTGAGATTCCAAGAGTCACATGGTGAGGCTGTATGTAGTAAACTGTGATTTGTGATAGTGAGAACATTAGGCTCTATGATCTCTGAGGTCTCCTTTTGTCTGGAAATTCTATGTTTATCAGTAGCCTACCTAGTACACTGAGTGCTAAATTCATAATTCATGCCAGATGGAGTTCAGATTTTCACATTTTTACTTTGGTAACTTTATATAATTTAATCCAACAAATATAATTTAAGAGCCTATTCTGGGTGAGGTACAATGTTGAACTTTTTTCATACAATAAGTAATATAGAAATCATAGGAGAACAGAGACTCTCCAGAATACAAACAGCTCCCACAATTGAAATTCAGATGTGCATTTGACAGTAGGTCATACATCTAACAAGCACAAAGTGGCTGCTTCAGTATCATTTCACTTGTGTCAGAAAATCAATCAGGAACTTCAGCGAAATCTTGAGATTTTCTTCCCTCTATAGATGAATGGTAAATAATTCATCAAGTCTTCTCCTCCCCCAAACTCTTCTATTCTTAACCAAAATACCTCACAGAATATGCATTATTGAATCTGCCTGGAATCTCTTATTACCATCTTTTTTTCTAAAGTATATAATAGGTAAAACATAATGTCTAGAAATAAAGTTTTTCATTCCCCAAAGATAAAAAATTGACAAATGTTTTAAAAAAATTAAATCTGTCTAATTGATGATTTTCTGCCATTCTTTTACCATATTATAATACATGGGCAAAATAATTTCCTCATAAAACTAAGTACATTCAAAGTGTGGATGTCCCTAAGATCCAGTATCCTATAACTTTTTTATTCTACTACTGATTCTATAGTATGCATATATATATATATATATATATATGTATATATATATATATAATGTATATGTATGTTTGTATGTGTATAAATACATCTTATATACACATACACATATACATATATGTATATAAATATGTCTGTATGTATCTCCTTTGGTAGTCTGATAAAAAACTCTAGAACCCTTAATAGAATAATGTTTTGCTGTTTTTGTTTTTATTCAGTATTAAAGGAAATTATGATTTCAGTTAGAGGTTAGTGAAAATAAAATGAAAAAAAGTTTTCATCCAACTCCATGGACCTTCAGAAATTCACCTACAGATCTATTGGTGGAGGGGGGGGGGTAGGTGGGAAGGGTGTCTATGGACTCCTTCTTATAGACTTCAATCATGGGTGTGCAGGTGACTTCTTAATCTACATAGTTAGCATTAATCTCTCTTGAATTCCAGTACAGTATTCATATGTGTCTGGTAGGCATCAAGTCAATGTTCCATAGGTATCTCAAAATGAACATGTAAGCCAAAATTCACTATATATTTCCCAAAAAATTCATTTATGCAGGTTTTCAGTTCTTGGAGTTGTCCTTGACTCTTCTACCTTAATCCCTTTATTCAATTAGTTACCAATTTCTGTTAATCCCATTTTCACAGTATCTGAGTTTATCCCTTTTTCTATACTCAAAGAAACATCCCTCTTCTCTATTACAATGACCTCTTAATGCATCATCTCCCAATCTCTAGTCTTTATCTATCTTTAAACTATCTTCTGCAAGATACTAAATTGATATTGCTAGGAATAAATCTGTCACACATACACAAATACATACAAACACATACACAAACCCTCTCAATGATCTTCAATGGCTCTTTATTACTTCATTTATAAAATACAATACTTTAGGCTTGTATTTAAAATTCCCTACAACCTATATTACTCCTACCCTTACGGTCACATAGTACTTTTGTATATTCATTCTTTTTTTCTAGTCAAACTGGTCTGCTTGTTATTCCCTAAATATAACATTCAATGTCCCATTTCCACAGCTTTGCATTCATGAATCCTCTTCCCCCAACTCCCTTATTATACTTGTCACCTCTATCTTGTAGAATTTATAGCTTCCTTCAAAACATGACCATCTCTTATTTGACTTTTCTCTTGCCCCAGTAATTAGCACTCTCTTGCTCTGAAATTACTTTTCATTCATTGTATGTGAATGTGTGAATGTGTGAGTTGTGTGAGTGTGTGTGTGTGAGATAGAGTTTGTGTAATTTACTTCTTTGTGTTGCATTTTCCCAGTTTACAGTAAGTTCACTGAGGGAAGAGACAATTTCATTTTTATTTTTATGCAGCCAATACCTGGCATAACTCTAGTAACCATTTAATAAATGTTTATTTGATTGAATTGAATTACAAAATGTTTTCCGCACAAGTAAGGTGGGTTATATGAATATTAATTACACACATTTTTATACAGGTGAAAATTCTAAGTTTGAGAGAGTCATAATTGTGGCAAGACTCTCTAGATTCATTCATATTCTGATGTGTTAAGTAATGTTCTGAACATTATTATTAGTACAGAAATTCTAGGCAAAAAAAAAGATCAATACCATCAGAAACCCCAAAATATAACACATATTTCAATTGTCCCTCTACTCCATGACACAGACTCAGTTCACCTTGAGGACCTCTGAAATATCTCTGGGGTTTCATACCCTACCAAAATTCCAAATCTGGGAACATCAGAATTTGGCTCAGGTCTTTAGGATTCCTTAATCTAGAGTCTATGAATTTTTTAAAAAAATATTTTGATGATTGTATTTCAGTATCACTGGTTTCCTTTGTAATCCTGGATATCTTGTTTTGCAATTTTAAAAATATTAGTCTAAGAGATGGTCCAAAGCTTTTCATTATACTGCCAAAGGAGTCCACGATGCAAAAAAGATCAAGAACCATTGACCTTAAAGCTCCCTCAGCTCCCATCATAAACACTGGAAATTGAGAATTTTCACTAGAAAATACAAAGGATCTGTACCCAAATTAATCCAAATAATTCTCCCCTCTTCTGATTCCAAAGGCTCCCAGGTTACTGAATAGTTTCTTTAGCAAAAGGCATCTCCCTCAACAACCAATAAGATTAGACATTGGGTAACAGAGGAAAGAGCATTGCATTTTGAGGAAGAAGAACTTGGTCCAAATCCCCATTTTTTTTTTCATTTATTACCTATTGAAATTTCCTTGGGCAAATGACTTCTCTGGCCCTAGATTCCCTCCTATAAAATAAGAGAGATGGACTAGATGGATTTAAGCTGCCTTTGACCACAGTAATCCATGAACACAATCTCACTTTTTCTCAAAAATTCTTTCTCTCTGCTTCTCTATCTCATGGATGCTCCATGAAGGTGTATTCTTGAGCAGATTTACCTGCCTTCCTTACTCCCTCAATCATGTTTTATCTTTCCTGTCTACTGGCTGCTTCTATATAAATTTGTTCACATCTCCTCATCTGAAACATTTAATCCCACTAGCTCTTGACATATATCCATCTATGAACTCCATGAATTTTCAGTTATTTCCTTCAAGTCCTCTCTTGTCCCTCCCTTAACCACCTAGTGTCTGACACCTGTCACTGTCTCTTGGCTTCACTGAGTTCTTTCAGCTCCCACCTAAGAAAACTACAATTTGCAAAAATACTTTATTTGTCCCCATTAAAACTTGTACCTTCCCTCTAAAATTACCTTCAATTTATCCTGTTTATATTTTGTCACATTTTATGGAAAACGGTGGTCCCCAAATTATAAGGGACTTGCAGGAGTCACATAGGTAGTAAAATGACTTAGCCAGGATTTGAAGCTGGGTCCTCTGATAATAGATTTGCACTGTTATTTCCACTGTCATTTTCCCAAAAAATCAAAAGTAAAAAAGTTACAAAATGTGTAAACATTTTTAGGGTTTTGTGGGGGAAGTTTCTAATTCCTAAGTGTTTATTTCTTCCAAAAGAAAGCATGGTGTTTTACCCATATCAAAAACTTAAAAGTTGTCAAATTAATTTGAATTGAATTAGATTAAATTTTATTATTTCCTTTCAGGCTCAAAATATGCATATCTTTGAGACTTAAAAGTTATATAATATCAAAGAGAAAGACATTTGCACAGTGGGTACTTACAAAAATCTAGTGACCAGTAGCCAGTAGTTGTAATAACCTCCTCTAATGGGATTGGGGAGGAAGGGAGCTGGGGGAAGAGAAGAAAAAAAGAAATTTACAGGAAAATTTGGTTGTATATTTGAAAGGAATAGCAAGTTGTGCATAGCAGATTTGTAACTTCATGTGAAGTCATCTTTTTTATTGTACTATGTTAGGTAAATACTTTAGCTTTGGGGGGGGGATTTACACAAATTTAAAATATTTTAAGTAAATAAATAGGATAATTTCTCATTTAAAGGGGACTAAGTATCATAACCATAAATTGAGCTACTTCATAGAGCAAGTCACTAAACCATTCTGAGTCTTAATTTCCTGGATTAATGTAGTTTGTATTAATGAAGGGAAATTCTGTGGATACATATGTTATTCCTCCTTCATATGTACTCATAAATGGAATCCTAAGGACAAACTCTGCCTTGAGAGAAACTTGCCTAATAGGTTCCATCTCCCTATTTTTCCCAGTTCCCAAACCTGTTTTGAGGAAATAAAAGTTAGCATATGCTTCTTTTCAAGAGTCTTTAGTGAATATGATGCTTTATTAGTGTTCACCCTTTTGCTGTGCTAAATGTAGATTTCTCATTGTGGGTCCTGCATTTCTTTTGATTCAGAAGGTATTGTACATTTTGTGACACTGAAGAGTTCATACCTGTTGGATTTTTCAAGTCTAAGCAGCAATGACAGACCAAAATATTCCCTTAGTAGCAATGGAAAGTCCATATGGTTTAGATTTTTAGACAACACTACATGTAAAAAGCCTTTCTTTTTATAGATGAATATTTTTAGAGTCTTCTAAGCAGAACTCCAGAGCTTGAGCATGATTCATATCGTCATCCAGCCCAATCAGCAGCTGAATCACAGCTTCGTGTCAGTGCAATATACTGTTAACTGATATGTCAGAAAATCAATTAATTACTTTTAAGTAGAAGTTAAGAGTATCTACACAATGCTGACACTTGAATTATTAAAGAATTCAAGGTTTGAGCTTTTTTTTCCTTCTAAACTGATAGTATGAAATGTCTATTCTGACATAAGCCTAATAATCAGGTTGAATGAACAAAAAGAAGAGTGGCTCGTATGAGATTATAAACATGTTTTACTAATTGTGTCAAAGCTGGAGTTGCTAAAGTAGCTTTATAAAAAGAAGATGGAGTGAGAGAAGGCTGGGGAGGCTGGGGAATTTGGAAGGGAAGAGAATATTCCTAAGAAAAGGGATATTTTTTCAAAACAATGTCACAAAAGTATATAATGCACAAGTCTAAGCTTTAAAAATAAACTATCATCCATACAAGGAATAGCATAATAGGTAGCTCATATTTGAGAAAGGGTTGCTATTTTTAGACTTAACTTCACATTTTGCCCCTTTATAAGGATGCCTCCCCAAAGGAGTTCCCTTTTAATGATCTGTTTAGCATAGCTTAGTGAATGTTCAGAGAAGTGGAACATGTTTCCCCCAACATGCCCACCTTCCTATTCTGTTTTCCTCAAGCACCTTAAAAATTCTAAACTAGCATAGGGAGAGATGTCCAAGGATTTCTTTTTAAACTGTGACCTTATGAGTCTGAGTGAAGTTCTGAGCCTGGATGAGAGTTTAGAAATCCCAAAAGGGCAAGGAAACTACAAACGCTCTGGAAAGTCAATGAATTGCAGTATTCTACATTAAGAATAGCTTTCAAGTGGATAAAGCACCGGTCTTGGAGTCAGGAGTACCTGGGTTCAAATCCGGCCTCAGACACTTAATAATTACCTAGCTGTGTGGCCTTGGGCAAGCCACTTAACCCCATTTGCCTTGCAAAAACCTAAAAAAAAAAATAGCTTTGAGTTCAAATTAAGAAGCTAACACATGAGTTGCCATTTACTTCATTTTTTTCAAATTGAGAATGAAGTAGACAAAGGAAGTTGGTGTCCTTTTTTTATCCATATAATTCACATTATGCAGGTCTTGACTTTTAAAATGTCATTTATTTTTTCTCAGTTCCCAGAAGCCTAAATTTATTCTCTGCCAGAAAACAAAGTTCTGAAAATTATCTCGGTCCCTGAAGATTTGATCAGGAAATTACAAAACAGAGGAAAGGGACTCTAAGTGAGACTCAAAAATATAGTCAGTGAAAAAAAACAGAAAATGCAAAAGAAATTGTAACCCCTCATTCATTAAAGAGACACTTGGAGACACAATGCTGTGATACAGAATGTGAGTCAGAAGTTTCCTGACTTTGGTGATTCTGCAATAATGCATAGGAGGTGAGGAAAGGATCTGGCGAGCCAATGGGCAACAGTGTTATTAATATTAATATGTATGATATAATATTAATATATGAATATAAAATACATTACTGCTTGCTAAGAGAAGAAATGACTTCAAAGTCAACTTATGTGAATCCTGATTTGTTTAAAACTAAAAGCCACTGCCTGTTTCCAGTTGCATATAAGTATGCAGGTGTTTCATTAGGCTGTGAAACGCTACATTTCAGGCTTATTAACCTTGACATAAATTGTTTACATTTAGCATATATATATATATATATATATATATATATATATTATATATATGAATGGAGAGATATTGGTGAAAACTGTGAAGTTTTCATCAAGATAAGCTACTAAATTCCCTCTGTCCACTATGAAGTAAGTTGGTATTCTCTCCCTAAAACTATTTTCCCTCATTTCCATTCCCACTTCCCATCCCTCCAAAGCATTCCAGTACCAGAAAGATAAGATCCATCAAACTCTTGCTCAATTCAAACCCTACTGATTATACCGAAACGCAAAAATCAACCATCATTCTGTACCACCTTCTGGAGACATTACATACATGCATTCACATAAAGATATATATATATATATATATATATATATATATATACACATCACATGTAATATATTCCAACTGAACACAATGAAAATCTTTTTTAAGGTACAATATAGTCAATCAAGTAGCATGTGTACCAAATTAAGGATTTTTTTCTCTGTTCCTATGGGAGGAAGGATTCTATTCCTTCCTTCCTCAGATATCTATATCTTTCCTCTTTTCAATTCTGACATTTCAGTTTTAGGATGTCTATCTGGGATGTTCCTGACTGACATAAAAACAAAGAAAAGGGAAGAGTGAAATTATGAACAAATCAGATTTGATTTAAAAAATGTATTCCATGTGGTTTCTACCAGAAATAGAAAAAAATGTGAACAAGTTTGCTTACACACACACAGACATATACACAAAATCTAAATACCTCCCCACCCCTAAAAATATTCCACATAATTTTCATTCAGTCTTTCAAAGACAGAAAGATCTAGGGGTTGGGATAGGGTTGGAAAGCAAAGGTAGAACAAATGGTAGGTAAAGTTCTTAATATGATTGAGGCGACACTGATTGTATTCTTGACCTGGACTGGAAACTCAGCTGGCCCATTTTACTGTAGTTCATTAATCTAAACTGCAGTCCCCTTGGACTGGACCATGAATCAGGTGATTGATTTCACACTATAGTAACAGTGGACAGGATTCTGCCCAGAAGCCAAGAAAATCTCAATTCAAACCTTGCCTCTGAAAATAACTGACTGGCTGCATGATCCTAGGAAAGTCACAACCTTCTCAACTTTTTAAGATTTAAGTTGAAGAGAAAGTGCTGACCTGCTTTGGTAAAGGGAATCCCTTTTACCTTTAAAATTATCCTTTAAAATTTACTTTTAAAATTACGTGCTTATCTGATAACCTTAAAAATAAGTCAAGTCTAGACCCACAGAATTTTCAATAGTGCTTCAAGTTCTCTCTGATTCAAATTCAGACTTCTAAAAATATAAACTAAATAGCAGAAATGTGTGAATGATCATTAGAATATATCAAATAAGCCCCAAGACCTAAGTTTATGACTAAAAGATATTCTTAATCTTATTTCACTAGAAATCTAGGAAAAAATGTAAAATCTTTCATGCTGAAATATCTTGATATTTATCAAGAAGTAAAAGATGCTGTGTTACAGAGCAATGCAAAATGCATTTGGAGAAAGAACATAAAACATAAAACTCTGTAGTAATCGGCAAATTGGGAAAGCAGGGCTTTGACAAAATGGGATGACAGTGTTATCAACAGCCTCTGCACTGAAAGATAGTAGCTGGTGGGGTGAATGCTTTATCTGTCCTCTACCAGAGGAGTGATTGCACCTTCAACCAACCACTGTGTCTGCAAAGCCCAGGAAACACCTTGCTGTGTAGCTGATGAAATATTTGCTGATCATCTCCGTTCCCCTCCCCCTAGCCCTTTAGTGACAGTTAAATAAGGTTACAACATAAAGTTGGGAAATATTTGTGCTGCCTCAGCCCAGCCATGTCTGTGTTTGAATTTTCTTTTTTCCTGAAGAAACTTCTTTATAAGTTCTTTCAGTTCATATTAGTTTTCTCCCCAAGCTCTTCTTACTTTCACTTTAGCCCATGAAAGAAAGAAATGAAACAGCATACCTTCCTGTTTCCTTATAAAATCTGAAAACAGCATATTGCAGATATAATTTTCAGGCAAGATCAGTGACATTATTTCTGGAATATCCAAAAGATTTCAAAGGAACTTTGTTATTCATTGTTAGAAATTTATGTTAGTCACTGAAACTTTTTTTAATAGGAGTATTTGGAATTCTGTGATTCCAATCAGTAAAATCAGTTTGAGGACAGAATAATCAATATGGACTTTTTCAGCTAACACTTTCCTATAAGTAAAATTTCATATGATGTATAAGTAAGTCTGTTTATATCTTTAGAAGGAAAGACAAATATAACAATGAGAGATATAAATTATGATAGCAAAAGAATTGGACTGGAATTCAAGAGCCCTAGTTATTTACAATTTTATTAATTCGGAGGTAGAGCCAAGATGATTGAGTAGCAGGAAGAAGTTAGCTAAATTCTTCACCACACCTCCTCTAAAAGATTTAGAAAATGTACCAGACTGAGTCCTGATCACAAAAGCCTAGGGTAAAAAATCACAGAGATTCATTTTTCCAACTCAGGTGGACACAGGGACACTGGTATGGGGTCTAGCCAAGAATAAATGTTCTAGAGTAGGAAGATGTTGTGAATTAGGACAAGAAGTTCAACATCCAAGTCTAAGTGGCCTATTCTCTTGCAGGATACAGGAACTGGTGCTAAATGGCAGCCCTATTGACCACTTCCTAGTTCCTAGTCACAGATCCAGTGCTGACTGAGGAGGAGGAAACGTGTGTCTCAGAGGAGTGTTCCCTAGCAAGAGGTGTTTGCCTTAGAATTCATGGTAATCAAGCTAGCTCAAAAGCACTGCGGAACTCTGGCCTGAGACTTAGAGAATGAGGGTAGCAGAATAACAAATGCAGAAATACCAGCTCAAAGGGAAGCTTGTATTTTCTAAACTCTGAACCATTAGAATTTTCTAACTGGTGAATTGCAGCTAGTCCAGCCAAAGTCAACAGGAGTGCTATGAGAGGTATACCAACAGATGTATTGCTCAGACCCAAACCTATACTGGGAACCTGTAGAGTTCAGACAAGGAGGGCAGTGAACAGATTCTGACCTGGATCAAGTCATTCTGCCATCTTGAAAGCTTGCAGGTTCCCACATTAAGCTATCTCTGAGTTCCTGAAATAACTCAACACTCAAAACCAAGAAAGTTATATTGCCTTCAGATTTGCCATACAATATTATGTGAAGCCCTGGATTATTGAAAAATCTTGTCAGAAAGTAGACTAGAAGAAATGACTAAACAAACAACAATCAAAAAACTATTACAAAAATAGCAGCATGACAAAGATTTAGAAAATAAGAATAACACCAAGAGATCTATGGTCAAAGCTTCAAAAATAAAACACAGTTTGAGCAAAGATTTGTCTAGATTTCCTGAGAGAGGTGAAACAAGAGTACATTAAAAATTGTTACTAACAAATAAAAGAGCTAGAATAGGGGAGGGGAAAAGAAAAAATACAAACTACAGAAGAAAGATGTGGAAAGGGAAAAAACAGACCCAGACAAGAAACTCCCTGAAAAGCAGAATGGAACAAATAGAAGATAATGGCATTATGAAACAACAAAATAAAAACAAAAGACTGAAAAATTATAAGAAAATGTAAGGTATTTCAAGGCAAAAACAACTGACCTAGAAAACAGATCAAAGAGAAAGTATTTAAAAATCATTGTACTCTAATGATCAACTGTGAATGACTTAGCTGTTCTTATAATGATCCAAGAAAATTCCAATGAACTTGGAATGAAAAATATTATCTACCTCCAGAGAAAGAACTGAAGAGGTCTGAATGCATATGAAAGCATATTATTTTTTCACCTTCTGTATGGGGGGAGGGGTCTGTGTCTTCGTTTGCATTATGACTTATAAGATCAGTTTTTTTGCATGATTGAACATATATAACCTATATCAAATTGTTTACTATTTCCAAAAGGCATGAGACAGGGAAGCAGAGAGAAAATTTGGAGCTCAAAATTTTTTTAAATGAATGTTAAAAATCATCCTTACCTGTAACAGAGGAAAATATTTTTTTAAAAAATCATACTGCAAGAAAGTCATGACCAAAATAAATGTGTAAGAGCCTAAACAACATATTTCAAGAAACCATAAAACAGCTCAGATCTCTTAGTACAAAGAAGAAATTAAAAAGAACCCAGTGATCCTTTTCAAAAAGGGACCTCAAAATGAAAATTCCCAGGAGTATCATAGCCAAAATCCAAAAGTTTCCAGGTCAAAGTAAGAAGGCTGCAAGCAGTCAGAAACCATTCAGGATGATCTAGTAGCTAGCTCTATAATGAAGCAGAAAGCTAAGAACATTTATTATATACTAAAAGACAAAGGATATAGACTTACAAACAAAAACACGTTGCCCTAAAAAACTAATTATAATTCCATATGGGGAAAGCTAGATTTTTAATGAAATAGAGGACTTTCAAATATTACTGATTAAGATATCAGAACTGAAAAGAAATTTTGAAGTATAAACACAAGAAGTGAGAAAAAATATGAAAAGGTGAAGATAAGGAAATAATCATCAGAATAAGGATAAAACATTTACAATCTAAAATGGAGAGCTGAAATATATATCCTCTGTAGATTCCAATTATCATCAGGAACCATAGAAAAATCTAATCGGGGTGGGCCTGGAAGTGGTTTTGTGTTATATATTTTTTAATATATTTCAAAGAATGGAAAGGGATGGAAAGAAGAACACTGGGGCAGTGGGCAGAGAATAATGAAGATTAGAAAAATCATCTCACATAATTGGGGAAGGGGAGCAAATATATAATAAGAAGGGAGTGGATGCTGTGGTGGCACTTAAATCTTCACCTTATCTATACTGGCAAAAATAAAGGAGAAAAGAAAACACCTATACACACACACACACACACACACACACACACACACACACACACACACAGAGACATTAAGTACAAAAATACATCTGATTCAAAAGGGAAAGAGGAAGAAAAGGAGAGAAGGGAAGGGGGGGAAATTTTTTGTGGTGTCAAAGAATTGGAAACTGAGGGGTTGTTCATCAATTGAATATTGACTAAACAAGTTACAGCATATAACATAATGAAATACTATTATGCTGTAAGAAACAAAGTAGGGTATGGTTTCAGAGAAACCTGGGATGATTTGTATGAAGTGAAGTGAATTAAAATGAACAGAACCAAGAGAAAAATTATAGAAAGATAACAATATTGTAGAGACAAACAACTCTGAAACATTTAGATATCCTAGTCCAAAGATTCTGGAGAAGAGTTTAGAACTATGCCCAGAAGGAGAGATAGAGTGTATTTATATAGGCATATAAAACAGACAGACAGACATAGGTAGATAGACAGATAGATAGACAGATAGATAGATAGATAGATAGATAGACAGACAGACAGATAGATAGTCAGATAATATGTGTATCTATATCACTTGCCCAAATAACTATAATATCAAATTGTTTTCAGAGATATAGTGTATTTCCCAGGTGACCACTTATTTTGTTAGTCAAAGTTACACTAATAGTATTCATTAAAAACTTTTTTTTCAATTTCATGCAATCAAAAAGATCAATTTTTAAGTTTTTTTGTAATCCCTTTTCTCTGTTGTTTGGCTGAGAATTTACTTCCTATCCATAACCTTCAATCTTCAATGAATAATAAATACTAATGACAATATAGAGACACCTGTTCATATAATTCTTTATCCCTTAAATTGGAGGGCCTACATAGACCAATCCCTTGACCAGTGATTTTTCCTATAAATGGCTCAGACTTTCTAAATTAAAAAGCAAAAACAAAGCTTTTTAATGTGTTTTATATTTAAACCATCAGGAGATGGGCTTCAAACCAAAATAAGATTAGTTCTGCTCCTTAAGTGCCATCTTACATAAGTCATTGAAATATTTATCCATCTAAGTTCTATAATAGAAAAGGAGACACTAGGGTTATCATTGAAGTATTCTTTTTTTGGATCATCTATTTGAAGATGAATTGATCTTTGGTCATTCTTTGTGGCACTTCAGAAAGAAATTACCTGGAATTCCTTTAACAATTAAAACAAGACAGAACATTCTATTAAAAACACATGTATCATCTGCTCCATACACAGTAACCAAACCACTCCATGAAAATGTTCTCATCCTTGCCAAATTCACTAAACTCAATGAGGCTATTCAATTCTGTTCTCCATTTTTTTCTCCCAATCTTGAAGAATATATTCCAGCTGTATTCCATATTCTGGTCCTTTTCTCCTTTTCTTCTCTTTCATGCTTTTCCCTTTCCCAGCATCTCCTCTATTTTCCTCATCTATTTATCAATGAAACAATTCTCAAATAACCCTGTGGGCTCCATTAGACAGGACAATTTTTAGATGAAATCAAAAACCAACCCTTCAGTCACCAAGATTCAACTTAATCCATGTATCTGTCTATCAATCAATCCAACAGGAAATCAGTTTCAGTTTTCCTTTTCTACCTTTTCCGCCCAAATAAGAGAGGGCAAAAGAGAGCAATGGGCATCTGGAGAATCTTCACCTCTCTCAAATTGTAGATGATACTAAAAATCAAGAGATGTCTTCTGATGAGCCTCTGCCTTTATCCAGCAAGGCATAATTTGTTCATACGACTCTCTCAAAACTGGTTTTTCTACCTTCTATTTAGTTAGTTCACCATTCCAGTCAGGTTTTTCACTGCTTTCAATGGCTCAGAATAGAGTTTCCAGGAGCTTAGTGACACGCCTTTCCTTGATAAAGTATAAATTCTCCAACCCTTCATTACAAAACTCTACTCAATCATCCCATGGTTTTCAAATAGTGATTTAAGTGATCATTTTGTCAGTTTTCACATGTCAGTTTAACATAATCCTAAAAACACTTGTCTACAAATTGGCTGAGGAATGACATAAGCATTCTGAATCTCTGAAAACTGCATTTCTTCACCCTTGAATTTTATAATTTTTTTTGTATATAAAGATTCATTTTTCCTGCCCTTTTCAGTTTTCAAAATGCATATGAAGGATATATCAAATTGTATCATTTAAAAGTTAATTAAAATCTTTTTTTTCCAAAAAAATAATGTAGAGGTTCATTTTTTGACCTTTATAGCTACCAAACTGCTCATATATTATGTGAAAACTGGGGGGTTTTCACATGAGTATTTAGCAATTTTTAATTAAACAAAAGTTGTTTTCAATACTTTCCAGTCACCAAACTCTTTACCTATGAAAGGGACATGGTTTTACTCTCTTCGTAAGTTTATTTAAAGTAAAACAATTATTTCTGCCCCTTTCAACAAGCTATTCATATGTTAAAGATGATACCTTACATCTGCATTATTCCTAAATTCCAAATCTTTTCAAAATTTTAAAATTACAAACTTAATGGCAAGGAAGAAAAAATGTGTATAGTCCTATATCCCTTGTGTATATGGGAATCTATATGTTTTGTTACTTCAGTATAAGTTTCACTTCATTTATACCAGAACTAATTGATTTTACACATAAGAATTGATTTGCTAACATAGTAGAAGGGACATTCTTCTGGGTATCACAATGGCAAAGACAAAATAGGGAACAATGGTGCCAACTGTAACACCTTTTCTCTGCTGTTTTCTTTGAGTAATGAAGTTTTAAAAGGGGAAAAAACCCTTCTAGGAGAGCATAATAAATCCCACCTATATCTGAAAAGTTCTGATACCCAGGAAAAAATAAACTTAAAAGTGACTGAAGGCATTTTACGCACAACTCAGGTCCATCTTCTTTTCTAGTATCAAATGGGTTAACTGGAAATCTTAATCTATTTTCACTCTAATTGTGGAGAAGAGGAAGAAAAAGCATTTTAGTAGCTAAATGAAAATTACTAGCCTATATATGCCTGAGGCAAAAAAGAAAAAAGGTGAATTCTCTTGTGAATTTGGTCAGTGAAGGGAAAAAAAAATGAAACACATTAAGGATTGCTACATGTCATTTTTCAATTTGCTTGTGTTAAATAATGATTTCTTAGGCAGTGAGAGAGTGAAGTGAAAGAGAGGAATTTCTCCCAGGTCTAGTTTAGTGTATGTTCATTTTCTGTAGTGTGTGACCTCCATATGACTATTATTCAGTTAAATCATGAACAACGAGCAGTTTGGTATAACATCTACCCTGTCTTGCACTACGTGTTTGATAAGAACAAATGGAGCTGCCACTGGTATCTTAGGTAAAATTTTATTTTTGCTTCTACTTGAACCTATTTATTGTTCAAATTCCTTAGGAAAACTTGTTGACTGAATTTAAGTGATTCTTATATAAAGAATGTTATTACATTTGCACAATAAATATAAGGAGTTGGATCTAAGAACTTTGTTTCTTAAGATTTTTAAATACTTTGTAAGTTTTTTTTAAGAAAAGTTGAAATTTCTCAAAGGGAATTTTTTTTTTGCAAAAGAATTATCTATATAGCCCATTTTAAAGAAATTGATATCAACAACTTGAGAGTTTTGCAGATATTAAGAATATTGAAAATGCTCTTACAAATGAAATTTTCTTACTTGGACTTCCTCAAATTATTTGAATAAATATTTTACATTGCAATAGCTTAAGCATCAATGCACTCATTGATTATAAGTTTAATTCCAGTTCAATTATCAAATAGATATCATATTTGGGTTATTATCTACTCATTTAGTTATTCTTTATGTTTATATACATTGTTGTTGTTTGTTGATATACAGTTGTTTCAGTCGTATCTAATTCATCATGACCCTATTTGAAATTTTCTTGGCAAAGATAGTGAAGTGATAGATTATTTCCTTCTCCAACTCATTGGAAAGATGAGGAAATTGAGGCACATAGTAGGATTAAATGACTTGCTCAGGGTTGCAAAGCTAATTAGAGTCTGAGGCCAGATTTGAATTCAAGTCTTACTAATCACAGGTCTGGTTTTCTATTCATTGTACCATCTAGTTGCATAAATATATTTATATAGATTCACTTTTTACTAAATATTCACTGACTATATATACATATATTATATATATATATATATATATATTACATACATCTATAGGAAATGAGTTATACTGTAAAAGACAGATACCATGGAATTCTGCAAAGAAGTGAAGATAATCAGCAAAATAAATAGCAATTATCCATTCAATTTCATCACTGGAGAAAGTTTAATGAGATTATACTTCATAAGTTCACAATGGGCTTTTTATATATGAATATACTTATAAATATCAAATCTTTAAAAACAACTTCTTTAAATGATATAGACTTTTTTTATTTATATTGCACAGCTAAATGTGAACTATTAACCAAATGCTATGAAATTTCTATTCCTCAAAAACATTAATCTCTCCTTAATTTAAGCACATTTTCCTTTTTCCCTGAATAAAAAGTGAAAATTCTAGAAAATTGTAATGCCTAAAAGATAAATTTCTTTTGTTAAAAGCAGCAGAATTTTTTTCAAACATTAATGCTTGAATTCCATTTATTTCCATAAAAATGTTTCTGTTTATATTATTTTTATAAAATTCACAAGGGAAAGAAAATGATTACCTGAAAAGATTGGAACCAGCAATTTTGAATTGGAGTTGGTAATCTTTTAGGTTATCTAGTCCATCCCTTCAATTTATATATGAGAAAACTGAGGCTTTGGGAAGGTAAATGGCTTGCCTAAGGTTAAATATATGTCAGCATCAGAATCTGAACCCAGTACTTCAGACTCTAAAGTTAGTGCTCTTATCCCTACATTTTGTTCTATTTTTAAAACCATTAGGATGTCTCAAACAACTTTTAAAAGCTATTTCCTGTTTATAAGAGAATTTTAAGGTTCAGGTAATTGTGTGACATGTTGATCCTTCATTTTAGTAGATCATGAAATCCAAATTTCAGGGCTGAAGTTCTACTCACTGTACTATCTAGTTTCCTATGTGACATGTAAACATTTTTAAACCAATAATTTATAAAAAATCTAATATGATCTTAATTTCAACATATTCCACAAATATTACATATTGGATGCAAATCCCATTAGATTTATTTTAGTCAGTTAATGTTAATAAACGTATTTATTACCTCCCAAACAGCTGAATTTTTAATTTAAGCATTCATTGGTTCAAAAGGCAATATGACAGTTTAAAAGTTTTGTGGTGAATAATAATTTTACAATTTTTCAAAAAGGAATGATGGTCATTTAAATTTGTTCACTTTTTTTAAACCTAATTCCATTGCCCAATTTTAAAGACATCATAATATAGTTTATCTTTTTAACTGTGTTCATATAACACAAAGGGAAATGGAGATTTGGCAATTGTATAGCTTATTTAACTTTATAAATGGCCAGATCAGTTAACTGAATCTCCATTGGGAAATTTCAAAGTCTTATCTTAATAAACTATCTACAGTGATTGAAATTTAATGAATAATTAACTCACTTATATCCTTCATGTCTATGTAAAATTCCCGAAGTTAGGAAAATATAGAAATAAAGTTTGGTCTATAGTATCTAGTCTACTCTTCTACAATATGAATGTCTTTTTTGCAGATATGTGTATATGCGTGTATAAAACATACATATACTATATGTAACCAATAAATAAATATTTACCAAGAAGTAAATCTATAAGAATCCAGTAGCACTGGCATCCTTGCTGTTCCATGAAAAAATTACTTCATCTCTGGCTTGAGGCATTTTCTCTGGTTGCCCCCCAATCTGGAATTTTTTCTCTTCTTCTTCTTCTTCTTGTCCTTCTGATTTACCAGGCTTCCTTTGAAAAACAGTTAAAATTCCATCTACTACAGGAAGGCAAGCACATGTTTGATTGCTGCCTCTCCCTTTAGATTGTGAGCTCCTAGATTGAAGATATTTTCTTCTCCCTCTTTTTGTATTCCCAGGGCTTAGCATAGTGTTTGGAACATAAGAGGTGCTTAATAAATGCTTACTGACTGCCTGACACAGGCTTTTTTGAAGACAGACATTATATACATATTTAAAACCATGTTAGTAAACATAATAATAAAAGAAACTTTTAAGTTCAAACTAGTTTAAACATACATAATAAATTAACAATGTTTTAAAATAATAAATCATGGCAATTCATCTTAAATTCATCTGAGTAAATTCTTAGTCTAATAACATAGATACATTCATTACTTATATCAGAATGCATAGATATTTAAATATGTGTGCATGAGTGTGTGTGTGCATGTAAGAAAAATCTTACTGATTCAGAGAAGTTGAGGCAAAGTTATCAAGATTAGTGAAATGTGTGACTTGGAATATTAAAGAAATGTCAGCAGGAAACAGAGAAATTCAAACTGCTCTCAAAACATTGCTAACTCTGGTTCTTTGTTGGCTGGTTTGAATAAACAGTAAACTCAATACTTAAAAAATTATTTATAGTCCTTAAAAATGTGTTCATATCTTAAAGGCTTTTATTCCCTAGCTCACCTTCAGAGAAATTTAGCAAACCCTTTTCATAATGACATTAGCTGAAGTTTTCATAGTATTTGTACTTATTGTAATTAACTTTGAAGTATGTACTAGTACCCCATTTTATAGATGAGGAAATTGAGATTCAGAGACATTAAATAATTGTGCAAAGGTTAAAAAATTAAGAAGAATCAGAAGCAAGTCTCTCTTCATTCCAGATCCAGATTTTTTTCTATTGTGTACAACACTTCCAAAAGTACTTTTAAGGCAAACTTTTAATTCTAGCATAGATGGAGCTGTCAAAAATTTCAAATGAATAGAATTGCATTTTAAATAAATAATTGCATTTTAAGTGTCAATTGCTATAAAAGTAGAGCTGGATAGAAGATTCATTTCTTCAGTGAACAAACTAAGGCTTAGGTTTGGATCAAAGGATTATAGTTTTAAAGTAAGAAGTCCAGTGCCTTCATTTTCAGATACAGAAAGTAAAGCTTAAGAAAGTTAAATGAATTACCCAACATCACATAGATATCAACAAGAGTTAGGGTTCAAACATTTGACTCCAGAATCAGTGTGTTTTTTATTGTGCTATACTCTAGTGATTGAGGAGTCAAGTGAATGGTTTAAATCTTTTTATTACATCTTTTATAGTAAAAGATCTTTGTGGAAACATAGCATTTCAATCGACTCTCAAGGACCCCTACAATTGCAATCTATTCAAAGTAGCCCAGGAAGGAGAATCACTGGATTAAACTCTCTGGGTCCTAGTGAAGATTTAAGGGATATAAGATTTTTTCCAGGTCTTAATCCTATGACCTCAAAAGAATCTCTTTATCCCATGCTTTCCTAAGAGTATGACCCTTTCAGTGTCTGACACTTGAATTTTGAAAAGGTAACAAAAAATAAATCAAAGCCTTGCAAATGAAAAATACTGCAAAGGCAGCAGCAGCAGGAGAGAAAATTCATATGCCCATGGCAAAGTGTCCTTCAATGTTCCATGAAATTGTTTATTTGACTATGAGTGGAGAAATTTGGAGCTAATAACTTGGGAATTATGAAATGTAAAGCTGTTTTTATGATTATTTGACAAATATTAGATATTAAGCTCACCACAGTCAATTTTGTAACGGACTGCAATATTCCAAACTCCAGAGAAGAATGTCATCATAGAGCTTTTTAAGAACCAACTGGCATCCTGGAATCCACAGTCCAGAAAGACAAGAACCTCCCTTTTAGCCCTGAGATAAACTGAAGACTATCACAATTTTTTAGTTAGGAGACAAAGAGTTAGTGTTTGGGAATTCTTAGAGATACACACAACCTTTAAGATTTGAATATTGAGGAAAGAATAAGAATTCAAGAAGTGAGTAGCAGGAGGGAGATTCCATCCCCATAGAAGCCCAGGACTTAAGAAGCTGAAATAGAAAGAATTGACAACATAGGAGAAACAGAGGAAAGAAGAAACTAAAAGGAAGATCCAAAGGAAAGATTGGAAACAGAGAGTGAAAGGAGGGTTGAACTTAGATAAAAAAAGGGAGAGATGGAAGCAGATCATTTGGCATCTATATGCATCTCTGAGCAGAAGACTTGAGTTTAAGCTATTAGTTGTATATACTTCTTTGAGGACTGAGAAAAGTTCCCCCCACAAAAAAAGGTTTAATCTTTCCATAACTTTTTTCTTTCCATGCCAGTTTAATAACTGATAGTGGTATAATTTGTTCACACTTCTTGCCTAATTATTTCCGTATTTTGCCCCAAATAAAAAGAGATCAAAGGGTAACTAAAGATAAAGGAAAATTTGAATTAGTGCAGAGTCAAACCTTTCTCAGAATGTGAGACATACCTTGATTGGGAGTTGTGAGCTATTGCGATTATAATTTTTGTGCTGAAATAAAAGAGGAAAAGGATCATATGTGTGTGAGTTTTATATTATTCTTAAACTAAAAAGCAAATTGTTGCAGCTGATCAAAATTAAAGAAAGTGACTATCTACATCCATTAACAATTAAATCCATATTTACTGATATTACAAGAAGAGCAGAAAGGATTGAGTACCAGACTGCCTTTCATATTCACATACCTTCCATGTTACAAATTGGGTGGAATGAGAATTTAGTGATAAACTTAGAGAGAGAAGCAATGTAAATAATAATTCCTTAAATAAGAAGTCACAGAAAAGACAGTACTTCTGAGTTGTTTTAAGGAGATACCATAGCTCTCTGCACAGTCTAGAAGAGATGATTGTAAAGGGGAAGATACACATCTCTTTATACTTTCATCTCATACCTGGAAAGTATAGGAAAGTGGAAAGAATTGCATTGCCACCTGATGCCTTGGAGGGAAGATTTCTGTCCTTTCTAAAACAGAATAAAACTACCTCATCTGGACCTGAAATTGGAAAGGCCAAAGATCATCAAGGAACAAGCCCAGTAAAACAAAGGAACAATCCAGCTTAAAATCAGTGGAAGAGGGCAGCTAGGTGGCGCAGTGAATAGAGCACCGGCCTTGGAGTCAGGCGTACCTGGGTTCAAATCCGACCTCAGACACGTAAAAAATACCTAGCCGTGTGGCCTTGGGCAAGCCACTTAACCCCATTGCCTTGAAAAAATCTAAAAAAAAAAATTAGTGGAAGAGACCCATGGTTGACCTACCCAACCAAGATATTACAATATAGCTGTGGAACAGCCCAGTAGAACAGATTCATCAAATATGTACATCATATTCATCAATGCATTGACCTTTATAAGAATAGAAGTCAAGAAAAGAGAAAGATCATAGATAAATAATTAAGTGATTGAACAAAGTCTCAGAAAATTACAAATGGTATTTTTATATAATTTTGAATAGAGACCTCTTGATGTGTTCTTAGACTCAATGTGGAAAAAATACATGTTATGCTTTGATAGCAAAGTGAATAGGTTTCCAAATAAGGGGACTCAAAGATCCTCTTAGAACAAGTTTGTAGTTCTATCTGCTAGAGTGGAGAAGCAACTAGCAGTACAGAAGAGTGGCTGTCTTTCATTTTCCACAGCTATTTGATGTTGAGATACTACTCTGTAGCACTTGGAGAGGTGAGGCAGAGGGCAACAAGTACCAAGAGATAGATTAGGACTGTAGAAGCACCAATAAAAAGCATCAGGTTATAATCAAATTTAGAGAATTTGCAGTTTCTATTTTTCCTTTCTGAAGAAAATTAAGATAAATATTCTGGGGGCGGCTAGGTGGCGTAGTGGCTAAAGCACCAGCCCTGGAGTCAGGAGCACCTGGGTTCAAATGCGATCTCAGACACTTAATAATTACCTAGCCGTGTGGCCTTGGACAAGCCACTTAACCCCATTTGCCTTGCAAAAAACCTTAAAAAAAAGATAAATATTATCTGGCTCTTTATGCATATAGGATTCCATACCATTTATACATGTATTAGATTTTTAACTATTAGATATTACTTTGGATTAGATAACAGATTCATTAACCAAATGAAACAGTAAATTATTCCTGAGCTTCAGTCCCAGTTCTAAGCACCTATAAGAAAAAAAAACACATTTACAACAAAATATGCCATAGGCATCTTAAACTCAATATTTTTTTTAGGTTTTTGCAAGACAAATGGGGTTAAGTGGCTTGTCCAAGGCCACACGGCTAGGTAATTATTAAGTGTCTGAGATCGGATTTGAACCCAAGGTGCTCCTGATTCCAGGGCTGGTGCTTTAGCCACTACGCCACCTAGCCGCCCCAACTCAATATTTTTTAAACAGAACTCATTATCTTTTCCTATAACCCTATTTCCTCCTAACTTTCTTTCATTGAGGCTATAACAATCTTTCCAGTCACCCAGATTTTCAAAAGGAATCATCCTTGACTTTTCCCTTTCCCTCATGTTCATAATTTAGGGGTTTTCAAGTCTAATAGATCCTACTGCCACAACCCTCCAGTTTTTTTTCTTAACTTGAATATCTCCAAAGTCCCAGCTCCTAATCTTTCTCTAACAATTAGCACTGTTCAAAATTAGAATGGATGACCCCAGGCATATTAGTTACTTCTTTCTTGATGCTCTGAAGTGAAGGTTGAAATTCAATTGATTCTTTGAAGAGTCAACTCCAGTGCTAGAGAAGGCCTAATTCACTGAATGGCCTTATTTATTAGCTTCTCCCACCTCAAACCCAGGTAATTACTTTATTTGTACTTCTCATTGTTTTCCTTCAATAGAATGTAAACTTCTTAAGTGATGGAACTGTTTTCTTTTTTGTTTGTTTATATCTTTAGTACCTCACACATAATTGGAACTTAATAAGTGATTGTTGAGTTGAACTAAATGGAGTTAAATTTGAGGAATTTATCATGCCTTTTGCCCTATACCCAAAATTTTTTTAAAAGATTTCATCTTTTTTAGGCAAAGAAATATTTAATTAACTTGCCCATTCTTGTGTAAAGCCTATGTTGTCAAGATGTTTTGGAGTATAATTCTTGTTCCCACAGATTGAGAATCTCATTGCATGTATTAAAATTCTGTCAAAAGAGTTTTCATATAAAGGAGTTTTGCTAGGGAAGAAAAGAACAGGAAAACTACTGAAGTAATGTATCAGCGTCCCTAGAATCAAAGGACAGACTAAGCAGTCAGTGACTGGTGAAATGTTAAGTGGACAAGAAACAATTTATGAGATTAACTTGTGGCTTCAGGTG
This sequence comes from Macrotis lagotis, assembly GCF_037893015.1. Taxonomy (NCBI): domain Eukaryota; kingdom Metazoa; phylum Chordata; class Mammalia; order Peramelemorphia; family Peramelidae; genus Macrotis; species Macrotis lagotis. Next base: position 505,157,060 of record NC_133658.1, read on the forward strand.
TGGCTGTGAAAATGCATTAGTGGTGTTGATCCTGGGTTGTGCAATTCAATTGTTGTTGATTGTTGTTTTACTTCCCTTTCTGATTCAATTCAGAGATGCTTTGGTGAAATTTTAAACTCTGTCTGCTCACAACTTAAAGGGCACATAATAACCATTCTGTGAAGCTGTATTGTTATTGGGTACTGCTCAATTAATTAATCATTGTTATAATATTACATAACATAATCAATCACTAAAAGACAGGTATCAAATTTGCTATTCAGAGTGAATTTTATTCTCTCAGTAACTGATAAATTTTAGAATCAGAAGACTGGAAGGAACTACCCTCTTCTTTCAGAAAGTGCTGCATAGGTCATTTTAGACTGTTTAGACTACTCATGCAATCCATTCACAGAAATGATTAAAGTTCAGACAAGAAACAATTTTTTTTCTGGGTGCACAAGTTATATTTATTTACATGTATGTGCATGTTGTTATTTTTAAGCTCCCATAATCAGAGAACATTTCAATCCAGCTTTCAGTCCTTAGCACAGATTCTCTATAATTATCTGTTTAATTATTTCTTCCTAATGACTGGAATACACCACCTTCTCAGTCCCCAACTTCCTTCAGAGCTCAGCCACCTGTGACCTTACCTGGTCCCTTCAGTTGCTAGTACCACATCACTATCACCACCACCACCATCATCACTACTTATTACCATGTATTTACTTTGAGCAGGTATAGGTTAGGGAGTTCAATAGACAGAGAGATGGGCCTGAAGTCAGGAAGAACTGAACTAACATCTGGTCTCAGACATGTAATAGCTGTGTGATTCTGGGCAAATCTCTTAACCTCTGTTTGCTTTAATCCACTGGAGAAAGAAATAACAAATCACTGCAATGTCTTTGCCAAGAAAACCCCAAATACGACCATGAAGACTTGGATGCCACTGAACAATTAACCAAACATAATCAACATAGGTACTCATGTTTCTTAAGTATTTGCAATAAATTAACAATATATATTATATACTATTTATGCTAGATAGTGTTGCAGTTACTCGGGACAAGTATGAAGAATGAAACACAAGGAGCTTACAGTCTTAATGGTGAAGACTACAAATACATATAAAAATATATAGAAATTAAACAGAAATAAAAAATTAAAAAGAATAAAAACAGATTAGTTAAATGCAAGTTAGTTTAAGAAAGAAAATATTAGTGCTTGGGGGAGATCAGTAGATAAAATATGGTGTTTACATTACATCTTAAAACAAGAAGCTCTGTTAGGGAGAGGAACGAAAGGAATGCATCCCATTCCATCCATAGGGGTTGGAAAACGGAGTCATGTATATTGGAGATAGAGTATCATATGAGAGGAACAAAGAGAAAGGTAGTTTGGCTGGACTGAAGCATTCAGGAGGAAGAGAAACACTGGTTGAATCTTAAAACATGGATTAAATAGTGCATTTAAAAGCTTAACAGAGAAAATTATATTTTATCCTAGAAGTGAGAGGGAGTCAATAGAATTTACTGAGGAAGGGATTGATATGAACAGTTCTGAGCTTAAGAAAAATCACATTGGCATCTATATGGCGGATTCATTAGAATGGAGACAGACTTGAATTTGGGAGGCCAACTGTTGAAATTATTTAGGTGAGATGTAATATGGGTCTGAATTAAAAGTATTGGCTCTGTGAGCAGAGAGAAGCTGTCATCTGAGCAGGATGTTAAGGAGATGGAAACTAAAAGATCTGGCAACTCTTTGGCTAAGTGAGGTGAAGAAGAGTGAACAACAATACGAAGGATGCAAACCTGGAAAGACCAGAAGGATGGTGGTGCATTTGACAGAAATAGGGAAGTATGAAAGGCAGAAAGTTTAGACTAGGCACATGTGTTATATTTATTTACTTTTGGGTGCATGTTGTATATCTCCATTCCAAATCTTCATATGGACTATTTGTGTCCAGTCTGTGGGTCTTCTGAGCTCATATTTGTCTGATTAACCACAATTGGGCATACTACTCTGACCTGATTTTATTTGGGTCCTATTCTAGGAAGAAGGACAACAATAATGAATGAATGAATGTTATTTTCCGTGTAGAGAATACAAACTAAAGAAAGTTTAGATTGTTCTTTGTCTGTTCAGTGTCTAGCATAATGTCTGTCAAATTTTTTTCCCTAGGCTTAGAATCTACTAACTTCTCAGCTAAACCTCTTCAAATCCTTAACTTCTTTCAAAACTCAGTTACCTGTGGCCTTCCCTGATCTCCTCAGTTGCTAGTACCACCCCATCACCACCAATACCACAAATTGCCATGTATTTATTTTAAAAAATTTGTTACATGATTATTTGTAATGTGTACATCTTCTATATAAGAAATGATAATAAATACTACTTCTATATTATACATATATTATAACAGAGTCAATATTCCTAATATTCTATGTACTAAAATGGCCAGAGTAGCCAAAATCAACTTTCATCTATCAAGGGCCCAGTTTTTGAAGGTTTTCTTTAGGGCTTCAGAAACTGATCTAGTTGATTTTCCAAAAATAGCTTACATACTAAAAAAAGTGAGTGAATATTTTACTTTAAAATGGCTATAAAGAGGCTACTGTGGTAAAGAACTTGATGGTTATTAATAAGGCCAGATAGGGAAAAGATGAGAAATCTAAGACATGATACTTTAGAAAGTCTGAAATTGAGATAAATGAAAGAATACAGTATTGTAGACATTTTCTCCCCTCTAATAGAAATGTGCATCATGAGTGTGTACTGTAAACATCTCAGTTAACTGGCTTCTTTAGTGGTAAAGTACAGAAGAGCTTGATTCTTAGATTATTTTTTTTTGTCTCTTCTTTGCATAAATGACTTAGAATCTCAAAGTCTGTTATTTTCCCTATTAAGAGTAACCTTTTATTATCAAAAAATTAACTATACAGAGACTATATATATATTCCTAGATTTTATAAACCAAACACCCCAGTAAGGTTAAAAACAAAGAAATAACTATCGCAATTGACATATTTCTTTCTCTGTGTTACATTTTTTAAAAAAGAAAAACCATGAAAATTTGGAAATTGTGTCTGCTTTTGTAAAGTAGCTTAGAATCACAAAACCATTAGCTCTGCTGAATTAAGTTCTTGCTTTCAACAATACACCCATTATTTTTTAAACTATTGTACATCCCTACATTTTTCATGTTGTCACTTGGTGATGATGGAAGGAGTGGGGGTGGGGGACTTTCCAGAGTTGATTCTTCCACTGTCAGTACTTTTTAATTACATTTCAGTTGCCTAGTAGCTCCTAATGTTTTAGACTTTCTTTCTGAACTGAACATATTATCTGAATTAAGTATCCATGTGTTATTTTTTATCTGATTATTCTCAAGCATAAGAACAATTATTTACCTTCACCCCACTCCCTTTTTTCTTTATAACCTCCTTTTATGTGCTTATAAACCACAGTCTTGCTATGATTTTATCTATCCATATTTAATTCCTTCTATCTTTCATTATAGGTCATTCCTTCATTTGAATTGTTTGCCCTTTCCAGTCACAAAAAAATGAATCCTATTCCATTTTCTTGGAAAATTGAAATAATTCCCTCTTGGTAGCATTTTCTTAGTAGATATAGTAGTAATATTTCTATTAATAGATTTCTATGAAAACAAACATTTAAAATAAATCAATCATTTAAAAACACGATTAATTTTGGCATAAATTGTGCTGTTATTGAAAAGCTTTAAAAATATAACTGTTTCATGTATCTGCATCAAATTTTTGGGCAAAAATCCTCAAGATGTTCATTTTTACCACCTCTGAGAGGTAGTCTTTTCAATATTAACAAACTATTCTGTGTTGCATTACAGTATGAAATTTGAAAAGTCATTGAAAATTCATAATATTACAAACATAGTTGGACAAATGTAAGAAAATGAACATTTTAACACTCTGCTTATTTACCTAAAATTGTTAGTCTAATGCCTTCTTCTTAACTCTTCCCCCCAAAAGGAATTTGAAATGTTTCAAAAACAGTAGTCAAACAGAAAAATTACTTACAAATGGCATATTTTATGACAAATCCTTCCAATTGTCTAAAAGAAAGTGGTAGAGATCCCATGGCATTTTTCCTCTAGCAGAAGAAAAGAAAAAAGCAATATTTTTAAATAATCACTATCATCTGTGAACAAGTAAATGACCTTAAAATCTATGAATATATTTATCTTTGAAGATTTATTTTCTGGGTCTTACATGTTATTTTATTTTAAAGGACACTAATATTTTTTATTATATCTATCAAATGAAGACTATCTTTCAGGTTTTCCTAAGCTGCTTATATGTTGATTCTTTTAATTTTAAAGTTAACTAGAAATTCAATTTTATTGCATTATATAAAGATTACTGGAGAAATTAATCTAGAAAAAGATAAAATTCAGCAATAGCATATAATGAAAAGCACTGTCTTAAAGCACATGTGATCATGTACATATGTGCATGTTCACTTTTATTCAGTATGTTACTAATATTTTGAAGAGATTCGATTGCCAAAAATTACACAATATGTGCTGTGCAAAATCAGCATGTGTTAAATATTCTAAGAAGCATGACACTTAAGTTAAAAGAAAACTTATCTTTAAAATAAAGCAATACTCATTCAATAGAAAATTCTACCAATTATCAGCAAATTCAGTAGCAGTTCTCATTTTCTTCATATAACTTATTTATTTCGCAAATTTCTTTTCTTTCAGAGTGTGTGCATGGAATGAATCCTCCTAGAGACTTTCACGGTATGGAAAACTGCAATTATTTCTATATCAGATGCATTTAAGCATGAATGCATCATACAGACACATGTGTAACATGTTTAGATATAAAAATAAAGGCAAGTCAATTAATTAAACAATTAAAGCAAGCTTTTTGCTGATCCAAATATTTTAAAACAGCTCTCCATATAAGTGCCATGCCATATAAAACATTCATATGAAACTTTAAATAATACCTTTATTTTTGAGGTATTTACAACACCGGCATTCTACCATTATTAAGTGACTCTTTGTAGGAATGCTGTCTATTGTAAAGCTTGGCTTCTGTTAGAACACATTTTATTACCTATTTTAATAATGTTTTTTAATACATATATATATATATATATTGCAAACTAAGCAATACAAAATTTTATTGAGGATAGAATGTTTACTCAGCCTTCCTAAATTAAAAGGATTCTTTTTTTAATTTCAAAATTTGCTACTTATTACATACACAATTGGCTTAATGAGGAGTACTCACAATAAAATTCATACAAACTGACCACAATATCCTGAATATTTGAATTAAGAAAGGAGACACTGGGATAAGGTGTAAAACTCCATAATGATATGATTTTTAAAATACTCCAGAGAGAAGAATATATTTTAATATTAGGTATATGTCTGTAAACTCTATGTCATCATACCTTAATATTATTATATTCAGATTAAAATCTTCTTGTGCAATGACTAGCCCCCACTGAAATATGTTTCAACTAAGCTATAATAAAATGCATTTAATTAATCCTGGAACTAGAATTAAATATTTTAAAGCAATTTATGCTTAAATTGACAGATGCATAGAAAGGCCAGAATAAAATCCAGCAATTTTAAATGTGTTTAATAGAGAAATTTTATTTCACCTACATGCATAATTTCTTTTTTGAAAATTTACTAAAAATAAGTCAAAATACTTTTGACATATCCTTCTAGTCTTAGTTGAATGTTTCCCCTATTCCATTCTATTCTGCTCTATTCTATTATAGAGGACATTAAAAAAAAGTCATAGCTTTCAATGGAAATGGTTGCTCCTCCTATCTAGACACATATTATTTATTACAGAGTAGGGCAATGTTCATTTTGTCAAGCATTTTTGATTTTCTTTTTTCCTATAGCAAACTTGAAAACAGTTGTGATTCTAAAAGAATTTAGAGAGTTATCTTTAATTCTTGATTTTTAAGGCACTTGAAGTAAATTTAAAACCTGGGGTCTTTTCAATTTTTTTTTTGTGGGAAAGAGAGGAAAGTAATTTTATAGTGTTTTTCCTCTTTTTTCTTTCTTAAAGAGCATGGGAAATGAATTACATGAGGGATTCTTCCCACATCCTCCCCCCCCCAATGGAAAGGATAACATTGTTTGTGATATTGCATTACTGAAATTTGTGCATAGTGTAGCAAACTTAGCAACCCTTAGGTTTTCAGTAACTTTTTACTCAGGCCATAATAACTTGCTTTCCATTCACTTTCAGCTCCCAGAAAAGAAGAAAAATTATTAGCAGTTTATCAGATTTGTTTAGCACATTATATAAAAGGAGCAGGTACTGGAAAAACAGAAATGCAAAAATATCCAACAGAGAACAAATGAGCAAAGACTTAACATTTTTATTATTTGTTATTGTATTTGTCCTCCTTCAAAAATATCTTCTAAGATTAAAGGTTTGATAATATCACTTGAAAACTCACAAACCCCATCACTAAAATACTGACACATGCAATATGTGCAGCCATGTAATTATCAAACTTTCCTTTAAAAGTGATAAGAGTACAACTTCTATAGCCTGGTAGACAAGCTATTGCTTCAAGAGTACCTTCCTTTTGATTATATCTTTTTTGCACAGCCTCAGAGGGCTCCGAAGATCTGATGGCATAAGTTTCCCCTGACAAAATATGGGCAATTGTGCTTTTAAGACGATTCAGACATCAAGGAGTCAGAGTTCATATTCACCACTCCAAGAGGAATAACTCTTTATCTCTAAATTCAATTTTTGGATTTAATTATATCTTCAAAGCTAAATTTGCACAACAGTCTAGCATGGTTGAATGCTGGGCGGCACTTTAATAGGGGATACACATTTTACCTGTCTGGAACAAATCCACCACAGGGGTTTTGGTGTATTGTAAGGGGTGCAGTGGAGTAGCATATAGAAATCAGATAGTGTAATCACTTTTCACAGAAGGAGACCTGAGAGAATATTTGGTACTTGTGAAGGAGAAAAAGAAAGGAGTTTTTGATCTCTATATGCCTGTGTATGTTTAACTCATTTTTTTTTTTGTCACTGAGTCTTCTTGCAGGTTGAAAGGTTGCACTTGATTTCTTTAAGGTTGACCAGAAATTGATCTTTCTCAAAAACTATTCTTAGAAACACAAGTGTCGACCTTTTCTTCCGGTTCAATTTGTTTTATAAAGCATGTCAGTACTAGGTGTTCTCCGGGATTATTCCCAGGTCAGTAATTAAGAAGTTTCTCGGCTTGTGGAGAAATGGGGAAGGCTCAGTCTCTGGTAGAAGAAAAGGAGGAAGAAGGGTCTCAGGTCAAGCTGGGAATGGAGTCACCAGAACTAGTGGCAGTGTCTCTCCTCATACCCCCTCCCCCCTCACCAAGACACTTCCGAAGATGGCTTGAGCTGAAGCTACTGTGCTGGAATCAATGACACAAGCAGAGAAAATGATGGAGAGAGAGAGAGAGAGAGAGAGAGAAAAGAAACACATGGACAAGCAGCTTCTCCAAGATACGGATGTACACCCCTAATTTAACTTTGAAACTCCTGGGGTTTCAAAGGAGGAGATCGTGGTCTGGCACTGGTCGACTGGAACTCAGTTCCTACCAAGTCATATTTCCAACCAGTTTGGGAGCAAAGGAAGGGAAACGACGTATGATACATGGAGATAGCTGCTCTAAAATGTTGTTAATGGTCCTGGGTTGAGTTGTACGCATTTCCTCCCTCTATGCTTGCTGCCGCACCTTGGCTTAGAGGGAGTAAGGAAATGGAGAGCAATCTGGGGCTGCCGGTGCATTGAAAGTTTTTCCCGTTAGGAATCGGGGGCCAGAGAGGTGTGTAGTCGAAGTAGATGGCTTGGACCGGCAATCATGCTGTCACTAAAATACTTAATGCTTCTCCGGCCAGTCTCTGAAAAGTGTGAAGGTGCTAGCCTAATGTGCAGGGCTAGCGGTGCCCTCTAGTGTCCATCCTTTATTACGCCGGCGGCGGTTGACTGCTGAGGCTAGGAGACACTCCCAGACCAGATCAACTACCCGGCCCGCGGTAGCAACTGGGTTTTGTTGCGCCTCCCTCGGGACTTGTATTCTGCCTACGCTGGCCTGCGGTCAGGGGGTGCATGCAGTGCCTTGGGGAGGTAGGAAGGCGCTAGGAGGAGAAAAGGAATAATCAGTCACCCGAGAAACCAAGGAGAAAACGCTTTGCCTGTTCTTTACCCCTCCACCCCTCACCACCAGCCCCACTAGCCCATATGCATCTAACCCCAGTTCATCCCCCTCTGACTTTTCTCTGCCACATTAATGCAGCATAGGGAGAAGGAAAGACTTCAAGTCCCGGGAGGAGCCTGTGGCCCGAAAAGTCCTCTCTTCCACCCCACCCCACCACCCACCCTTTGATTCCCCCAGTTCCTGCTTCCCAGCTACGGCTTTCACCGTCCCCCCGCCCCGGGCTACGAAGAAGGGGAGGTGCGAGTTGGGTGCCAGACGGGTGGAGGAGGAGATGAGTGATGAGTCTGCCCGGAAGTTCCCAGGAGGGAAACCAACTTGGAGAGAGTTTGGGGGCCCTTTGGTGATCTGAACCAGGAAAGTTCCTAGGTCGAGTTATTGAGTTAGTGTTTGTTAGATGGTCACCGGGAGAAAGAAGCTGTAAGGGGGAGGAAGAGTAGGAGGAGGAGGAGGGAGGAGGGAAGAATCTGAGGCTTAAGCTAGAGAAACGGACTCTGGCCAGGGGCAGTGTAATACAAACTGAACTGCCGGAGAGCAGAGTGTTTCCTTTGGTGCAACATTCCTGTTGAATATAGAAGAGGAAATGGAAAAGGGACTTTTTAAGGGGGTGGAAATTGCCTCTCAGTAATCTCTCCCACCATACCAACGCGCACGTATTTCTCTAAAGTTTAGAATACGTCAGGGCAACTTATTACCGACTGACACCATTTGAAAGCGGGGGGGGGGGGGGATACACGATACAACCGCAATTAAAAGGAAACAACAACAAAGATCCCAGGTTTTAGTTGTCTGGATCCCTTAAATGAATCAGCACCAATTTTCTGCATCCTCAAAACATGCCCATGTTTTGCATGCACAATTCCCGCTAACTTCCACCCTGCCCTTGTCCTGAATCATTCTCTACCACCGCCAGGACCTGGGGAGGTCGTTGAACCCGAGGAGTAGGTTTGCGGCTTCGCGTGGGCTCTGAAGGAAAACTGGTGACCTCGCTGAGATGTCCAGACAATAATCCCGAGCCAGTTTCCAGACAATTATCCTCAGAGCACCAACTCCATCTGCACAGAGATCCAACCCCTGCTTGCAACCCTTCCTTTGCATATTGTATAACAGACTTGAATCTTGCATAAATCCTCCCTAAACCAGCAACTCCCACCCCCTCCTCCTCCACAGGCTGGTAGCTGTATAAACTACAGCTACTCCCGCGTAGCCCCTTTGCCTGTCTGAAAGGAAATGGGGTAATTGCAAAGCATCAGGGTCGGGCCTCAGGAAATGTGGTCGGTGGGTGGTAAGGTTCCAATCCCAGCCATAACAAGTGGGTGACTGTGTCCTATGGGTTGTGGTGGCCTTGGCATCCCATTGACACATAGGATCCTAGCTCAGTACAGTAGCGGCAGCGGCTGAATCAACTGGCCAATTCCAGGAGCCAGTGGACTTGAGCCGCGCCCTGGCTTGAACCGGAAAGATTGCTGATTGGCCAGCGTCCTCCCCCTATGCAAATAAGCTGAGGGAATGGCATTCCTCCGAACTCTCTTACAGTAAAAGCATATTCATTTCCAGTCAATCTCATTCATAGAGCCAGAAGGCGCAGGCTGGACCGGGCTTTTCTCAAGACGCAATCTGAGCAAACAAACATCTCATAGAAGGTCATAACGCTGCACTTTCAGTGAGCTTGTAGACAGCTCTTTCCAGCTGACTCCCGTGAACCCGTGAAGAATTTCAGGATTTATTTTTCCTTGCCCTGCATTGGTGTTTTCGCTTTTATTTTTTTCCCACTTTTTTTTTTTAATGAGCTGTATTCTTGGCTGGATGCTTTAACGTCTATCCTGGCTACGAACTTTTTTTTTGTTTGTTTCCTTTGACAACTGCTCTCTCTCTCTCTCTCTCTCTCTCTCTCTCTCTCTCTCTCTCTCTCTGCGGAAGCAAGTGTGCAGCACTTCAAATAGAAACGTTAGTGTGTGTGTTTTAAACCAGAACTGCAGCATCTGCATTGATCTGTTGGTTTGAGTCTGATTCAGAAAGGAATTACACCTGCTGGGTTATACATAATATATGCATATATTATGTATATAGATATGTATAACTATACATATGTATATGTGGACGTATACGTATTTCTATGTAGCTAAACAGTCCTGCTGTGGCTGAATTTGAGGAAGATTGGTTTAAGTCTTGCAAAAGTTGGCTGATGCAGAATATTAGTTGGCTTCTGAAGAGGGAGAGTGCATGTGTTTCTGAGTGCTCTTTCGCACACTATAAAAACCACAGAGGAACCCACAAGTTTAACCAACACCCCCAAACCCAAGTTCTCAGATGTGGAGTTTTGTTTTCTTTTAGCCTGAGAGTTCATCATCAACTGGAACTTTTCTAAAATTCGAGAGAGCAAGAAAAAAAAATCTTTTAAAAGCTGAATTTCTACAATGAGCATTTTGCAAGATTATATCAAGAGATCATGACAAGTACTCCTAGATCAACACAGATCCAACTACTGAAGCTGATTTTCAAGGCTACTTAAAAAAAACCTGCATAGAACATTAATGGATTTTTGTTGTGTTTAAATTCTCTAAAGATTATATTGTAAATATTTGATGAAGTACAGTATGCATATATGTTTGTGTGTGTGTGTATATATAGTGCACATACATTGTTAGCTTGATCCTTGGAAATTACAACTCTTGTCTTCGTGGACTGAAGACAATTTTATATTTTAAAACTGGCTGTTCATGGAAGACACTAAGGTATTTTGTGTTCTTTTGGGACTTTAGAAAAATCACCTGGAAAAACCTCAGGCAGTTAACTCCTGGAAACTCCAGATTGTATGTGTGGTGGTCATATTTCTCTCTGCATAAGTATTTTAGGAAGTGTTTGGGAACTTGACCTATGGTGATTTTTATAACAACCAAAGACTGAATTTGAAAACTTAAGAGGAAAAAGTATAAGAAGATTATTTTCGCTACATTTTTAATCCATCAAAAAATCAGGAGCAAAAAGGCTTGTGTGTACATCCCGAAGCCCTGCAACATCGTTAAAACTATTTTTTAAAAAACTTGGACTGGCTTAGCAACTTCTTTCGTCTCTCTTCCCCAACACTCAAAAAATAAAGTCTTAAATACTTTTATGTTGGTTTCCAGAAAGCTAATTGCTGAAGATTTGCAGTTATTTCTGTTTTATAAGAACTGTTTGGGGACCTAACTCAAAACGTTTGTTGTGATGCGTATCCCCGTAGATACAAGCACCAGCCGCCGCTTCACGCCACCCTCCACCACGCTGAGTCCCGGGAAGATGAGTGAAACCCTGCCGCTGGCTGTCCAGGAGAACAGCGCCTCCCTGGTGGGAAAACTCAGAAGTACAGACCGCAGCATGGTGGAGGTTTTAGCGGATCACGCGGGAGAGTTGGTTCGTACTGACAGCCCTAACTTCCTCTGCTCCGTGTTACCCACGCACTGGAGATGCAACAAAACCTTGCCGATTGCTTTCAAGGTATTTCATGTTTTTAAACTTTGACCGAGGTGATGAGGAAGAAAGGTGGGAGGAGGGGGGAAGGGAGGGGGGAAGGTGAAAGGACGAGTACATATACTTAGGAAGAAGAGATGAGAGAGCCAGGCCCGAGTGAAAACTGCAAAGAAAGAGTTGTGGTTCCCCGCCCCGCTTCCTTCTAATAGCTGTTCCCACATCTTGTAGAGAGCTTAACTATCTAAACAGCCTGCCCAGCTCTCCTGTACCTTACCAGACTGAGGATGAGCCTCTTTTTAACTGAAGCTCTCCGTTTTCTCTGGGATTAAAGAGGATGCTGCATTGCTGAAGCAACTTTCAAAGAATATATTAGTTATTTTGGTCTCCGGCTGTCCCACAGCTAAGAGTGAAGGGAGGTTGGGGGTGAAGAGGGCGGAGCTAGAATTAAGAAAAAGTGGATAAATGTACATAAGCACTCTAAGATCATCTTAAAAATGCATCGGGGGTGACAGTGCACCTTTTTGAAAGTGCCTAATTTACAAGACCATTCTTTTCCAGTCTCTTTCATTGTGAAATGATTGAGAATTAGACTTTCCACTCACTTTTTCTGAAAAGGACCGCAGGTTAAGGGCGAAATTGTCTACACCCAGCATCCAAATGCTACCTCTCCTCATACCTCTTCTCAAAGCGGTTTTTTTTTTTCGGATTTGCCAGTGATATGAAACAAACTAATTGTGTAGATTTAATTTTTTGCCAAAGGGGAAAATGTCTATGCTAGCTTTAGGGAGTGTATTTTTTTTTTGTTCCAAACAACAGAGTACAAATGATTACATTAAATTTTGAATTAAAAAAAAGTTTTCCGGGTAATTGTGTTAATCTGTCCTTACTAGAAGCCAGGAGTAGAAAATCTTATTATTGTTTTTTGTTTTTTTCTCTCTGTAAATCTCTTTAATGTTATCGCCTGATTCACCTAGATTAAAGCCTTGAGGCAGTGAAAGGTAACAGAAGGGTGTACTTTGAAAGAAGATGCTCTGAATCAGTGCTTAGTTTAGCAACAATTTCTGTTTGAGGTTGAAGTGGAGGAATGGAGCGGGGGGATGAAAAATTTCTCTCGTTTTTGATCTAGGAGCCCTCTTCAATTTTGGGTTCCTTTAAGCAAGGGCCTTTAACTGGGGAGCAAATAAACAATCTCAAACATCAAAAACATATTTGCTTCAAAAATCAAAACATTTCTTCTTGGGTTGTTCCTGTCCCTTCTTTGGTTTTGAAGCATCAGTGCAGTGCTTATTTAAAGAGTTTTAAACAGTTTAAAGAGGTTTTTAAGGCAGGTGATTCAAGCCACAGAAATGCATCACTTTTTTTCCCCTTCTTTGTGTAATTATACCTTCTGCTTCCTTTTAAATAACCTTTTGTTTCTGAACACTATACATTTCTTGACTCAATATTATTTTAGGTAATTCTGCATTTGGAACTGACTTACAAGGAATGCACAATCATTAATAGAAGTCCTCCCTTATTCTTAAATTCCGAATACATTCTATATCTTTGTTGCCCTATAACATTTTTTTAAAACAATAGCTCTCTCTATAAAAATGCCCCAATATTTGCTCTAAAAGTTTCATTTTACTTTTTACTGGTATAAGAGGTATGGAGTTACCTTATAAGTTATCCCATCTCCATTTATTTACATTTAGGATCAGGAACACATTTTGATGTTTAGTTGTCTTATTTCTTTGCAAAAAGAGTCCTCCTGTAAACCTCCTCTGCCCACTCTGAAACCTTTACCAAAGCATAAAAGTATTTTCCAGGGTCCAGAATACCACACAAAGATGGCCAGGCAAAAGGAACTTTTACAATGATATTATTTAAAGAAATAGCTATTTGGGATCAGAGAGGTCAATATCGATCATACTGGTCTGGGTAATCAGGTACTTTTGTTTAACATTTGTACTTCAATACACTTCACATCCTTCATACTCACATTTCCTTTCAATTAAAATTTATATAATTAAAGATCCGGATCCCCTCCCCCTAACAAACAAAACTGCTCATCTTAGTAACTTTAGGAAGGAGAAGAAGTTATTCCTTCAAAAATAAAGAGGATGGAGGAAAATACTTGTAGAAAAGAGCTATATCATTATTGAATTCCTTTATTTAATAAAAAAAAAGATTTATTTGTCTGAGTGATGTTTCTTTTTAGAGATGTCAACTTCCTTCCTAATTTCTTATTTCTCAAATGAAGTAAGATCCTTGAATTTAGTAGTTTATATACACTGTAGCATGCAGGGAAGGAGGATTCCCACTAAATTTTAAGTGCACATTGGGGAAAGAAATTTTCAAAGTCATCAAATAGATTTATTATATTCTCTCCATCCTGTTCAAATACAGACCTGTCTCTGAGTAACTTAGTTTTTTTGCTGTGGATAGTGCATTGAAATTTATCTACACTGTCTGTTTTCCTTAATGTTCAGTGAATGTAGAGTTTGGAGTTAGTAAAGCTTAGTGGAAGGACAAAGACTTCAAGAAGTGACTAGGCCAAAGATGAAATTCCTCCTTACCCATGCTACCTACCCTGTTTAGTTATTGTAGAACTAGACATTTCAATATTTACATTTCAAGAAATTTTCAGTTAACTATGTAAAACATTCAGCAGCAGTAGCAGGGGGAAAAGTACAAAACAAACAAAAAACCATAAATAAAAAAACATTCCAAATTTCCTCTAAGGGACAAACTACATCTGTTGGTAATAGTAACACTGAAAGATTTCAGGACTTCCTTGGCCATCTGCTGACATATATAGATATATATACATATATATATATATATATATATATATATATATATATATATATATATATATATATATACACACACACACACAATCTTTAGATATAAAGGAAGGTGTAAAATCAAGAATTATTGTAAAATAATTCTAAAGTTCTATTTTTTCTTAATTTATTGTCTTAGATAATGTGACTTATTTTTTAATTAGGAAGTATGTGTAATTTGCTAAATTTTTAGGAAACTTTACATCCGTTACTCATTAATAAAATTTTCCAAAAAGCTCATTTTAAATGTATTTCAGTGATTTAAAATATCATTTAAAAGGCATTAAATACAGAAATGTCATGATATAATAATGTTTGGTTAGTGCTATTAGTACACTAAAAATCACCAATACTCTGGGATCCTGCATTGCCTACTAGGTGATATTCTTTGTAGAGCAAGGAAAAACTTTTTTTTCTGTCTATAAGACAGAAGTTTTTTCTATCTATAAGACACAAAGAAAATTTCTAAATATGAATGACATATAATCAAAGTTCTATTTCACAATGTTCTTTTGGAATACCAGAAGATTTAGTGATTTTTAAACTAAATGAATTGTAATTGTGCCTTAAACATAATAATTTTAGGTTTAAAGTAACCAGTGATGTTGAAAGGACTAGCCAAGAGCTGTATCAGTACATCCATAAAGTGTCCATTTAGTTCTGAGTATAGTGGTATTGTCATTCTGCTTAGTTTCCTGATACTTTGAAAACAGAAAAGTAAATCATAATATGAGAATGTTATCCAACAAGCCCATTCTGGTCTGTTTAGTCTGTGTCATAATGTAAATGTTTGTATTTTCCTACCTATTGTTTATGATCTTTAATTCCAGATACTCCTACCCCATCATCTCTAAAGGCTAAATTCTTTTTTTATTTCCTTTCATATTATCTAAAGATGACACTTTAAACATGAACTTTAAAAATGCTTTAACACAGTCTTGGAGCTTTAATTATATAGTAGCAGTCATTTTGTGGTACCAGATGTACAGTTTGTTGATTAATTCCTCCCCTCAACTCCCATCAGAAAAAATATTAATAGTAACAAAGCATCATGCTTAAATCACTGTACTGAAGGACCAAACTCATTCTCCTCAGATGATAACTTTCAAAATTTTAAAAATTAGCTTTAAAATTTTATGCCAGAAGTCTTTTACAATTTAATAAACATTAATTATCATATTTGTAAAGATTTGTTGAGAAATTCAAAGTGAATTCTTCATTTAACAGCCAGATTAGTAATTTGCACGGTATTGGCAAAGTGGAACAAAATAATCACAGAACTGGGGTGATTTAAGTGGAATTTTGCTGAGACGGAAGTGATTTAAGTATATGTAGTTATGTGTGTGTGTGTGTGTGTGTGTGTGTGTGTGTGTATATATATATATATATATATATATATGGAGCAGATTTATTTTGACCTTCTTACAAATTCAATTTCAACAATGAGTTATTCACTTTGCAAAACAAATATTTTAACCCAGTCTCTGTGTACTTAGTGAATGTCGAATTAAATAAGGAAGCCTGAGCCACCATGGGGAGAAGGAAAGGAGGAAGTAGAAATATGTACTTAAGGAGGGCATTTCAACACTGTGTGAGACTAATTTTATTTAGGGAAGTGAGAAAAAAAATCAACACTGTAGAAAAGATCTAAAGATCTAAGAGAGTAGAATCGAAACACTTTCGCAAAAAGAATGCTGAAGTGATAGAGGTCTTTACAGAAAAAAAAATACAATGGACTCAAGATTTCATCATTATGAGGAGCTCTTGGTGGGGACCTCCCTCAGCTAATGCAGGATGGCACCTGTTCTGTAGTTCACAGTTTTAGAACCTTGCCTGGGGTAGTAGAAGGCTGTTACTTTCCTTGGCTCATTCCGTCAATATCTGTCAGAGGTCTTGAGGTCAATTATCTTTCCACTATTGAAAAGATGTTCTTATGATAGAGAGAGAATATGAAAATAATAAATTAATTTCCCTTTGTTGATCAAGACATTGATCATAATTCTAGTCTAAATTAAACATAAGAATCAAAGACCTAAAAAGCAGAGTAATATTTTTTTAAAATGTAACAACATTTTTCAAAAGCACTCTATTAGAAACATTAATAGCTACTTATATTGAAAAACAGGAACAAAATAACTTTCCATCATTTTACTCTCTTGGGGGGGAGGGAACCTTAAATTAGGTAAGCAAAATGTTTGACTACTACACAAGTTTAATATTGTGATTAGAGATGATTTGCATTAAGTATTGCTCAGCTGATCTACTGGGGAAAAACTCATCTTGTAGATAGAAAATATTAATGAAATTCAAGATGGTAACACTAACTAGTTCTGTAATCCTAGAAAAGTCACTCAACTTTTCTGAGATTCGATTTCTCAATCTGAGAAATGGGCATATTATTTCTTACACACTCTATATTTCATAAGATTTTAAGGAAAGAACTTTGAAAATCAAAAAATGATTGAAACGAGCTATTATTATCGCTGTTTTTCTTTGTCATATTCTATCACAGAAATTATATCATTGCAAAGAAAGCAAATAATCATCTCAAGAAAATGATTAAGGGAAAATAGAAGGAAAAGATCAAAATTTCAAGAGGCATAGAGCCCATTTTTGAAGATGATGGAAAGTCTGGGCCTTCACAACAATAACAACAAAAGACTAGAGTACTTTTATATAATATTAGAAGAAAAATTAGTATGGGTAGGGCAGGGAAGTGATATAAGTAAGTAGAGGTAGCTTGTGAGAAGTTTAGTATTACCTCACATTAAGAAGGACGAATTATTAGATGAAAAACAAAAAAATAGTTAAGCAGGATGAATTATTTAGATGAAAAGTAAAAAGGGAATAGGAATAAGAATACCAAGGATTTGAATTTGAGATACAGCTATGCATGAAGTATCTTTCCAGATTTACTATATGTTTCTGAGACTCACCTTTAGTTATAGTACCATTCAAGAAGACCCTCCATTGCAGAGGAACTCACAAATTGTGAAATCTGGGTCTTTGGATATGTGTTATTATTTAGGAATTAACTTTAAAAAGAAGTTTCTTTGCAGAATTTTTTTTCTTTTAGAACCAAAACTTAATCTAAAGCCCCTAATACTAGCACATAGTCTAGCTAGAATTGATATAGCACTTTTAAAATTCACAAACTTCATCAGAAGTGAATAAGATGATATTCCAAAGGACAGTTTAAAAGTGTTTAATGATTTTTCATTGATTCAATTATACAGATTATTGAATATTTTCCCCAAAATAAAGTTCAGATAATTTTATGGCAAAGTTTAAAAAAAAAGTCCAAGGCTAGTTAGTTCTTTCTCTGAAGTGTTTGTGCCCACCCCTTCTGCTTTTGAATTTAAATGTATACAAGCAGAAGTAAGCGGCAAAGAAAGAGGAAGAAATTATAGTGGTAATTACAATGTTTAGCTTTCATATAGAGTACTGTATTTTATCTCTTACAGAAACATCTTTCAAAGCTTAATTTCTAGATATTATATAAATATGAAATATCTCAGAGAGGCATTGTGGAATAGAGATTAGAGCCATTCTTGGCCTCAGAGACAGGAAGACTTGAATTGAAGTTCTGACATTTCTGAATAAAACTCTTATACCTACTGGCTATGTTACCCTGGAAAAAAGTTATTTAACCCAACTCTCTCAGATGAAAAATTGCAGAGCAGATGCCAGTTTCAATCAAGAGTTTGCTCATCCAAACTGCTTATACTAGTGATATATGCAAATTCAGGAAGTAATAAAAAAAATTTCCCATTATTTTATTGCAAAATAAATTGATCTAACATAGACTATTATTTTGAAAAGTAAAATTTCCAATTCACATCATATTGCTAGATAATTCTACTATATTGTATTACATTATTATTTTATTAGGTTATATTATTTTTGATAGATATTCTACTATTTAAAAAGCCTATATTTAGGTTATTTAAAATACACATTAAAAATAACTTCAGATACAGAGATTCGTGAGTATTGCATAATTTGAAGTAATGTTTTCCATTACAATCTTAAAATAATATAATTTCATATTTAATTTTGGACAAATTACTATACCAAATACTAGAATTTTTGATGTCTGTGTTTCCTATTTGACTAACTTTAGGTGGTTGCCTTGGGAGATGTTCCTGATGGGACTTTGGTCACTGTGATGGCTGGAAATGATGAAAATTACTCTGCAGAACTAAGAAATGCTACAGCAGCAATGAAGAACCAAGTTGCAAGGTTTAACGACCTCAGATTTGTGGGGAGAAGTGGAAGAGGTACATATTTTCCATAACTGCATATACATATACTTATGTTTATAATTATAGATGTGAATAAATACATATATTTATACTTACATAATATTTCCTTGGGGGGAAAATCCTCCTAAAAATTTGCTCAATTTTTATCATGGACATTTCCCTTCATCTTTTTTAAAATTTTCTTTTCACTTTTGTCTTTGCAGAATGATATTAACACTTTTACGGAATTTGGGTCTTACTGTATACTCATAATATAAGATTTTTGTAATGTTTTAAAAGATGTGTACCTTAAATTCTATATCTCAGGGCATAACTTCTAGCTTTTTTCCCTCATAATCAAAAAATTTTTAAAAACATATCCAATAGGAGGTAACTATAAGATTAAAATATAGAAATTCTCTTTTTTGACCAGCTATCTTTTAAAGAGAAACTTTTAACTTAGGTCCCATATACTACTACTTGTCAACAAGTGATATTAGGTGGTAATTAAGATTTTATGATCTAGATTAGTGGTGTGAAACTCAAATAGAAACAGATCCCTCGAGGGCTGCATTTGACTTTGAAAAACCACAAATTAACATTATCTATGTTTTATTATATTTTAAAAAATTTATTTAGTTAAATGTTTCCTAATTACAATTTAATCTGACCTGAGCCACTCTTGTGAATTCATGAGTAACAAGTTTTTAAGTCTCATCTATTTCATAATTCTGATCTAGTTTATGTAAAAAATTACGATGTTTGTGTATAAAACATATAACAAGGTAGTTTCATTACAATATAGCTTCATTACATTACTTGGAATAAATCTTAGATATTTATATCATGAAATATTGAAGGAAAATTGGCCAAGGCATTCTGATTCCATTTCATCTATAGTATTCTTGTATTATGCTTTCTTGTTACACTTATATTTTATGCCCAAGTTTCCTTTAGTTTGGCTAGGAGTTCAGTCAACAAATGACATTTAACTAGTCAAGAGTTTTTAACTTTAACAAGAGCATTTAACTTCTGAAGACATTAGCAGCCTTGTTGGTTTATAATTAAAAAAATATAAAGTTAGTTTTATGTTAATCCTTCATTATGTATGCCTGACATATTTAGAACAGGGACAAATGTGGTAGAAGGATAGCTTAAGAGGATGGCATGGTTTATCAGGAAAATTTTGCTTCTGTATTATAGGAGTAAAGTCTGTGTTGTTGTTTGGCCTTGGCCTATTATTTCATCAGTGTTGAAAACTCCCTACACCAATGAAGATTGGCAGCTCTTCTGTAGTTTGTCATCTCAGAGAATTGTCTAAGGCAGTGAGAGTTTAAGTGACCTAATGTGTTATCCTGGCTGGTACAACTTGTACTTGTCAGAGGGAAGACTTGAACCCATGTTTTTAGAACCATCTGTTCCCTTTCTATTCTAGCATACATACTAACTGTAGGATTGAGTCAATTTATAAAAATATGTTAGGTAGAGTTAAAAAGAAAACAGGGGCAGCTAAGTGGCATAGTGGATAGAGCACTGACCCTGGAGTCAGGAGTACCTGAGTTTAAATCTGGGCTCAGATACTTAATAATTACCTAGCTGCATGGCCTTGGGCAAGCCACTTAAACCCATTGCCTTGCAAAAAAAACCCCTAAAAAAACCAGAACAAATAAGTTAAATATATATGTGTGTGTGTGTGTGTGTGTGTGTGTGTGTGTGTATTCCACTTGAGAAGTTTTAAAAGTATTAAGAAAATATATGCAAGTATAATATATATTATCTTTATTTAAAAATATTCGCTATTATTTAAAAGGAATATGAAGTAATCAATGTGCATTCCAGTAAATTTGAGGTCAGGTATTTAGAATTTTGTTGTGTCTGTTAACCTAAGAATTTGATGTATCTTTCTAATGGAAATCTCTAGGAGCAAAGTATAACATGTGATTTCTAATATAGATTCTGAGTCCTAAGGATAATGATGTTATAAAGAGAAAAAAAATCTATTTAATGAAAGCATGAGCAATGCTTTCATGTATATAAGTTTCAGTATGATATGTTGTTAATATGTTTACTTATTAGAGTTGTCCTCCTTTCAATAGGTGAGATTCATCTTGTGATTCTCATATGTGTTTAGAAAGTTTTTCAAAGACTAGAACAAGAACTAGCAAAGAGATTGAGAAGCTTTAAGAAATGGAAGACCTATAGCTTGGTTCCTGCCATGCTTGCTAAGCTAAATATCACAAATCTATTTTTGATTTTCAACATTAAGGTTTAATAGTTAAATATGTTACATAGTTTTCCAAAGAAATCAAGTGTCATACTAGAATGTATAGCTATCTCATGTTTTACTTATGAAACCTTTAACAACTAGTTAACAATATAGCTTACATTTTATTAAAATAAAGTTTCTGGAGATATGCCAAAACTCAGTTGTTAATGGTAAATAATGAGAATTTGGAAACTGCTTGCTCTCTTTTCCGTATCAAAATTCTAATCTCCTAAATGGCATTGGATATACCTGTTTTGAGTGGGTGACTAATAGGTACTTTTGTTTACTTTTATAACAATGAATTGTTTCCTAAAGGTGTGGATGTTTGCTTTTGGCTCCTTGATTTTTTCTGGTTTGTTCTTGAGTTTGCATATAACCTGAAAGGAAAAATCTCAGCATCAGAAGAATGGCAGTGCTTCTTTTGATTCACTATTTAAAAAAGAAAGGAAAAAATTGAAGCATTACATATGAAATATTTGTTCACCTTCATCAAGTTCACCTTCCTACATGTGATAAGTAGAAACTAAAGATATATAAAACTGGAATTGAAAGCTTGCATCTGTTATGGTTACTGTGTACTTTTTGCCTTTAGTGATATCTGATTATGACTGCAATAGAAACCTTTTTTTAAGCTTTGAGAATCTGTATCCATTTCTTATTTTTCTATATTCTACATTAAGTAGAAAGTGAGGTGCTGCTGTTCCAAATGTGTCAACATCAGAAGGCTGCCAATTTTTTTAAATTTGCTTCCACTACTGTGAGAGTAGTTGAATCTCACTAATTTTAACAATTAGTGCTAATTTTTCTGTGACATTCATTCCTTTTAAAGTATCATTACTTCCTTTAAAGGGATCTTAAAACCAGTCACTCTTCATATGCTGTTTTTACAATTTTGTGCATCAAAATATGCAATTAGAATAGATGCAAAGTATGGCAAAGAAGAAACTAAACATCCTATCAATCACACTTTGTAATGAGGGTGTTGTACACACTCATTCAAAAACATGTTTTTGTTCCTTATTAGCTCTCTGCAGGATTCAGAAAGAAGAAACAAAGGTTCTTTTAAAATAACAAAAACTGAAAATCACAAAGTTCCTTGGAAATAGTAAGATATAAAGGGCTTCCCTTGATCCACAAAACAAATCTGTTTGGGCATTGGCTGATATCCAGAATTACTGCTCCTAAACTCAGGTTCATCATGCAACTGGGAAAACCTGCCTATCTGGCTTTTAAGGTCCTAAAACACATTCATTTCCCACCCACCCCCACGTAGTTTAAGGCTTCTGATATTTTGAACCTCCTTCCCTAAATAAATTGTTTTCCTACTCCCTGCTCTCCCTTCCCCAGTTTAAATAGATGTGAAATAATCTCTGATTTTTTTCTCATTTTGGTCCTTTTGATTCAGGTCTCTATGACAAAATAGAAATAATAGATGTAAAAATATGAAAGAGACATAGTATTCTGTCATCACAAAAGGAGAATAGAAGGGAAAATCTTTTTAAAATCATATTGAGAACAGAGATTCTCATTAATTATATTAATATATTACATTAATTATAATGTATATATGCAAATATATAAATATATAAATTTATCTCACTTTTACTACAACAGTACTGGGAGGTAGTATTAGGTAATTAACTTCTTTTTAATAAATGAAGAATCTGAGGTTCCAGAGCTAGTAAGAAGCAAAACCTGAGTTTTCTATCTCAAAATCCAGTGATTTTTTTAAACTATGTTTTGTTATTGGTAATAATTTGAGTTTGACCAACAATTACGGGAAATTGTTTATTGAAAGTGTTCATTAGTATGAAAATAATAAGAAAAAGATACCACTTTGTTATATAAAGCCAAACATGAAAGTTGATATCGGTGTCACAGGAATTGATATGGTGACTGTTAGTCTTAATTGAATTTTACCATGTAATATTATGACTTTGGCTGAAAGATCCAAAATCAATTTTACAAACATAAAATAATGTAGAGTTCATTTCATCAGAAGAATGGTGAGAAGCTTTAGATAATAGAGGGGTGGTCTTGAAATCAGAAATACCTTAGCTCAAATACCACATGAGATATTTACTGGCTTTGTGATCATAGGTCAAATCCCTTTTCATTTCTAAATCTGTTTCATTTCTAAAATGGGGCTAATAAGTAAAAATAAATAAAAATCCATAGCAAAGGGATGACAGAATCATTAAGTTAGAGCTAAAAGGGACCTTTAAAGATCATGTAGCTCAGCCTCTTAATTTTATAGATGAGGAAACAGATCCAGTGAAGTTGAGAGAAATAACCAAGGTGATAGCAATAGTAAATAGAACAACCAAGATTGAAATTCAACATCCTTGACTTCAAATCTAGCAACCTTTCAATTGCACCACATAAAATTATAGTTTCTTTAAGTTGTTTTTTTCTTAATAGTATTTTTTCCAAATACATGTAAAGATAGTTTTCACTATTCATTTTTATAAGATTTTGAGGTGCAAATTTTTCTCTATCCCTCCTTTTACTTCCCCTCTCCTCAACTCAACAAACAATCTGATGTAGCTTATACATATACAATCATACTAAACACAGTTCCACATTAGTCATGTTGTAAAAGAAGAGTCAGAACAAAAATGGGCAATCACAAGAAAGAAATATATTTTAAAAAGTGAAAATAATATGCTTCCATATTCAGAAAATAATCTGCATTCAAATTCCAAATTTCTTTCTCTGGTAGTGGACAGCATTTTCCATTTCCATATTAGAATTGTCTTGGATCATTATATTTGCTAAGAAAATCTAAGTCCATCATAACTGATCATCACATAATGTTGCTGTCATTCTATACAGCATTCAGGTTCTGGCCATTTCATTTTGCATCAGTTCATGTAAGTCCAGGTATTTGGAAATTCATCTGTTCATTGTTTCTTCTAGCAAAATAGTATTCCATTATATTCATATACCAAAATTTTTTAGCCATTCCCCAATTGATGGGCATAATCTCAATTTCCAATTCTTTGCTACTACAAAAATTTGCCATAAATATTTTCATACTTGTGAGTGCTTTCCACTCTTTTTATGATCTCTTTGGAATACAGACCTAGTTGTAGTCTTGTTGATTCAAAAGGTATATATAGACCTTTGGACATCATTTCAAATATCTTTTCAGAATGATTGGATAAGTTCACAATTCCACTAATAATGCATTAGTGTTCCAATTTTCCATTTTTCCAACATTTATTATTTTCCTTTTCTGTCACATTAGTCCATCTAATAGATGTGAAGTGGTACCTCTAAGTTGATTCAATTTACATTTTTCTAATCAATAGTGATTTAAAGCCTTGTTATATGATTATACACAGTTTTAAATTCTTCATCTGAAAACTGACTATTCATATCCTTTGAATATCAATTGGGGTTTGACTTATATTCTTATAAATTTGACTCAATTCTCTATCTGATTTAGAAATGAGACCTTTATCAGAATAAAAATTGGTTCCCAGATTTCTATTTTCTTTCTCATCTTGGTTGTAATGACTTTCTTTATAAATTTGATGTAATCAAAATTATCCATTGCACATGTCATAATGTTCTCTATCTCTTGTTTGGTCATAAATTCTTCCCTTCTCCATAGATTTGATAGGCAAGCTATTCCTTGCTCTCCTACTATGCTTATGGAATTGCCTTTTCTGTCTAAATTATATATCCATTTTTATCTTGTCTTGGTTTATGAAAGGCTAGTCCATGCCTAGTTTCTTCATTCTATTTTTCACATAGGCACATAGTGAGTTTTTAGCCAAATAACTACAGTCTTTGGGTTTATCAAAAAGATTACTGCTATCTTGTGTACCTAACCTATTCCACTGGTCCACCACTCTGGTTCTTATCCAGGACAAAATACCTTATAATTATTTTTTTTAATTTCTTCTTCATTATTTGTAAGTTCACACTTTTTATTTTTACTTTTGGTAATTTGGTTTATTTTAAAATCAAATTAGCCAAATGTTGATCTATTTTATTGGATTTTCCCTTAAAACTAGCTCTTAGTTTCATTTATTAATTCAGTAGTTTCTTTATTTTCAATTTTATTATTTCCTTTTAATTTGAGAATTTCTAATTTAGTAATTAATTGGAAATTTTAAACTTATTCTTTGTCTAACTTTTTGGATGCCCAACTCATTTTCCTGTTCTTTCTCGATTTTATTCATGTAAACATTTAGAGATATAAAATATCCCCCATGTACTGCTTTGGTTGCATCCCATAAATTTAGTATGTTATCTCATTATTTTCTCTTTCTTTGATGAAATAGTTGATTATTTCTATAATTTGTTGTTTTTACCACTCATTCTTTAGGATAAGATAAAAGAGTTTCTAATTAATCTCTTTCCATGGCTCTTTATTGCATGTATTTTTATTGCATCTTGTTCAGAAAAAGATGTATTACATATTTCTGCCTTTCTGCATTTGATTATGATATTTTTAATGCCCTAATAAATACATGGTCAATTTTTGTGTGGGTGTTGAGTCTGCTGAAAAAGGGTATATTCCTTTCCCTCTGTGTTCAGTTTTCCCCAGGGAGCTATCATATCTAACTTTTCTGAAATTATATTCACTTTGTTAACTTATTTCTTGTTTATTTTGTGATTAGATTTAATTCTAAGAGGGGGAAATTAAGGTCCTCCCACTTTTCTGGTTTTGATGTCTATTTTTTCTTGTAACTCACTTAAATTCCAAGAATATGGAAAATGTACCACTCAGTGTATGTATATTTAGTATTGATATTACTTTATTGTCTTTGATACCTTTTTGCAAGATATGGCTTCTTTCTTTTCTCTTTTTAATTAAATGTATTTTTTGTTTTTGCTTTTTCTGAGATGAGGATTGCTACTTCTGCTTTCTTTATTTCAGCTGAAGATAATATATTTTGCTCTAGCCTTTTACCTTTACTCTGTCTATATCTCTCTCTGCCTTAATTGTATTTCTTGTAAACAACATATTGAAGAATTCAAGAGTTTAATCCACTATCCTATCCATTTCCATTTTGTAGGAGAATTCATCTCATTCACATTCAGTGAATGATTAATAGCTAGTTATTATAATTGATAACTAGGTATTTCCCTCCATCCTATTTTTCCATTCATCTTTTTCTCTTTCTTTTCACCTTGTCCCTCCTCACCAGTTTTTGTTTCTGATCTACACCTCTATCAATCTGCTCTTCCATCAGCTGCTTTTTTTCTTTCTCTTTTCCCTTTTATTTCTGTCCTCTCTTCTATCAGCCCCTTCTTTCCTTTTCTTTCCCCTTTCCCCTCCTACTTCCCTATATGGTAAGATAAATTTCTATAACTTACTAAGTGTGAATGCTTTTCCATCTTTGAGCCAACCTGATGAAAGTCAGGTTCAAAAAATGTGCATTCTCCCCTTCTTTTCCTCTGCTATAATAGGTCTTTTGTGCTTTTTCATATGATTTAATTTACCCTCTTCTTCCTCCTCCTTTCCTCTTCTCCCAGTACAATTCTTTTTCTCACCCATTAATTTTTTTAATATCACCACATCAAAGTCAATTTATACTGACAACATAATATTGTCTATGTATACTCCTTCTAATGACCTTAATATAGTTCTCAAGAGTTATAGTTCTCAAGAGTTACAGTTCTCAGGAGTTATAAGTATCATCTTCCCCATGTGGGTATGTAAACAATTTAATCCTGAATAATGTTTTTTCTTTCCTATTTTACCTTCTTATACTTCTTTTGAATCTTGTATTTAAAGATGGACTTTTCTGTTCAGCTCTGGTCTTTACAACTGGACAGTTTAAAAGTGCTCTATTTCATTGATTATTCATCTTTTTCCCCCTGAAAGTTTTCTGGGCAGTTGGTTCATGTTTTGTAATCCAACCTCCTTTGTCTTCTAGAATACAGATTCCAAGCTCTCCAATCTAATATAGAAGCTTTTAAGTCCTATGCAATCCTGACTGTGACTCCTTGATATTTGAATTGTTTCTATCTAGCTGTTTGCAGTATTTTCTTCTTAACATGATAATTATGAAATTTGACTGTGATATCCCTTGTAGTTTTCAATTTGGGGATCTCTTCAAGAGGTGATCACCTTCCTTCAGTCAATTTTTGTCCTTCCTCTTCCAAAGTGTTAACTCTGACCTGCATTACTTTCATTTCTTTTTCCAATTGTCCTTCCACCTCTGATTTCTAAAATCTTTTTTGAGTTCTTCCAATAAAGCTTTTTGGGTTTAAGACCAATTCATTCATATTCCCCTTTGAGATTTTACATGTAGGCATTTTGATATTATTGTCCTCTTCAGAGTTTGTGTTTTGCCATAGAAGTTTTCTGTGACCAGTGCTCTTTGGGAAATTGTTTGGCTCATTTTTTTGCCAATTTTGTGGCTTTTAAAATTTAGCTCTTCTCCTGAGGCACAGTGAAATCTGTCCCAGGTTTGTTTTTGTTTTTTTTGTGCTGGGGACAAGGGGCCTGGTTGCACTGACTTTCTCTATACCAGGGTCTCAAGTACTGATAGCTCACCCATTGTACTGGGGTAGCCTGGTCTACTCACTCCTGTCGTGACCTGGGTTTCGGGGATGACAATTTGCCTTCTCTGCTGAGGCTGGAGTTCTCACAAGCTGACCTGCTAAGTCATGCTCAAGAGCCCTCAATTGCTTATCTCTGCTATGGCTAAGAACCTCCCAGTGGCTTGTGGGAAACCATCTGTATTATGCTGCCCTCCCCCTTTGTCCAAGTGAGACAGACCTTTTTAAAGACCTTCTAAATTATCTTAAGCAGGAAAACTGTTTTATTGCCATTTTGTAGGTTCTGCTGCTCCAGAATCCATTTAGAGCCTTGATTTAACATTGTTTCTGAAGGAAAGTAAGGCGAGTTCAGAAAATTTGCTGACTTTTTCCTGACATCTTGGCTCTGCCCACATAATGATGAGATTTTGTTAAGCTAGTCAAATATATGGTGAGTAGTTAGTTACAATTGGGGATCAAAGTTCAATAGGTTTATCAGGGTTGATTATTTAAATTTGAAAATAATTTGCATAAAAGAAATGTGTGTTAATGGAAAAGAATATTTCTATATCTATCTATTTATCTATTTAAACACGGAGAGAGAGAGAAAGAGAGAGAGGGAGAGTGACAGAAACAGAGATACAGAGAAGAAAGTCCAATTCATTACCTTGGAGAACATATTAATAACTTCCAAATAGAGCAGATTAGCCTCTGAGTAGGTTCCTGAATTTTCAATATTCTGTATTTTCAATAGTGAGAGTATTTTGATTTATGATCATAAATGACCAAATTACAAATGTAATTTTTACTTCCAAAAATCTCTGTTTTAAGTATTAACCAGTATCAGGTTTGTTTGTTTTTTTAATGTTTTACAAAATTATTTTTATTACTTCATTTTCCTTTCTTGGCTGAGAATTATTTTGGGAAGTAAATAAGGGGTGTGCTGGAACCAGA
Source organism: Macrotis lagotis (assembly GCF_037893015.1). NCBI lineage: Eukaryota > Metazoa > Chordata > Mammalia > Peramelemorphia > Peramelidae > Macrotis > Macrotis lagotis. Next base: position 505,185,538 of record NC_133658.1, read on the forward strand.
TCAAATTAGGTTGTGAGAGAGGCAGTTGTTAATTTTAACTGTAGACATTCATACATCAGTATTTGACAAATACTACAATCAGAGCTTAACCTGCTATTGTTAATTTCTAGGCTTAGGAAAGTCATTGACAGCTAGGTGGCTCTCTGGGTCTGGAGTCAGGAAAATCCATCTTCCTGAGTTCAAATCAGGACGTGGACATTTACTAGATGTGTGACCCAGGCAAGTCACTCATTCTTTGTTTTAATTTGCTGGAGAAGGAAATGGCATATCTTTGTCAAGAAACCCCATGGACAGTACTGGAATGCTGCATAGGATCATAAAAAAGTTGGTTATAACTGAACAACATCAAAAAATTATACATCAGTGCTGTGCCCCAAGAACTATGAGGTCTTATCAACCCTGCAGCTGATATCACCTAAATATTGGGTCCCTGCATTAGAATTTGAGTTCCTTTAGAGCAGGGACTGTGTTGCTTTTTTTGGAATCCTCTACTGTTTAGCACACTGATTGGACATAGCAAGAGCTTAATGAATTGTTTTTTTCAAGCACTCATTCCTGACTACAAAGTTAGCTCTCTATCTTCTATGTATCTCTTCTTATTCTTTTCTTAAATAAATTTTTATTACATTTTTCCTTTTTTTTATTAAAGGTTTTATTTATTTTGAAGTTTTACAATTTTTCCCTTAATCTTACTTCACTCCCCCCACTCCCCACAGAAGGCAATTTGTCAGTCTTTACATTGTTTCCACAGTATACATTGATCCAAATTGAGTGTGATGAGAGAGAAATCATATCCTTAAGGAAGAAACATAAAGTATAAGGGATAGCAAGTCAGACAGTAAGATAGCAGTTTTTTTCCTAAAGTTAAGGTAATAGTCCTTGGTCCAACTCCATAGCTGTTTCTCTGGATACAGATGGTATTCTCCATTGCAGAGAGCCCCAAATTGTCCCTGATTGTTGCACTGATGGAATGAGCAAGTCCATCATCTCTCCTTGTTCTTAAATGAAATAATGAATAAATGAATGAATACAATAGACATCTCATATCCCAAGCTTGCTTTTATAGCCAATTTTATTTCAAATGGGTAGAATTTGAATAACTAAAAATATAGACTTAATTTCATTCAATCTTTAGAAATTTTAGAGGACTGTCAGATAAATCAAAATAAAAAATTTCCATATATTTTCTCATTCTATAAAAAAATTCTACTATATACATGATACTTATCCATCCTTCATGGTACAGCCCGTACATGTACTATACTAGGCCAAGCATCAAGCTCTCTCTATATTGTCATTGTAGGTTTTTTCAATTTTAATTTTTATATTTTAGAATTTATACTTGTTGTTACCTCTCACAATTTAATTGTGCCACAAAATCATGAATACATTGAGAATATTCCTCAGCAAACATTCCTTGGACATAAAGTGTTTATTGTTTAATGGTCTAGACCATTGCGTTTTCCCCAAATAGATATTCTCTATTTAGAAAAATTTTAATTTAGTAGGATGTTTCCTTTATTTAGGTAATTCCAAGAAAAACATACATTCCCAATGAGTGCTTAATATAATGGAATAGAAAGAAAGAACCTAAATAACCAATGATTTTTCCTGTAAAAATTTTTTTCTTTATACTAAATGGCTATTATTAATATATTTGAACTATTATTTCAACATATGCAATACTGATAACAGAAATTGATTATTGATTATTTATATAGTCTTGCTTTATGCTATGGGAAAGGACAATGTTTAGTTGTTTAGCTCCAGAGAACAATTATCTACTTTAAGGGAATCAAATAGGCATGACTTATTGAAAACAAAAAAATGACCAGCTGGTGTAATAACAGCTAAATTATAAATAATCAATTATTGCCAAACAACTTTTGTTCTTGTTGCTGATTTTAAATATATTTAAAAATAGTTATACTTTCCCCTCTTGCTTTGAAACAATGAAGACAGGGAAGTAACTGTTCATATTTTAGTGTGATTAATTGAATTTTCAGCTAGTCTCAGCAAACTGATTGTTTTACATTGCAAGGCAAATTGAAATTTTATGGCAGAAATTTGAATTATTATATTTTATCTATTAAATCACTGGTTTTCTTAACTTTGTTTTACATAGCTGAACAAAATAGCAGTGATTTTTTTATATACATTAAATTAAGCTCTTTCTCATTCTATGCCCTAGGAGTCATTATCCATAATATGGAACTCAGGAAATGAATAATTTCTGAAACTTTACATAACTTGAACAAATTCTTTGATATTATATATTTTCATGATCTTATTAAGATCTTGGGGATTGCTATGATTTTGTTAAGTGCTTGAGTATTACTATGAATTTTAGAGCTTGAGTATTTCAATAAGTATGAAGTAGTCTTTTTCTTGACAATTGTTTTAAAATAAATTTTATGATTTAGTTAGTAGAGATAGTAGAAGATGGATTCATCTTCCCACCCACTCTCCACCCTTATTTTGCCAGTCCATATATTTTTTGAGTAGTTGTAGTTCATTTTGATCTGAGTAGAGAGGAGATATCTCAGTTATCAATTACAAAGTAACTATAAGAGAAATAATAGTTGAGTGATTTTTAGAGCTTCCTGTTTCAGCATCAAGTATTATAGACATAATGGCCACCCAAACAAGTGCTGAATCACATGTATAAATTTTTTTGTTTTTTTCTTTTGTGGTAAAGGAAAAGATAATATGCTATTTGCTTAATGTTACCTTGTTTTCAATGATCATAACAAAATTCAAATGGACAAAATTTCTTATGGGTTTATTAAGTTATCTCAACATTTAACATTATTACAATATTATCTGGGGTTTGGGATTTTTTTTAGCCAAACCATGTGACCGTGTGTATGTTTATTCCTATAAGACTCTTCATCCAAATTGTGTGAAGAAAAGATCCATTGCTACTAACATCCTATTAATAAAATGCTAATCTGCATTCAAAATAAAACAACAAAAAATTAATGAGTTAATTGGTGAATTTTTTGAATTTTGAGAGAATAATTCAAAAGTTCCTAGCTTTTCCATTTCTTACTATAAACTGCCTACCTGGCCTTTAATGGTCTCATTTAAAAAAATAGGAGAAATGGAATAAAGTGTTGCTGAGATACCTTCTACATCTATCTCTCTGATTCTATGTTCTATGAATTTATGTTGGTCTTGCCAAAGAATAATAAAAGAAGGATGTTTTGCAACATACACATATTCTTTAGTGGACAACATATCTCTCTACTAATTTGATTTTATTCAGTCATAATGAGGCAGTTTTTTAATCTTATTTTGGTTTATGTTAAAGGTGGGAGATCAGTCAAGATGGTGGGATAGTAGAAAAGCACAACTGAGCTTTTTGCTAGAAAGAGCTCAAAAACATACCAAGCTAAATCCTGATTGATAAATCTAAAAAAAAATACCAGTGAGTCAAATATTTCAGCCCAGGATAGCATATGGAGACAGAGATGTTTGCAAACACTGGGGACAAAGTATAACTAAGAAGGGCTTCTAGGAGCTTTTCAATAAAGGGACCTAAAGATGGCTTAGCCTAGGACAAGGAGTCCAAGACTTTTATGTGGGTACCAGATCTTGTGTAGAAAGTAAGAACTGGTGCCAAAAGCTAGTTCTGTCACTTACTACCCAGTTGCAAGAAAAAACTCCAGGGGAGACTGAGGAGGGGAAATATACCTAAAGAAGTAACAAGGAAGATTGAGCAGAGGTCAGATTCCAAAGTTGTTTAATGGACAGAGTGTTATAGCTCCTGATATGGAGTCAGGAAGACCTGAGTTTAGATTCTACCTCAGACATTTGCTAGCTATAAGATTCAAAGCAAGACACTTAATCTCTCTCAGCCTCAGATTCTGTGTCTGTAAAATGGGAATGATAACTACCTCAAAGGGTTGTTGTGGAGATAAAATGAGTTAGCATACATACTTAGAGCACTTTGAAAAACTTTAAGTGTAATACAAATACTTGCTATTATTAATAGGTTGTAGAGTGAGTATGGAGCAACTGAATCTAAATCCAGGGAGAGAGTGAGAGAGTCTGTTTCAACTCAGTCTGAAGCCTAAAGCAGAATAACTAGGGCAATAATTTCAAACCAAAGGGGACACTTCAGTCTTTCTTTCTGAACCTACAGAACTTTTTAGTTAACAGTCTACTCAAACTCAAACCAGGGGGAAGCCTGAAACCCAGGTTAAGAATTTGCAGAGCAAAGGGGCGGCTAGGTGGCGCAGTGGATAAAGCACCAGCCCTGGAGTCAGGAGTAGCTGGGTTCAAATCCGATCTCAGACACTTAATAATTACCTAGCTGTGTGGCCTTGGGCAAGCCACTTAACCCCATTTGCCTTGCAAAATCCTAAAAAAAAAAAGAATTTGTAGAGCACAGAGAGAAGGGCAACAATCATTCGTCTCCAAGAGAGTAAAAACCTGCAGGTCCCCAGCCTGAGAGGTCTCTATTATCCTGCAATAATACAACATTCAATACCCCAAGAAAGGAATAAGAGGACCAATGAGGACATAAATTGAGTCCAGACATCACCTTCAGAAGTATAAAAAGTTTAACCCTAAAATAAAATCTGAATTCAGGGAGGAGGTTGGAAGAATTACTAGACAAAAAAATGCCAAATAAAGAATTATTATAGTGATGGGAAAGCTTGGGATGCAAACCTAGAAGAACAAAATCAATAGCACTACAAAAACCATCTAAAAAATGCAACTTTACCATAAGATCAACTCCTTGAAGAGGTAAACCAAGATTTTAAAACCTAGAGGAGGTTCTGAGGACACTCCTTCACTAAATATTCTCTTCTTTTGTAGAGGAGGCAAGAATTGAAGAGAAAAAGTGTAAGATGAAAATAAATACACAGATATCCCTAACTATGAATATGAATGGAATAAAGGTAGCCATAAAAGGATTGCAGAATAGGTTAGAAAGCAGAAAAATAAACAGAGAACTTGGAATACTTCAGTGAACTAATGTAAAGTGAAATGAGTGAAACCAGTAGAAACACCAATGATTCTACAGAGAAACAATTTTGAAATACAAATCCTAAACAATGCAAAGACCAACTACCATTCAAGTGAGCACATGAAATATGCTACCAACTCAGAGTAGAGATTCATACATTGAATGGTTAATAAAATGGTTAATGAAATAATAAATTTTCTTAATTATGACATCACATGTCACTGACATCTTCTATCTATATTTTAGGTCTTGCAGTGCTTTTAAATTGTAAAATGGCCTCACCAGAACTTTTGAGATATTCACAGCACTTTGCATATTGCTGGATTTAAAATGTGTTTCCTATGATTTCCCGAGTGCTACTCTGAAATGTAGAAACATTAAATTAGAACCCACTTAAATTGTATTTTTCTCAAAGAAGATGTAAGTAAATATCCTACTTATTTTTCAAGTCAGATTATTCCCTGCTTTTACCATAAGGTCTAAGACCATCATTAAGAATTTATGATTTGCATACTGCCCCCTAGACCATGTGAGAAAATCCCACAAACTTAATGGAACATTTACCATAGTTAAGAGTAGTGTGTGGTTCTAATTGAATCATCATACTGAGACAGAGAGAAAGCCTTTCTAAGGCTCAGAGGTAATACTCTATAATAATGTAGGCTAAGAAGCATCAGCCATCTTTCTTTAATATGCTTATCTAATCCAAGACTATAAGTAGAATAGGGCTAGGTTTCTTTTAGGCAGTTGTTCTACTGTCTTTTTACATATCCAGTAGCAGATATTCTTTTCTTATGGCCCAGTCAAAAATCATCATCATCATCATCAACAACAACAACAATGTTAGTATCTATTTTGTGCACTTGAGAGAAAAAAACCCATCATTGAGGGGAGGTGGTGAGTACAGTGGAAATACTCTAAAGTCAGAGGATTTGCATTCAACTCTTAGTTCTTCCACAAACTATCTGTAGTTACTTAACCTCTTTTATCTTTCATTTCTTCATTTATAAAATAAGACATTGGACTAGATTATATGTGATTATAAGGGAATCATCCCTATTCAAGGTTAATCAAGGCCCTGTTTACCTTGGTTATGGTTATCTTCCCACAAAGTTTCTTGAATAAATTTAGTCTTGCACCATGATATCTGCACATTATTTCTTCCAGTTAAACAGCTTTCATCTTCCTTTCTGTCCTCTAGCTCCACATACTCTGAATGGAATTACCTTTCAATTGTAAGTGATTCAAAAGTGACAGCAAATGGTCCTAATATTCCTAATCCCAAAAGGAATAAAGTAAAACCTGGATTAGTCCAGGTTATAGAGAAATTAGAATTTTATTTTAAAAGGAAAAATTTACTCACAGTCTTAAGACTTTTTCAGATTCCAGAAGAGATTCCTTATGATAAATCATGACTGTAACACTTCATTACCACAAGGACCCATGATTTCAAGAACATCCGTATGTTCTTTACTAATGTAGTTCAAAGGTCCTCCATTTTGTAACTGATTTCCACAAAATTCAATGCTTTAAAAAGAATTCATAGTGAGTGCTGGGAGAAGATATATTGACAGTTCCCTTTGAGTAATTAGATTAGTGCTTGCACGGTAGGCACAAAGTCCATTGAACTGAAACTGTATTCCACCAAAACCCTTTAAAAGTCCTTTTCACTAGATGGTACCTACCAGAACTGTATTCCACTGGTATAACCTTGAAAAACAGAGGGCCATGGTATGGGTTCCCAAGGAGGCCCTGAGAGTAGAATTTTAATGGAGAAGTTTTAGGAAAAGAATAGATAGTGAACATTTTGTAGGTTAGCAGAAGTTTTTCAGTTCTATTTCCAACTGTCTGCAAGTCTGCTAAAATGTATAGTTGGAACCCTTCAATTTAAACTAGTTGATTTGTTTCTTGGCAACATAAAATATCATATTAAAAACTTATAAGCACTGGACACGAGAGAACAGATTATCAGTGGAAGAAAAGAACTAAAATTAGTATTGTTATCTGAATCATTGTTTTCCATAGGAAAAATATTTTTCCTAAATCATTCTGACTTATTCATATAAACATTAATGTCACATAAATACTTATAACTCAAACATGCCCTTTTCTGTTTACGTGATATTTTCACAATAAACACTGTATTTTAACAATAAAGCAGTGTGGTGTCTCTGTGGGTCCCTGTACTGCTGAGGCTGGACACTCAACAGTATCACATTTTTCCTGAATTGTAATTACCGCCTCCACCCAAGTTTCAAAGAATTTGTAGCAATGCCAGAGCAGTTGGCCTCAGACTGTACTTAAGGACATCTGGGCTTTTCCACTAGACATCATTCTTGAAGTTCTGACTGTTTCACCATTTTTATAAGCTCCAAATGGAAATTCAACCTCTTTCTGTCCCTGGGCAAATTTAGCTTTGTTCAAACATATATAGAGAGTTAGGACAATAATGATCAGTGCATCAGTAGTTCTTTCCAAACGCTTGGATAGAACTTGATATAGCAGAATTATGTTAAGCTAGGAGACCTCACTGGATGATATTTTTAAAGAATGTATACCTTTCAGATTTATCTATATTTATCTGACCTCTGACAGTTTTTTTTTTTTTATGAGGATATCGTTTCCCTTGTATAGGGACATGACAGCATTTGGTAACTCATGTGATGGGCCTCACTGATCCATTTCCAATTTTATATAAAATATTAAAGAGAAAAATGTTAAATTGGAACTCATATGACTCTTAGAAGTCCTTAGGGATATCTTTTTAATGAAGTTTTCTACTTGCAAAATTGTAATCTCCTAATTCAAGATGGAAATTTACTATTTATTATTTTCCTCCATTAGAATATGAGCCTCCTGAGAATAGGACCAATTTTTGCCTTTTCTTTGTATCTCTAAGACTTAATATTCTGCTTGCACCTTGAAAACTTAAATACTCACTGACTGACTATCTTTTGTGGTTTCACAAAAATCTGAGTAGTGGAAGATTTCTGTGTATCAACATTTTTTGACTCTAGGAATAATAGTACCTAAGATCAATAATAAAGGAGAACTCTCCTGAGACTGAGGCTTACTTTTTCTTAGGTCTAAAATAAAGATAAAAATTCTTATCTTGGGGCGGCTAGGTGGCGCAGTGGATAAAGCACCGGCCCTGGAGTCAGGAGTACCTGGGTTCAAATCTGGTCTCAGACACTTAATAATTACCTAGCTTGTGTGGCCTTGGGCAAGCCACTTAACCCCATTTGCCTTGCAAAAAACCTAAAAAAAAATTCTTATCTTATCTAACTTTCAGAACTATTTAGAGGGCAAAAATAAGGTGATATTAAATTAAAAGTTCTAAAACTAGTTTAGAGGACAAAACATTATCACTTATCATTAAAATACAGTGAGTGAAGCTGGGGGAAAATGGAATGGATGTTGCTATTTACTAGGAATAGGAAGTGACATCTTTGTATCCCCTACATCATCTTGGACAATGTCTGGAACATGGTTTGCATATAAGAGTTAGATTACATAAGAGTTGATTATCTGAATTTGGAATCAGATAACCTAGTCTCAAATCTACCTGTGTGACCTTGGCTAAGTCATTTAAAATTTGTCTTTGCAGTTTCTACATCTGAGATGGTAGGAGTAAGTGGTCTCTCTTACATCCCTTCCAACCCTATTAAATCTATGATCTTAACATAATAAGTGTCCCTGAATTGAGTGAATGGAGTTATTCATTCATATATATATATATATATATATATATATATGTATTTACATATATATATATATGTAAATACATATATATTCATATATTTTTCCTTTTATTGTCAACTACAGGATACATTATACACAAAGAAATAAATATATGATGATTTATCGAGAGAATAGTAACAGTTGGGTGTATAAAGGAAAACATCCCAGAAGCTTTGGTATTTTGGCTGAACTTTGAGTGAAGAAAAGGATTTTTGGAGAAACAGTTAAGACAAGACTGAAAATTCAGGTAGAAAGGATGGCTTGTGCCAATGCAAAGAGTCAGGAAATAGAATGCTGACTATTGAGAAGAGCAAGTAGTTCACTTTGGCTGAAGAGAGCAATGTCTGATGTGTACAGTAGTTTGGAAATATTCTGTAAGGGACCTTAAATGTCTAGCTTATACATCGTATTTTATCCTAGAGTCACTGAATTTTGGCAATAAAGAATGAATTGGGGAGGGAAGAGACTGATGTAGGTAGAATTAGAATTAGAATACTTCTTGAATATATTAATATAGATATACAGATAATTGTCATGTGGTAATTGGTAAAAGCATTTTTAATATCAAAAAGCATTTTTAATATTAAAGTCTTTGTACTGCTAATACTTCCTACCAAAGGTCATATACCATTTGGAGTTTTTTTATTGCTGTTACCTAAAACATTTATGAAGCACCATTAGCTATATAACAGTGTTCTGTGGCCTTTGAACTGGGAATTAGAAGACCTGGGGTCTAGGCCCAAATATGTCATTGACTATCTAGATTACTTCAGATAAATCACTGAAATTCTCTGGTCCTATTTTCTCACCTGAAAAAGTTACAAGGGTTAGGTGGGATGAATTAGAAAGTCCTTTCCCTTGTCACCTAATTATAATCTAGACACAGTAATAGAAAAAATGAACTAGGGGAAATCATGTAGATTCCTCCCCTTGTGTTCCTTCCCTCTCTCATTCTTAAAACATATCACCCATAATTGAACTCAGTATGAGCAGATTATAAAAGATCAATCACTTCTCAATCCTAGACACTGTAAAGTCTAAGATGATAATCCACTTAAAAGGCACTGCTCTTTTTTTCAGATGAGTTGTAATTTAACTATGCTTAAACTCCAGTGTTGAGACTTTACTTTTATCCAAGAAAAATTTCATCAAATCTTTTCTTCTGAGGTTTTTTTGTTATTTTTGAATTTGATAAGCATATTATCTGTGCCTTTTGGTGGGTGGTGGTCATGGTGGGGAAGAAACTGATAAACTCTCCATTAAAAATGCAAATATTTTGTTCCCCCATCCCTTAAGATTCAGAACAATATTTTAATTATTAATTAGCATGTCAGGAACAAATACTTGACTGAAAGGGCTGATAGTGAGCAGGGAACTGGTAGAGTGACCTAGAGTCAGGAAGACCTGAGTTCTGAGTGAGTCAAAGCTCATTTGCTTCAGTTTCCTCATCTGTTAAATATACTGGAGAAGAAAATGGCAAACCACTCCGGTATCTTTGCCAAGAAAATTCCAAATGGAATCACAAAGAGTCAGACATGACTGAAGCAACTGAACAACACAAATTGACAAAGAGTTAATTTTATATCAAGTCACTCACAGAAAGGGCTTGGAAGAGAAGGGAGAAGAGACAGGATGGAGATTAGAAGCTGTTAAGGCAAGTGGGAGAGCAGTAAAAGATTTCATTTGTTTTACAACTTTAACTGGGATCATTCTAGGTCATTTCATGAAAAATCAAACTTGTCATGTGTATCTGTGCATTCATCACCTTTAGGAATATTACTTTGTCAAATTTGCTGATTTTTTTACTTGACATTGCCATTTATGTTTGACAATAATTTTCTATATAAACCTCACATTATGGAAAAATCAGAATTTTTTTGAGGCTATTTTGTCCACCTAGTACTTAAATAATAATCTCTTTGATAATCTATATCTTCATAAAAGGAACATTCTTCTAGAAATCTCCTACTATAGTGACACTGCCTGAGACAAGCCAATCTGATTTTCTTTTTTCTATTTTTTTTTAGGTTTTTGCAGGGCAAATGTGGTTAAGTGGCTTGCCCAAGGCCACACAGCTAGGTAATTATTAAGTGTATGAGCCTGGAATTACCAGGAAGTTGATCCTAAATTTTCCTAAATTTGTCTCTTTACAACTTTTATTGATGGTTCCTAGTTCTGTCCTCTGGATCCAGGCAGATCGTATATGATATATACATACATATATATATATATATATATATATATACATATATATATATATATATATGTATATATATATCCAAATAATCAAAAACAGCTATGGTAGCTCTCTAGAGGCAGCTAGGTGGCACAATAGCTAATTTTCCTGGATTTGGAGTCAGGAAAATTGGAGTTAACATTCTAACTCTCAAATCAGTAACTAGCACTATGATCCTGGACAAGTCATTTAACTTTAATTCATTGCCTTCCTTTTCTCATCTATAAGATGGGGGTGATAGAAGTAACTTTCTCCCAAGGTTGCTGTGATAATCAATGAGATAATATATGTAATACATTTTGCAAAACTTTAAGCTCCATATAATTGCTAACAGAGAAGATGATAATGTCTCTCCCCCACTCCCACCCAAAGCAATCTCTTATTTTCCTATGACTAAGCATGTTCAATTCCTTAAATTGATCTTCATATGGCATCAACTCAAGGTTCTTCACCAACCAGGCTGCCCTCCCCTAGAAAATTTCTAGTTTAATAATATCATTCTTAAAATATATCCATAATTGAACTCAGTACGAGCAGATTATAAAAGTTCTATCACTTCTCAATCCTGGACACTATAAAGTCGAAGACAATACTAGCTTTTTTGACTTCCATATCATTATTGTTTACTGATATGGAACTTGCAATCCACTAAAAGATATTGATCTTTTTTTCAGACAAGTTGTTATTTAACTATGTTTAAACTCCAGTCCTGAGGCTTTACATTTGTACAAGAAAATTTTTCTCAAATTTTCTCAAATTTTTCTCAAAATTTTTCTCAAATCTTTTCTTCTGGTGGTGGTTGTAGTGGGGAAGAAACTGATAACATGCTAATCATATATGCCCAGGGAGGTACTTTGATGGAGAATTCTTCTTAGGTTGACAAAGAATCATTAAAAACTAAGTCTTGGATTTGGCCATGTAACTGGGTCCAAACTACCTAAATATACTATTGCATAGCCCACATCTCTTCATTTTTTCCTAAAGAATGACAGATTGCTAAATGCTTTATTAAATCTAAATAGCTTATACTTAATTACAACATTCCTATAATCTATAATCTACCTAGTAATCCTGTCCCAAAAAAACCATATTATTCTGGAATAATCTCTTCTTGATGAAATCATACTGGTTCTCTCTCTGGTCACTGTGTCCTTTTCTAGATATTTATTTACTAATACTAATAACTAATTACTGATAACTATACAAATTAATAATAATAATTATTATTTTTTAACTAGCTCTATCTTTTAATAGGACGCAAAGTCAAACTCAGTGGTCTTTAGTTTACAGGCTCCATTTTCTCCCTTTTACATTCTGACACTTGCTCATTTTCAATCCTGGAGTACCTCTCCCATTCTTTACAGTCTTCCAGGGAGTAGTGACAGTAGCTACCATTGACAATTGCCTTTCTTTCATTTCCCAAAGATGTAGCTCATCTTAGCCTAAAGATTTGAATTTGCACTTCCTTATTCTTTTTTACTAATCATGGATGTTTTACTAACTCCCTGTTTGCCTTGAATATCAAGTCCCAATAAACCATTTGAGAAAATATGCAAAGTAGGTGTTGACCAACTCAATCTTCTTCTCTTTTTTTTTTTTAATGATTGTCCCTTATTCACCCATTCGTCCTCCTTTCTTCAGCATGACTTTGAAAAAATTCCCTGTTTGTTACCCATAGGTTTCTTCACCATCATCAGTCTATTCTGGGCTTCAGCATTTCTGACACTATACTTTGTCACACTGGCCATATTCCACTCTGTTAACTCCCCATATTCAGCAAATAACATTTTAAAATCTAAATTGGACTGAATACAATCCATATTGATTTCTGGAGAAAACTATCCCATTTTTCTCTCTTAGGAATTGTTTCTCTTTGAATTTTCAGACTATAATTTTCTTAGAAGTCATTTTTCTGGTAAATGTTTAATTTGTGATTTCTAATTTATATATTTCTGACCCCTTTGAAATATATCTTTCCAAATTTGGGGCACATGTCAGATTATATCTGACTTCCCTGTTCTTCTGTATCCATATTCTAAGATGGAAGGGTTACTTTTTCTCAGTTCTCATCATTTTCACCCCCTAATTACTAGTGTCTCCTAAGTAGTGAGAATCAGTTTTAAAAGAAAAAATTATCATTGATTCCTTTACCTTCTGAAGTAAAAAAATTATCACTAAGGAAATGATCATTTTATCATTAAACAAACTGGCAATTTCTTTCTTCAAAAATTTAATTGACATTAGACATAATAAAAGAATATGAACTTCCAGAGATCTTAAAAATCTTCCATGTTCCCTTCTTTATTTCCAAAGGATCCTTCACACTTTTTCATTCTCCAGATCTTCTCACACAATATCATTCAAAGTACATAAAAAACAATTTCTATTCAAATTTTGATTTTCAATTGTTAATAGTTTCTTGATTTAAAGTATAATAATACTACATATCTTTTTAAAGATATTTTAAGCATCTTGAATTTTTAAATGTCTTGATATATCTAGAAAATAGAAGATTCTACAATATTATCTTTTCTTGTAAAATACTATAATTTAGTGTGGTGGAAAGAAAACCTGTTTGGGAGTGAGGAGACCTGGGTTCTAATCCTAGTTATACTAGGTTCCTGATAAGCTGTGGGACCATGCATAAGTTGTTAAAGCTCTCTGTGTCTTTGCTTCCTCATTTGTAAATTGAGTGTGTTGGAAAAGTTTTCTAAGGTCTCTTCTAGTTCTGTTAAAAGAGTTTTTAAATAGTAATTTATAAATTAGGAAGAATTGAATATATGTGTATGTATATGTCATATATATCTTTTCTATATTTATGTATGCATATTTTAATTTGTTCTTAAAAATATATAGTGATAATTTGGCAGCATAAATATTATTATTCTTATTTTATCCTCTGAGACTCAGAGAATTTAAGTGGGTTTGCCAAAAGGTTGGTTACAAACTAAGGACCCACGTCTGAAAACCAGATTTTCTGGGATCAGCAAAACACATCATTTTCATAAACATTTTTGTATTCAAGACTTTGACCTCAAAAAATTCTAATTTTATTCATTATGTAAATTAGTATATTTGTTCATATTCATAAACAGTTGAAGTTCAAGACCTGTAGAAATTGATAGAAATCCTTGAATAAATAATTAAAAAACCTTTTGGTATCTGGATAAAATGTATACAATTTTAGCTTTAAGGTAGTTTCTTCAGGAAGATGAAACCAAATGAATTCCAAAGTACATAAGTTTTTGGAATCTGTTGCTCTGTGGCTCAATGTGTTAATATTAGAAGGACACATTTTGACTCAACATGATATGCAAAGGAAAATGTTTCTCCATCACTTGTAAATCACCAGGGACATTCCTGATTTAAAAAAAATAGAATGAAATTTTTAATGATTTGCTATTTTTTAGTTACACATAAATAAGATTTCTTTTTAATTTAGTCGGTAATTAGAGATTCACAGGGTAGTAGATTTAGAGCTGAAATTTAGATTATATGCAATGCCCCACTATTATATAGATGAAGAAACTGGGACACAAAATGGTTAAATGTTTTTTCTAAGGTCACACTGGCAATAAGGTGCAGAACTGGGATTTGACTCTAGGGCCTTTGAATCCAAATCTTGTATCTTTTCCATTTGTTGCCTCAAAAACAGTGGATTCCTTTTACTTCTAGCTGGTTCAGTGACTGATATACAACATAGTAAAAGAAAAAAATTAAAAAACATTTTTCTAATTAATTTCTTAATCTTAAAAACTGAATTTTCTACATGTGCAGATAATCCTTTATGACAAAGGGAAATTTTCATATCTCACGGATATTATTCCCCCAAAAGGAAATCAGTCTTAAGTCCAGTCAAACCTGCATTTTCTCTTTTCCTCATATAGAAATCTCCATTTCCTATTTCTGTGCCTTAGCACAGGCCATCCTACATGACTGAAATGCTCTCTTCTCCACTTCACAGTCTGTCTTCTTTTTTTAATTTTTTTTAAATTTAAGGCAATGGGGTTAAGTGACTTGTCCAAGGTCACACAGCTAAGCAATTATTAAGTGTCTGAGGACAGTTGAACCCAGGTTCTCCTGACTTCAGGGCCAGTACTCTATCCACTGTGCCACCTAGCTGCACCCCCCCCATCTTCTTTAAGAAGCAGCACAAGTAACATCTGCATGAAGCTTTTCCTGACCTACCAGAGTACTTCTCTTCCAAAATACCTTTATATAGATTCATGCTACATTGGCTTTCTCTTTTTCCTTTATATGTAGTTGTCTCTCCCTTTATAATGAAATCCCTACATAGAAGTAGAGCTTATTAAATGTTTTGTTCTTGTATCTCCAATGTGTTCTTAAGAAATACTTGTAAACCGATTGATTGAAGTTTTTATTTTCATGAAGCTAACAGTCTCATTTGGAATTTGGACTACAACTACTTTATCAACAACCATTCAAACAACTATTTATTAGATTAGATGCTGGAGATTAAAAGACAAGAATGAAACAGTTCATTTTCTCAAGCAACTTACATTCTATGGGGAAAATCATTCACACACACATACACACAATAAATGATGTCCAGGAAACTCAAAGGTACCAGTAGCTGTATAAAGGGATCTAGAAAAGCTTCATAAAAGATGTGTTGCTTTGTGAGAGCAGATACAGATTCTTTGAGACCATATAAGGTGGAAGTATACTTCAGGCATGCAAAAGTAAAAAGAAATAAAAATAATTTTACATGTAAGGAGCAAAATTCTGGTTGGACCACAAAAATATAAAGGACAGTAATATATAATAAGTTTGGGTGCAGTGGATAAAGCACCAGCCCTGGAGTAGGAGTACCTGAGTTCAAATCTGGTCTCAGACACTTGTGGCCTTGGGCAAGCTACTTAACCCCATTGCCTAGCAAAAACTAAAAAAAAAAAAGATTTATTTATATAATTATTCCATTTTGTCCATTTCTATCTCTTGATAATTGCTCTTTGGTCTTTTTTTTACCAGAATAGATTTAAATACCTTTCCTTTGAACATCTATTTTTTTAATTGATGCTTAAGTTCAAACTTTCAGGATATATAATTTAGGGTTGAAGTTTGAACTGTTTTGCTTTTTGAAATAAGCTATTCCATTACATCCTGAAATTTTGTGTCACTACTGAATAAGCTAGTGTTGTTTTAATTTCCTTTTCTTTATATTTGAAAGTCATTCTCCTGGACTCATAAAATTTGTTGTCTGTCACTGAAAACATTCAATCTAACATTACATGTCTTAAAACATGGTTATTGTTATTTTCCTGGAGATGATCTGAGGACTATCTCAATTGATGCTTTGCTGTCAATATTCAGAAGTTCTGGGAAATTTTCTTCCATTATTCCCTGAGTATAGCATTTAGACGTTTTTATATGCTATATTCTTAAAAAATACTTGTATTGTTTATTTGTCTCTGTATATCCAGACTGACACATTCATTCTTTTAAAAGTGTTGCTCTTTGCTTCTTTTTATACTAGATTTTCTTGTCATTCATTGTTTTATATTATGTATCTCTTAATATCTTTTTATTTGCTTTCTAAAGTAAACTTTTATTCATATCACTTTCATATCTCAAGATTCTCCTTCACTGAGAGTAATACTTTTTAACAAAGAATAACAAAGGGATGAATGAAACAGTTCAACATGACTGACCAATATATCAAGAAAAACTTTCTTTAAATGCACTATTCCACGTACATACCTACATCTTCACAGACACTTTGGACACTTCTAAGAAGACTTCTTATATCTCTTCTTTAGGTCCAAGCTTGGCCATTAAATGGTTCGGGATTTAGTTTCAATTGTTATGTTGTTCTGTTCATTTATATTATTGTAGTCATTGGCTACAGTAGGGTTTTTTTAAGTGCTACCAACATCACAATATCTTTTTATATGAGTTTTCATAGTTTGAGACTAACATGTCTAATCATAATTCTCATTTTATATATTAATAAACTAAGTTATGAGAGAAGAATATGGCAAACCATTTCAGTATCTTTGCAAAAAAAAAAAACCAAATGAGGGTAGCTAGGTGGTGCAGTGGATAGAGCACCAGATAGAACACTGGCCCTGGAGTCAGGAGGACTTGAGTTCAAATCCAGCCTCAGACATTTAATAATTACCTGTGTGACCTTGGGCAAGTCACTTAACTCCCCATTGCCTTGTCAAAAAAAAATGACTCAAGAACAACAAAAGGAGAGATTGTATGGGACTAGAATTGTTATCGTATAAATTTGAGCATCATCCTTTGCATGTATACTAAAAATGGTAGCTTAAAATATTTAGGTTTTTTTAGGAGAATAGAAACTAAAATGATAAAATTACTAAAGAATATCTCATTTGAGAGTTTGAGGGAAATGGGAATGTTTAACCTGAACAAGCAAAGTCTTAGAATGAGTATGTTACTTGTAATATCTGTCATATAGAAGGAAGATGAGACTTGTCCTGCTTGACCTCTGAGGCTGAATAATAATGAAGAAAAAAAGAAAAAAATGTTGCTTGGATCTAAGGGAAAATTTGTAAACAATTAGAATTTTCCCAAAGTAGATTAGACTGTCTTAGAAAGTAATGAATTTTCTCATATGTGAAACATTCAAGTTAGAATGGATAATCATTTTTTAGGCATGTCAGAGGGGCATATTGTTCAGAAATGGGTTAGATTCAGTAGTTTAAAGGGTCTTTCATTTCTGACAAGGGAAAAACTTTTTTGCTTGGGGAAGTGACATGACCCAAAAAGAGAGAGAGAGAGAGAGAGAGAGAGAGAGAGAGAGAGAGAGAGAGAGAGAGAGAGAGACTAGCATAGCTTTTGAGAGATGAGGTCGATGAATTACTAGAGAGTGGTAAGAATGAAGTCTTAATTTTGTAGGCCTTGAAACATACATGGTAGAGTTTAGGTGTAACATTTTAAGTAATAGGATAGAGTTTCTTGAGAGCAGGGACTGTTTCATTTTTGTCTTTTTACTCTCAAGCTGTTGTACAGTATCCTGTACATAGCAGATACAAATAAATGTTAGTTGATTTGAATTGAAATGGGGAGCTACTCCAGGTTCATAGTGTCAGAGTAACAGAAGAAAGTGTGCTATTTTTATAAAGATTGCTTGACAGTTGGTGTTCTGGGTAGGCTTGATAAATGTCCAAGATCTATGACCTCCTGCAGCTCCCACCCCCACAAACTAGCTACCCTCTGTTCTATTCCAGCAGAGCCTTTCTCTCAACTAGATATGATAGCTGGAATGCATCTGATCAACTAATCCCTGCTGAGATATTAGCTGACAACAGCTTATGGTGTTATCCCATCCAGGGCACTGGGGGACAAAAAGAATCTGTAGTGGTAGAATTTCAGGCATCATTAACAGACTGGTGGGGGAGGTATATTTGGAAAGTTGTCTTCCTGAAACCTTTAAGATTAAAACATGTAAGCAACCACCTACGCAAAAGGTGAACCTTATCTTGCATTTCAACAGCATACTTCAACAGTGGATTTAGTGCTACTGGTGAACCTTGGCTCTCAAAGAAATTGAATATGGGTTCAATAATGTCTGGTTTTTAATAAGTAGCCTGGCTAAGTGCAGAGATGTTTGTCACTAAGTCAGGTGAAGGTTGATAACTTTTTCTGTCACAACAAATCTGAGAGACAATCCAGCAAGTTATATGAAAATTGCATTCTTTATTAATAGAAGAAATATTCATACTGATAAATTTGCAGCTCCTTGAAATGTAAAACATTTTTCTTCTGAAGTTAGAAATAGAAGATGAAACTTTGTATCTCAGTATATTATTTTTTATTTTCTTTAATAATTGTTCTAAATTACATGTAAAAACAATTTTAATATTATTTTTTAAGATTTTGAGTTCTAAATTCTCTTTCTTCTTTCTCACCTCCATTGAGAAAACAAGTAATTTTATTATGAAAAACATGTTTTTGTATAAGTAAAGTTGTGAAAGGAAACAGACCAAAAAAATAAGAAAATAAAGCAAAATACATTCATACTGTCAGTTCTTTCTATGGTGATGGATAGCACCTTTCATCATAAATCCTTCAGAATTTTCTTGCATCATTTTATTGCTGAGAATAGCTAAGTTATTCACAATAGCACATCTTACAAATTGCTGCTCCTAAGTGCAATATTTTCCTGGTTCTGCTCATTTCACTTTGCTTCAGTTCATGTTGTCTTTCCATGTTACTTTTTTCCATCCACATGCAAAGATAGTTTTCAACATTCATCCTTTTGCAAGTTTTTAGTTTTCTCCCACCCTCCCTTCCCTTTCCTCTCCCAATGGCAGTGAACAATCTGATATAGGTTGTACATGTTTAACATATTAGGAATGTTGCAAAAGAAGAATTAAAACTAAGGGGGTATGGAGTGCTATCTGTGGGGTGGGGGTGGGAGGGAAGCAAGATTGGGGAAAATTGTAAAACTCAAATAATATCTTTTATAAAAATAGAAAATTAAAGTAAAAAAAGAAAAAAGAAAACTAAGGGGGAAAAAGATCACGAGAAGGAAAGAAATAATATCAAAAACTTGTTTTATTTTCTTCTATTTTATCTTCCTCAATTTGTACTTTTCTTTCTCCTTTACCTTATCCCTCCTCACCATTGTTTTGCTTCTGCTTGCTGCCTTCCTTACACTGTAGTTTCCCCTTTTCCTATAGGGTAGAATAAATTTCTATGCCCAATTGGGAATGTATATCATTCCGTCTTTGAGCCTTTGTTGAAAGATTTACTCAGTATTTACACTATCCCTTCTTTCCCTCTTCTATAATAGGTTCTTTTTTGCCTTGTCCCATGATGCTAATTATTTTCTAATGCCTTCACCTTCTTTTTCTAGTATATTCTTTTTTCACATGGTCTTAATTGCTTTAAATCTATCTTGTACCTCCACCCTCTCAAAGTGTACTGATTTCAACTAGTCAGATAAAAGTATAATTCTTAAGAGCCATCAAGATCAATTTGTACCCTCACCATCTGTTCAAGTATACTCCCTTCAATTTTGCCAACAGAAATTCAACCCTCATGGGCTAAAGTAAATCATCATTTCATGACCAATCTATACCTACATTTTCCCTCTAGTTATGTTCTTTTCAGCTTTCCTAAGAGAAATACAATTCGCAAGAGTTACAGGTATTGTCTAACTGTTTAGTCTTATTAACTAACTTTTTTCTTAGTCTTATTGGCTAACCTTTTTTCCTTTCCATTTACCTTTCTATGCATCTCTTGAGTCTTGTATTTGAAGATCAAATTTTCTGTTGAGTTCTGGTCTTTTTATCAGGGAAGTTTGAAAATCCTCCATTTTATTGAAGTCCATCTTTTCCCCTGAGATAATATACTGAATTTTTCAGGGTATTTGTTTCTTGGTTGTAATCCAAGTTCTTTGCCTTCCAGAATATCATATTCCAGGCACTTCAATCATTTATTATTGAAGCTGATAAGTCCTGTGTAATTCTGACTATAGTTCCTTGTTATTTAAATTGTTTCTTTTTTAGTGTCTTGCAGATATTCTCATTTCTCCAAGAATTCTGAAATTTGGTTAGAATATTGCTTACAGTTTTTATTTTGGTATCTCCTTTTGGGTGATGGGTTCTTTCAAGAACTATTTTATGTTCTTGTTCTAGGATATTAGGGTAGTTTTACATGATAATTTCCTGTATTGCATTTTTCAGGCTCCATTTCTGATCATGGCTTTCAGGTAGACCAAAAATTCATAAATTGTCTCTCCTGGACTTAATTTCCAGGTTGGTCATTTTTTCTAAGAGGTACTTTACATTTTCTTCTATTTTTTCAGTCTTGGTTTTGTTTGATGGAATCATGACATTGGAGTCATTAGTTTCCATTAGTTCAATTCTAATTTTTAAGGTTTTGTTTCCTTCAGTTAGTTAGCTTTTTTTTACTGCTAGAGGAGTTGACTTATTTTTCTATTTAGTCAATTTTACTTTTAAAGTCATTTTCTTTAGTAAATTTTTCATAGTTCTTTTGCATGACTCATTTCTTTTCTTTATTTTTCTTATTCATCTCTTCTTTAGTTTTAAAAATACTTTTTTGAGTTCCTCCAAAAGGTCTTTTTGAATTTGAGACCAATTCAAAAATTTCTTTGAGGTTTCATATATAGACATTTTTTTAAATCATACCTATTAGCATTGTAGCTTTTTATGGTTAACACTTTTTTTTATTCTTTTGCTCATTTTGATATTTGAGCTCTGCTCCTGGGGTAAAGGAGGCTCAGTATCAAGCTTTTAGTGCTGGGGCCAGGGATCTGGTCCCTGGCTTATCTATGGTGTTTCAGGTGCTAGCACTTTATTCCCTGTATTGAATCGGTCTCTTGTACTAGGGTTCTTGAACTTTGTCTTCAGATCTGGGGTTGGGACCCTCTTTGCTGGCCCACTGCACTACTGGCTTGCTGCACTCTGACCTTTTACTGACTTGAGACAGACTTTCAATTAAGTTCCTCCACATTATCTTGAGTTGAGAACTTGTTTCACTCTGGATTTTTTTGTGGGTTCTATAGCTTTAGGGCCTGTTTAAAAGCTTCATTTAAAGTTGTTACAGAAAACATTCCTGGAACTTCCTAGCTACTATCTGAATTCCTCAGTATATTGTTTAATGGAACCCATGGAAGGTTTGGGACAACATAGTTAATTAGATTGATTCAACTGAAGGATTTTAGAGCTAGAAGGAATTTTACAGGTTCACTAGTTCAACTGACTTAATTATAGCTAGCATTTATATAGAGCTTTAAGGCAAATTGCCACACATTGATTATCTCATTCTATTATTGTCACAGATGGAAATAATAAAAAATAGTATGCTCTGGCTTGGAAGAGAAAAATTAGTTTTTGAATGGTGTATGATTGGGGGTTAGGAAGATAAAGGAATTATGTATGTTTTTACTTTTTTTTCTTCTAGATTTGGTGCTCACTCTTCTTCCATGTACTCATGCTATATGAGAGTAGAAACTATATCATATTTATAGCTCACTTGATTACAAAATCATCATTTGATCCTCAAACTAGCCTGGGAAGTAGATACCACAAGAATTGTTTTGCTTATTTTATAGAGGCCAATTTCAGTGGGCAGTACACAGTGGATATTCATATTGGCTTCATATTTATTTCAGTACAGTATATTAAGCACATTTCCTTGTTTATTTTAGTGACTTTTAATTTTTATATGAGCTAATAGTCTAGTTTCTCTCTGTATATCTTGAGAATACAAAGCAAAACAAAAATAATAAAGCCAACCTACAGTGTATCAGTAAGTTGCTTTTTCAAATATATTGAGAAAATGTTTTATATCCAATCTGTTCCCTCAATTAGAAATATTTTTTTTCCTTCCTCAAAAATAACAGTTAAGGAAAGCAGAAAGGTTCATGATTGAAACTGAGAAGGCTTTATAAATAGATCCAAAGGAATTCCACTGCATCTTCTGATGGACATTGGCCCAATAACTTGGGTTCCTATCTTTCAAAAGTTTATCTTGCCTTGTTTTGTTCCCTTACTTATGCCTTTTGTCCCAAAGCCAAATGAGTGAATCTGCCAAACTGATCCTAGAGTTTCTGGTCATTAGGATAAAGTACCTCAGGCTTCTCTTACTTGTTAATTATTATAATTATTAAATGTTTGTAGAATTGAATAATTAAAATTAATGATCATGTGAAATGTTATATGTCAACAAATAAAGTTATATAGTAGAATGGATTAACTATTGTCCATGTCTTCTAAATATGGTATTTTACCTTGAAATTTCATGGACAACTTTCTTTATGCTAGAATGATGGCCAGTATACTGGCATGAAATTTATCTGAACATGAAATTTCAATTGCTTCAATGTGAAGTTGCCATTGTCATTTCTACTTCTGCCCCAGAAAGTAGGTTAGTGATAATTAATTCCTAGCAAATAGGGTGATTTCATATTTAGTAATATAATACTATCATTCTCTTCTTTCTTGTAGGGAAAAGTTTCACATTGACCATCACCGTCTTCACAAATCCACCACAAGTAGCCACCTACCACAGAGCCATCAAAATTACGGTGGATGGACCTCGGGAGCCTAGAAGTAAGTTACATACTCCCTAAGCTTTTAACCCCTAAAGTACTCAGTCCTAATTTGTGACCTTGGCAAGTATGGTATCATCTTAAAGGAAACTGAAATTTTACCAACAAAGGGTAAATCAACCACCTGTAATTAGATGTGCTAAGCACACTGGTTCTTCAAATATACTGGGTAATGGAGGAAATTGTTTGAAGCACAGTGGTGAATATTAGGAGATTAATCAATGGAGTTAATATAATTTAAATTGGGAACTTCCTGAAGAGATGGGATATGTTGCAGAAACAGCACATCAAAAACTCATTGAAATTATATAGGATCCATAATAAAACAAAAAAAGGAAGTGAAATGCATTAATATAGATGAATGTAGAATGTCAGTAGTGTTGATCTATTCTTAATTTTAAAATACATATTGAGATATTTTAACCAGAGTCTGATAATACAAAACAGAGAATAAATTTTGTTATGTTGTACTGATGAAAGCCTTTACTGCATGACTCTGAATTTTTTTCTTTTAAATGGGAGTAAATAAATGGGAAAATTTTTAGAGAAAAGTTACAGAATATAGGTGAAGAAAAATGTGTTTGTGAAGGAAATTTTTAGAACTTGAGTTTGTTTAGTTTGGAAACTAGAAGGTTTAGGACTGACTTCATTCTTTCCTCCTTAGCTTCAGGCTCAGAGGAGAAAGTGAGCATTCTACTTGCCAACACCAGTTCTTGATACCATCCTTTTCTGTCCCCTTAAGAAGCTTGCCCCTTTGATTAAAACACCTTTCCTTATTTTTCAATTTCTCATTCACTAGTTTCTTCCTTATTGGCTACAATGATATTCAGATTATCTCTATTTGAAAACAAACAAACAATAATAAGAAAACAACCTTCACTACCCAGATATCACACCTCCTTTATTTTATAGTCATATTAGAAAAAGTTTTGTTTGCTTTTGTTTCCTCACTTCCCAGTCAATTTCCTACTTCTTACAATCTGACTTCAATACCTACAACTCAATTAACGCTACACATCTAAAGTCACCAATAACTTCTTTATGGATAAATTCAAACTGTTTTTACAATGCTAAAGCATTTAACACTGTTAACTATTCCCTCTGGTTACTCTTTCTTTTTCTTTTTCTTTTATTTTTTTTCTAATTACATATATATATATATATATATATATATATATATAGTTTCAGTACTAATTTTTTATAATATTTTGAGATCCACATTTTTCTTCCTTCCTTTCTTCCCTCCACAATCCCCATGATAGTAAATAAAATGATATATATTAAACATGTACAATCATGTTTAACCTATTTACCTATTAGTCATGTTGTGAAAGAATAAGAACAAAAAGGAAAAAACTGATTATTTTTTCTTCTCAAAATTTTTCTAATCTTTTTTTCTTGATCTTCTTCCTACACATCTAAATGTTTTTTGTCAACATTGCTAGATTTTCAACCTGTCCATATATGTGGATGTAGCCCATGGCACTGACTTGAGTCTTCACCCCCTCTTTCTCCTTCATCTTTTAAACTTTGAGGAATTCAATAATCAATTCTAACCACATGACTTCCAGATCTTTGTATCAAGCCCCATTCTCTTTCTAGATTCCCAGTTCCAACTGGGTATGTCCATCTTAATGTCCCACAAGTATCTCAACCTACAAACATCCAAAACAGAATGCATTATCTTTTCCCCTAAATCTTGACTCAAGTGGAAAAGTGAATAGAATACAATAAAGAACTGAATTCAACTTCAGATTTACTATTTATAACCTATTAGTTATATGACCTTGGGCAAGACATTCACCCTCTGCTTACCTCTGTTTCCTCACCTGTAAAATGGGGATAATGATGTCACCAACCTACCTCATAGGGTTGTTGTTAAGGATCAAACAGTGCTTGAGTGCTATATAAATATAGCTAAATAAATGCTAGTTATTGATCTTATTATTTTAATGGAATGAATAAAATAGTTGGTTTGTTTTAAACTAGGGTTAAAAAACAGATTTATGAAGCTTCAGAGGATATAATGCTCAAACAGGTCAAAGATCCATTTAATAGTTCTTGCCTTTGTTTAATTGAGCACCAAAGTTCCCTTGTCTCCCCTTTTCTTTGTAAAGATGATACCAAGATGGTGGCAAATGTAATGGGATATTCCACCCAGATCTAAAGATACCAATGAGAGCTTGCTTTTAGTAGGTACCTTTCATATTCTAATGGGGATACTAGTGCATTCTGTTATTCATAAAAAAAGAAGTAATCTTTATATTCTACCTGTCTACATGGCAAGGGTTACTAGACAGCAGTATTCCAAGTTCCTTCATGCCTTAAATTCCCAGCTGTGTCACAGACTAGGCTCTTCCCCCTTTGAAATTTTATCTGTGTTCTACCCTTGTAATGTGTATATGCCCGCTAAGGTTAATCACATCATCCTTCCTCAAAACTTCCATTTTTTTCAAGGATACAACTATTTTCAAAAATATATTCTTTTTTAGATTTAAGGATTTTTTCATTTTTTTCAGTGAATGATTTCTTTAAAAGGGCAATGTAAATTTAATAATAATAATAATAATAATAATAATAATAATAGATAATAGACATAGTTCATCAAAGCAAATCAACACATTGGTCATATCTGAAAATGTATACCTCATTCTATAACCCTTGTCCACCATCTCTGTGGTTTAAGTAATGGTTGTGAAAAAGGTCTATAATGAACAGAATTTTAAAATGTTTCAATAAAACTGTATTTTACATTGTGTAAATTTTTCTCCTAGTTTGGCCTACTTGATTCTGTATCAGCTTGTATAACCCAATTTTTCCCTCATTTTTGAATTTTTAAAATTTTTCACTTCTTATGACAAAAGAATAGTGCATAAGCCATATTTCGTTTAATCATACCATAACCAATGGACATTTATTCTGATTATAATTCTTTACCATACAAAAAAGTGTTGCTATAAATGTTTTTGTATATAGATCATTTCCTCTGAGTTTGATGCCCTTAGGGTATAGATTTAATATTTCATCATCTTGAAGATTGGTTCAGTTTTGATTCTCAGCACTTCATTAAGTGCCTTCAGCTGCCTCTCTTCTCTTAAGGGGTAGAACAATAATGTTTTATCCTTCATTTTTTTTAGATATTTTTCAAGGCAATGAGGTTAAGTGGCTTGCCCAAGGCCACACAGCTAGGTAATTATTAAGTGTCTGAGGTCAGATTTGAACCCAGGTACTCCTGACTCCAAGGCCAGTGCTCTATTCACTGCACCACCTAGCCGCCCCTGTCCTTCATTTTCAAAGAAAACCTACAACATCAGGAGGTGATGCCATGACAAGCACATGAATTGGATTTGAATTGGGGTGGCAGGAGGTGTGCTAAGCCTCACTTTCTCCATCCATCAGAGTCATCTGGGTCCAGTGATCAGATATGAATCAGGTTAATTGGAGATGGTCCTGGATGGGAGGCAACCAGGGTTAGTGACATGCCCAAGATTGCAAAGCTAATAAGACTCAAATATCCAAGACTGGGTTCGAACTCCTGTCCTACTGACTCCAAGGCCAGTGCTCTATTCACTGTGCCATCTCTTCTCAAGGCTGTTCTTATTGAGGGCTCAGATTTTTTCAGCTAAATTCATTCATGGGTTCTCATGAATATCTTGCACCTGTTCCCAGGAACATTTCAATGACTGTAGCTTCCTTTTATGTATTATCTTCCCCATTAGACTGTAAGCTCATTGAGAGCAGGAAAAGATTTTCTTTTTCTTATTAGTATCCTCACAACTTAGTATGATATCTGGCATATATTTTAGGTGCTTAATAAATGGTTTTTTTTTATTAATTACTATTCACTTTTGACTTTGTGGGTTAAATTTATTTTAATTTAATTACAAATTTATTTTCAGAAAGGTTAGAACAATGAACTGTTCCTGCAAAATTCTGCTTTTCTTCTCACCATTCTTCCAATATTTACCATTTCAACTTTTGTCATCTTTGCCATTGTAATAGGGTAAGGTGCAAATTTAGAGTTGTTTTATTTTGTATTGCCTTAATATTGATTAATCTTGATATTCTTCCCTGTGTGTTGATATCCTAATTTGTGACTCCAGGTAAATGCAAGTTATTATGAGATTATTAATAAATTCCCCATATCAAACAGAGGAAACATATAATAAGTAAGAACAAGGAAGACTTTTAATGAGCAGAAGATAAGGTTCATGATAATATTTAAACATAAGTAAAGATATGAGAAGAAATTACTGAATCTTTAGCCAGAGAATTATATTAGTAAGTTTAACTTTTGAAAAGATCACCCTGTTAATCTATTTCTTAAACCAATCACCCAGAGGACAAAATAAGATTAACCCTTAATGTGATTGTAAACAAGTTTGTTTTACAATTTTTGATAAGAGTAGATGTGGGAAAGACTTGAGAAAAAAAAGGAAATTAACTCAACTATGGGACATTTTCATAGTCTTTCCTGTCAAATGATATTTGAAGGCAAGTCATTTCCCTTCTTTAAGATAGCTCTGTATTTTTATCTCTTATTTCAAAAACCTTAAAAAAGGCTAAAATACATGTTTTTACATACAATGTAAAAAATTTTAGCACTTCCTGGCACATAATAGAAACTACATAACTGTTTATTTTCTTCCCTTACTGATTATTTTAAAATAATTGATCTGCTATTTCATAAAATATTTACTCTAATATAGAAAGTATTTCTTTTATGAAGCTTCAAATTTTAGGAAATAGAAAGGAAGGAATTTAGGGAATACACAGAAGGAATCCTACACACCAGAAAGTACCATGTATACAGCAGGAATCTCTCTCTCTCTCTCTCTCTCTCTCTCTCTCTCTCTCTCTCTCTCTCTCTCTCTCTCTCTCCAGCTATTTAGCTATCTAGCTATCTATATGTGCATTTATGTAGACCATTAATTAATGGAATATATTATTAACTCATTAAGAGAGACTTTAACTTGAAAATTTGGACCTATAATAGCGAAATAAATGGAAAACATCATTCCCTTACCTGTCTCATTATTGTTTTTAGTTTTTATGGATAAAGCTGAACTATAGACTGTTTAAGAATTGGGTTTTCCCCCTCAGTAATAAAAATAAAAGTATTCATCATAATTTCATGTGCATGGAATTTGGTTTGACCAAATTTTTTGGAAATAATAAAATAGACACATAAATGCCTACATATATTTCTTTTACCAAACCATTTGAATAGTTCAGTTGCACTCACATAAAAAAAAAAAACTGTTGTCCTCAATCGACCCATCTGGATATTTCTCCTGGTAAGCTGAATTAAGGTGTGCTTTGGATGTCATAACTCATCATCTGTTTAATCAGGTATCCATAACATCTAGAACATTGAGATACCTAATTAAAAATTCAGAAGGTTAATAAAGCAAATATTGACTATTTCTGGGGACAAATTCTGCCCTCAGGTTAAAACAGTCCCTCAAAATGGTTATGCTGTGCCTGAAATTTTTAGATTCATAATTACTGACAGTGAGGTCAAAATTATAATTTACAAACTCTGGTGAATGCTACCTTCTCAGACCACTCATCTTCTTTAGTGCAATATATATATATATATATTTTTTAATTTTACAGGATTTATTATCTACTTCTCTCATTTTCTCTTTGTTAAAAATAACAAAATATGAATAGTTCAGCAAAAAAATTCCTATGTCGGTCATATCCAAAAATTTATACCTCATTCTTCCATTTGAGTCTATCACCTCTCTGACCACAGATGGGTAGAGCATAACAATTATTTTAAATATTCTATTCAACATATTTCAAGTGTTGTTAAGTTACAATGAACACTATTTTAAAGACTAATCTACTATTATGTTAGAAAGTTCTTTTAAAAATACTTTCAGGAATAAACAGTATTAACAAGAGTTTTTTTTGCTTTATTTAGATTCTGAGCTGAGTTATGAAGCTAAATAAAGTGAAACAAAAGAAATAGAACTTGTTGATTTCACTCAGTTTTGGATGATTTTTAAGTATTCATTATTGGAGCATCTTTATTCTGAAATTTCTATGTTTTGTGTTAGAGATATTTTCAGCCTCTCACTAGGAAACCAGTAGGACAAATTAATTCTAATTTGATTTCTTCCCTAAAAAGAAAGTACTTACAGTTTTGACAAAGTTGCATTTGTAGTAACAGAACAATTGTAATTCAGGCAAGGCTATCTGTGTTGTACCTATTTCTGGGTTGTGCAACTAATTAATTAAATTAAACCAAAGAAGGTGAAATGTATAAATAATGCCCACCTGAATAGGGCATTTTCTACAAAACTATCTTTATGCCTCTTCTAATAGAGACTTTGGCTAAGATGTATAATTATATTGTCAGAAAACAGTAAAAATTATGATAATAATGACACAATAAAAATAACAGTAGGGAAAAGGTCTAGTAGATACCTCCTTCTTTGGCCCTTCCCTTCTTTGAGAGTAGAATGTAGGACTCTAATATTTTATGGTGTTAATTATCTTAATTGGTTTGAAGACTGTTTCAGATTATCCATGGTCTTTGACAATTGTATTATATTTAACAGCTCACAATCATTTGATTTATTGGTGATAAGAGTACAATTTTCAGTATATCTTTCCCACAAAATATTTTTTAATTTCTTCTTACAAGCTTCCTTGGAATTCTGATATATTAAATATTTTCTATGGAGCACAAAATTCCCCACTAGTTATCATCTTCTCACCCCCCCCCCATTAATCTCCCCAGTAACTCTAAACCTTAACTCTCTGTTCCCTCATGCCTATTCATATCTTTTCCCACTTCTAAAATCCCACTCCAAGTGTTCCTGTCCCTTGCATTATGCTCTCTGGAATCTTTTCTGCATAGATAACTTTCACCTTAAACTTTTATCTTTCTTTTTTTGTGTCTTCTGGTATGTACTGAAAATTGATTTCCTACTAATAAGACTACTTCCCCAGTTTCCTTTTCCAGTAAGGTGTCCCTTTAATAAGGGAGCAGTCAAGCTACTGAGACAGAAAAAGTCCTGGCTACACTTTCTTTCATATTCTTCCATTCACTGGTCATGGTGGAGGAGAAGCAATACTCTTTCTCTTCAGTGCCACTTCCAGACTCTCCCTCCTTCTAATTCTTCAAGTTCTTACTATTCAAATTCATCACTCAATATAGATGTTGGTCATTATCTGCTGACTCCTGGGGCATTTTCTTTTCTTCCTTAATGAGTTTAAGGCTGACTTATAGCCTCCCTCAAATAACCTAATTTCTGAGTTCTGAGATCTAACCCATTAAGATAATTGACTTTCTCACTCAGCTTTAGCTATACTCTGGGATCATAACACCTCAGATATCACACCATATGTATTCCACATTCAAGAATATCCAAATTCTTTTTGCTGTTCATGACAATTTCTCTTTCTATCTCACTTTATGTATTCCTCCTGAATCTAATCTCTTTTCATCTTCACTAAAACCTCCACTCTCTCTATCCCTTTACTAGATTATATGATGATCCACTGGCTATACTCTCTTCCCTTCTCAATTTGAATGTCTTGGCTCAATTCTTTTCTGCCACCATCAGCAGGAAACCTTTCTCAGTCTTTTCCACTATTTATTAAAGATACTCCTCTAAGATTATCTTTCATCTTATGTATCTTGTCTGTACTTGTTGTTGTACATATTATCTCACATGTAAGCTTCTTGAGGGCAGGGACTGCTTTTATATGTCTTTATGTGCCCACTACTTGATAACTGGCTCATTGATCTAGATCTATAGATTTGAGAGAATAAATCTGTGATTCACAAGTACTTTCAGGTGTAATAAGCTTGCTTATCATACTTAAGATTTCCTTCAAATACTTGTTCCATTTACCTGAGAAACTTTTTAAAAATTGTATTTGAATCATTTAAAGTAGTTACATAAAACTTTAGAAGTAATTTTCAGTGTATTGATAAAGGGACATAGATTATTATCCCTAATACAGTTACTGAGAAATGCAAAAGAAAAAGACAAATGAGACAAGTACTGGGTTAGAAAAAGACCACATATTTTTCTGATTATGAAGTTGCTGAATTCATAGTACCAGTGAAATACTGGGATTTTTTAAATTTGTTGTCTCTTACATATGTGACTCACTTCATATCAAATATTTCCTTAAAATGTTATTATTATCCTTCCTGCCTATCAACTATCAATGATTATAAAGTCATAATGACAAATCCACCATGTGTCTCTATCTCACTCTTTAGGTCATCTGCAATTTTGATTTTTTTAAAATGTAATCCACAAAATATTTTTTAAAATGTAGAGAAAGGCTTCTAATATTTTGGAATTCTCCCTTTATGGAGAAATTTTAGGAGCAAATAGATAAGAATTGTCCAAAATGAAAGGAGTTGATTTGTTGTAATCTGAACCAGGGAAAGGAATCATTTCATCAATGAAATCATAAATTCGTTAAGACTCAATGTATATACTTAATAGATAAAAGTAGGAACACATATAAACACATACACACACACACTTATACAAATATTCCACTTTGGGAATAGTTAGCATGGCATAGTGTATACAGGTCTTGGAACCAAAAAGTTCTGGGTTTAAGAACAAATTCAACCACTTACTAGCTATGTGATCCTACACTAATCATATATACTGATCCTGTTTTCCCTGTCTATAAAAGGAGTCAGATGGACTTGATATTTTTTCTTCCAATTCTAAGTCTATAATCCTTTGATATGTCTTTGTAATTATCATGGGGTTTTTTTTTTTGGTCTATAGTATCTTGTTTTTTTCATAGAAACATAGAGTTGAAAAGAACTTCCTTCATACTTGAAGGATCCCTGACAAGGAGTGACTCACTTTTATTTCTTTTTTGTTTTTGTTTTTGTTTTATGCAATTTCCATCTATCATTTCTTTATTTACTTGTTTTTCTTATTTTCTAATACTACATTTTACCCAAAGGAATTTCATTAATATTATGATAATTTTATTTTTATGAAGTTTGTTTCATACATTCTTAGTTGACCCTAGAATTTAATGTTAGAATAGCCTATTATCTAGGAAACACATTTAGGCAAGGTTATTTCTGGTCAGTCAACTCCATTTGTGAAAAGTTTCTAAATTCAAGACTTGTATTTATTTACCATTATTTCTATATCCTTTAAATAGTGACTATTTTTATTAGCTGTACATGTATAACTAATATGCTCTGCTTGTATATGTCAGGAATATAATCATTCTATTTGCATAGACACATGTCCTTCCACAATTAAAGCAATTATGATCAGTATTTTATAGCATCACAGATATTACCCCCATTATATTTCCTTGTTTTTGTTATAGATTGATATTTTTTCAAAATCATAATATTTAACTTTCCATTTTTAATTTTAAAAGGCAGTCTGATTCATTTCCTCCCTTGACACTACTAAGGAAATCCATTAGTATTAAACTAATCAAAAGTTATACATAATTTTTTTAAATGGTAAGGAAATTCAGAATGAATAGTCTTGCATTAGATATTCTTATCGCATTTGTCTCAATTTGAAATGCCTAATTCCATTGTCTTTTCTATATACATCTTCTATATACATATATGCATTTGTTCATGTTTATTTGCAAATGGAGATTTTCCTGAGAGGCCATGATAACCTACATGGTGGACCTCAAAGTCACAAAGACATTACTTCACATTGTGGTTCTGACATATATTACCTGTGTTAACAGAACCAAAAGACTTAATCACTCATTGCCCTAGGCAACTTTATAAGACTATAAGAGACACTCATGTTGAATTACAAAGGAATTACAGATCTACTTTGGTAGAAGTTCCTTATTTATATGAAATCACATGCTCTGAAGCCAACATATCCCACAATTTTTAACTTTTCCCAATATTTTATTAACATTTTGCTAATTCCTTTTTATTATGATTTATAGTAATGACAATGAAGAGAAGCATAATACAAATTAATTCAAATTCAATAAGAAATGAATCTGTACTAATTGTATATTGAGATTGTGAAAATTAGGGGTGGCTAGGTGGCACAGTGGATAAAGCACCGGCCCTTGAGTCAGTAGTACCTGGGTTCAAATCTGGTCTCAGACACTTAATAATGACCTGGCTGTGTGGCCTTGGGCAAGCCACTTAACCCCATTTGCCTTGGGAAAAAAAACCTAAAAAATGTATACAAAGGTTGAGAATGTGAAAATTCAATATAATTCAAGGTTCTTTATCAATATCTCTGAACTGTAAGTTGTATATTTTTAATATGAAAAGCTTTATTTTATACTCACACATATTTGTATACAAATACATATATATGTATGTATATATGTATATATAAAATTAAAGGCAAGCTAGAAGCATTTTAGTCCTGAGAGCAACACCCCCCCCACCATACCTTTTGAACTTAATAAATTGCATTAATCTGCTAAATCCCTAGACCTTTATAAGGAAAGTTAATGATAATGCATTAGTTTGGGACATTCATGAACTTCACATACTTGGGTTCCATTAAGTACAAGTTTGATTAAAAGCCAGAATGTTTCTTTTCAAATCTCTACTTGTTTCTCTGACTGAAATAATTTTAAATGTCATAATTTCTCCACCACCACCATTAGCTATTCAGATCTTTAATGATTTAAGCACAGTAAAACTGTAAGAATTTTATTTACATTTATATCACACAGGAGTCAAATGTTACTATTTTGGATATACTCTTAAGATGAGCATACAGAGCCATTAACTATTTCCACTATTTGGTTTGTTCATTACCAAGCTGATTTATTTCCCATTAATTAAACTTGATGTTATTCATAAGTATTTATCCTTAGAGAACGGAAAAATAATCTTGTAATTTTCATTACTTCTTTATGAAGTTCTTTGAGATGAGCTAAAATTCATTGAATAAACCTTATCATATGATTTATTCTTGGGCAAAACAGTTGAAGTTTTCCCAAAATAGGAAAGGTTTTCCAAAAGATTAAGATTAGTTTCATTGGGAGAGAATTTAAAAAAAAAAGACTTTCCTGGAAGAATGGGCCCATGGTAACTGTAGAATAACAGCTTTATTCCTAGCTCCTTACAAATTGCTCAACCCAAATAGAGGACTTAGTAAAAATAAGTTTTGACAAATTTGTTCATCATACAAATAAAGCAGTTAGTTCCTTTTTAAATCGAACACCAGCTACTTTAGCTATGGTCTCACACTGCTCTGATGACAAGAGATCCTTTATTTAAGCAAATATGGATTTAATCATCATGTAACTGTGTATGTGTGTATAAAGAAAAAATATGGAGCATACAAAATCTTAAAAAAAATCTTTCACCAGAAAAAGAAAGATTGTTCTGTTGGAGGTGGTTTTGTTGCATGGGCCAGATTCAGGATTTATCAGGAAAGACCTGTGAAGGGAAATTGGAAACACTTAAATTGCTACCCACTGATTCTCATTTTTTTTAGAAATTTTACCATTCTGCCCTTAAAAATAACCCTCTCCCCGTTTTCCTTAATTTATTGTATTTCCATTATGAAAATTGGAATTGAAAAGAGACAGCATGGAACAAATGATCTAGAGTACTACATTGTATCTTATTTTTGTGCACTTTGTTAAGTCACATACTCTCCTGGTGTTTCTTGCACAATACCCACCCACCCTTTAATTCTACAGGGTTTTTTTTTTACCTTTTCTCTTAGTGTGATTTTTTTTACACAATCAGATAATGTAGAAATTCTGCAAAGTATATAAGATAGTTTCATAGTTTATAAAATCCTTATTCCTTTTTAAATTCTCCATTGCTTTTTTTATTTCATTTACTTCTTTAACGTCTATATTAGATTTCACATAATCAGAATGTTGAGGCATCTAGGTGGTACAAAAGCTTGAAAACCTGGCCTTGAGTCTGGAAAATGGGTCTTCCTGATTCTGTCTTCCTGATTTCAAGTCTGATCTCAGATACTTACTAGCTGTGTGACCCTAGGCAACTCACTATGTCTCAGTTTCCTCATCTGAAAAGGAAGTGGAAAAGGATATGGAAGACCACTTCAGTATCTTTGCTAAGGAAATCCAAAATAGTCATGAATAGTGGGACATGACTGAAAAGCAACTGAAGAATAAATCAAAAAGTAGCCTCAAGGCCATTTTCCCAAATTGTATCAGAAGTTGCAGCTTCTTTTAAGTAGGCATATTGAAAAAAAAAAATACCAGAAGCTATCTTATTTTGCTTTATACATTTGGATCTATGCTTCCATGAAAAGATTCTTGGAAAAAAATTCTGCTCTTTAAGTGATTCATACTTTTCCCTATCATCCATAGTCATAAATTGAATAAGCAACTGAATATGCATCAGGGTAAAGGGAGAGAGGTGCCCATATATGAGTCTTAAGGGATAAACTATTCTCATATAAATGCTGTGCTATGTCATTGAAGTTTAAAAGACAAGAGAATGTTATTCCTTGAGTAAGAGAGAGAGGCAGCATTCTGTGATTAGAAAACCAGTAGAGGGGCAAAGTGTTTGAACTTGGCCCCTACCTAACTAAGCTACTATAGGCAAATCACTTCATCTCGTGGGTCTCACTTCCCTGAGCCACATGATATGGAAATCTAAGTTCTCTTATTTTTAAAGTTCAATGATTTTACAAGTTAATAGCACACATGCACATGTGCATACACACACACACACACACACACACACAAAATCTTTTGTCACTTAATTTAGATGGTTTGCACTTCAGTAAGCCAGTTAACATATAAAGCACGATCTGACCAAACTGAGAAGTCAGGAAAAGAGGCTGAGAGAGAGAGAGAGAGAGAGAGAGAGGAGGAATGTAAACACCTTTCTATTGTGCAAATTTTTTTTAAAAAATTGTAAGTTGTACTCCACAGTAATATAATATAAGCAAAGATATCATATTAACATATTTCTGATGTACTGGCAACCAGTAAAAAATGGATAGAAAGAAAACTATCCATAAACCCACAAAATTTAGGGGGGAACTTATATAAATTTACTAATATGACTAATTTCTTCATACTGTTTGGTCAGAAGCCTTTATGCTACATTATAACCTTAACATATACATTGACCCAAACTATTTTTACTGGCATTGATTTAATTGTTAAGCATTCTGAAAGCTTCTGTCTCCTTCTTCCTACACACAGTATTATGGGCTGTTCTTCATTACCTGCTCTACCTATCTTCACAATCTAGCCACAAAGAGTTTTGGTTGACCACATCACTTCCCTATTGAAAGTTAATACTGTTTGACTCATTCCGTGTTACTAACCTGGAGCCAAAGAAAACAAGCCAAAGAATAACCTGCTTGTATGCAGTTTGGAAAGTTCTCAGAGGCCCTGCTTTCAAAATACTATACAGTAGCTTTACTATATCTCCTCTGCTGCAGCTGC
Source organism: Macrotis lagotis (assembly GCF_037893015.1). Lineage (NCBI taxonomy): Eukaryota > Metazoa > Chordata > Mammalia > Peramelemorphia > Peramelidae > Macrotis > Macrotis lagotis. The sequence goes on from NC_133658.1 coordinate 505,221,973, forward strand.
AAAGAAAATGAAGGAAGCAGAGGGTGGGGAAGATTGAGGGAGGAGGGATTGGGGAGAAGAGAAGACTGGGCATAACCTCTAAAAATTTATGAGCTTTCACTGAACTGAGGTTCTACTTGTACACATCAGAGTATTCATACAGAGGACAGACTGTTTAAGAAGTTAAAAGTGAGAAAAAAGTTCAAAACATTTCACTGAAAAGTCAGCTTTCTGACTGCCTTCAGAGTATAGCATTGCTATGTTAAGCTGTTATGAGTTAACTGGCATATTGGAGGAAAAAATGCTTCATTAAAGGGAGAATTCACCCTTTTTGTTTTTGAAGAGGTTAAAGATCAGGTAGGGTGGATGTGGTTGGGGATCAAAGAGTGAGCTATTCAGACTTTTGGGATGTATGCTCTCCCTTACATTACTGATGCAGGTGTGATAGAAGAATTAAGGAGATCCTTATGTCCCAGAAAAAAAATATAAAAACAGGGAATTTCTATCACATGCATCACTCAATTGTTGTTTTGCATGTTTGTTTTTTTCACCACTCTATGGCTCTTAACATCTCAGGTGAAATGTGACTTATATTGGTCCATTAGTTAATGGCAAGTGTTCCCATGATGGAAAACCCTTTTCAAGCTGTTGTTAGCTGCCAAGTATCATTGGCAACCACTGTCAAGTATAAAAATGAGCTTTTCACATTTACAAAATTATTTTTAGAATGACAAGTATAATGCTCCTTTCCTAGATGATGGAGAATAGGTTTGGAAAGACTGTTCTTAAAACATATGCACACTTCATTCAACACACTCAAGTCACAAATTATCCAAACTATTTTTTATGAGCCTTCTTTCAAGAGAAGAAATTTTAAAGGCCCTGGACTCTTGCTGTAGCTAAGTCATAGGTTACCATCAGGTCTCTATTTTGCAGAATAAAAAAAATAAGATTCAGATTGGCGAAGTACTACAGCTAGTAACTGTCAGAACTGAAAAACCAGACCCAGTTTGTTTGTTTTTTTTTTATTCCAGGGCTTTGCACAGTTGCTTTTGGTTGAGGTGACTGATTTTTTGATTTTGGGTTGGATGTGATTGGCAAAGGTGGCTAGATCCAATATGACTGGATGTTTTCTGATATTTTTGATAGTGGACAAGGGAACTCAAACTAAATGATGCATGAGACTTTATGTATCCCTTAAGCCTCTCTCCTGTTGATGCCTCACTAAAATGGTTGGGTCTCAATGCCCTTAGGATGCTTTATTGCTGTGATATATCATATAAAAGTTCATACAAAATGAATAAAGAATTCACAGACTCCATTTTAAATTAAAGGCAGCAACTCCAGTAGGATTTCTAGATCAGAGCATTAAGACCCAACCAGTTTTTTAAGTCAGCTACAGTTTAGGTGAAAGGCAGAACTTCATGAACTCTCAAGTTTCATTTATTTTGAGACCCCAGATCAAACACAAAAATCAGAATATTCCCAGTTATTAATGGAGCTATGCCTGTCACATTCAACCCAGATTCACCAAACTCAATTATCCTAAACCAGCTGGCAGAATGTTGTTACAAAGCTGAACAGAAGGAATTGTCCCCTGATCTTTCCTTTTTTACTTTTTGAAATCTATTTTTTGAGATATACCATGACATATTGAAAAGAGCAGACAGAAAATCTGGGTCTAATTCAGTTTCTGTAGCTATAATGACTTTGGCTAAAATACTTCACCCTCTAGGTTTCAGCTTCTTCATTTGTAAATGGGAGAAATTGAACTAATGACCTTGAATTTCTTCTATTTCTAAATCTTTTTAAATTAAAGACTGATCATTCTTAGTGAAATAGAATTAAGGAAATCAAGTAGCTCTCTCTCTCTCCCTCCCTCCCTCTCTCCCTCTTTCTCTTTTCTCTCTCTCTCTCTCTCTCTCTCTCTCTCTCTCTCTCTCTCACACACACACACACACACACACATATATCTGTGTACATATAAGCATATACAAATGTGTATGTATAATAATAGTATAGTGATAGTCAGGCAATCAAAAAAGTAGATATACAAATTACGTGGATAGGTCCTCATGGTGTTTACAAACTCATGAAGGGATATGACACAATAACTACAGTATAAAATAATATATAAGCTCATCAGAGAGCTTGAAACAAGCAAGGAAAAAAACTTATTTTTGATTCTACAAGAAAAAGGAAGAATCAGGAAACTTTAAAGAACTTTAAAAGATTCATATTATTTTACCAGAGATTTATAGGAAATAACGTGTCAAATCATTGAGTCATGAAATGCAAAGAGAAAATCAGGAGCATGTACTACACTGAAAGGAGTAAGATTAAGGTAGAAAGGCATGGTAGGATCAGGTCATGGAAGACCTAGAATGCCACACTAAAGAGTTTGAATTCTCTTTATAAAAATAAAGAGTCATCAAAGGGATTAAGCAAAGGATTGAAGTGGCCAGATTTATGTACAAAAAAGATGGATCTACCTGTAATATGAAAGATATATTGGAAGAGAGAAGAGAGTGAGGTGGAAAAACTGGTTGCAAGGCTATTGTAGTTGACCAAGAGGCTTTTAATGAGGACCTAATGAGTTGGCAGTGGAGTTAAAGTGGAAGAGATATCGATCATCTTTGGTGAGGGAGGAGTCAAAGATAATACTTATATTTCAGACAAGGAAGAATTGTGGTCTCTAAGAGAAATAGCAAAATCAGGAAGAGCATGTTTTGGGGGGGGGAAAGATCATTAAATAAGCTTGGTTTCAGACATTTTCATTTTGATGAGTGAGCAAAAAAATGGTGTTGATGCCCCAGAGAAAACTGGAGATGGGATATCTAGAGCTAAGGGCTAGGGATTTAGCCTTTGGAGTTATCTGTATAGAATAAATAATTGAAACCATGGAGTCAACTACTAAAGAAAATATAGTCTCTCTCTCTCTCTCTCTCTCTCTCTCTCTCTCTCTCTCTATATATATATATATATATATATATATATATATGTGTGTGTGTGTGTGTGTATGTGTGTATATGTATCATACACATGCACACATTTATGTATGTGAGAGGAAGAAATAAGTACTGTACTAACACTCTTTCTAAGCCTCCTTGATGTCATTTGTTGACTGTGGGTAATTTCTGTGGCTATCACTGATGCCTGGAATGCTCTCCCTCCTGTCTTCCCATCTTCTATGAGTTATTTCCCCAACCCTCTTATTTCTGATTTCTAACTTCTTTTAATTATTTCCTGTTTTTCTTGTAAATAGCTTGTTTGTACATATCCATTTGTTCTCTTCCCCATTAGATTATGCCCACTATGCTGACAGAGTTTTGCACATTGTCTGGCTCATAGTAGGTACTTATTAAATGTTTATTGATTGACACATTCACTCTAGTAGAGCAAGAACTTCAATCCAAAGGAGTAACATTCGAATCTTGACTCCTATACTTACCAGCTATGTCAACCTGGACACTAGACCTTGCTTACTTAACTGACTTCCTGCATTAACCACTCCACAGAATTATGAAAGCACTTTGTAAATGTTAAAATTAGATAGAAATTGAAAAACTCTTATTATCACATATATGCCTGATCCTCAGGCAGAGGGGACCATGGGTTCTCAAAAGCTAGGCCAGTCAGAGACCAGCTCTGATAATGAAGTAGGAGAAATTACTATAACCTAATTCCTCTCAATATTTACTTTTAAAAGGTCTAGAAAAATGCACCAGAATGAGTCTTGAATGGGACAAGGAAAAGTCACAGTGAGAATTCCAGCCCAAGTAGGTATATTGAAACAAAGCAAAGTATGTATCAGCTATTCACCAAACTATTTGAGAGCCATGATAAAAACAGAAGGAAAGAAAATGGGTCTGTCCAGGAAGCTACCATTATGTCGAAGTCTTCCAGCTCTCAAACTGAAATAGACTCTCAAACCAATTGTATACTTGAGCTAAGAGTACAGGATCCAACATGGAGAGGACTATCAATAGGTAGGGAATAGAAATAAGAACTAACCTACAACTTTGTTCCTCATACTATGAAGCTGGGTCACAAAGGTATACTTCAGCTTGGCAGAACAGACCAAGGAGTGCTTGTGGGCCTGAGGCTATGTACTGGGCAAGCATCAGGAAAAGAAATAGAGAGTGGTTGTGTGACTTTGACCCTGAGAGTGGAAGTAGGTCTAAGTCTAAAGGCTATAACAGAGAAAATGGGACAGATCTCTTAGACCATTTGTAGAAGCTGCATTTCTTTTGATTAGAACATGTACATCTTTTTACCTTTCTGACAGTAGATTGGGGATAAGCAGCAGTATACTAAAGCTCTAACATAGTTTTACATCCACAGTTTTACTCAGCTTCAAAGCAGAGTCAGGAGTTTGGAAAGTACAGACCAGGAAGGCAGAAATCAGACTTTGTCTTTAATCAGACAGACTACTTTAAAGGCACTGAAAGATTGCAGGTACCCAGCCTAAGATGTCCCTGAGATCTTTGAAGAACACAATATCAAATAACTGGAAAAATTAGCATCAAGATCCAATAAGGCCAAGCATAGTCCAAACTTTCCTTCCAGAAATATGTGGAATTTAGCCCTAATATTCTGGTCAGAAATAAGATAAACAAACAAACAAACAAACAAAGAATTTCACCATAAAAAAGCTACTATGGTAGCAAGGATGGTTGAGAAACCAAAACCTAAGAGAATAACTCTAAAACACTGTCAAGCAAAACCTAAAAAAAAAAATACAGATTGGGCACAAGTTAAGCTAGAATTACTCAAAAAATAACAAGAGAGTTTTTTAAGAGTTGAAATGATTTTAAATGAAAATAAGAATATTGGAAGAAAGAATTGTAAAAGAATTGAAAGCTTTAAGACAGATTTGGAAATAATTAAAAACAGCAAAAAAAGAGATAAAATTTGATCCAATTTGACACTGCAATAACAAAAATACTTTCTTGTAAAAGTCAAACTACTGAAAAAATAGAAGAAAATATGACATATATAAAAACAACTGGCCTGGAAAAGTGATCATGGGGAGCTAATTTAAGAATCAGTAAGTCATTTAGAATTTATTAAGCATCTAGTATGTATCAGCTATTCACTGAACTATTTCAGAGCCATGATAAAAACAAAAGTGCTTAAGCCTGATATTTCAAGAAATTCAGGGGGGTAGGGGGAAACCTTGCCTAAGTCTTTTAGAACCAGAGGACAAAATAAAAATAGAAAGAACTTGAAAAATTTAAAACTCTCTTGACATCCAGAGTTTTCAGATTAAAGAAAAATAAACTACTGCAAATAGCCAAAAAAAAAAAAAAAAAGAGAGAGAGAGAATTCTTTAGTATCAAGAAGCCTTATTCGGGATCACAGGAGATTTATCGGACAATACTATATAGGAGTGGAGGACTTAAAATATGGCATTCCAGAAGGCCAAACATATAAGTTTACAAACAAAAACTGAGTACAATCCTATAAGGTGAAAGAAAATGGGATTTTAATGAAATAGATTAAAGCATTCTTGATGAAAAAATCAGAAGTGAGTAGAACCTTGCTATATAAGCATAGGAGCTATAAGAAAAATGAAAAGATAAACATGGGCAAACTGTCATAAGGGACTTAACAAACATGAAGTATTGACATTCCAATAAGAGGAATTCTCTGGAACTAGACAGATTTACAAGAAAATTTTGTAAAACATTCAAAGAAAAATAAATTCTAATATTAAGTAATCTGTTTAAAATTAGGAAAATAATAGGTTCTGCCAAATCCCTCCTAAAACACAGACTTGAAATCTAACTATGAAGAGTTAAAACAGAGAGAAAATTACAAATTAATATATTAATGAAAGTTGAAATGAAAATATTAAATAAAATAATTATAAGACTGTAGCATCATATCACCAAGATGATACATTATGACCAAGTTCATTTGTACCAGGAATTCAGGATTGGTTCAATATTAGGACAATTATCAACATAATAGATCATATTAATCACAAGAAAAGCAAAAAAAATAAATGCATTGATGGCAGATACAGGAAAATTTTTTAAAAGATATAACATCATTACTTTTTAAACACAGAAATAAAATAAAACATAGGACTAAACAGACCTTCACTTAATATGATACATAGTCTCTATTTAAAACTAAGAGCTAGAATTATATGTCATGGGATTAAAGAATAGGCCTTGCAAGTGAGATCAAGGATGTTCATTGATACCCCAGCTCTTTGATATAGTACTCAAACTAGTTAGCTGTACAAATAAGACAAGAACAAGAAACAGAGTAATAATAAATAGGAAACAAAATTGTCACTTTTTTCAGGTTATTTAGATAACTCTAGAGGATTGATTTTATAACTTCACCAAAGTTGCAGCATATAAAAGAAACCCATGCTAATCATCAGAATTTTTATATATTACCAAGAAAACCCATCAAGAAAAAATAGAAGACGAATTCCATTTCTAATGACCACAAAATATATAAAATATATGAGAGGTAAGATATATACAGGAACTATATGATACAACTACAAATATCATTTTCATAAAGACCAAGTTAAATAATTGGAGAAATATTAATCATTCATAGATAAGTTGAGCCAACATAATAAAAATGGCAATATTACTTATTAATCTACTTATTAAATGTCATACTAATCAAACTACCAATGTATTACTTTATGGAACTGCAAATAAACCAAACCTAAATTTAGCTGGAAGAACATGTAAAGGCCAAAATTCTGAAAGAAGTATTGGGTGGGGGAGGGGGGGATTTGGACTAAGCAGTACCACATATCAAACTATTTTAGGAAAAAATAATCAAATAGATTTGGTACTGGTTAAGAAATAAAGAGGCAATTCATTGGAACTTACTAGGTATGCAAAATACAAAGGCAAATGGACTTAGCAGCCTAGTATTTATAAAATCTAAAATACCCCATCTACCAGAGCAAGTAATTAATGTTTGACAAAAACTCTTGGGAAAGCAACTTGTAAAAACTATATTTAGACAAAATCTTACATTATATGCCAAGATAAAATCCAAATTCTGTTCCTGAGACAAAAATGGTAATATAATAAATAATTTAGAGGAACCAGGTTTGAAAAGAATTGATGATCAAATAAAGGAAAAAGGAGGCAAATTGGACATACTTTAAAATATATATATATTGCATAGACAAAAATAATGTAACTAAAATTAGAAGAAAAACTTAACGGGGGGGAAAACATCTTTGAAGAAAGTTTCTCTGATCAAGGTGTCATTTTTATTATATATAGGAAATTTATTCACATTTATAAGAATAAGATTGATTCTTTAAATGAAAAATAGTCAAATGATATGAACAGGCACTGAAAAAGTAGAAGAAATTCAAAGTATCAATAATCATTTAAAAATTAAAATACTCAGAGGCAGCCAGGTTGCACAGTGGTTAGAGCGCAGGCCCTGGAGTCAGGAGGACCTGAGTTCAAATGTGACCTCAGACACTAAATAATTGCCTAGTTGTGTGACCTTGGGCAAGTCACTTAACCCCACTGCCTTAAATAAAATAAAATTAAAAAATTAAAATATTCCAAATCACTATTAATTAGAGAAATAAATAACTTAGAATATGCCTCATATTCACTGGCTTAGCAAAATAACAAGAAAAAAAGAAAAATGACAAATGATGGAAGGATGGTGTGAAGATAGGTTTAAGAATATATTGAGGCTAGAGTCACAAATGTCTAGTTATGGTGGAAAGTAGTTTGTAACTATGACTCAAAAGATACTACATTGTGTATAACCTTTGATATAACAATATTATTACCAGATCTATACTCGAAAGAGATCAAAGAAAGATGAAGAAAGCACCCAAATGTTCAGAAACATTCACAGCAACTTTTGGTGTTCTAACAAAGAACTGGAAACTAAGAAATTCATCTAAATTTGAATAGACTGAATATATAATGATATATGAGTATAATGGAAATTTTGTATTAAAATGATGGAAATAGTGAAATGGGCAGAACTAGGAGAAAAATATTTACAATAAGAACAATGTAAATACAGTTTTGAAAGTATTAAGAATATAAATCAATTCAGTGACCTACCAGAACTCCAGGAGTCCCATAAAGTCACTCATCTCCTAATAAAGAAGTAATGGTCTCAGGATACAGACTTAGATTTTTTTTTTGGGGGGATAGGGAGCAGAACATAACCAATTCAAGAGTTATTCTTAACTATACATATTTGTTTCAAGAATGTTTTGCTTTTGTTTGTTTGTTTTTTGAATAGGGAAGATGAGATGGAGAGAAAAGAATTTTTTTTGATTAATTGAGAAATAAATAAATAAAGGAACAGAGTATGTAAGCATAAAGCAAGCTTTAGTAGGTCCTATTTGGCTGGAAAGACTTCAAGTATGGGCTTGGCATTGACTCCTGTGTCTGTTACCCAAGAGCAGTCAAGTTAAATTCACAAAGACTCATCATCAGGTTAAGCTGAAGGATGGTGAAATTTTCTGCCATGGTAAGGCTAGTTACTAAGTACTAGATGGAGGACTGTGATATACATTGGTTAAATCATTGAAACTATGGATCTTTGATCTATTAACACACCATCATTAATGCTGTGATTATTGTTACTTGATTATTAAGAGGGACAGAATGTTTGTTAATCCTTTAAAAGAATTCAATTAATAATTTTTCCTATCTTTCCTTCTCCCCTAAGAAGTTAAATCAAAGATGTTGATTGGATTTCTATCTTTCAGCACTCTTGGGAAAGTTCTTATAATATCAAGTGACTAAGCTTTGTTGCTAGGGATATTAGATGAATAAATGAATGGGAAAATATGTATTAAGTTCTTGCTATGTAAAAATATTATATTAAGTGGCAGAGATAGAAGTAAAAAAGAAAGGTGAGCAAGGAGCTCACTCACCTTTTAATGGAGACAACATATAGGAAAGGTATTTCCCATGATCTTTAGGATGCAATGACAAATTATATGATGATTCTTCTTTAATGTTATTTCCACTGAGAAAAATCATATTAGTTTCTTATTTGATGATGCCAAGGACTTTAGTCACCAGAACTTTCTTTTCTGGGTTTTCAGTAATTGTAGCTATAGTAAGAACAATTGCCAGCTGTATCTCATTTCCAAGGATTATAGCTAAACTGAAAACACTAGATTATCTCCATCAGAATCCAATGGAAGATGGTATTCCAGGTAGTCATAGTTTGAGTTGTATGACACATGCTGCCTCCTTTCTCTCCCTTAGTTTATTTTTCAGTTTCAATTGGGTTGGGGTGTTTTGTCATACATGGCAGTTGGTGGGCAGTTTGTAGGACTGACTAACCAATTCTTCATATTTTTCTCAAGATAATGACTGTGAGGGCTGGGCCAGAAACAGGACCCATGTTCCAGGAGATGTTGTTACTCCCAGGACTCCTCTGCCTGTCTGACTGTTGGTTGTTGTCTATCAATAGCTATTGCTGAGGATGATGAGGTAGATATGCTTTCACTTCTTCTGCAAGTGAAAAAAGTATACATTACCACATAGAATATGAAAAATGTATTCTGGTGTCACCTAGGAAAAGAGTTCTTTCCTACTTGAAGGAAGATATTATTTTTTAATTATTTATTTAGCATTTTCCCTAGTTACATGTAAAAACAATTTCAAACATTCATTTTAAAATTTTGAATTCCAAATTCTCTTCCTTTCTCTTCCCCTCCCCCATCCTATTCCATGGATATGTTATACAAATATAGTCATGCAAAGTATATTACCATATTAAGTCAATCAACAAATATTTATTTGACCTCCACTGTTCTAGGCATGATAGAGGATACAAATAAGCAATAAGAAACAATCTTTTCCCCCAAGTAGACTATAATCTACTTGGGGGAAATAGCAACAGTTTAGGAGATATTCCAAGGCCAGAGATCATGAAATATCACAAATTCAAAGAAGAGTGATGTCATTGAAAACTGAAATTCAATGGAAACTACCTGAAAGAGTTTTAACTTAAAAAATCTTCCAGGGTGAGTAGAATTTTGATAAGAGTAATGAGTATGGGCGTGGCTAGGTGGCACAGTGGATAGAGCACTGGCCCTGGAGTCAGGAGTACCTGAGTTCCAATCTGGTCTCAGACACTTAATAATTACCTAGCCATGTGGCCTTGGGCAAGCCACTTAACCCCATTGCCTTGTGGGAAAAAAAAGAGTAATGAGTATGAAGGACATTCTAGGAGTGAAATAAGAGCTAACTTGGAGCCTGTTTATAAAGCAATGAGCAGGGCACTTTTGGCACCTAGAAATGACAACTCTTGATCTACTAGTGAAGATGACATTTGTAGAAAATAATGTTTATAGAAAATAAAGGGAATTTAGTCTTCATATTCTTCTAGGTCTGAAGACTTAAACTCAAAATTATTGACCACATACATAATTTGGGGATTCTGTCAGCTAACTCCAAGTGTAATATCTGACCATATCCCAAAGATGAATGATATAGAAAGTGTCAGTATTGTTTGAAGGGGATCAGAGATAGCCTTGTTTTTTTAGGAGCCTTCACATAGCTAGAACTAATTTAAAGTTCTTCTAAGTTCCTTGAACCCTTATTCCTTTCATAATGGTTCCCTTTTTGCCTAATTGTGACCATTATTGTTTTGATTCCATCTTATTTTCCCAGTTTGACTGTTTTGTTCTAGTATTTCATTTCTAACTTTCTAATCTTTTTTTCTTTAGTTTTCAAGTCATTTTTTCAAGATTTTGAATTTCATACTTTTCTCCCTCCCTACCTTCCCTCTCCCTCCTCCCTCACAGAAAACAAAGACAGGCTATACATGTATAACTATGCTAAGCATAGATCCATATTAATCATGTTGTGAAAGAGGAATCAAATCAAAATGGGAAAAACATTAGAGAGAAAAAAACATAATTCTTAAGACAACTTTTAAAAATTGAAGATAGAAAGCTTTGGTCTGCATTTAAACTCCACAGTTCCTTCTCTAGATATGGGTGTTGTTTTCCATCACAAGACTTTTAGAGTTGTTTTTGATTATTGTACTGCTGGAAAGAACAAATCCATCATAGCTGATCATTATGTCAAGTTGTTGATACTGTATTTAATATTCTTCTGATTCTGTTCATTTCACTCAGCTCTATCTAATCTCAACCTTATGATACCATTCTTGATACTTGACCTATGATACTATATATATATATATGATACTACTATATATGAAACTATATAAATATGATACTATATATATATGACCTATGATACTATATATATACTTGACCTTATGATACTATGTCTTAGTCATTTCAATTCCTTCATTCCCTGATACTTAGGACACTTGTGCTAAGGTTTGATAGAAGTACCACCTCAAACTCCCCATCTGACACTGTCCCCACTCCTCCCCTCACCCCTCCCCAGGTCAGTGAAAAAAATCAAGTCTGTGTGTGTGTGTGTGTGAATGTATGAATGTATGTATATATTATAAGAGATCTTCTTGAGAAAATTTCTTAATCTAAGGGAGAATTGATATCATTTGAATTCTGATGCAAGAAAAAATAAATTTAGGGTCATTCATTAGCTTTCTCTTTTATAAATAAAATTATTTATTTATTTTTCCAATTACATGTAAAGATTAATTTTCAACAATCATTATTTTGGTAAGATCTTGAGTTCCACATTTTTTCTCTCTCCTCTCCTTTCTCCCCCTCCTCTTCATATCAATCCTGTTGTGAAAGAAGAATCAAATCAAAAAGAAAAACCATAAGTAGAAAAAATTATACAACATAAAACAAATTTTAAAAATTGAAAATAGGATTCTTTGGTCTGCAGTCAGACTCTATAGTTTCTTCTCTGGATATGGATAATATTTTCCATCACAAATCCTTTACAACTGTATGAGAAGAGCAGGTCTATCACAGTTGACCATCATGCAATGTTGCTATTACTGTGTATACTTTTCTTCTGATTCTACTCACTTCACTCAACATCATCAACTTATGAAAGTTTTTCCAGGTTTTTCTGAAGTTCATAGCCTCATGATTTCTTACAGAACAATAATACTTTTTCACATTCATAAAACATAATTTGTTGATTCATTCCCCAATTGATGGGCATCCCCTCACTTTCCCCTTCTTTTGTACATGTGTGATTTTTACCCTTTCTTATAATCTCTTTAGGATACGGAACTAGTAGTGGTATTGCTGGATCCAAGGTTACACACAGAATTATTGAACTTTAGGCAAATTGTTTTCTTGAAAGGTTGGATGAGTTCATAACTCCACTATCATACATTAGTGTCCCAGTTTTCCCACATCCCCTCCAATATGGATCATTTTCCTTTTGTGTCATATTGATCAATCTGATAGGTGTGAGGTGCTACCTCAGACATTCATTACCTTTCAAAGTATACTACACAGGATTACCTGCTCTAGTGAAGGAAGGGCTAATCCTGGTCAAGAGGAAAAAGAAAATCTAGTCCCTTCTATCTGTTGAAAAATGGAGTTATATCCCTTGTCATTAGACAAATGTTTAAGAGACTAATACTGAAGACATTTCTTGAGTTCTGGGTCTCAGAGAATATACAAGAAAATACAGAGAATACAAAGTCCCCCAACTTGGAGTTATTGGTTTGGTACCTTCTTTTTTATATATTCTGGGAAATTAACATAAAATGTCAAAGAGAGATGGTAAAGGTGGCAAAAAAATATTCTTTTGTTTTACGTCTAGTTTAGATGTTGATTTTGCTTTGAGCTCAATCGCTTTTATGCCCTCCCTTACTGTGGCTTTTTATATCTTTTGTTTTTATACTCATCTCTAACAATTATGTCTTAACCTATGTCTTCAGGATATTTTTAGATCAATTTTGTACAACAAAGAAATGAAGAAGTCTTTTTGCAGCTTTTTGCTTATTTGGAGATGGCAACAAGAATCTCTTGCAGTGATTCCTTTTTGAAAATAAAGTGTACGTGCTAAGATGAAAGAAAATATATAATGTTTGCTTTCTTTGAACTTCCAATGAAATTGTTATTCATTAAATTTTATATTCTCTATTGTATTTTTGTCAATAACCTGAGTCACTTATGAATATGAAACAACAGCATTTTTACCATTTAAGTTGCTTTTCTCCAAACAAATTTTACTCTTTTACATTCTAAAGAAATTATTGGGTGAACTTGATGTTATCGGGGGAGCATGGAAGAAAAAAAGGTTTCTTCCCCTTTAACTTTCACATAGACAGCACATTCAACTTATTAACTGTTATTTTGAGGGGTAAAATGATGCATGACAATACAATGTGTCCCAACAATAATTATTAAATGCTAAGTATGTACAAAGCATTTGGTAGGCCCTGAATGGGCATCTTGATAGTATAGTAGATGAAGGTTCAGACCAGGAGTCAGGAATACTTGTCTTGCTGAATTAAAATCTGACCTCAGATATTAGCTATGTGACTCTGAGCAAATCACTTAACCTTGGTTGTCTAAGTTTCCTCAAATGTAAAATGAGCTGGAGAAGGAAATTTCAAATCACTCCAGCACCTTTGCCAAGAAAACCCCAAATAGGGTCAATAGCCCCTAAAGAAGGCAAATAAGATTAGTCATTACATTGAAGGAACTCACAGCCTAGTAATACCATGCTTGGGATGCATTCCCTTCACCTCATGGAGTCCTTTACTTCCTTTAGCATTTTTTGATCCCCTCCCATTCACTTTTTATTTGAATTGCACATATATTATATGTTTATTAATATTTATATGTTTATTAATTGTTTCCCCCATTGGGACACAAGTTTGTTTATTATAGATGGTTCAATGGATAGAGCACTGGACCCAGAATCAGGAAGACCTGAATTCAAATCCAGCCTTAGACACCTGTAGTAGAGTGATCCTGGGCAAGTTACTTTAGCCTAATTTGCCTCAGTTTCCTGATCTATAGAATGGGTATAATAATAATAATAATTCCTCCCAGAATTCTTGTGAGGATCAAATGAGATATTTGATCTTAACACAGTGCCTGTACATGGCAAGTCTTACATAATGTTAGATTGTAGTGGTAGTGGTAGTGGTGGTAGTAGTAATAATAATAGTAGTAGCAGCAGCAGCAATAGCAGTAGTAATAGTAGGTGGAGGAGAAGGAAGAGTAGGGGAAGTAAGAGTAGAAGTAGCAATAGCAGTCATTATTTGAATGAGGCAAGCAGTTTGCATAGTGAGTAGCACCAGCCCTCAAGACAGAAGGACTTATTCAAATCAAGTCTCAGATACTAACTGTGTGACCCTGCGCAAGTGACTTAACCCTATTTGCCTTAGTTTCCTCATCTATAAAATAAGCTGGAGAAAGATATAGCAAACCACTCCAACATCTTTGCCAAGAAAAATCTAAATAGGATCACAGAGGGTTGAATATTACTGAACTGACTCAACAACAAATTATTTGAACTTGTACCCTCTGTACCTCACTCAGCACAATGAATAGAGTAGGTGATTAATAAATACCTATAAATCAATAGTTGAGAAAATAAGACATATACACCAATAACTAGATTTTTTAAAAGAAAAATGTTATATATAAAAGAGTACAAAGTGATGAAAAAAGTTCTAAAAAAGAAAGATCATATGTGGTTGGAGAGATAAGGGAGGTTTTCAAAAGCAAGGTAACATGGGGGTGGAGGGATGGACTTGAAATATTTGAAATGTCAACAAGTGAAGGTAGAGGATGGGGAGAATAATAATATTTCAGCCATAGGGAATAATGCAAGCCAAAGCTTGGCTACTAGAAAGTGCAAAAGGTTTTGGGGGGGAAATAGCAAAGTTATTGAAACAATTTCATTGAAAAGAAAATACACGGTGAGGAATGTGATATGTGATAAAACTGGAAAGATCAGTTGGAATCACATTAATGGTCTTGAATGCCAATCAGTCTTTTTTCAGAGGTAGCGAGGAGACATTTAAGTTTTTTTGACTAAAACAGCCTTGATTCGGACCTTCATATTAGGAAAATTAGGAAGATAATTAAATAGATCCATCAAGGTTAAGTGATTTATTCAGAGCAACATAGGTAGCAACTATCAAAAGTGAGACTTTAACTGAGTTATTTGATTCCAAATACTTTTATCTTGGCTTGAGGTGAGGGGTGGGGGGGGGGGTAGAGAAGGAATGGGGGAAAGGGAGAGGGAAGAGAGAACTAGGGAGTTAAGAAATTGTTTATCCCATAACCCAGGTGAGAGGTTCTGAATTAGAAAAATACCAATGCCAGGCATTCGCATGGAAGGAAAGTTGTAGAAATAGAAATAGCAAGACTTGGAGCCTAATTGTATATAATATGGGATTGTAGATATTATGATGACCTTTCTCAGGTCTTCATTCAATACAGGGGCAACTTCAGGAAGGTATCATGGCTTACCCTACATATTACCAAACTATGTGGGTGTGTATGTGGTATTATTCCTCAGGAATGCATTCCCTATTAATATTCCACAGTGTCTGATATTCATATCACTATTGGTGTTCCCTCAGCTTATATCATCTTTTCTCTAGGACTGCAGATTTAGAGAATTTTGAGCCCAACCACCTCATTTTACAACTGAAGAAACTGAGACCTAAAGAAGTCAAATGTCTGGCTCCTCTGATGGAATATATGTTTCTTGAAATCACAATTTCATCTTTGTCTTTATGTACCTGACACTCAATAGGCCTGAAATAAATGTTTCTTAAATGATTTGTTAACAAGGTTGTTTTTACAGACAGAATTTTAACTCAGGTTTTCTCAAATCCAGTATTCTTTTGCTATTTCAGACCAACTTCTATAAGAGACTTCTATAAAAGTGCAAATGTATTATGAGCAAGACACAGTACATTAATTCCTTGTTAATCTAATTTCAGTTCCTTAAGAGAGAGGAAAAAGGTATTTTGAGGAAAGGGGGGCAAAAAGAAGAGATAAATCTGGATGGGAGTATTGAAGATAGGGATAGGAAGAGAGTCAGAATATGGGACAAAACTGAACAGGCCAGGTCTTGGGGAGGTAGTACACTTCTTCTCCATGTACCCATGTCATGTGATGATGAGATATCCAAATGGAATCCAATGATGTTAAAGATAGATTTCACAATTTTCCTTATACTTAGCCTTGATTGACCTATTTTAGCACATAAGTATAATTAAATGAAAAAAGCATTAAAATTATTATCTTAATAACATTTGACTAACTGAAGTTAGAGTTCAAGACAGCCTGTTATGTCCTACAAAAACTAAGTGCTTATCATGATTCTTAAACTTGTTAAAGAAACTAATTGAGTAGATCATCAAGACAGTTAACATTTGTCACTTTTAGAGGTTCTTAGAGCAATCCATGTTTAATTTTTTTTAATTTTTGCTTTGTAGATAAGGTAGTTAAATAATAAAGGGACTGGGTCATTATTATATATAGAGATCTGACTAAAACAAATACAGAAGATTAATATCTACATTGTAATGTTCTCATGTTTATTTGCATAGAGAAATTATGATATAGGCTTATGGATCATAGATTAACAGCTGATATTTTATGAATCCTCAATCTAATCTTCTCATTTTATAGATGAGGATACAGGTTGAGAGAGGCTAATTGACTTTGCCAAAGGCCACACAAGTTGTAAGTGGATTTGAACTCAGTCCCTCAGATCCAAGATCTACAATGTTTTTCACTCTAGCATGTTTATTTCCAAGGGGAGCTAAGGGGCAGAGTGGATAGATTTAATTTGATTTGGCAACCATACTTCTACCATTACTACCAATCATATTGACAAGTTCCTCTACATCTTCATTTATCTAATTTTAAACCAGTCCTTCTCTACTAGATGGTAAAACTTTTATTCTTCCTTGATTAACTATTTCATTTCCTTTAGTGGCTGCTTCAAACATTTTCTCATCTTCTCAAGTTCCAATTTTCTCCCCTATGCCTTCTCACCAAATATCCATTCCTCTTACTTTGCAGAGAAACTAGAAACAATTTTCTTAGATCTTCCTTTTATTTTCTATTACAAGTTTCAAAAGCCCCACTTAAAGCATCATATTATGGGCATCTAGGTGGCACAGTGGGGAGAATGTGTATGTGGTATTATTCCTCAGGAATACATTCCCTATTAATCTTCCAGTGTCTGATATTCATATCACTATGCATATCCCTCAGCTTATATCATCTTGTCTCTAGGACTGCAGATTTAGAGAATTTTGAGCCTAGAGTCAGGAAGATTCATCTTCCTGAGTTCAAATCTGGTCTCAGATTTAGTGTAGATGTAAAGAGCTCTGTATCTTACAAGAGTTTTGGAGGGTATGACTATATATTATAGGATGCTTTAATGAATAAGATCTGGGTTCAAAACCCTGAATTTTCAAGAAAAGATTGATAATAAAGAAAACAGCCAGTTTTCTCTATGACATACAACAGGGAAATACATGATTCATTTTAGAAAAATTTCAGTCAAAACAATTTAAAATTATTCAAGGTCTGGGACTTAAAAAGACTGTGCTTAAATTATCTGGATTGTCATTCTGTAAGTATGTCAGACAAATGAGATGTTACAGTATTTCAAAACATCCTCAAAATACTTTATCAACCCCTGATGAGACAGCTCTAAACTGGAAAAAGGTAATATGGCCTCAAGGTTTAAACTATGTCAAGGTAGAGTAAGGAGGCTGCTTATTTGATGTGATCTGAATTCCTCTGAAAGGCATGCCCAAACAAAAATTACTTGACCTTGGAGTGCCTAGAACTTCTATTATCTATTTTTCATGTAGGCTAAAGCATTTTACTTTAAATATTGCAAGCATTTTGGGTAGATTTTTGTAAAAAGAACTATGAAAAAGAGAGAAGGTGGAAATTATAAATAAAAGCAACTCAAACCTACCCCATCCCTGAATTTTTAATGAATTTGCCATTTTGCTCTGGGACAGGCATGACTCAAGTCAGTTCAGTAGTTTATTCTCTATATCAAAACAAAAGAAGATATTTGCAGATCAGATTACAATTAACAAAAATAAATAAATAAACAAACAAATGAACAAATAAGGAATTTACTTAACAAGAGCCTGAATATGATATCAGCTAGAGTATCACACTGGTTCAGGTGGGCATAATTTCCCTTGCTTCCTTATTCCTGATTAGGAAGATATATTGAACCTCTGAGCTCCAGACCAGGTCCAACTTCTTTTGGACTGAACTTTTTTCATCCTTTAGGCAAATAGGAAGCCATGTCAAAGATTAAAACCTTAGTCCTCTGAATCAGTTAAGTCACTAAAGCAAGTTTCATTGCTTTTTTTTAGGGGAACAAAAACGTATTTAGCTTATGTGATAGAGGCTAAGTTACATATACAACACCTGTTGTATTATATTATAATTAGCAGTATATGTGGTATACCCCTCTTCTAAACTATAAATTCTATAAAGTGGAAAACAGTAGTAGGTTACCTAAACTTTGTTTCACCGGCAGCACCTAACGCAGAATTCTGGGTAGCTAACATATAATAGCCTTGATTAATGTTATTTCAAAATAATATCATTGGATGATTGCAGAAAAAAACTCCAAAATATTTTTTTAAGAACCTCTAGGGTCAGACACAATATTCAACCTCACCAAGTAAACATTTATAATCACCTTTGAATATACTCAAAGCCAGAACTGTTAGCCTGCTTATGTTTCAGTCAAGATCAGAATCAAATGTTCAAGCCAAATGGGTACAGTCCAAATTGAATCCCCCATGTCTTCTGAAACTAAAAGAGTATTTTCATCTAATTAAAAATGAATTTAACATTGATTTTGGAGTAAAAGCATCAGAAATCTTGGAAAATGTCATACTGTTCTCAAAATTCATTGTCAGGGTTGGGGACTGGCATTACACTTACAAGAAAACAATAGTTAATAAGAACTGTAAGACCTTTCATTTTTCCAAATAGATCATAACATAATGGAAGCATTTATATGTCATGCAAAATATAATTTGATCTTTAAGCCTTGAAGAATGATATTTTGATGACTTTAAGTAAAAATAAGTACTGTTTTGATCTAGTTTATAAATGAAAATTTGCCTACACCTTCAGTATCATGATTTTTTTCTTCCTTTTTTGCTCAGATGTTACAACTCTCCAAGAGAGGTTCATGGGGTGGCTAGGTGGCCTGTGGATAGAGCACTGGCCCTGGAGTCAGGAGTACCTGAGTTCAAATAAGACCTCAAACACTTAATAGTTACTAGGGGTGTGGCCTTGGGCAAGCCACTTAACACCATTTGCCTTGCAAAAACCTAAAAAACAAACAAAAAAACAAAGAAAAGGAGTTCAAGGTTCCCTGCAAAATCTCTGTCATTTCTGCAATTCAATTGGGAAGGAGTCCTGTCAAAATCATTTTGTATTACCCATTCCCATTTCCTTAATTTCTTTCAGGGCTTATGAAATGTTTTATAGTAAAGGATCATTTTTCTGAGTCACTCATAGTTGTAGCCTAAGTCTTAAACAGTTCTACTGAAAACAGAAATTATCAGTCATCATTCATTTCTTTAAATGACTAAATGTTTGTCATGTAATGAAATATAAAATTTCATCTGGCATCATAATAACTGTTCAGTGGTAAACATTTGTTTCTAAAAATAAGTCATTAAGAGGAGAAATATGCACCCCTTATTTTTGCCTTTCTAGTGATATCTATCCCAATTATAAATCTGAGTCCCATTCCTCTCTAGCAAAGGTCATGAAGGCCCCTGATTGAGGTTTATACCACTACAGTTAAACTTGTAGATTCCTATTGTCTTGCCAATGGAATTTCCAAAATTTCAAAAAAAATTTCAAAAACTGTTCTCTTCATATCACCTGCTTCCTTTGGCAGAAGCTACCTTATGCCCAGGAAATATGTAATTTTGAAATATGGTTTAAAATAAAACAAAACAAAAAAAATTGAGGTCATGCTCCATTGAAGCAGCGTTTTTCTAAATCTTTTCCCCTACATTTACTCTTCCCCTTTCCCTTCAGTGACTGTTTTGGGTTGAAGCTGTACACTTATAGAGCTTAATTCACTCCTTATATGATTTATTGATTGAGATGTTTTATTTTTATGCAAGACTTTGTGTCTGTTTGGAAAACATGGGTGAAAGGGAAAGTGAACAGAAAGAAAAATACCATGTAAAAATATCAGAATTTAGCATTATTTGTTAAAATTGAACTTTAAAAGATTATACTTTTAAAATCAAGTATTGTGGGCTGGAGCTCTCAACTTGAGTCCAGGTTTGCTTTTCAAACAAATGAAAGAGGGTGAGTTGCATTTAAACCACACAAATATTATACTTAACATGTTTCCTTTTTTGAGAGCCAAAAAGATCTTGTTAATGGTAAAAGTCACCTCAATATAGTGGGTCTTTTTCTAGTTTGCAATCTGAGACAGTGCAAACTCTGCCAAGGGGCCTGACAGCAGGAAGAAAAGTTGAACTGCTGAGATTTGGAACCAAAATAAGAGTTATAAAACTTAAACTTTAGAATTTTTAGCTACTGGAAACTGATCTTTAATTTTCTCCACAGGGGAAAACATAAATTTAAAAAAATCCCCTCTTTTACTTAAGAATGTATGGAGGGTGTATGTGAAAGAGTATTTTATTGCAGACAAGTAGAAGACTTTTCCAATCTTGTTTCCATCCATTTGACAATCTGTGTCATGTTTATATAATTGGCCAGTGCTAACTTACACACAGTCTTCCCATGGAGAGTTAAGGAAAGTATTAGAGAAGAGGAATCTCCCCTTTTAAAAAAAATATAAAATGACTAAAAAGGGGGATCATGCAGCCTCAGATACCAATATCTAGCATCACATTGTAAGTTATGTGCTGTTGTTTAGTCATACCAGTCATGTCTGACTTGTGAACCCTTTTGGGGTTTTTCTTGGCAAAGATATTAGAAAAGCTTGTAATTTCCTTCTCCGGCTCATTTTACAAATGATGAAATTGAGGCAAAAAGGGTTAAATGACTTGTCCAGGTTTATATAGCTAGAATGAGTCAAAGCCAGGTTTCAAACTCATGTCCCTTGACTTTTAAGTTAAGACCTCTTTACAGTATACTGAGCTACCTTCCTTTGTTGTTGTTCAGTCATTTCAGTTGTATCCATCTTTTCATAACCCCATTTCATTTTTTGTTTTTGCTTTTTGTCAAAGATACCGCAGCTGTCTGTTATTTCCTTCTCAATTTATTTGGCATGAGAAAATTAAGGCAAAGTAGGTTAAATGATTTTCCCAGGGTCATATAACTAATTTTTTGTTTTATTTTAAGGCCAGATCTGAATTCAGGAAAATAGGTCTTCCTGACTTCAGGCCAGATACTCTAATCTCTGTGCCACCTAGCTGCCCAGCAAGTTATATGCCACATCATAAACAAAAAGCAAGTCATCATTCAAGAATTTTGATATGAAATTAGACTATGAGACAAAAGAAATGAGAGGAAAAGTCTTGGACCTGTCCAGTTTTAAGTGACCTTTCTTGCTATTTGAAGATCATGGTTGATTTTAATGACATCAAACAATCTTTTTTTGCCAAGAAATAACTTTAGTAGTCTATCTTTTTTTCATTTATGTTTGTTTGTCTGGAGGACCAAAAGGATTTCACCTGTTATGCTTGTTAAAAGTATTTGGGGGCTGCTCCCCAGAGTTACACTACATTTGCCTATAGGGAATAGTTGAATTATATCTGAATATCACAGTCTCTTACCAAGACATTCTGATTTCGTGTTGGTGAACTTAACAGTAGAATTAAGGGCTTTAAATATATTTCAAAGGCAATTTGAAATCACCATTATGTCTGCTTTATCAAATATTACTCATTTCCTGTTTAAAAATCATACTGCAGCAGGGCTCTAGACCTAATTCTTTGCTTTAAAATGTACTAATGGTTTGTGACTACAGTATGCTCCAACCTACTTACAACCTAGTGATTTTAATGACTTGCCAGAATAAGCTACATACCTAACTGCTGTTGTACTTGTGGCATAGGAAGTGTATTTATAATGAACTGCCAACCACTACCAAAAAAAAAAAATTCCCTGCATGTCCTCATCCCTTCAAACCATTCTCATTGCTTTCTGCCCAGATAATGTATCAGGGGAGTTAGTTGTGGAGCATTTGAACAGATATATTATGAGAGTAGTTTTATAAGCTTGTGGGATAGAAGTAGCCTTCTCCTGTGCGGGCGACAATGTGTGAACTGACTCGATATCGCCTTTCACTGAATTTCCACTGGGAACTAACTAACTTTGCTGAACAACAGCGAGTCAGTAAAAGGAGTGGGAGAGAAAAGAGAAGAGGAAAAGGAAATCTGGAATAAAAAAAATTCAAAAAAAAGTCATTGAAATTTTTTCTTTAAATCTTTCCCTTCCTTTCCTCTCTTTCCCTTTCTCTTCTTCCTTCCGCCTCCTCTCCCTCCCAATAGGGCATCGTCAGAAAATAGATGAACAGACGAAGCCGGGGAGCTTGTCCTTCTCAGAGAGACTGAGTGAACTGGAACAGCTACGCCGTACTGCCATGAGGATCAGCCCACATCACCCAGCCCCTACATCTAACCCACGAGCTTCCTTGAACCACACAACGGCTTTTAACCCTCAGCCTCAGAGTCAGATTCAGGGTAAGTACCTAGAGGAAAACACAAATAAAACATTTCCCTCTTTTTCTTTTCTTTCTCATTACACCATTATCCATAAACTCATATTCACACAGGTAAAACCCACTAAATGGGATTTTGTTCATTCTCCACAAGACTTATTTAGACCCTTCAAGATACTTATTAATTTATAGATATGTACCTTAATTGAAAAATTTTAGCTTTGGTAGGACTTTTTTTTTACTTCTTGATGGAACCTATAAGATCTGAATTATTACAGTTGAGCAGAGAAGAGTAAATTGGGCATAATTCATAATCCTAGTTTTCAAATCACAGTTTTCAAATATGATTGTCTCAGAACCTGGAAAATTTAGAGAGAATTTTTCTGTATATTTCTATGCTGACAACACCAAAGAATGCAGTATTTTCGTTATAAAAGTAGCATGGCAAAAATATCAATCATTATTAAAAAATAACAATGTTATGTGCTAGGGTAGAAAGCACTGTTTGTTCTAGAATTGCTATAGATGACATACTTTATCCTGACAACAAATAAGGCATGTGGGCAAATCATTATTGTGTAGGTATTACATCAGAACATATCTAATATCATTTACTTTTTGGATGCTTAAAGGTCACAGAAATTAGACCCTTTTCTTTTGCAGCGATTATGCTACCTTAAACAGATTCAGATGAAATTCAGTGGGAAAGGACATTTTCAACCCCAATATGGTTGGCCAGAATGGTATTAGGGTCTTTCATTTAAAGTTACTATCAAGCTTATAGTTAGGGAGGATATAATAAATATGTTAGGGATACTTTAAGTTGTTTACTAAACTTTAGGCATACCTCAAATAATATTGTTCTAATATAATTTTGTAATACAATTATTAATAATACACACACACACACACACACACACACACATATATGGTTGTAAAACCCCACCAAATCCTTCAACCATCCCCCATGCATAACATTTCTTTAAAGGCAGCTGCTCTATGTTTTGCCTGAGGTCTTGTTTTCCAAGAACCAATGATAATAATTGTGATAACAGTAACATTTATCTGGCACTTTAAGGTCTACAAAATTAAGCTTTACTTTACTTTACTTTACTTTATCTTTACTTTATCTTCACAACAATCCCATAAGATTGATGCTAATAAATATTATCCTCAATTTACAAATGAGAGAAGGGGAGGAGGGAAGTTAAATGATTTGCCCAAGGCCAGACAATTCATAGGAATCTGAGGCAGGATTTGAACTCCAAATCTATGAGATTTATATCTCAATGTCTATCCTTGATATTTTAAAACTGTGAATTCTTCAGAACTCCCTTGTGAATAATGTGTTTTGATTTGAATATTGGAGGTAGTGGGACCTTCTAAAATGAGCAACTGCAGTGTGTACTACTCTCTTCCACAGGCCTTGTTAATTGAGAAGACATAGTTCTTTTTGTTTGTTTTGTATATGAATTGCAACCTTAAAGAGATTTTTGTATTAGTGTGGAATTCATTTCCCTAAGAAGCCAGTCCCAAAGGAAATTTAGGAGAGCTTAGTACTGGTGACAACTGTTAAATGGCATCTTTGTATAGTTCCAGCTCTTGTGAGTATTAACAAAAATCTTTAATTGTATGAATCACATCGTTGATTTAATCTAATATCACACCTACATGGCTCAATGGAAAATACCATTGCAGAGTGATTTCATTTTTTCATAGTAACTGACCACATTATTCAGACAAAAAATTAATCTGATTAATTTCTTAAACCAAGCAACTAGAGGTAATTCTGTTACTCTAGATTATAATAAACTGAGTTCAAATAGATAGCTAGCTAGCCAATCAATAGTAAAATAAGTATTCCAAATGAACCTGAAAATTAGGGCCAAATGAGATACAAAAGTAGGTTATAAGTCATGACCCCTTCTATCACTATAACCTCAGACATTATTTTCAGCCTTTTCATCATCAGATAAATTTGATTTTAGAATGAATTACAATGCAGACTATTAGGAATCAAAGTGTTCTTTCTAGTACCAAAGTTTATTTGATAATCTTTGGAGGGGAAACAAAGGTGAACACACAAAATACTTTCTAATTAGTGATTACTTACTCTTTTCACAGGAATAAAATAGATTTGGTCAAATTTCCTAAATTTTGGTTTATCATTAGATAAAATGCACTATTAGAAAATAATTTTCTGTAGAAATCTTTTCCAAACTGAAAAGGATTTTTAAAGATTCTTTTAGTCTGTAAACTTAGTGACATACCATTAAAGACACTAGATGATTTTTTTCTGTAAATAATGGCTCCAAAAACAAAACATATATTTTTTTAGAATAATAAAAAAGATAACTATAAATATAAATTGAATTCCAACTATTGTTTATTTTCTTTATCTCAGCTAATTTAGTGAATAATGAATCTCATTTCTAGATATACTCTATTAAAATAAAGTGAATGTAGTATTTTCTCTTCTCAGTATTCAGTAGCTGTGTGGGTAGAGGCATCAGTAAGGACTTGCCTTCTTCAGCTACAGGATATGCTTAGCAACATATCAGGTTCAACACTATCATTTTTTTTCTTGTTCCTTTGTGAGGGGAAAAACATCTTCTATTATTGTCTAAACAATATTAACTTTCTTTTGTAGTGGTACAGGAACCTGGTAACTACTTTTTAAATATAATTTAATATATTACCATAATTATTTATTTTCTAAATAAATTATGGACATATTACCTCACCTATGAATGAATTTTTAGAAATGGTTTAGGAAAGGTAAGAATGCTTGCTGTTGTTTCCATATTATATGATTATTTTTAGCTACTAGTGTCTTTAATTCTTTAATTTATTTGAGTACATTAGTTAACTCTATCATCCAGCTTTGAAAAATAGAATGGACTACCTCATCCAATAGTGGGTTCCCCATCTATGTAGATTTTTTTTTTAAATAGGTTACTATTTTTTTTAGTTAAGAAACATTTTCATTAACTTCTCCTTCCCATTAACCTCACTCTCATGATGAAAATAAAACTCTCAATAAATATATATAGTGCCTTAATCTGGCAAAAACAATGCAACATAAGCCATTTTGAATGTGTGTGTATTTGTGTGCATATATGTATATTCAGGGATAGATATACAAATGTATGTATGTGTATATATATATATATGTATCTTTCCTCACTATCTCTTTGTTGGGAGATAAGTAGCTTGTTTCATCATCATTATTTTGAACTCATCATTTATCTTTCCATTATTCTGAGTTTTGCATTTTTTTAAGTTGTTGGTTTTCTCTAATATTGTAATCATTATGTATCTTATACACCAACTTCTGCTCACTTTTTTTGTCAATCAATAGATGTTTATTAAGCACCAGCTACGTGCTCAATAAACAACACTGTACTCAGCACAGAAAATGCAGTATGAATGGCAAAAGACAGTTCCTACTTTCAACAGTGGAGACAACATATAAAAAAACTGCATTGTTTATACAAGCAAACAAGAGGTTTACAGGTTAAAATGGAAATGAAGTCATTGCCAGACTGAAAGTTTGGTTAACTGGAGGATAATAAGAATACTAGTTGGCATATATTCATATGTGTGTGTATATATGTATATGTATGTGTTTCTCTAGATATATATATATACACACTTGTGCTTATATGTATGCGTTTATTTGTGTTATGTTTGACTCTGTGACTCCATGTACCATACTGTTTATGGGGTTTTCTTGGCAAAGTTTTTGGAGTAGTTTGTCATTTCCTTCTCCAGTGGATTAAGTTAAATAGAGATTAAATGCCCAAGGTCACACAGTTACTAAGTATCAGAGGCTAAATATGAACTCTGTTTACTGAGTCACCTAGTTTTCTCTATTTGTGTGTGTGTGTGTGTGTGTGTGTGTGTGTATACATGTGTATCTTTAATATTTGCAGGGTGTTCTTACCTGAACCTCACTATTCCCCTAGGGCTTCATATGTTGGTCTAAATCATCAGTTCATAGAAGTCTTCCAAATTTTCATAGAAATTGTTCATTTCATTATTACTAATGACATAGTAATATTCCATTTCATTTATATATCATAATTTGCTTAGCCATTCCCCAATAGGGAGATACTCCCCTTAGATTCAAATTTTATATCATAAAAAGATCTTTGATAATAGAACATGTAATGGTATTAGCTAAGTCAAAGGGTATCTACAAATTGGTGATGGTTTCTGTCCTTTGTTCTTGAAGAAGACCATGATATCAGGGACCTGATACTCTGACAAGCACATGAATTGGATTTGAGTGAAGGGGTGCTGTCCTAAGTCACCAGTTTCACTTTCAGGATCCAGAGGCCAGATACTAATCAGGAGATGGATGAGGGGTGAAACAAGGATACCCATTATCAACACTATTATTCAATATTGTATTAAAAATGTTAGCTTCAGCAATAATAGAAGAAAAAGAAATTGAAGGCATTAGAATTGGGAAGGAAGAGACAAAACTCTCACTCTTTGCGGATGACATGATGGTATACCTAGAGAATCCCAAGAAATCATCTAAAAAACCTACTAGAAGTAATTAGCAACTTTAGCAAAGTCGCAGGATATAAAATAAATGCTCTTAAATCCTCAACATTTCTATATATGACTAGCAAGATATAGCAGGAAGAGCTAGAAAGAGAAATCCTATTCAAAGTAAGCTCAGACAATATAAAATACCTGGGAGTCTACTTGCCAAGGCAGATGCAAAAACATTTTGAAAACAATTACAAAACACTTCTCACACAAATAAAATGAGATTTAAATAACTGGGCAAACATCAACTGTTCATGGATAGATCGAGCTAATATAATAGAAATGACAATTCTACCAAAACTAAACTCCTTGTTTATTGCCCTGCCAATCAAAATTTCAAAAACTTACTTAATGAGTTAGGAAAAGTTGCAAGTAAATTCATATGGAGAAATACAAAATCAAGAATTTCCAGGGATAGGGGTGGCTAGGTGGCGCAGTAGATAGAGCACCGGCCCTGGAGTTAGGAGTACCTGAGTTCAGATTTGACCTCAGACACTTAATAATTACCTAGCTGTGTAGCTTCGGGCAAGCCACTTAACTCCATTGCCTAGCAAAAAGTAAAAAAAAAATTTCCAAGGATTCAATAAAAAAAAAGTGCAAAAGAAGATGGCATAGCCTTACCAGATCTAAAATTATATTATAAAGCATCAGTCATCAAAACTGTCTGGTATTGGCTAAGAAACAAAGTGGTGGATCAATAGAATAGACTAGGTATAATAGCAGGAAATGATTATGGTAATCTACTGTTAGATAAACCCAAAGACTCCAGCTATTGGGATAAAAACCTCTATGTTTGATAAAAGCTGTTGGGAAAATAAGAAATTTGTATGGAAGAAATTTGGATTAGACCAACACCTCACACCCTATACCAAGATAAGATCAAAATGGATACAGAATTTAGACATATAAAAATATTATAAGCAAACTACAAGATCAAGGAGTAATATACCTGTCAGATCTATGGAAAGGGAAGCAGTTTATGACCAAGAAAGAGATGAAGAACATCATTAAAAACAAACTAGATAATTTTGATTACATTAAATTAAAAAGTTTTTGCACTGACAAAACCATTGTAACCAAGATCAAAAGAAATGTAGTAAATTGGGAAACAATTTTTACAACTAGTGTTTCTGACAAAGGGCTCATTTCTAAACTATACAGAGAACTGAGTCAAATTTTCAAAAAGAACAAGCCATTCCGCAATTGACAAATGGTCAAAGGATATGCAAAGGGGGCAGCTAGGTGGCACAATGGATAGAGCATGGCCATGGAACCTGAGTTCAAATCCAGCCTCAGACACTTAATAATTACCTGTGTGACCTTGGTCAAGCCACTTAACCCCATTACCTTGGAAAAAAAACTAAAAAAAAAAGGATATACAAAGACAATTTACAGATGAGGCAGTCGAAGCAATCGATAGTCATATGAAAAGTTGCTCTAATTCACTACTTAGTAGAGAAATTCCAATTAAAGCATCTCTGAGGTACCACCTCACACCTCTCAGACTGGCCAGGATGACCAGAAAGGACAATGATCAAGGTTGGAAAGGATGTGGGCAACCTGGGACACTAATGCATCATTGGTAGAGCTGTGAATTCATCCGACCTTTCTGGAGAGCAATTTGGAATTATGCCCAAAGGACAACAAAAATGTGCATACCCTTTGATCCAGCAATACTACTACTGGGTCTATACCCTGAAGAGATGATGAAAAAGGATAAAAACACCACTTATACAAAAATATTCATAGCAGTCCTGTTTGTGGTGGCAAAGAATTGGAAATTAAGTGAATGTCCTTCAATTTGGGAATGGCTTAACAAACTCTGGTATATGTATGTGATGGAACATTATTGTTCTATTAGAAACCAGGAGGGATGGGAATTCAGGGAAGCCTGGAAGGATTTGCATGAACTGATGCTGAGTGAGATGAACAGAACCAGAAAAACACTGTACACCCTAACAGCAACATGGGGGCAATGCTCAAACTTGATGGACTCACTTATTCCATCAGTGAAACACTCAGGAACAATTTTGGGCTATCTGCCATGAAGAATACTATCTGTATCCAGAGAAAGAATTGTGGAGTTTGATCAAAGACCAAAGACTATTACCTTCAATTTAAGGGGAAAAAAACCATTATCTTATTATGTAATTTTGCTATCTCTTATACTTTATTTTTCTTCCTTAAGAATATGATTTCTCTCTCATCATATTTGACTTAGATCAATGTATACCCTGGAAACAATGTAAAGACTAACAGACTGCCTTCTGTGGGGAGGGGGTGTAAGAATGGGGGGGGGGAAATGTAAAACTCAAAATAAATAAAATCTTTCTAAAAAAACAAAACAAACAAAAATTAGGAGAAGGCCTTGGATGCAAGGCGATCAGTGTTAAAAGACTTGCCTAAGGTCATTCAGGGATCTGAAGCTGGATTTGAACTCTCATCCTCCTGACTCCAAGGTCAGTGGATATTACTATATCCACTGCAACATTTGAAGGCAACAGCTCAACCAACAATGCAGTGGTACACCTATTTTCTTATAACCCATCCAAATTTCTCATCTTTGATAAACTGATAAATGTGAGGTAGAAATGCAAAATTGCTTTAACTTGTGTTTATTTAATTATCTGTGATTTAAAACATTTTTCACATGGTTGTTAACTTGATTTCTTCCTTTGAAAAACTATTATCTATTGATCCTTACTGATACCTCTATTCATACTGTATTTTCTGTACTAAGTACAGTATTGTTTGTTAAGCACATAACTGGTGCTTAATAAACATTATCTTTTGAAAATTGATTCTTTTATAAACATGAATCAGCCTTTAGGATGAATTGGAGACATCCTCCCAGAATATTCATTTTAAAAAGGCAACTAGTTCAGCCATCCCTTCATTTTCTATTTAGCTACACTCTGGACTTTACCATACTGTCCTCAGTTAGGTATCTTCCTATTTCCCTTTTCAATTTCCTTTTCAGTTTTTCCTTGATTAAATTGGAAGCTTCCTAAGGAAAGGGATTTATTTCCCTTCCTTCCTTTCTGCCCCCAGCCCTATTATAAAGGATTATCAATTGAATATTGTTTATCTTGGATAGGTCATATTAAATAAAAAACTTGGGGGCGGCTAGGTGGCGCAGTGGATAGAGCACCCGCCCTGGAGTCAGGAGTACCTGGGTTCAAATCTGGCCTCAGACACTTAATAATTACCTAGCTGTGTGGCCTTAGGCAAGCCACATAACCCCATTTGTCTTGCAAAACCCTAAAAATAATAAAAAATTAAAAAAATTAAAAACTTGGGTTTCTCCTATCTTCCGAACTAACATTTTATTCTAGTCAGATTTTAGCAACCTTTTGAAACTTTTTGACAATTAGAAATTTAACAAAAATTTACAAAAGTTAAATGATTTGTTATGGGTAGCAGCCCAAGTACTAGAGCCCAGATTTTCTGACAAGACCAGTGCCCTTCCACATGTTTATAAAGTCTCAACACTAAATGTAATATTTTTCTCAGAATTTAGATAAATTTATAGGTTTAATTTTACAGCTTCAGCACCATATTTAAAATTACTTTATACATAAATTTTAACATTCAGTGTGTTTTATTTGAAAAGCAGCATTCATTTTGAGAAAATTTTGCTTTAGAGCAGATTACACTTTCTCCTGCTGAATAATCTGAATAACCTCTCCTCCCTCTCACTAATCTTCAGTCTCTCTATCAACTTCTTTCCTGTTACCTACAATCAAACCCATATCTTCAGTATCCTCAAAAGGCCTTCATTCAGCCTGCCCATGCTCACTGGCTATTGTCTTATCTCTCTTCCCTTTTATGACTAAACTACTTCAAAAGGTCTGTCTAGGATTCATGCCTCCACTTCCTTTCCCCTTCTCTTCTTAATTCTGCAAGGCTTATTTACAATCTCATCATTCAAGCTGTTTCAAGTCTTTGCAAAGTTACTAGATTAATTCTCCAATTTAAGGGGAATTTTTCTTAATTCTCATCCTGCTTGATCTCTCTGCAGACTTTGACAATATGAATGACCCTGCTCTCCTTGATGCTCTCTTCTTTCAAGGTTTCTGTGACACTACTAGGTCATGGTTCTTTTGTTTGCCTAGCCACTTTTTGTTTCCTATGCCAGATTTTCATCTAGATCACTCTATTTACCAATGGGTATTCTAAACAGCTCTCAATGAATTCTGGCATAATCTCTATGCTGATGATTCTTGGATTTACTTATCTAGTCTTAATTTTTTCATTTACTGGGCATCTAAAATTGAACATACCATTTGAATCTGAAGCTCAACATCTTACCCCTCCTACCACGTCCAATCTGTAATCCATCTGTGGCCTTCTTGGGAGCACAGGCTTCTTCCTTTCTTTGCTAGTGATTAACATATTAATTACCCAATAAATGTTTGCTGCCAACTTCAGCTTCAAAGAAGGTCAGTAATTCAGTACATTGAAAGATAATTTCTACATAAAAGCTGGAAAATATTGTAGTCCCTAAGAGTTAATAGATAACATTAGTTCTTCTGCCCTAACACAGTGCATGTGAATTGTAGTTCCTTCTTTGGTTATTTATTCAGAATTATAGATGACTCCTAATACCTGAAAATAGACATCTCAAATTATACAAACAGCTTACAAATATAAAAGAGGACAGGTTGCCATGGCATTAAGCCACTGTTTATTTGTTGAGGGTTTTGCTATAAAAGGACCAACGTTAATTTTAACTTCCTGTTTTACCAGATCATCAAATTGAATAGAAAGACATTTGTTTTTTTGAATATAAGTTTATGCAGGTCAAGCCATTATAAATTCCCATAACCTGGTTGTTATCTCTGCTTTTATAAGACTTTAACCATACAGATTTCTAAATATACAGCCATCTCCCTCCCAATTTAAAGAGATATTCCTTTGAATGAGTCTGTATAATGTTAATACTCTGACTTTAAATCATGAAAACAAGGAAATAGAATTGTAAATTCAAAGAACTAACTTCTTCCTGCTATGGTAGGGAAGGTAGGAGGAAATATGAGCTATGCTGATTTGGGAACTTGGTGAGGAAAATTGTCATAACGAGGTGAAAGAAGACAGCTTGATGATTTTGTGGGTTGTGGTAAACCTCACAGTGGTACTTAAGTAAATGATTTCATGGTTGAGACACTTGAAATCATTAGAATTGTATTTTTAAAATATATAACCACATTTAACACTGGTTTTAGATAATATTGTTTGAAGTGTAGATGTATCTGTACATGCAAATAATTTAGGATCTGCACCTACAAGTTTGTGGCTCATATTTGCCTAATTTTTTATGCCCTACAAAGAACTTCGGTATTAACTCCTTTGATCTTCAGAATAATCCAATAAAGAGGTTGTGAAGGTATGGCTATTCTTATACTGCAGATGCTGAAACTGAGTTTAAGAGAAATTAAATGATTTGTTGAGGGTGGCAGCCCAAGTACTAGTGCCCAGATATTCTGACAAGACCAGTGCCC
Source organism: Macrotis lagotis (assembly GCF_037893015.1). Taxonomy (NCBI): domain Eukaryota; kingdom Metazoa; phylum Chordata; class Mammalia; order Peramelemorphia; family Peramelidae; genus Macrotis; species Macrotis lagotis. The sequence continues at coordinate 505,254,608 of NC_133658.1, forward strand.
TTCCACTATACCATACTCCCTAAGGATTCCTTTTAGTTGGTTTCATCAGGATCAGTACTAGACATCAAAATGTTCTTCTGACACCTCTAAAATACTCTTAGAGATCAGATCAGCTTAGCCGATCAATAGATCAACAAATTTTGTTTTTCAGTGTTTTATTCAATATATTTCCCCACCCCATCATTCTTCTGTTTTCAATTTTCATCCACCTGATGACCTAGTTTTTTTTTCCCCGAATTTTTCTCAATCCTTGAAGGAAAAAAATGGCTACAAACTACCATTTCCTAAAGCTATAATTTTATATTTCCCCATGTCTTTCTCAGTCAGTCAGATTCATAGAAAGTCTCCACTTATATTTCCACTTTTTCTCCTCTTAACAAATGTCTGGAATCTGATTCATAATTTCATCACTCAAATGAAATTGCTCTTTCCAAACTGTCAAAGAGCTTTTCATCTTTCGATCTTTTCTTCTTTATCCTTCTTGAATTGTCTTCTGCATTTGACATTGCAGACTACCACTTCCTTCCTATTCTATCCATGGATATTCATGACACTATTCTGCTCTGGTACTGCTTATCAGATATCCTTGCAGGTTTATTTAGTATAATATACCTCCTTACTTTATTGGTTCCCAAAATACTATTCTGGACCTTTTCTCTTCTCTGCCTCTTTTCTCTTTGTGACCTCATCAGTTCCCACTTAACTGTCATCTCTACACAGATAACTCACAGATCCATATATCTAGTATTTTTTCCATTTTTAAAATTTATTTTGAATTTTAGAATTTTTCTCCTAATTTTGCTTCCCTCCCCTACCCCCCACCCCCACAGAAGACAGTCTGTTAGTCTTTGCATCGTTTCCGTGGTATACACTGATCTTAGTTGAATGTGATGAGAGAGAAATCATATCATTAAGAAAAAAAAATAAAGTATAAGAGACAGCAAAATTACATAATGATAACTTTTTTTAAAAAATTAAAGGTAATAGTCTTTGTTTAAACTACACAATTCTTTCTCTGGATACAGATGGTATTCTCCATCACTGATACCCCCAAATTGTGCCTGATTGCTGCCCTGTGGGTATGAGCAAGTCCATGTTGCTGTTAGGGTGCATAATATTCTTCTGGTTTTGCTCATCTCGTTCAGCATCAGATCATGCAAATCCTTCCATGCTTCCCTGAATTCCCATCCCTCCTGGTTCTAATAGAACAATAGTGTTCCATCACTTACATATATCATAGTTTATTAAGCCATTCCCCAATTGATGGACATTCATTCAATTTCCAATTCTTTGCCACCACAAACAGGGTTGATATGAATATTTTTGTTCAAGTGATGTTTTTACCCTTTTGTCATGCTCTTTTCAGAGCATAGACCCAATAGTGGTATTGCTGGATCAAAGGGTATACACATTTTTATTGCCCTTTGGCTAGCCCCAGTCTTTACTCTGATATTCACTCCTGTATCACATTGGACATTTCAAACTGAATATTCTAAGGGTATCTCAAACTTCACATATCTGTTTCCAGATTGGGGTAGTGATGGAAAACATGTGGATCAAATATGGGACAAATGAAAGTGATTTTGTCATGGAGTATATCATAGACCACTGAGACAAAAAGTGAATATAGATGGGGAATTTGTGAAATAACAAAAGGCATGAAATAATATTGGTGAAGAACTTAATGTCTGCTAAAGTTCTCTCCCTGTTTCCTCCCCAAAGCAAAGCAACTAAGAACTTATGATATGACTTCAAAAAATAGGGGAACCCAGAAGGGGAAATTCTATTTTTGATTTGATTCTTACCAATAGTAAGAAAATGATTGTCTGGGGTGGCAAAATAGGAACCTTAGGGGAGAAGTAACTTTTTTCCTTCATAATGTTTGTGATAGAGAAAAGGAAATCTGAGCATAGTCTGACAAGAAATTATGATTTTGAGAAAATGGATTTCCAAGAATTTAGATTTTTTTAAAAAATGTAGGATCACAAGGTCTAAAATACTACCAGGGAAAGTCAACTCAGGAAGGATGGGGCATAATCAAAAGCAAAATTCTGAAGACACAAAGGAAAACAATTCCAATAAGAAGGAAAAACTGGAATTTGAGTAGACAAATATGGATACACAGAGAATTAATTTTTTTAAAGAAATGTACATAAGAACCAATCAATGCCAAGTAACAGAAGATGAACATTAGATTAGACTATGGTATAGTATTAAGAAAAACTGACAGGGTTAGTAAAGGTCAGATTCCTTCTTTCTCTACTCACTTTTCATTTATAAAGAGGGTAGTGAGAAGAGATCAAAGAAGGAAAAGAGGAAAATAAGAGTATACAAAGTAAATCATAACAGTAAATGAAAATGTGATTAACTTTCTTATAAAATGGAGGTGGTTAGCATAATGAATTGGAAAAGAGAATCCAACAAGATATCATGTTTAATAAAAACTCTTGAATGTAAAAAGTCAGAGTTAAAGTGAGGAGATGGAATAGGAATTAATATGCTAAGGTCAAATCAAAAAAACACTTAAAACAATCATATTTTCAGACAAGACAAAAGAAAAATAATATACTATTAAAAGATAAAAGCAGGAAAACTGCATTGTTCTTAATGGTAAAAGAAAGAGAGGAAGGATGGAAGGAAGGGAGGAAGGCTATCAATACTTAGTATAAAATGCACTGGAAGGCATAGAATCTTAGTTTTTGAAGGAAAATTTGATCACATTATAGGGAAAAGTTTGATATTTCAATGTCCCTTTCAGACAAAAATAACAATATCAAAATCTAACAAAAATATTAAAAATGAAGAAGATAATGATCTAAAATAGAATTTTGGAAAAACTAGATTCCTCAGCTGTTCTTGTCATATTTACAAAAATTGTGCTTTGATAAGGCATAAAAATACAATGAAAAATGCAGAGGAGTAAAAATATTAAATGAATTCTGAAATTAAATTCTAGTCAATAAAGAATGTTTTAAGAAGGAATCAAATTTAAATAGAGTAAGGGGCAGCTGGGTGGTGTAGTGGATAAAGCACCAGCCTTAGAGTCAGGAGTACCTGGGTTCAAATCCGATCTCAGACACTTAATAATTACCTAGCTGTGTGGCCTTGGGCAAGCCACTTAACCCCATCTGCCTTGCAAAAACCTAAAAAAAAAAAGAAAAAATTTAAATAGAGTCTAATGATTTAATCTCAAGTAATTTGTGGGTCAATGGACTCATAATATTAAAACTCCAGAATGAAAATTAAAAATAAATTTCATTCATCATTTCTACAAAATTTATAACATATTAAGAAAAACCAGAATTATTTGAATATATTATAAAGGAATTTTTGTAGAGAATTGCAGAGGATAAAGATTTATATAAATGGAAAAGATTAGTTAGTCCTATTTGACCACATTAATATCAGTAAAACAATACATCAATTGACTTACCCTTTCAATGTCATACAAATCAAATGAACAAAAATTACTTAAAAGAACTAGACCAAATTATTAAATATATATATATATGTGTGTGTGTGTGTGTGTGTGTGTGTGTGTGTGTGTGTGTGTGTGTGTGTGTGAAAGAACAAATAGCCAATAATGTTAAGGAAAATAATTTTTAAAAAGAGAGAAGGAAGGGGTTCTATCAATATAAGACCTTAAGCCATGCTACAAAACAATCATCAACATAATTTAGCACTTCTTAAAAATTGAAATATTTATTACTGGGTGGATTAGCTACATAAAATTCAGGAGCATTTGAATGTAATAGTATAGAGTTAAATAATCCTAGAGACACAAACTACTAAAATATGAACTATTTGACAAAAAGTTCTGGGAAAACCTACCATAATGTGCTACAATAGCCTCCAAGTGAATACAAGACATGTATAAAAGTCAAATCATAAATGTACTAGAAGATATTGGAATGAGAGATTTCTCAGAATTATATAGGAGGAAGAGCTGGTGACCAAATATTGGTATATAGACATTTATACATATACAAATATATACATATGTCTATGTGTATTAGTCTATGTATATAATTTCCCTTCTGTATTCCAGAGTCATCCTTTATTACAAAGTAGGAAAAAAAGAAGAAAATTTAAAAAGCTCAGCAAAGATAACTCATATTCATCTAACTAACATCATACATAATGTTCTATAGTTCCCTCTTCTGTGAAAAAGGGAGGAAGGTAAATTCTCATATCTCTTTGTGACAAGTTTAATTTGTATTTAGATGGATAGCTTTCAGTTTTGATTTTACTGTTGTTCTTCTTCCCATTTATAGTGTTATATCCATTGCGTATACTATTCCCTAATTTTGCCCTTTACTTTTCATTACTTCCTATGTCTTATCCTACTTTTCTGTATTTCATTTAGCAAAAAAAAATCTATTATATTCATGGGTCACAATGTTTAATCAGCCCCTAAACATCATATCTAGTCTAACTTTATTTCTTTGCTACGACAAAAAGTGTTGCTATAAAATTTGGGTGTTTTAATCCAGTTTCTAGTTTTGATTCCTTTCTAGTCTAGCCTAGCCAAGACATATATATACATATATATATATATATATATATACATTAGATAATTACTTAAAATAATAGCATTTACATAGTACTTTAAAATTCATGAAGTGTCTTGCAAATATCACATTTTATCTTCACAACCATGGAAATGGTTGTTATATTTCTTACAAGTTTATATTTTAAAATTGGCATAACTCTTTGACATCATATCTTTCTACTAAGAAAACATAAAATATTTCTGGTCAAGGAAAATTCTGGTCTTTTAATTGTTGCAAATCACATATGGATTAAACTTTCTTAACAAATGGGAATAATTTTTGATAATGTTATCTCTATTTCCTTTTAAGCATAATAGCTTGTTTAAATAGGCCAGATTGATGTTATTTTAATTGTATTCCATGTTTTCTTATTATATATTTCTTCAAATTTGGTATTGATGATCTTTGCTCTAAGAAGTTGACAGTCTATCTATGTACAGGTAGTTGATTTTATTTCCTCTTTAACATGTAATAAAATTATTTCCATACTCTATTATTGAAGAATTTATTCATGAAAAATGGGCATAAAGCCTCTTTGTCCAGTCTCTCTCTAGGCCTTTGACTTCTTTGATTAGTTCTGAGCCATATTTCTGACATATTTTTCACTGTGCTCCTGCACTTATGGATATCATCACACAAAAAAATATAGTTCGATTTTAAAGGGTCTTATTTAGTTCTTTGTATAATTTCTCTATTTCATTATTCTGGATAGATATGTTGATATATAAGTTGCTGTTTACTTAAGGGAAGAGAAAGAAAAGTATTTTTTGAGCAAATGTTTATCATAGTCACTGTGATAGGAGATGAAGAATTGAAATATCTTCCATTAGCTCTTGTATGCACAATAAAACCAACTCTTTTTTTACCCCTCTAAGAAGAACCCATAAGCCATGCTTCCCTTTAGCAACAACTTCTTTTTGTCTTCTAGTTTCAATATGAGAAGAATGTCACTATCTGTACAATTCAGTTCCTCCAGTTTATTTTCAGATGCAAAATATCATCTACAACAGCAACCATATTTTGCCTTTCATACTCATCTAACCCCAAAATCATCATGAAGAGAATATTCTTTCTATCCTTTTTTCAGTCGTAATCTGAGTTGTTGTCTTAAAAAACCCCTGGGCAAGAACCTCTGAAATTCTTGAATGTAGACTGGGATATGGGGAAAGAAATTTCTGATATCAATCTGCATGTATCCTAACTTTTTTTGTTCTTGCTGAAATTATAGAAGTGGAAAAAATGAGTTATTTCATTTTTTTTGAAAGCAGAATTCCCAGCAAAATCCAGAATTGTCATTTGTAATAGTTCCATTAATAATGAAGAAAAGATGAATATCAAGGTTTTGAAAATCAACTTATGTAGTAAAACCAAAAGCATTAAAAATGAAAAATTGTATTTAAATGTCCAGATGCAGCATTTAAGGGAAACTTCAAGGCTACACTCATACTTTTGACTTCAAAAGAGTTCACATTTATTAGGCTTCCCAGGAACCAATGAAAGAAAAAATCAAAAGAAATAAAAACTTATGTGATAGCAAATGGAATTTAAATGTTTGATCTCATTTGTACCTGTCATTTACACCTTACAATCAACCCAAACAATTTACAAATTAATAGAAATAAGAGCATTTTAACTATAGGTGTTTAAAACTCACTTATAGTTATATACATTTTTAGTTTTGTCAAGTGCAAACTATAAATTTAAGGAGATTTTTATAAGACTTAAGGGGAACTCTACATTACAGATACTGAAAAGAGGGTATAAAACTCTATCTTTGTATACTAGTACTTTTTGGAGTAAATGACTTTAATTAAACTTTTTGCTTCCTTTACTTTCTTTGCCCATTTTATTTCCTAAAAGTGTTTTTCCCCCTTAATTTCATGCTGTGCACATTGTCAAATACTTTTCTTTAGCTAATGTGAGTCACTTGACATGCTTGGTAGATACTACATCTAAAATATATGGGCTAGAATTATCACTACCCTTCTACTAACTTTAACAAGTGATGATCAAATGACTATAATGTCTTTACAAGTACCTCATAGCTATATACTTAATAAACTAGTTTATTTAAATGAGCCGCCAATCTGGCATACTGTCAACACCTTACTAATTATATACCAGTAAATTTTAGTAGGAATGAATTTACAGATGGAATGTTTTCATAGATATTGTGCCAGATGATCAGGTCATGATTTCAGTGGCATGTGGTTAGTGCCTCATGGACATCTTCTTTGGGGGGGGGAGTGTTTCAGAGAGAAGGATAAGTAATTATATGAGTTTATCTTAGTGATGAAATATTGATTCTCTGACTCTTGAAAGGGGCTAATCATCTCATATTTTCTTTGAAATTTCTAACTTGGGGGAGAAGGATTCAGAAAATAGATAATTATTCACAACTACACTCAGAACATCTATAAGTAAACGATTAATTACCTCATCCCTATTACACAAAGTAGAAGCTCTATGAATATATTACAGAGAGTTGAGGAGGATGAGAAAGTAAAGTGTCTAGTCTTATAGCCAAGCAAATATTAGATTGAATAACAGTCTCTATATAAGAAAAGGTATCAAATCTGTAACCCTACTATAGGTTGTTGGGGGTATTAAGAGAGACAAAGAAAGCTCTCTGTCATTGGAAATGGAAAGAACACACAATATTTCACTTATTTTAAAGTATTATTGACCTTGCTTACTTAAAGTAAATAAATGTGAAATCCCGATCTTTTGTCTTCCCCAAATCATCCTATTTTTTCCCTATCATAGTTGTTTTGAGTCCATCCTTGCTGAAGTTCAATGTTACTTTTCCCCCACAATGACTTTACCTCAAGATCTTATCTGGACCATGGTGGAACTGGATAAAATAGAATTTCTTAAAAGCTGAATGTTTCATTTCCTTTTTTCCATTTCATTTCTTTGATTCTTCCTAACTTAGAAATATCATTTCTCTTAGTGCTTCTGTTGAAATCAAACTATGAAAAACCATATAGAGGAACTGAGACAGTCTGGTAGAATGAAAAGGGTGCTGAATTCTGGTGCAGCCTTTACTACATTATGACTCAGTGCAAATAATTTAGCCTCTCAGGGCCTTGGTTTCCTCTTGTTAACTAAGGGGACTAAGTAAATGGATGGTTTCTCAGATCTTTTGAGGTCTAAAATTCTATTTCAAGAGTGTGATTATAAAAGACTAAAAGAGAAAGGTCAAAATCTTTTCTTGAACAGGGTATACCTTTCCACTGGTTTTTGGTGGGGGTTTTTTTAATAGCAACAAATGGCACTTTCTGAAGGTAGATTTATTTTCAAGTTATCATTGACAACACATGAGGAGAATGATGATTAAGTTTGTGTATCTCACTCTATATAACTTGAAAATTCTCCAAAGATCGTGAATGATTAAAGGGACCAAAAATCATTGTCATTAATTAGCATGAAAAAGAAATTTGTAAAAAGGTTGGTTTTTTTTTTAGACAGAGAAAATGGGGCAATGAATTTTTCTACTAAACTGGAAAATCTTTAATGAAAAGATTCTCATTATATAACCTACTACTAGTCAGAAGCCTTCAAATTAAGTTTTTACTCATTTTCATTATTTTCTCTATGTTATATTTCAGCAGTATGTTCATATTAACACAATTTTTCTTTAGGAATTTTTTTGCTAGTTCAACAGATGTGATTTGGAGTTTAGGGAGAAAATGAGTATCTGTTATTTTTGACTCATTTTTCATTTTTGGACCTTTTTTCCTCTTACTCTCATGACATTAAAGTGGGTAAGGAATATCTACCCAAAAGAGACAGGTATATTTGTTTACTCATATTTCCAAAATTCAAGTCTTGATGCCTATTTTTTAATTCAGGTTTTACAAAATCTTACACTAGATTTTTGTAGTATTTATTATTAGCATTTGAAGCACAACTTATTATAAAGATTAAAAGTGCTGATTGCAAAACTCCTGTAAATAAAATCTCTTTTAATGACAAATCTGGTTTCTTTTCATAGAATTTTCTCTTGTAATCTCTTTCTGGCAGAACATTTCATGTTCTAAGACTAGAGATCCAATTACCAACCACGGTAAACTAAAATACAAAAAAAAAAAGTTAACTTTCCCTGCTAGCAAACATTACCCAGATGTTTTTTATTGTTTATTTGTTTTTTTCATTTTTGTTTTGCTTTTTTTACCATTGGGATAGTGTAAGAAATAAGTTTTATTTTAGAATAGTGTAAGAAAGAATATAAAAGTATCATTAGCAATTGATTTCACCCTTTGCTATTGTACTTATTTTTAACTAGATTAACAGTGGTTTTTAATTTAGATTCTTAAAAACTAGCTTACCTTCCCTAATCTAGTTGTATCTTCAATATAAATATGATGCAATATTTTAATGCTTAAAATTAAATAACTAAATATATTAGAAAAAAACATGATTATAAGTTCTTGAATAATGTTAATGGATAGTAGCTTGAAAAAATAGAAAAGACCAGGCTAGACTGGATTTTTTGTGTTCTAAGTTCCTCATTTAGCTTATCCTGTTTCTAAATTTTTTTTCAAGCCACAAAATACATATTTTCAAGTCTTTTTTGTTTTAAATCATCAGTGCTAACTTTATTGATCAAATAAAATGTTTGACTTAAATCATCTGAACTAATCCCCTTCATTTTATATGAGGAAACTCAAACTTTCACAGAGATTGTCACTTGCATAAGATAGTTATTAGTAGAGTCAGGATTCAAACCCAAATTTCCTGACTCCCAATCCAGTGGGTTACCACAACACCACAATTTCTAGAATAAATATCTTTCACATATTTTCTGTTCTAGTCAGAAATCCCATGTAGAAACCCAGAAACCCCAAAACCCTGACCACAAACTTAGAAGCCCAAATAAGTTAAATGCCTGTCTGCCCAACGTCACATAGTCAGTTAATGGTGAAAGTAGGTCTGAAACCAATTCTCAGTTCCCTGCAGTTACAACTACACTCCACAGCTAGTATTTATAAATAAACTTTAAAGGTTTGGAGAATACTTTACAATTATCTCATTTCATCTTCACACAATCCCAATAGTTATATTTTAATCCCTTTTGTATAGATGAGGAAACAGAGGCAGACAGCCTTTAGTTGACTTGCCCAGAGCCAAATTATAAGTGTTGAGGTAGATTTTGAACTCAGCTCTTCCTAACTCCTGCTAGTCCCCTTACCACTTCTCCCTGTACTTATCTATTCTACTCTGCTTCCATGTACTCTATTTTCCAGATAGACAAACCTCTGTACTTTAGCATTGGCTTTCCTCTATGGCTGTGATGCCTACCATTCTCATCCTCAGTCTTATCAACAAATTCTTCCTTGATCTCTTTAGTTGTTAGTCCTTTCTCTCCTCTCAAATTATCTTGCATTTATTATATCTGTTGGTGTCTGATCCAGTAGACATCTCACCCATGAAAATTTTACTCTTTTTCCTTCTAATATCCAATAGCTATATTGAATACTTACCACTTTCCTGAGTTCAAATCTGGCTTCAGACACTTACTAGCTATGTGGTCCTGGACATATCACTTAATCCTATTTGCCTCAGTTTCTTCATCAATAAAATGAGCTGGAGAAGAAAATAGTAAACCATTCCAGGATCTTTGCCAAGAAAATCGAAAATGGGGTCACAAAGAGTCAGATATGACTGAAAAACAAATGAACACTTATCCACTTTTAAAATGTCTATTGAATTGAAAATTATTCTTTCTCCCTTCTCCCTAAAAACTCTTTTGGTGGTAAGATCCTTGTAAGTCATCATGGAAATAAGACCACAAGAGACAGAAAGAGGATTGATTCCAAATTCACATTCAAATTCTGAAAAGATAATAACAATTAAATATGAAAACTTTTGAGCATTTTAATCTAAAATAAAACTTCCCTCTTTTCCTAAGGAAGAGGAAGAACTTTTATTTCAATGACATCAATCTGAATTAAAAAACAAACAAATCAACAAGCAGTATTTTTGTTTAGTAGAAAGATTCCTGGCTTTGGAATCAGAAGACTTGGGTTCCATTCTCTGGATTTAATATCTGCTACCTGTTTAATCTTGTGCAATTCCAGTCTATTCAATAAATTCTTATTAGTCATTTCAGCCTTCTGGGTTTATATTACATCAAGTATAAATTGAGAATTTTGGACTAGATGATCTCTAAGTTTCCTTCCAGCTCTAGTATTTTAGGATTTTTTTTTAGCTTTTTGCAAGGCAATGGGGTTAAGTGGCTTGCCCAAGGCTACACAGCTAGGTAATTATTAAGTGTCTGAGGCTGGATTTGAACTCGGGTACTCCTGACTCCAGGGCCAGTGCTCTATCTACTTCACCACCTAGCCGCCTCTATTTTATGATTTTAAGACCAAATTCAGCATTAGATTTAGGTTTTTAACAAGTAGAAATTGAACTTGTGTTTTATTAGCCCAAGCTCCTGGAACCATTGGTCAGATTGGGATACTCTACTGATTTTTGGGTATAAGAACTTTTTGCTCCCCACTTCCTTTTTAAATGTATTATAAGAGAAAGAACATTACTGATATAGGATTTTAGAATTTAGAGGACATCTAGTCCAATTACCTCACTTTAAAGATTAAGACACTGAGGCTCAGAGAGATTAGGTAATTTGCTCAAGATCACAAATCTAGATGTTTTAACTTCACAAGATCTTTTGGTAATAGCTGCAATCCAAGCAAATTCTTCTTTGTTTCTTGTTATATGTGTTATACTATTATGCTTTGGCAGTAAAAGAGAAGCATTGAAATGTTAGATAATCTGTTGGTGATTGCATTTCTCAGAAAAGTAGATAAGGAAGGAAATGCACATGGTTGGTTTATTCATTCCCATGGGATTACTGAATATTGTGTTCTTTCTTGCTCCTTTAGAAGCCTTCTCTTTGTGTCAGATGGCAAGTTGGATGATAATAAAGTTATTCAAATAACTATGAAAATTAGGATAAATTCAATCTCAACTTAGTATTTCTATTCATTGACTAGTTGATTTAGATTCTGGAAACCGATTAATCTTTATTGGTTCTGGTATGTCCTAGGAGTTACTTGAACTTTGGAACAATTATAATTATCCAAACTTTGAGACATAACTACCTTGGAAATGCTACATTTTATTTGATTTTGAGGATTAAGACTCTAAAGGTATATAGGAACATATGTTTGTACCACCACATGATTTTTATTTCTTCAGACATTTTAGTCATATTTGATTCTTTCTGATTACATTGGTGATTTTTTTTTTTTGGCAAAGATACTGGAGTGGTTTGCAATTTCTTTCTCCAACTCATTTTACAGATGAAGAACTGAGGCAAACAGGATTAAATGACTTGCCAAGGGTCACTCAGATTGTAAGTATTTGAAGCTAGATTTGAACACAGAAAGATGAGTCTTCCTGACTGCAGGTCTGGTACTCTATCCAGAGCACCATGTTAGTGGCTCACCACCACATATACAAATAAGTATTGTGATGTTAGGAAAAAGTAGTAAAATTTCAACAGGGATGTTTCAGGTTAAGGTCATGTCATTTCTATCATTTTCAACTTTAGCACTTGGTAGTGCACAAGGGCTCTGCTTTTACATGAGTAGATAGTGGACTTGAACAGATCAATATGCAGTTGTTTGAAATCCTCTATGTTGTGCTTAGGGTTAGCTATGATACATAGCAAAGTAAAGCCTACAGAATCATGGGGCTATTTATTGTATCTTGCCAAGCTGTAAAAGTCACTGCTGGGAAAATACATTGTTTAATTTTATATCACCCTCTAAAAATACTTCAGCATTGCTGTAGTTCAAAATTATAACTGAGAAAGGAGAGAAAAGTCTATTGTTCATATTCCATGAACCTCCTCCTAATTTTGTCAGTTGACACTTTAAAATATTTCCCCTATTTTATAATATTTTCCTACCAGTCACTGTTCAACTAGTAGCCTAGTTTTTCAAGAATGTAGACTGGGGAGGGAAGCAATGCGAAACATGTCTAGAAAGGTAGCCTGAAACCATGTTGAGGACGGCATTAAATGCCACCCTGGAAAAGGGCAAAATGGTATAAATTCCCTATTTTGAAATAAATAACATCTGGGTTCAGATCCTATCTCTGACACTTATTAGTTGTCACTTATTAGTGAGAATGACTGAATCATTTATTCTCTTGTAATCTTAGTTTCATCCTGTATAAAAATGGGAATAATCGGGCTTTTTGTTAAAATAATGAATGTGCTGCATTTGGCAAACTTAAAGAGAAAAATGAATGAAAATCTATTGTTTCTGATTGGTGAACATAACTAGTAGCTTATTGTAGGGGTTATTCGAGTTTATTTCACCCTCTTAAAGTTGATGTCAGCTGTTTTATTAACTAACCACTAACAATGGCATATTGATCTTGGAGAGAGTTTTCTAAACTCATCCCAGCTATATATATATATATTTAATTATGAGACTTAAGTCTCTTTTAAATGTATTTCTGGAAAAAAATTGTACTAGCTTTGTCACAGTGTTATTCTGTGGTTTGGGTTTGTTTCCATTTTTGAAGGAGAGGAGGCAGGAAAGGCTATAATTTAATTGATGTGAAGAACTCCCAGATTAGAAATTCCCTCCATTATTGGAGGAAATATCACTTGTATAATTTTGGAAGGTTTTTAAAGCATTAAGTGGTTAAATAACTTGGCCATGGTCATTTAGCTAATATGGGTCAGAAGTATGTATTGGCTTCCAAGGTTCCTGCCTCTCAAGCCAGTTCTCAATCTATTCTATTCTATACCAAATTTCTTTATATTTTGAAATATACCATATATTCAAATGAAAGTGGGATCTCACCAGTTTGGAAATTCTCAGCAAAGATGGAGATCCCACTTCACTCATGCCTGTCATTCTATGATTCTCTTCTTATCTTTCTATAAATTTATAATAGAGTTTCCCCCTAATGTGCTAGCAGAACATCTAGCACAGTTTATCATATCTCTCTGGCTTACAATTGATTGATATATTTTTTTTAAAGTTTCTCATTTGTTACGGGTTTCAACCTTCTTATCCCCTCCATATCACTCTCTACTCTCATATTCATTTTTAACACAGTTACCCACAAACAAAGGTATCTGAGAAACAAAACACTCTGGAGAGAAACCATCTTCAACTTGGATTCTTTTACCACAGTGGCAAACACTACAGCTTCTTATATCTTGCCTGAAATCGAGAATCACAGAACAATTGAACAGGCTTATTGATGTCAAATCTTTCAAATAATATCAAATGGTCTTGGTGTATAGATGGAAAACAGCTTTCTGTAAAAGAACCTATAAGGTTCTTTTTTGTTGTTCCAACAAATGCTTTTTATAATCAATAAATAATAAACACAATATTCTATCTTCTAATTTAAATTAATTTTATTTTTAATTTCTTTTGGGAGAAAAATATTATTTTATTTCATCACCTATATTGGAAAGGCTAAAATTGACATTCCATCTAAATTTCTCACTATAGCTATGTAGTGGTTTTTATGGTTCAGTAATATGGTCATATCTGTCTCTTCTTGACCCCATGGAGTTTATTCAAGATCATGTTGCTTCCAGATGCCATCTATCCATCTCATTCTTGTTCTTCCCCTTCTCCTTTCATCCAATGCAGAAATCTCTGTTCAGCATTCTTTAAAAATAATAATAGTAATTAACATTTTACATAATACTCTACAAAACATCTATCTCATAACTAAAGAGAATAAGAGAAAATATTAAGAGACAGAGACCAAAACATAAAGAAAACAAAGATGGAAAAATCAGTCAGATTAGACAAAGTACATATAAGGGAGATTTTTGTTGAAGGAGATAAATTTATGAGTAATAATCTTTCCCAATGAATCCCACCTCATTAAATACCCAAAGGATTTAAATTTCATTTTCAGGATTTGACCTTCTATGAATAGTCTGAATTACTTTAAGTATTGACTAATTGATCCCTTACTGTCCCAGTGACTTTCAAAAGTCTTCTTCACTACAACAATTCAAAGTGTCATTTCTACAGCTTATATTATAGCTCTCACTGCCATACATTACTACTGGAAAAACCATGCCTTTGACTATAGAGACTATTGTTTTAGGTTTTTTTGCAAGGCAATGGGATTAAATGGCTTGCCCAAGGCCACACAGCTAGGTAATTATTAAGTGTCTGAGACTGAATTGGAACACAGATACTCCTGACTCCAGGGCCAGTGCTCCATCCACTTCACCACCTAGCTGCCCTATATAAAGACTTTTGTCAGCAAGCTCAACACAACAATTTGAAAGTGTCATTTCTACAGTTTATATTATAGCTCTCGCAGCTATACATTACTGCTAGAAAAACCATGGCTTTGACTATAATGACATTTGTTGGTAATGTGACTTTTGTCTGTATGCTGTCTATATGCTTCATTCCAAGGAGTAATCATCTTTTAATTTCATGGTTGCAGTTGCTATCTGCTGTGATCTTTGAGAACAAGAATATAAAAATCTGACATTGCTTCTATTTCTTCTCCCTCTATTTGCCAGGAAGTGATAGGAACAGTTGCCATGAGTTAGTGTTGTTGTTTTGTGGGTTTGTGGGTTTGTTTGTTTTTTTATTTTGATAGTCTCATCTTTTACTCCCATCAAGAAGTATCTTAATTCTTCACCTGCCATCTCCACATCTGAGATAATTGATGGTTACAACCTTAATTTTAGTTTTTGATTCATCCACCTTGACATTTTGCATAATGTACGCAACATATAAGTGAAATATATAAGGTGACAATAGACAGCCTGATTGTACTCCTTTTCTTATTTTAAACCAGCCAGTTGTTTGTTCCATGTTCAATTCTAACTGTTGCTTCTTGAGTTGCAAAAGATTCCTCTAGAGACAAGTAAAATGGTCTAGTACCATTTTGTGGAAGATCTCCTTCAGCATCACATGGGCAATAAACTGATAATCTTGTTCTACTAAATTAAAAGGGATGCAGAATATATTCATTATAATTATGATCTTTTGGTGAAAGATAGAAAAGATGTAATCCATTGTGGAATATTATTTGTTAAAGCCTACGTTATCCAGGATGCCCTTTGTATAGATAGTACTCATAAAGATTGCATAGATGGGAGAGTAGGGATATAGATTGGTAATTACTGATGTTCTCTGTCTCCCTTATCAACAATAATAAAATCTCAGATTTTTCCGCCAGGCTTTTAGTGTCCTTTCGTCCTATAGATACCTTGTATAATAAGATACTTTGTTTAGAAGGTTCCTTATTACTCATAAATGTATCTCCTTCAACAAAAATCTCCCTTATATGTACTTTGTCTAATCTGACTTATTTTTCCACCTTTGTTTTCTTTATGTTTTGGTCTCTGTCTCTCAATATTCTCTCTTATTCTCTTTGGTTCTGAGATAGATGTTTTGTAGAGTATTATGTAAATGGTAATTACTATTATTTTTTTTAAAGAATGCTGAACAGAGATTTCTGCATTGGATGGAAGTTTGACTTGATTGCCATTATTATTATCTCTAAAAGATACTAGAGAGATATTTCTTCATTGGATGTAATATTGAACTGCTTGTACTCTGTGGTGCCTATTCTATGATCCTCTATGTCTGCCTCTGTTAAACTCTTGCAAGAATTTGTTTCACGAGATGGAGACTTAGGGAGTCAGACTAATTGGCTGAAATGTAGCCTATCATTTTTCTTCCTTGATTCCAATGATTCTAGAATTGCCTCTATGCTTAAGACTTCTAGGCACAAGATTCTCAATGATTCTGTACCTCATATAGTGCCTGGTGGTTCTGAAACACATAATTTACTAAAGTACTATCATAGGAACTCAAAAACAGAAGAGAGGAGGGAAGAAGTGCTGTGAACTGGATTTCTGTTGATAAACATATCAATCAAAGTCAGTTTGATTTGGGATATCCATAGCAGTGACTGAATAGAAATAATTATAATAAAACTGTAGAATGTTAGAAATTAAAAAAAATAACTGTCATCAAATCTGTAGCATTTTAAGAAACTGAAGTGTAGAGATGTTAATCAATTTACTCAAGTTCACAAAACAAATTTCTTTTACTAACTGCTAAACTTTTCCCAACTACTCATACTCAAATTTAATTCAGTTCTGATATGTGTATACCATTTGGTAACTTTATTTGAGAGCTCCCTCAAAAGCAGCACTTTATATAGAAGGCTGTTGGGGCAAGACAGGGCAAACTAAAATGTGCCTCTGCTAGCTACTCCACCCAGTCTCTCATCTTTATATCGAAAAAAAAAGAAAGAAAGAAAAGTTTCAAATAACCCAAACAGGCAGGGTCTGATCTGCACAGACAGTCTGCAGGCACCTACCCAAGAAGCTGACGGTTGGCTGGTACATCCTCATCTGATTTATGTTGTGTGTGTTAAGCCTTAAATTGTTGAGTCTCTGGCTGGCTGCAGTGGTATTACTGGATGGTTGGTGCATGTTTTCAGCTCACAGAGCTGGCTCTGATACTGGAGTTGTTGGCCCTGAATCAAGTCCAATCTCACACCTGTCTGAGACAATGAAGTTCTTGTTAGACACATCTCCAGTAAAGGCAGTTCAGGCTGCATATTTTTCACATTCAGAAACAGGGCAGTAATGGGAGGGAGAGTGTGGGGGCAGGAGAGTGAAGTAAAATAGAGACTTAGGAAACACTGGTTTTCTCTCATTTTTAATTCTTGTTTTTGAGGTGGTCTCTCCTTTTCTCAAAGATAGAGGGAGGGGCACTAAAGTATCTCTTCCTTCCGAAAAAATAAAAGGACATAGGAGGATTTTCATACTCTCCAGAGGAAAAGAAGGGTGAAAATAGGGTCCCTAACACTCAATCTTTTATCACAACAATATTGTTTTTAATTCTGGGGAGTTTCCCCTCTTTCTTATTGTTCTTTCCTTCCTCTTTTGACATTTTGATAAATTAAGAATCTGGTGACAAAGGAGAATGATGTGACACTCCATCTTATATTTGTTGAGAAATAGACTGATTTTCAGCATATGCAGATACAGTACAAATAATAAAAGAAAGGAAGAAATTCACCCTTTGTATCCCATCTGAACAACAAAGCCAACAGAATAGTTACTCATAGTGACTGCTGGCACCCACATGCTATCTGATAAGAATGTGTTCCTAGAAAAAAGTAAGGAGAGCCCAACTTTTTCAGCAAGGAACCTTCTCTTTGGATCCCAAGTTAGAAGTCTCTAAAGACCACTGATACTGGACATTAGTTAGTCCTTGCTTTTTGGAAACTGAGTAGGCACTGACCTTACCTGGGAATATAGTCCATCTCTAGCTAAATATGTCTGAATCACCCTGATTCATCAGAATCTTGCAATGTTTTATTTTTCATGGACCTGAAGCCCATGAGTAATCAAAGTCCACAGGCAAGACATTGTTAGCAGTTCTCCTACATTTTATAATCATCCTAGACATGAATGAATTACTTTTAGGAGTTCATATGAGAGCATCTAGGGACTACCCAAGGATTTCTGCTATGTTTCATAGCTTCAGAAACATACATCTTACAAAGAGAGAATTGGTAATGAAAGAGATGACTTTCTGCTTATTTTTCTTCTAACAAGAACCAATCAGTTTCCTATTCTTCTTCCTTCTTAAATTCAATTTAGACCAAGAGTCTTCCATACTTCATTTGTAAGGCACAGATTCCTACTGCCACAATAGAAAAAAACTTAAAAGATGAACATTTAAATTTTAGGGTCTGAATTTTATAAAATCTGAATTTGAATTAGCAAGCTAGTGAATAACTAGCTAGTAGCAGCTCCATGAGTCAATTTTCTTCAGTTAAAAATATCTTTAATCTATAATTGCCCTTACTTCTCTTTTTTCTTTTCTTTATAAAAGAACTTTTAATATATACTTTTACTTCTATGGATTGGTATCATTTCATTGATGTGGGTACTTCTTCCACTATTGCAAAATATAACCTATCCATGATTTCTTATCTTGGGTAGTTCTTAGTGATTTTTTCACAAATCCTCCATAGACAATATACCCAAATGCTTGAGAATGTCTATGTCTTTTACCATTTTGCATTCATGCAAGATGTCTATCTATTATGTCTTGTTCTTGCTATATGCTATACTTTTCCAATCATTCATTTCCTGAAAGATATCCTTTATATTTCCTTACTGGGTATGAACATATTGCACAGTTCCCCAAATGCAATACCACTTTTCCTCCTATTCAATTCCTGACACAGTTACGTGCCTTGTCCAAAATGATGCATTGATGAAATGACTAAAAAGATAACTCCTTAAACTGTATATCTCAGTTTGCACAATAATGATTTTTTATCTACTTGATTTTTCATGTGTGAATTAATAAATCAATGTCTTTTTAGACTTATGGTTCTAATTGAGGAGTTAATATAGCATTCTGAAACTTTATGCAATCAATTTGATGCTATTCAAGAATAGGAGTATCTGGAGGAACACAAAATCCAAAATACCCACCATATTATCTGCAATCATCTTCCATGAACTAGTATCACTTTGTTGTAATCCTCTCAATATAGATAATTAGGACGTCTATGGGAAATCTATCAAGGAATCAGGTTTGATCTTTAAAGGTACGAGAGAAGCATTGAAGGAAATTTTTTCAATGATTTTGCCCTTCCAAATAAAAATATTATAATTATTTTTTAATCAACAAACTATAAATATAGGAATATCTTGCTATACTTTTTATTGCTATACAATTATATGGCTGATTTTGTGGTTTTGCAAAAAACTTTTTGTTCGCTCTAAATAAAGATGTCCATGTATGTTCATGGGAAATAATCATAAAGATTTTATAGAAATGAGAAAGTTTACATAAAGGTCAAAAATAGACTAACTTTTAATTATCTTTAGGGAGGGATGAGATAAAATCATCATTGTCTCACCAAAGTAGAGATTTAAGACTATGTGTCTTCTTGTTGTTGTTTTGTCAAGTGTAGTAGTAGGGCATATTATGAATTCCTTATCCTGCCTCCTGGTCAAATAGTAGTTCATCCTGATAATCACAAGATTTAGTGAACTCAATATTCTATTTCCCTCTTGCCCCCTTCTCATCTCCAGCTCTCAAAATCTTTTAGCTCACTTTAAAGCTTGGCCTTATAGGATCATACACTTAGAACTGAAAGAGATCTTTGAGGTCATCTTGTCCAACTCCTAGAGAAATCTAATGACTTTTTAATACTTCATAGATAGTAAGAGGCAGAGCTGACACTCAAGTTCTGGTCCTTCAACTCTTATTCGAGGTCTTTCAACTATATAGCATTTCCCCCTCCTCCATTAAGCTTTCCATGATTGCTCTAATTATTTATGTCCTCTCCCTCCTCAAATTACTTTGTGCCTACTTCTCTGTGCATATCTCATAACCACCTTCCTCATCCTATTTCCCATACAAAAATTCAATGCAGACATCTGCTTTGGGAAACTAGCCCACTCTTGTGAAGCATCATCTTACAAATAAACTTTCCTGCCCCTGTATCCTTCCTTACTGATTATATGCTAAGGACTTGTCTTCCTTTGTAAACCTGCCCCTCAGGAGGGGTGTGGATCTATTAAATAAACTCTCATGCTCTTATGCCTTTAAAAAAAGAATGTAAAGTCCTTGAGAACTGACATGATTTCACTTTTGGTTTTATATTCTCAGAGTCTAGCATAATCCATTGCATGCATTTTTAGGTACTTAAATAAGTATTTGTGAATTGAATGAATGAAAAATGAAAACAATGCTTTCAAAATTATTTCATCTTGTTTTATTCCTCTCTTGATATTGATAATTGGGATTTCTATGAGCATATATCTAGGAATTTTATTTTATTTTAACAGTTTCATGAAAGACATTTTAATGTCATTAAAGGCTGATTTGTTTGCTATTTGTATTTGGTTTGGTATGTCCTCTCTTCTGAACCTCATCTTTATTTTTCATCTCCATGTTGACTTTCACAAGTTTCTTATCTCAGTCCTCAGTAATTCTTTGGATACTGATTGGTTATTAGAGTCCAAATGTAGTAGTTCCACCATTGTTGAAGATAAAAATATGTAGCAATAGAAATGCAGGCAAATGTATTCTAATTTTTGTCTACCTTTTATTCTCCTAGGACATCTATGAATGCCCTTCGACTGACTTGGTTTATTGGCCAAACTTTGTACAGAACTCATTTTCTCTTTCACTTTTTTCCCCTATTTTTTTGAGTTGATTTTGCTCATGATAATCCAATCATCGTCTAGCATGACATTACAATGCTTTTCTACTTTAAATTGGTCTGCCACCTTTCTCCCATAACTCTGGGAATGGAAAGATGTTCAAGTGTTTGTTTCATCATCTTGTTCAATGTGGCCTTTTTACTGTGGTGATTGTTTAAATAAATTAAACTACTGAAAGAAACTGCTATAGTTAAGTAACTACAACATTCTAGGCATTGTGCTATCTTTATAAAGACTAAAACAAAAACAAAACCAGAAAATAATGTTTGTATTTTATCAGGGAAGAAGAGAGTTTCTCATACATACATAGGAAAAAGAAAAAGAAAGGAGAGAGAGAGAGGGAGAGAGGGAGGGAGGGAGGGAGGGAGGGAGAGAGACAGACAGACAGACAGACAGACAGACAGACAGACAGAGACAGAGAGGGAGAGAGATAGAGAGGGAGAGAGTCAGAGAGAGAGAGAGAGAGAGAGAGAGAGAGAGAGAGAGAGAGAGAGACAGAGAAATGAGTACAATAATTGTCCAGGCACTTGCTGAGGAGAATCAGGAAAAACTTGATATAGAAGATAGTGCTTGAGTTGAATTTTAAAGAAAACTAGGGATTTTAAGAAGTGAATGTGAAGGGGTAGTGCATTCCAGGTGTGGGAGATCATCAGTGCAAACTCTAGAGCTGGAAATGGAATGTGTGAGGAAGAACAAAAGGGCTTGTCCCCCAGTTTTATATAGACAATATAATTCAGATAAGAGCTTTTGTAATTACATACAATTTCTCTTCTTTAACTTTCATCTTCTAAATTGGTGTTGATTTCTATCTTTTCCCTAATAGTTAATGGTCTTGTTATATATGAACCACTAATTCAGAAAGGACTTCTCCAGGGATGACTATTCTTTTCCTATTCATTAAGATAATGTGTTTTGGAGCAGCTAGGTGGCACAGTGGATAAAGCACTAGCCCTGGAGTCAGGAGTACCTGGGTTCAAATCCGGTCTCAGACACTTAATAATTACCTAGCTGTGTGGCCTTGGGCAAGCCACTTAACCCCATTTGCCTTGCAAAAAACCTAAAAAAAAAGATATGTTTTACCATCATCATTTTTTACCATTCTTCTTTTTTTAAAAAAACAAACCATACATGATATCTAGATATGAGTTTTCTAGGTAGTTTGCAAGTCTTTGATCTCTTTTATTTCTTAATCCTGAACTGTATTTTTCCCCTCACACACATGCATAGACATGTGTGTTTTGTAGTCTTCTTCTGTGACAAGCTTTGTATTGCTGTCTTATTAAGGTATATGTTCATTTGGTTTGGAGAATCATGTTAAGTTCTTCACAAAAATTCTCTGCTTTGCAATAGAAATTGGTACACAATCTGTAATCATCTTCTTGATGATCTTTTTGCTTATTTTTATTACATGTATTGCTAGGCAAAATGACCAAGTGTCTTGTATAACAATATATTACCAACACAAGGAAAAATAGGTGAGTTCACATATAACAGAAACTTTTAGTAACTGTTTCCCTACTATGACCTACTCATTCTTAAAACATTTTCCCCTAGTGCAACACAACTACAGAATTAGGTGCATCCAATGCATATATTTCCATGGTAAAGAAATATATAGACTAAGAAATTTTTTTAGTGAACTCTTTCTAATTCTTTCTCTGATTTCTCAGTCATACTTTACTCAAGTCATTAGCAAATGGTTAAATGAATTAAAAAGATTGTCAAATAATAGGTGGCTTGAAGGTACCTCTAATTTAGCATGTCCAAAATTAAATTATCCTTTTCCCCAAACGTGATGGGGTCCCACTAATATTTTGAACCTTCCTATTTTTTAAAGGGCATCTCATCCCCTAAAACGTATTTTCTAACCTTTGATGTTGCCTAGATTCTTGACTCTCCCCAACCTCACATCTGTAATCAGTTCCCGAAATCATTTTTTTGTTTCTGCTTCCATAATTTCTTTCATATCCACACATTCATCAGTACAGACTCTCTTCAGTTATCACCTGAGTTATTCCAATAGACTCCTTTTTGGTCTCCTCAGACTCCTTAAGTCTTTCACTTTTCCAAGCCTTTCTCTATCCAGCTGTCAAAGTGATTTTCTTAAAGCAGAAGTCTCACCATGTCACTCTCTCACTCAAAAAACTCCAGTATATCCCTGTTGGATCCTATGTTACATTTTATTTCATCTCTATTTTCTATGTACTGTTGTATATGATTTTCAACAAATTAATACATACTTATAATTCATAAATAAGAGCATATACATGTATTAGAGGAACAATTCATGAATTTTTACTAATGGAGTATGGATAAAAAAAAGTATGAAGACAAGGTCTGGACAAGAATGGGAGAGGATTGTACTTACTTGGCAGGGGAGATACCATGGTCATGAATATGGTTTTCCCAGATGAGACTTATACTCCAGATGACCTGACTTGCAACTTCTTATGCAGGAAACTTAACAGCTTAATATGTAATAGTTGAATGACTGTTTTTCCCCAGGAAGGGAAGGAAGGAAGGAAGGAAGGAAGGAAGGAAGGAAGGAAGGAAGGAAGGAAGGAAGGAAGGGAGGGAGGGAGGGAGGGAGGGAGGAAGGAAGGAAGGAAGGAAGGAAAAGAAGACAGAATGAAAGAAAGAAAAAAGAAAGGAAGACAGACAGAAAGAAAGAAATGAAGGAAGGAATAAGAAAGGAAAAAAGAAAAGGAAGGAAGGAAGGAAGGAAGGAAGGAAGGAAGGAAGGAGACAAACAGGGTCAAAATAAGGTCAGCTGAGTACATTCTTATTTTTCCTAGATATCAACTCTCCATTAGTTATAGAGGAGCTTCCCACATATATTCAGCATTTTCTGGTTCCAGAAAAACCACATGGAAACTCATTTTGGTTGGAGGAGACAGGGGATGGTGCAGGAAAGGGAGAAACTGCTTTTGGTAATATAATATAATTTATTTACAATGGGAGATGATGAAAAGTCCTCTAATTGGCTACTTAATCTGAAGAGTTGATTTCTAATTGGATGTGCAAAAGGGAGCCACTGGTTTTGCCTCCTCTCTTCCTTTCCAGCTGTTAAGCATTTGAACTGTTTTCAAGATGCATCCCAAGAGCCAAGTGGTCTCCATGTGGCTGTCAGCAAAATGGTTTCTTCTACTTCTATATCTCCCCCCACCCATGTTAAGAAGATTTCAAGGTCCAGAACCCAATGATAGAAACTATCAGTTCAGTAGTGGCAGGAATGAACTAGTGACCAAGGATTCAAATATATCAGAAGGAATAGCCACAGGAAAGAAAATTGACTGAAGCCTGGTTTGTTTTACCAACAGATGTGTCCCAGGAGTTAGAGAGTTCCAGCAAACTATTTTATGTTCTAATGTGTCCTAAATATTGGCCTCTCAGATGACCATAACCATTGTTATAAGTTTTAATGTTCTAGTCATTCTACTAATGTGTGTTGTGATGTTTTTTAGCTCAGGACTGCTCTTTGTGAATAAGAAATTACCTATCCTGTATCCAATTTATATTTTTCATCAAGTACCTTTTATTTCTTCCCCTTTGGGGGAATCTATAGATTCACTTTTATTATAATTAGTATTATACTGGAGACTTGGGGGGGGGGTGTTGCTTATAATGAATCAATAAGAGCAAAAGGAGCTCACTCTCACCATGAGTCTAGGCTCTCTGTACTCACTATAAGCAAAGCTGAACAATCACAACTTAGTTATTTTTTTCTATGTGTAGGTTGGACTAGATGGCTGCTGAGGTACTTTCTGTCTCTCAGATTCTGTGATCTCTATGATCCTAATGCATATTTTCCACCCAAATCAACAGACTAACACTGGGAAAGTTGTTGAGGTTACTTTTGTTCTTTAAGGGCCATGGGGGTGGGGGGTCCTGGAATATTTTACTGATCTAAGGCAATAAGGCATTTTCTAAAACTTTACTTGTTGGGGGTGCTTCACAATATAAAAAAGAAGTCAATAAGAAAAGAACTGAGTGAATACAAAAGAAAATGTTATAATAGGCTTTTGTTAGTACTTGTATTTTCTTGTTGAAAAGCATAGCAAAGACCCTGAGGTGCTGAAGTGCAGACAGGAGTTTGATGTTATCTCACACCTAGAAATCTGGCTTTGAGTGCAGGGGCTGCCAGTATCCTCAACTAGGGAGGACTGAGTCAATTGGTTGTGCTCTGTACAAATGGTGCTTTTGGTCTTTAGTAAACAGTGTTTGCCTCAGGGCTCAAATCCTTCAAAAGTTTGCCTAGGTAATTGTGTTTCATTACTGTCTGGCATCTCATCCTCACTTTAAGCTGGAGGTTTAGACTGCCTAGTCCAGAAACATATGGATGGAGGGAGAGAGGGGAGAGAGAGAGAGAGAGAGAGAGAGAGAGAGAGAGAGAGAGAGAGAGAGCTTGTCTGTGTGTGCTTAATCCACTTGAAAAAAAATACAAGTGAAGCTAGCTCATTAGTTTAAGTGATGTTAGCAAAAAAATGTATGGCATTTTCCATAAAGGCTTTTAAAACAAGCATGTGGAAGGCACTTGGCAGGTTTAGACTTTAGGAAAGCATGCTGCCCATGTTAGCATGATCATTGTTTTCTTCTGGTCCTATAACCTAACCCTCCCCATCTCTGACTTTCAGAAAGAAACAGAAAAATATTAACTGCAGTCAAGTTATTTTTCTTCCATTCCACATCTGGCATAGATTTTTCATGAATACAGAACAACAGCAGGACTAAACCATTTGATGTTTTGGGTTCTTTGTTTAGTTTCCTGGGTGTGGCACAAATATTGAAACATTTCACTTTCTTATTATTCTTATGTATGTATATATATATATATATGTACATATATATATATATATATATATATATATATATATATTAGAATTATATGGAAGGAAGGAAACCAGTATTTCATATGCTTGTAATATGTGGCAGGACAGTCCTAAGCCCTTTACAAACAGTAACTCATTTGATCTTACAACAACTGTGGGAGGTAGTTGCGACCATTTTCTTCATTTTATAATTGAGGAAACTGGGGTGACTTGCCTAATGTCTAAGACCAAATCTAAACTCAGGTGTTCCCGACTTCAGACACATTGTTCTTACCACTGTGTAACTCTATATGGATAGGGATCTAGCAAGAAAAGCATCCCCCAGAAAAATAAAATAAGATTTTGATCAACAATTTCTTTTCTTTCTTTTCTAATACTTATAGCTCTAGGATACTATGAAATAATCACAGTGGTCAAATTGTGAGTGATACCAATTCAATGTGGATAAAGGAGACCCTGCCACTTCCCTTGTAGGAGTCCACTTGCAAGTTCAAGAGCAATATTACTATCTCTTTGTGCCTGTCACTCACATTAGGTTTGAGAGCCAAGCTCATTGTTTTAAAATATCAGAACATTTAATTGTAAAAGAAGATCTGGTGCTGGAATGAAGTTTTTTCCAATATTAATCATGATTATGGAATCAACCACTGAAACCATGAGAGAAAAACAAACTTCACATACAAGGATTCCAACAATTCTCCAGAAAATTGCAGAAACTGACATTCCATCTCCTTGTGTTTTCAAGTTTTATTTTCATTCTACAAGCCCTTGTGAAATTTCATAGTGTCTGCAAATACCTCTTTAAAACAACTAATAGCTGGTTCTTCTCTAATTCACTAAAGGAACTGAAAAAAATCATATTTCAGTATTGTGTTTTTTCTCACTGAGTTTTTCAAACTTTAGCTTTTTTTTTTTAAGTACTGTTTCCCTTTTGGTGATTATGCATACCCAATGTTAATAACCCCATCTTCTAAATCAACTCACTACTTAGGGAATTATCTGCACTGAGATTGTTGTGAGCAAAATGCTTTGATTAGTTAAATGAATTAGTGTTCCCTCTTAGAAGGTACATATACAGGAATATAGAGAGCTAGAAGGCCCAGTGAATGGAGCCTCCGGCTTAGAGTCAGGAAGACCAGAGTTCAAATGTAACCTCAGAAACAACTAACTCTGTGACCCTGGACAAGTGACTTTAACACTAAGTTTTTCCATCTGTAAAATGAGTTGGAGAAGAAAATGACAAATTATTCCCATATCTCTGCCTAGAAAACCCCAAATGGTTATGAAGAGTGGTTTTAGACTGAAACAACTATGCAATAATTCACAGATCTGAGAACAGACTTTTTATCTCTAACAAATATTTTTATTCACTACCTACACTGTGCAAGGCACTGTATTAGGCAAGATGAAATGACAGAAAAAAACAAGACCTGAAATAATCTCTATCTTCAAGAAGTTTGTAGTCTATAGGGAAGATGTATATATATACATATATATGTATATATATATATGTGTATATATACACATTGAATATTTCTTTACTCAATCTATAATTTCATGCCTCTGAAAATCACAATTCTTCCATATCTTAGTAATTGGTCTTCATGGATTGCTATGGCCAAGCAGTTGCTTTACCTGGGCCATATCTTTAGAACTAAAGGACATCCAGTTCAACCTCAGCCTATCAATGAGAAAACTAAAATCTTCACTTGTGCCCAAGGTCACATATGTAGTTTATGAAAGAACCAATTTTTCAAACATAGACCCACTGAATAAGGATGAACCTTTCCCTACTTATGTTGGTTTTTAGACAAAATTTCCACCTTGGAAAGACCTTTTAAAACAAAACAGATCTCTATCTGCTGCAATAGCCTTTAAGATCTGAGGATCTCCTTCATACCATAACAAGCAATAGAATAAAATGGTTGGGAAGAGGTTGTTATTGATTCAGCTTGTGTTTTACCATTTATTTTGTGTTCTAGAAAGTTTTTTCTTCTCAAGTCTTTCCTACTACTAAGCAACAGTTCTGTGGGTTGTTTGCTGTGTGACATGTACTTTTAATTTTTTAAAAAATCTCCTGCCTTTTTTTTAAGGAAAAACAGTAAAAAACTGTTACTCATATAAAAGAAGACCTTCCTTTACCTTGTAAATCAAGCAAGACCCTAGAGGGAGGTTTCATCCTGTTGGGCTCAGTATGGTATCATTTTTCTCAAGGTGACCTCATCTGTTGAAGTAGAAAGGTTGCATTTGATATGTCCTTTACTCTCTCTAAGTCAATAAAATGAAAGAGGGTATCATTAGATCATGAGAGACCTGTTTATTAGCAAATGTTTTTAAACATATTTTCTCCATTTGAAAAAAAAACTGTGGCCTATGTTAACATTTAAAAGAAGTCTGGAAGATTTCCCTTTGCCTTTCGAAATCAGAGTTTGGATAGATATTCTGCCACACACAGAGATTATCCCAGATGAATTTCACT
Source organism: Macrotis lagotis (assembly GCF_037893015.1). NCBI lineage: Eukaryota > Metazoa > Chordata > Mammalia > Peramelemorphia > Peramelidae > Macrotis > Macrotis lagotis. Next base: position 505,282,706 of record NC_133658.1, read on the forward strand.
TTGGTAGTTTATGTTCTTTGTTCTGAGTCCTAGGGATGAGCTTATGAAAGAATAAATAGCTCTTATCTTCAAAGGCTTCTTTTGTACAAATTAAATGCCACTTTGGCGATCCATATTATTAATCTATTGCAATCCTGATAAGTTCTCATCAAGGTCAGTGTTACCATGGTGGGCAGACTGACTATAAACTCAAACAAGCTATCTCCTGAAAATTTCAAATGAAGAAAGAAAATAGTTAAGGATCAAGAAACTAAGAAAAAGAGAGAGAGAGGTAGGAACAAAACTAATTAATAGTATTTTGACCTTATCTAATTGAACTTAAGAATTCATAGCCTTCACAGTATGGAGTACAGATTTTTCATGATTATCATCCTGATAGCTCTCATTTATAAAATACCCCCTGTATTTTTTTTTCCTTTTTCATTAAGATTTTCCTTAAAACAATCCTGCCAGGAAAGGGCCAAGTATTATTTTTATCATTTTACAGGTAAGAAAACAGAGAATGAAATATGAAATAAATTTCTGTGAAGTGATTTGCCCTAAGTCACACACATAGTTAATGGAAAAGCTAGTTTTCAAATCCAGGTCCTCTGAATAATGAAGAGCCTCTCTTTATCACACAACTAATATAAGGTGATGGAATATGAATCTTCCAACTTAAATTCCATTGCCCCTTCTACATAAGTCCTTTCCTGTTCTCTACATATACCAGTGCCCCCTAAATTCACTTTGTATGTACTTTATATAGCTTTATATTAACTAATATATGTATGAATTTTTGTTTCTAATGGAATTATTTCAATGTTCTTTTTGTCTTTTTATCTCCAGGTCTTAGCACAGAATCTGGTTGTTGTTTATTTATTACAAGATCATTTTAAGTGGATGGGGGAAGGGAAATAAGGAAACGAATGTGGTGTAAAATATAGAAGGCATTAATACAATTTTTCAAATATACTCCACTGCTCCACTTAGTTAACAAGCATTTGTTAAGGATCTACTATGCATTACCCTAACAACCTATGCCCATAAACAGATTAGGAATGAGGAAAGGTTCAAAGTCTAGGAGAAATTGTAATGTTTGTAGAAAAGAAATGAGTATTAATGTGCATTCAGATGCACAAATATTCTAAGTTCAAAGCTGCCACAGTTTGGAAGAATCCTTTAGAGGTCTCCTAGGCCATCCAACTCCTTGCTTTCTGGAAAGTAAGGTATCATTATTGCCATTTTTGCAAATAAGGCAGACAGTTTCATTAAAGAGGAAGTTCTCAAAAGCTATTCTAGCCAGTGAGCACAAAGTGGGCCAGGTCTTACCAAGCTAGAAATATGCTGAACATGGGCCAAGTGAAGGTCTGTGGTCTAAGCTTACCTAACATTGAAGAATATTCATCACCAAAATGTTGTATACCAAGTGATGATTTTTTTGGTCATATCAACTCATGTATATTTACTTTGCAAACTTTAGAATTTTATATAGTAGTAGTAGTAGTAATAGTCTTATTGGTAGTGAGAGAGAGAGAGCACATATTGATGAAAGAAGTCTTAATGGATCTTTTGAAGTATTAAAAGAGAGATAAGGCATCTCTGACCGAGAGAATAAGTAAGAAACTTGTCCAAAATTATATAGCTAAGTAATGGCAGAGAATGTAAGTTTCTTGAAGATAGGGACTATTTTATTTCAGGCATTGAATCCCCCTTGTCTAACAAAGTCACCATCATGCAGTAAGTAGTAAATAAATGCTTATTGATTGAGGGTTTAGAACTAAAGTGTTTTGGCTTCTATAGTACAAATCTTTCTCTGGCAAAATGTGGAATTTCCTCTAATTCTCATTGTGTGTGTTTGTGTATGTGTGGTATGTGTTGGTATATGTATGTATGCACACATATGCAAATGTGTTTGTGGAAAAAGAAATTATCATCATAGGGAGAAAAAATATTGCAACAGAAATAGGGATGTGTATATTCTACAGAAGAATCAGAAAGTTAAGATGAAACCTGATTTGATTAAATTCCCAAGAATCTATTAAAAGGGGTGCAGTTGCTCATGTTGGAGGAAGCATTTTACTTCCCTCATAATGAATATTTCTTCAGGTTGGAGGCGTGGAGGTTCTTGGGTACATAACTGTTTAACTGTTACTACCCAGTATGACTCATATCTAGGAAGACAAAGAACAATACATCCTCAATTTGAAAAACTCAGTTTTCCCTCTTGTGTGTGTCACTGGCCCTGGGAGACTTTGTCGTTTGCACATAATACAGCCGTGTTCTTCAAAGCCACTGTGACGCCAGCCTTGAAGGAGTGTGCTTACTCAGTGGGAGAGATGGTTTATATTTCATCTGAGCAGCTTATGTGCTAACCTGCTAGAACAGCACCTACATTGATTGTGAAATCACGTTTTTTACAGTCAAGTACTCGTGGTCATTTGTAATATCCAACATTGGCATCAGATTGGGAACAACAAGCTATGAAAGAAAGCCTCATTCCCAGTATCTTCATTTTGCTTGGAATGCATTCATCATGAAAGGGTCTACACCTGCTACTTCAGATGAGGTCCTTATAGATACCTTTTAAACTATTTTTTTTTAATTCAGAGAGAGATGAATGTAAATTGTAGACATCTTGGGGACTATTCAGCACCAGCATAAATTGAAAGAGAGAGTTAAAATTCTTCCCTCCCCTACTTCAGTTTACTTAAAATTGTTTTTGCAACTGGTACTTTTCTTTTCCTTTTAAAGACTTTTTCATTGGATCTTATTAAAGTACCAGTCTTTGGAATTGCTGCCTATACTAGGGTCTCTGGCTCGAAATCAAATAAGGATACATTAGTGTCCATGTCACATGGGAACAGAAGATGAGTCAAGGTCTTGAAACTACTCTGAATTTTTTCAAACAGTTCTAATGTTTCACAAAACCACAAAAGTGCTAAGGAAAAAACAAAGATGGGGGAGGTGTGAGGCCACTCCTAAAAGTTCCAGAGAGAGAGAGAGAGAGAGAGAGAGAGATCACTGCTGTGCAGTGGTATATCCAAGGATGATAGACCCCACTCCCCAGGGATGCCACCTTCAAAGATAGGGATAAGGCTGCAAGTTTTAGAAGCATCATGATCTAGAACAAGGAGCATTGGGTCAAAAGTTGGGACTACTAGGATCAAGTCCCATTCAGAGGATCATGGGATTTTAAATTCAAAGGGATCATAGAGAATACATAGTCCACTCCCTTCTTTTACAGATGAAGGAAGTGAATGGCTGGATCATGGTACTAATTGGTAGATCTGAGACTGTACATGGGTCTTTAGACTCCAAATCTAAGATTCTCTCCATTAAATCCCTCATTGTAATTCTGTTGCTTGGAAGTATGTGATGTTAGGTATGTCACTTCACTTTTCTGAATTTTCAGTTTCCTCATTTGTAAAAAAAGAAAATAGGGATATTGTACTTCACTGAGTACTTAGTAAAACAAATAAATTTATAAATAAGCCACTTCTAATTATCATTATTTTCTTGTTAGACTCAAGAGTCTACATATCGATTTTTTGCTTATGCCACTTATGGAAACTTTCTACCATGTAGTACTACTTTTATCCATTTTATATACCACAGAGTTCATATGTCAGATCTTATATGGGAATGGATACCAAAGGCCCTGAGACAAGAACTGTGATCAGACCTATCCAGCTTTGTGTTCAAACCTGAGAGATCACTCACTCTGTCACTGTCTTGGGTTATACCTGCAGAACATACACACACACACACACACACACACACACACACACACACACACATTTTTGTAGGCTTAAAATCAATTTAAAATGAAGCCTGAGATCAGTCATGAAGGGGAAAAGGTCACAAAAGGGCATCCTGAGTTCTAATTAAGAAGTTTTCCTTCCCCAAGCTAGTATTTTTTTATACTGGAGCATGCTGGCTATGATCCTTGCCTTCTCTACTACCATTTTTGTGGTGGCTGATTTTCTCCCATCTCTTATTCCATTGCATCTGTATTGGTTTGGCTCAAACAGCATAGACCAACTAACTAGATATTTACTAGCCAAAAATAACTGAAAGAGATAGACTGCATTACACTTTTCTAATCTGTATTTTTCCATTAAAATAATTTTCCCAATCAGGATATTTTCTTTCTACCTGACCTATTTTTTTTCTGTAATTCTCTGCTTTGAATCTACTGTTAGCATCAACGCTAATTTGTCCAAAAGTGCTTAAGATTAGCTAAAAAGCTTCTACCTCCATTTAAAACTGGTCCTAAAAGCAGAAATTCATTTATCCTTACATTTTAAAACACATTTAAACAAAATAGTTTTTAGATGGAGATAAGTAGCAATTTCCTCCCAAATTGCACTAATCAAACATCTTTGTGCAATTTGTGGCTCCATGTTTAGAAACTGTAAAAGATTCAGAGGAGAAACAGACTGAGGATCATATGTTTGGAATGAGAAGACTTTAAGGGAAATGATCTGTTTATCCTGAGAAAGAGAAGCTTAGAGATAACTTAATTGTTTACAACTATGGAAAAACCTCTGAGCTTCAGCTTTCTCACCTGTAAAATAAAGGGGTATCTGCCTGTTGTCCATTCAGGAGAGACATTAGAATTTGTTTTATTTAGCCCCACATATATAATTAATAGCAGTGGGTGGATGTTTCTGAGTCAGATTTAAGCTTGAAATAAGAAAAATTAAAAAAAAACTTTGTTACAATTAGAACTATTCAGAAGTAGAGTAGGATGCCTCCAATGCTCTGGAGTTCTCCAGAGGATTGATCCAGAGGTTAATCAATCACCTGTTGCTAAAAATTATAGAAAACATTTATGACCAGATACAAGTTAGACTACATGAAGTCCAATGTCCCTTTCCATTTTGAATCTTGTAATTCTATAGGCATAGATATCAAAAGGGATAACCCTAGCCACTTTGCCTGAGTGATAATAGGAGTGATTATAGGCTAATTTTGTAGAAATAGGCCTTTTTAGTGCCAACTGGCTGTACTTTCCTATATTGTTTCAGTTATTTTCCATTCTCTATTAGGGAGGACTGCCTCAAAGTATGATTCAACAATCGTGTCATGCCATAGTGACAGTTTGACTGTTACTTCGAAGGGTATCATTACAATTTTAGTGTGATCTCTCTAAGAAACTGCCTTGCAAGCAAGAGTAGGGGGAAAAAAACCTTGTCCTTGAAGTCAGAAAATCTCAGTTTGATGCCAGGCTCTACAATCCCATACTTAAGAGCTTGCTTTTGGGCAAAGCATTTTATTTCTCTAGCCCTCAGTCCCATTCTATAATTGAGGGGATTGTATTGACTGATCCCAAAGGACTTTCCAGCTCTGTTCTCATGTAATTCTGAATAAGACATTATTCCAAATAGTAATGTGTATAACATAATCAACATATTGTATTACATATGTATATATGTGTTTATATGTATAAATATATATGTAAATATATTATACTTAAGGTATTTTTCCATCTGTTCTGATATATATATATATATATATATATATATATATATATATATACACCCAAGGAATTAGTTGGATTTGTAATCTGCATTGTTAGAAGGAAGCAATTCTGAAGTAAGAGAAGATAATCCAGTGATATGTGTTTTTGTCAAACAGAGGAAAGCACATTCTATTGTTGGTTGTCATTGAAAATAAATTCTGAATTTTTCTGCTTTTGGCCTCTGAGCAACAAACAGGTTTCCTGATTTCTTTCTCATTATGACCTGCTAAATAACATGATTTTTCTAGGTTCATACATTCCTAGAGTTAGAAAGGATCTAAGAAGCTATAACATCAAACCCTTCCCTGAATATAAATCTCTACAATATACCTGACAAATGATCATCCTACTTTTGAATATTTTTAGTTCAGTGAATCATACTTACTTCCAACTAATGTACCTTATGTCAATATTAAGAGCTCCAGTTGATAGAATAGTTTTCCTTATATGAGACATATATAAATATGATTGTGATTAATAAATTTTTCCTTCAGAAAAATCTCTTCCCTTTGGTTTTTAAACATTTCTGAGAGGTAATAAATTTCTCAAGTTTACCACTTTGCTCCCTGGGATGCCAGGAGCTAGTTCCATAACTTTAACAGATCCCTGGATCAGAAATCCATTTGATAAAGAATTCAATTTCTCAATTTAGGGCACTTATTCATAGAACTTTAAAAAAATGTTTAAGATCTTTTCAGGGTTTTTCTCATCATAATCATTCTATACCACAATGACCATACTCATAAAACCATCCTTTATTTAAAAAAGAAAAAAATCTAAAACAAAACTTGATCACACAATGAATGACTTTATCTTGAAAGAATTGAATGAATATCATGAAACATTCTATATCTTTGGTCCCATTCTTCTCTTATGAGAAGAAGGAAACATGTTTCAACATCTGTCCTCTAATACCAAGACTGGTCATTCCAAATGTTCATTTTTTCAAAACTCATTCTCTATGGATTGCTATTAATGTAGAGGAAAAGAGGATTGAGAATATGTGAGTGAAGGTGAGTGGAATTGGATATCCCAACAACACCACTAGAGATTTTACTAGTCACTTATGGAAGAATCTTTAATCTTTATACATTTTTTTGCTGAAGGAAAGGATATACAGAATGAAGGAAAATCAATTTCATTGGAAGGCAGGAAGGGAAGAGGGGTATTTTCCTGAGAAACTCTATATATAATGTAAAACACTGTTTAAAATAAATGTTTATTGAATTGAAATGAACTTACTGGGCTGGTATCATGGGAATTTGCTCTGCCAATTTCATAGGAAAAGAGTCCAATACTGATGATGTTTGGAGGAGGAAGGGGCAAGGGGCAGGAAGAAAGTAAAGTATTTATGTGAATGGTTTATGCAGTAAGAGCTTAATAGAGCAGAGAGAAATAAAGCATCACTGTTGAGGGGAGGGTGTAAATTCATTTTCTGTCCCATAGAGTCCAATTGAGAAAAAGGAAATGAAAATTTTGCTGATGACTCCTCTGGTTTGTTGCTTTTTTTCTGGAAGTTGTTACCTTCAAACTTGACATAACACCTCCTCAGAAAATCAGAAGATGCTTTTTTTTAAAAGACTAATCCCAGACTACTCCTCCTTTGCATAAGGTGGTATTTCCCCTGGGAACTGTCTGGAAGATCTTATGAGGAGTAACACTTTGCATTTATAGAGAGCCTTTCATCTGTAGATCTCAAAGTGGCTTTACAAACATTAATTATTTCTCACACTTGTGAGGCAGGTAAGTATTATTACACCCTACTTTAGAAATGAGGAAAGAGGTACTGGGAGTTAAAGGACAGCCTAAGGCACCAGGGCTCCAGGGCAGCCCTGAGATTAGGATCCAGAGGTCCAGATTCCCAGCCTTACCATTTAACCACAAAGCCACCTATTCTCCCACAACTGGGAGAGGGAAAGGAAAAAGTACACTAGAGGCAATCATTGAAGCTCTGTGGGAGCAATGCTCATTCCTCACTTCCCTCCGGCTGGCACATCATAAGCCACATTGCTTTGCCACGGGTAGTTAGTAACTCAAAACCCCAAAGGACTTTTTAAAAGCTGCCTACCTAAGGCAGGCCTCTGTCTCAACTTGGTGCTAGCTGTTTCCCTGAAAAGTATGCTGATATAAAGCAACTTAAGAGCCCATGACTAACCAAGATGTCTGCAAGTCAGTCAGAGATAAAAGGTTGGCAGTCAACAAAGGTCTTTCCTGGTGTTTTGTTTTGTTGGGGGTTTTTTCCCCCGTCAGAATCTAGAGCTTGTAATAACTAAATTGTATTATCATGAGTTTACCTGATCAGGATAATATTCCAGTTAACCATCTATAGCTTGGACTTATGTGTAATTGATGGCTATTTTTAATTTTAGTTTTTAAAAACTTGTTTTGACTCTGACATTTGAGCTGAGACACAATTTCTGGAAACCAAACCAGAGCTTCAGGGAAATGGTTCTTTGTAGCCAAGGATTACAATTTGTAACTGTAAAGCATCTTTTTTTTTATCATTTTGAAAACAGTTTTAGAGTCATGAGAAGAAGGGAGTCAGGTGGAGGGAGGAGCATCATGGGGTATTCCCTTTTTTAAGGGGAACCCAGATTGTCTCATGGGGTGGTGATGATGGGAGAGATGAACAATCATTGCTCGCCCTGACACATCACCCTGGAAACTGAATCACATCCCTGAGGCCTGACTCACATCCTGTTGTGTGTTCTGAGAGCTTCCAAGAGCCTTTGTTACACCTTAAAGCAAGACTATACTAGGAGATGAACTTCAATGGTACCCTGAAAAATATTTTGCCCAGTATCAGCCTGGTAAAGGGAGGGGGAATTCTAGGGACAGAATAGATAAAACACTGCCTCAAAGGTTTATCTTTTCATCAAGCTATAAACAAATATAGAAATAGATATAAATGCTTATATGTGTGTTTGGATATGTATATATACACACACATATATATCAGTATACACATACTGTATGGTATTATAGCATGAATAACGTTATGCTCTTTTATTTTACATGACTGTTAAAATGTGACCTTATCATCCAACATCCTTCCTCTTAACCAGGCTTTAGGGAGAATGGTGCAGCTAATATCCATGCAAAATATTTTTTAAAATATGTTTAGGGGTGAGTGAATATTCAGGAAATCGAGGAAACAACATGGTTGAGCATCAACAGTGAAAAAGTTTAAGCTGTATTTCTACTCTTGATCAAAGAGTGGTTGTGAACATAGTAAGGATAGGAATTTGTGAACAGACAAATTTAAAGTCACACTTCTGGTATATTTTTTTTCTGTCCTGTAAAAGAGGCCTGATTGAGAAAATGTTACTTAGATAGCCACACACTTAGCTCCTCATCACTCTAGGTTCTTCAGCTTTCAGTTATTGGTTGGCAGATCAACTTCCCCATTAGATAAGAACAATCTTCTGCTGTCTTTGTATTCTCATTAGTCAGTGTAATGCCTTGAGAAATTTTGATGATATAAAATAAAAGATTTCAATAAAAATTTATTTTAAAAATGAGAGAGCATTGAATTGGGAATTGAAAGATCTGAATTATAGTTCCAGCACTGCCACGGTACAGTATAATAGAAAAAACACTGAATCAAGTTTTCAAAAACCAAGCTTTAAATCCCATTTCTATTGATTGCCTACCTGTGCGTCCCCTAGGCAAGACTTTACTCTCTGGGTTTCATATTCCTCAGCTGTAAAATGAAAGAACTGGACTAGATCATAGAATATTAGAATCAAAGAAACCTTATATTCAATCTAATTCTACTCCCTCATTTTATTGTTGAATAACTTAAGGTCAGAGGCTTAAATTGTTTTCATGGGATTATTATTATTAATTATTATTAAGAGTACAAATCCTTGACCTCTGATTCTAAATCCAAGGCTCTTTCTACTAAATGCTATTTTCACCAGGATTCAGAGTTGGAATGACTTAACTCAAGGAAGAAGATAGTGATGTGATGGCCAAATAATAGCACCTCTCACATTTTTCTTCTCCCTCTCCCCATTTCACAATAGAGAAAACTATGACCCCAAAGATGGCAAAAATTTGCCTGAGTTCACATAGAACCCAGCAACAAGTTAGCTAACTTTGATTCTTCTTCAATAAAACAAAGGAAGTTGGATTCTTTATTGTGTCAAAAAACTGCTGTCATTTTCAAAGTGATAAAAAAAAAGAATATGTAGTTCTTGTTAAGATCCCCTTATCTAGCCCCTCTTTCTGCTCCCCACAGGTAGCAGTCCTCAATGATATAGATGACTCTACTAACTTAAATAACTAAGGATGGCTAGGTGATACAGTGAATAGAGCACTAGCCTTGGGGTAAGAGGACAGGAATTTGAATTCCTTGATACTGCCTAGCTGTGTGACCTTGGGAAAGTCACTTCACCTTGATTGTCTCTCCAGGGCCATCTCCAGTCTTCCTGATTCATATCTGGCCCCTGGATCCAGATGTTTCTGGAGGAGAAAGTGAGTCTGGCAAATTAGCACAGCTCTCTTTTAGTCAAATCCAATTAAATGCTTGTTATGGTATCACCTGTCTTATGTTGTGGTCTTCTTCAAGAATGAAGGACAAAAAAATCATCTTACATAAGATAGAATGATGGTAGCTCCCTGGACTTAACAACTTCTTCTTGACCTTTCTAGATACCTTTAATTGCACTACACTTCACCATTATACTCTTTCTACCAAAGAATATATATATATATATATATATATATATATATATATATATATATGTTTTTGTGACTATAAGTTCTAACTTTCACTCCAACATCTAGTATAAGAAAAAAAATGAATAAGAAATCATTACAGGAAAAAAAATCCAATGCATTATAGATTTAGAACTGTAAGGAAACTTAAAGGTCATCTAATTTAATGGCCTCATTTTGCAGAAAAGGAAACTGAGGTCAGGAAAGGTGACTTGTCTAAGACAGAGCTATGATTCTAATCCTGATCTCAAATTCCAAATCACTCCTTCCCCATAGACTGTGTTTGTTTTCATATTATTTGTGCCCTATTTGTTTTTAGAAGCATGCTCCATGAGGGCAAGGATTAATCTTTTAGATAAAATACAGTTACCAGAGTGCAATGAATACAATAGTTTTTTATTATTAATAATCATTACTGTAATTAAACTTTCAAACCATGGCTAGAAGCTCTCCACTACCACCTACTGGCCCTACAATGACAATGAAACCAAAGTTTAAAGCAAACCAAAGCAAACTACCCTCCTTAGTCTTTGTTAAATTGAGAAATGTCCAATTCCTCCTGGCCATCTTGTGTTTTTCAGTTCTCTACCTTATTCTTTCCTAGAAAGCAGAATTGTTGTGGTCTTGGGTTAGTAAGAAAGTCACCAAACCTTGTGAAAATACAAGAAGAGGCCATAGACTTTGATCCTAAGACCATCTTATCAAAGCCTATTTTTAAAAGGCTATGAAACTTATTATGCAATGTTTATATGGTTTGATTATGACTTTGGAAAAGCCTAACACAACTTTTTCACTACAGTAAAACATGACAGGGCTTGAAAAATGGCATAATACTATATGCCTAGCCTAGTGTGGTTTTAGACATGAGGCTAAGGGCGTTATGCTGTCTTCACAACAAGCATGAATTACAGTACCGCAATTCACACCCTGGAGTGTTTTATGACAATTATAAAACCTCTTTTGTTTGCCTTTTAAATAATTAAAATGATATTTGTGTATTATCTACTCATTTAATATGTGCCTATATCTCCATATTCACATTCAGATTGTCCATTTCCATATCCATTTTCTCCAAAATATAATACATGCATGGTACTATTCACTGAATTTTTCCCAAAATTCAGTATAGTTGTGAAATGTTTACTTCCTCAGAAGCATAGTTAGATGTCTCTCCTACTATCTTGTTTGCCTCTAAGTGTCTGGGAAACACTGATATGTGTGTGTGTGTGTGTGTATGTGTGTGTGTGTGTGTGTAGCAGAGGCTTCAACTCAAATGGAACATTTCTTCTGAATTTAAAGTAGTTGTCATTCTTTGTCATCTCTGAAATTGGGAATAAACTAACTTAATTTAATCAAAGAATTCCAAAATTCCTTGCAAAATTGAAAAACATCATGGAGTTAGAAGCCCTGGGTTTAAATCACAGTTTTGTTTTTAATATATATCTATTCTTGGGCATATTTTTTGATTTATGACCCTAGTTTCCACATCATCATGTAAAGTGGAATTTAATTAAATGACCACACTCTATCCCCAAATCTATGATGAGCTTTTTATTTGGGGGTCAACTGCTCCTGAGTTCTAACAAACCCCAAAACACAGTACTATTCAGGAATATTTAAGGAAAGGTCAAGAGGGAAAATCCTTCTTTAATAGCCTGGTTCTCTTATAAACTAAATAGGAAATGAAAACATGCCATTTAGGAACACCTAATTTCTTTATGGTATATCACATAAAATTTTTCTTTAAAGTACTTGAGAGGAGGTAGTTTGTGACCAGCATCCTCATTGTGAAGCAGTATTTATTAAGGGCCCTCCTGAGCTGTGATTTATTTTAAAATAGATGGCCCCTGGGGCAACTAGGTGGTAGGGGCAGCTAGGTGGTTCAGTGGATAGAGCACTGGCCCTGGAGTCAGGAGTACCTGAGTTCAAATACAGCCTCAGACACTTAATAATTGCCTAGCTGTGTGGCCTTGGGCAAGCCACTTAACCCCATTGCCTTGAAAAACCTACAAAACAAAAGAAAATTTAAAAAAATAGATGGCCCCCAAAAAGTGAGATAAATATTGTACCCTAAGGAAATATATCATTGATCTATGATGGGATAAGAACTATCCCTTAATTCTCTCAATATTCTTTCTAGCAGCAGAATTTTTTTTTTCAATCTGTAAACATGTCAGTTTTTTAAAGGTTCATGTGAATCTAAAGGGAAATTTATTAGATCATTTAATGCAAGTCCCCTAATTTCCTTATGGGGAAGGATAAGGAGATAAATATTGAAATACAACAGACACTATTTTTTTAAATTAATATTGTCTCCTTTTACCCTCATACCCACCCTGTGAGTTAGTTGCTCTTATCCCTATTTTACAGTTGCAGAAACTGAATTAAACAGAGGTAAGTGTCTTACCCAACCAGGGTCATACATATCATAAGTGTATGAGGTTGAATTTGAACTGACATCTTCCAACTCCAGGTCCAGTCTCTATCAGCTGTACCACTAATAGGTATAGACCTTCTTGCCCAAGGTTACACAGATAATAAGGAGCTAAGATAGGCTTTGAACCTGAATTCTCTGGTTACAAACAGCATTTTCCCACTTTTTTATGATGTAATACTATAATGTAATCATATTATAAAGCTATCTCCACACACTTCTGATATTTGTCTTATTCTAATTAAACTTTTTCCCTGAATGTATAAATATTGCAGCTCAGAATTCATGGTTAAGGGTCAACATAGGCTTTTTTCCCAAAGGTTCTGTGAAATGGTAGTCAGCAGAACACTAGAATTCTGTTTTTGTACCTAATGTATGACTTTATTGTTATAAGGAATTCTCAGTGAGGAAATCCCTCTATACATGCATGTCTGCAACTACTTTGCAACTTGGTCTCTTAAAGAGTTTCCTAAAGGTAATAGAAGAGTAAATGATTTGTCTAGTCACATTATTAGTACATTTAGGGTTACTTAGAAGTCAAGGACTGTTCCATCTCATTGTGCTATGTGTCAGCTTGGCCCCTCTGTCCCTCTTGCTTTAGGGTATCCAAGGATATATGGGTTGTTCAGGTGGGACTAGCAGCTCTGAGGGAGATGCTAAGCACTTTTCAGGACTGCAGATCCACCTTTGGTGCTCCTCTGGCACTCAACTTTCACCTGTGACTCCAAGAAGCCCTGCTAACAGTCAAACCCTGGTAAAACCATATCAACAAATGAGCTAGATTAGGTTCAAGAGAACTAACATGCCCCAACTCCATCAGTGAGTTCCACCAAGCATGTAAACATTTTCCCTGATGGATTGGTTGGCTGGGAACAATTTGTTCCAGCAGCCATGAAAGTGGAATGTTTACAACCAGGTCAGACATCAAAGAAACCAAGGTCATCCAATGCATCCCAGACCATCACTAGTTGTCTTGACTTCTGTCCTGCCATTGGAATTCAGGAAAGGAGAATAAGGCCTACAACTTTGTGTAATGTGGCTGTGCTTAAATCTACTTAATGAGCAAGTCAAAACATCACTCAAAACATCACTGATCCTATTAAAAAATGAAGGACAAACAGAGCATGCAAGAAGCAAGTATTTGAACACAGGTCCTCTGACCCCGAACCCAGTGCTTTTTCTACTATATCATATTATCTTCTTGTTCCAATTTGTTTACCCACAAAAAGATAAGTTGGGATATACAAAAATTATTTGCCCATAATGATACTGGAAACCAGTATTCTGAAAAATGCTTTCTGATGACAAAGCATAAATCTTGTCCACTTTTGAACTAATATTTTCACTCTAAGAAGTTTTATCTTTTAAAAATAATTTTCAATGTGAATTCATCTAATATCTTTGTAAAGAAATTTCATCAGATGCAAATTCTCAAAGGAGTACTAATAAACTATAATTTTGTAATACACTGAAGGTGGGGCAGCTCACCATATGCCTTATCACAATGCCTTAAATTTACTTCATACTTCTCAGTAAGTGCTTGTGGATTGATTTGAAATATTGACATATCAATGTAATGTTGTTAAATATCCTGCCACCTATCACTAAAATCACTGTACTTTGGCACTTTTGATATTTACTTCAGGACTTTAGTGGTTTTGTCCAAGACTTAATCTGCAGGTATGCTCAGTGGATTGTAATCCCTTAATGGATTCTCATCTCAAAGCTATTCATCTCTTTTATCTCATTCTCACTGACTGATCAAATAGCTTACTTTCTTTTCCAGTAACATATAGAACCTGAAGATGAACATAAAAATATGTTTTTGCCAACAATTTGTTGATTATTATAAAGTTCTCAAATAGTAATAAATAATAATAATAATAGTAATAATGTTCTTTTAAGATCTATAATTTATTCATTGCCATGAAGATCAAATAGTTTACATGTCTTAATTGATGGTATTTGTGACCTGATGTGGCTGAAAAAATCATTACCTGATAACCAGAACCTGGTCATGTACCAGGCTTTATTTAGACCCAATTTTCATACAGCAGATATGCAATATACCACTGGGCTCCCACTTGAAATCTTTCAAAATCAATAGGATCCTGTAAAATTTCTGTTCTATTTAGCATAGACTTTGAGAATCCATAACAATTATCCTAATAATATAAATAATAATCATCTTCTCTGTTATAATAAACTTTCTTCTTTTTTCTAGATACAAAGCAAATTCAGCCTTCCCCTCCTTGGTCCTATGACCAGTCCTACCAGTACTTGGGACCGATTGCTTCTCCGTCTGTACACCCAGCAACACCTATTTCCCCTGGGCGAGCTAGTGGCATGACATCTCTCTCTGCAGAGCTTTCTAGCAGACTTTCAAGTAAGTATTCAAAATTCATTGACAGCTCCAGCTTTAGTAGAAGATTTGGAAGGCACAAGAGATGAGAAAGATATTTTGAAAAGAAAGAAAGGAAGGAGATACTTTAAAACTGAAAAATATATCATGTTCAAGGTCTGAAGATAAAATCTACAAATTCTTAACCTCATATTTTGCCACAAAAAATAATCATAGGATCATAAATTCAGAACTGGATGATACCTTGAGGATCATTGAATTCATCCCCCATATTTTAAAGATGAGATAGCTGAGGGTCAGTGAAGCCCAGTGACTGGTCCAAAGTCATCCAGCAATAAATAACAGAACTGGACTTTGATGCCAGGTCTTCTTTAGTTCTCTTGTATTGAATTCAATTCTCTTGCCATTGCACCATTCTCTCTTCTTCCCATACTAGACTGGGTAGACTATGATACTGACCTAGTTTGTTCTCATATATCCAAATGTGGGTGCTCCCTGAAAAAAAAAATATATATATATATATAAAAACAATGATGGGCGGAGCAGCTAGGTGGTGCAGAGCAGCAGCCCTGGAGTGAGGAGAACCTGAGTTCAAATCTAGCCTCAGATACTTAATAATTACCTAGCTGTGTGACCTTGGGCAAGTCACTTAACCACATTGCCTTCCCAAAAAGAATGATGGTCTTAACATGTAAAAGTTTAATTTTGCAGAGGCCAGTGGACAACTACAAATTTTCTGTGATAAGAAGTCAATACTTGAAAAAGTTGATGATAGCAATTTATAACAATAATAGCAATGGCTATAGAGAATATTTATGCTTCTCCTGTAACCAGCAGCATATATCAACATTAGCATCCCATTTTACATATGACAAAACTGAA
The DNA here is from genome assembly GCF_037893015.1 of Macrotis lagotis. NCBI lineage: Eukaryota > Metazoa > Chordata > Mammalia > Peramelemorphia > Peramelidae > Macrotis > Macrotis lagotis. Next base: position 505,298,612 of record NC_133658.1, read on the forward strand.
ATCTATGGAAGGTTAAGGGACTTAATTACATATTTATTGTCAGATCAAGAACTCAAAATTAGATTTATTGATTCTATTTGATTTTAGAATTTATTACTTCAATATTAAGATTCCAGAAATAGCTTAGGTAAATTCATGGATGATATGAGCATGTGTAAGAATGGATTTGTTGTTTATTAGAACTGGAAGCAGCCTAAAAAAATCATACATTTTAATTCCTTTATTTTTGAAAGAGGAGAAAATTGAGGACCCACAAATCCTGGGGTAACATATTCAGGTAGTGGGAGAGCAGGAATTAGAACCTGCGTCACATGAAAACCAACCCAGAGCCTCTCATGTTACCATTTTGTTTTGACAAGCTTACCTAATATTTGAGGTCAATATAAAGGAAGGTAGCCACCTTCTTCTACAGCATGTCTTCTGCTATATACAGTCAAAGGCAAAATGCTAGACTGGATGGGCCATATGTATAATAGCAGTTAATTTTCATAAGGACAAAATTGACAATTCACTAATGCATCTGAAGCAAGAGAGATATACATAAAAATGAAAACCGTTAAAAATGAGCAACACACACACACACACACATACACACACACAAGGAGTCATGAACATAAGATGCATTTTCTTATGCTTTCCAGTGGTAAGTCCCTTTGTCATACTTGTAACAATTCTTGTTGCCATGGGTATGTTAAAAATTGTCTTTTAACCTATTAATAATTGAGTATTCTACTTCTTAAACTCAGCTTGCTCAATAGGAAGGGAAGTTGACATTATGTGGTAAAATTAATTTGTTGAAAAGGAAAATGAAAACTGTTCCCTTTATTCCAAATGAACATTTTTTTAAATGTTTGGAATTGGAGACAAGCCAAATCGAATAGGATATAGATCTTTACCAGTCTTGCTAATGGAAAGTTGAATCATATACTTTCATGATTTGAAGGCACCTTAGAGGGCATCTGGTCCAACTCTTTAATATGGAAAGATCTCACCTACAGTACTCCTGACAAATAGTCATCCAGCTTCATTTAAACATTTCCAATGATGGGAAACTCTATTTAATGAAGGAAACTTTTCCATTTTGAGATAACTCAGTAGTGAAAATTCATCTCCTTGTTACTTATAGTCATTGTTTCTTCTCTCTGGGACCAGGCAAGATAGTAGTAATACTGATATAGGTCCATGAGCCCATCAGTGAAGATTTATTTTTGTTCTTTACTATTTATGTCTTTTCATGAATCCTCCACAGAATATTTAGATTTGTAAATTTGGGAAATACCATAGAGGTATTATGCTTAGGCTTGTGCAAAACATTTGACAAAGGACTAGATTTAACAAGATTACAAATAAATGATTTTGGAACTGGTTAAATGACTGGATCCAAAAAAGTGATCATTAATGGGACTAGGTCCATTTGGAGGGACATTTCTAGTGGAATTCCACAAAGATTTGCTCTTCACTCGTGTTGTCCAGTATTTTTACCAGTGACATAGAAAAATACATAGAAGGCATACCTGTAATATTTGCAAATGCCATGATGTAGGAAAGAGAGTTGACACACTGGATCACAAAATCAGAATCCTAAAAGATTCCAACAGGATAAAATGATTGGATAAGATAAAATTTAATAGGGATAAATATAGAGTAACTAACTTAGGACCAAAGAAAAAAACTAGCTTCACAAGTATAACACTGAGGGACATACACAGCTAGCTAGCAATTCCTTTAGAGAAATATCTGATGTTTGAATGTACTGCAAACTCAATTTGAGTCAACAGTATGATATGGCACCAACAAAAAAAGGTATTCTGACTTGCATTCTTGGTCCATGACCAAGCTCTCTCCTTTTTTAGACATCTGCTTTTTATACCTTTGATGTTTCTTGTCACAAAAAATCATTGTTGGAAATATGTTACAGTTTCCTTAAATCCACCATCCTCCTTTTCATTATCATTTGTATAACTAGCAATTTGGATTATTCCAAGATCGTGTTGTTCCATGATTCATTCTCAGAAGAACTTTAGTGTTAAAAAAATAGGTTTTCACTAACAAATAGCAATTTCTTCACAACAACCCTGTGAGGTAGGTAATGCAAGTTATTATTATCCCTGTTTTATAAATGTGGGAAATTAGCCTCAGAGAGGCTTAGTGCCTTGGCCATATTCACATCACAAATAAAATCAGAATTCACGGTTTTACAGCTGATCAATCCTTCAGATGCTCCACTCTAAACATACCCAGTTCCTGCACTTAGTTCTTCTATGGCATAATTTCATGTCCCCTCACTCTTAGTAATCTTCCTTCAAATGAGTTCAGATTTATTGATGACATGTTGCTATTGATATTCGATAACAGAATAGAACTCAATAATCCATATATGTCCTGACAAAGGATAGTACAGGGAGATTATTACTTCCTTTTTCCTGTTAAGACATGTCAGTTGTGCTGTCTTTCCCCTTAAGAATAGTCATGGCAGATTAGAGGCATGGAAGACAACAGAGGATAAGATTCTTATCACATGTTTCAAATACATGTCTTGTCATGTTTTCTTTTATGAATAACTGAGGTTCCTGATGATTTCACAAATACTTAAAATCTGACCTAATTTTTATAAAGGTTCTTGACAGCCCTTGATATAATTACCTGCAAGTAGACAAAGGTCTATTGGCATCAATAGTTGATGTTCTCTTTTTCTAGCATCTGCTCCTTCATTTTCATAGTTTTGGCTGTGTGGAGGTTAAAGGTAGTGGTATGGGCTTTGTGATTTTTAATCTTATTTGTTCTTATGGATTTGTCCCTAAGGGACAAAGTTTGCCTTCAAAGGTCTGTGTGTCAACTTCCCCTGACTTGTCTTGGCATCTGATCTATGTCCACTGGCTATATTCTGTGTTTGAATCATGTACTGTTTTTCTTGGACCCATTATGTTGTGTAGCCTTAGCCTCCCTCTTCAATGGGAATTTCCTTACTAGGTGACTGTTCCTTGGAATTCATTATGTCACAAGCTCTATTTTGTCAGGATGTTTGTGTTGTTTTTTGTTCATGTCAGGTAGAGAACCATAGCTCAAGACCATTGGTGGCTTGCTACAGTTGACCAAGATAGGAGATTTTAGGAGCTATTAAAGTTAAAAAATTAGGAACAAACCTTTCTACACTAAAATGAATCCTGATTCAGTTTCTGTTCAACTAAGGATTAATTAAGAACTTCCATGGTTACCAACTTAATTAAGGATCACAGGGAAGAGGGAACATAAGGGGGTTTTTTTTGGGGGGGGGGTTACCTGGAATTTCCACAGACAAAAATTCAGGTGCCATTTTATACTCTGTTTTTCAAGACAAAGAAGGAAGTACAGGCCTGCATTTGCTGATTGAAAGAAACAGAAATGGAGTCTACTTTTAAACTTGGCAGAATGCCCTTCCTAAGAAATCAAGCATATAATGCAGGCCTGCTAAGTATTGTAATAAACTTAGGAATAGGAGGAGACTGAGGTACATGAAAGAAAACTGGCTCACCAGGCAACAAGCTTTGAGAACTTGACACTACACTGTCTGCTCTGCCTTTTAATCCAGTCAAATTACTTTGTATTACCTTTACTTTCCCCACCTCCCTGAATTTCCTTCTTCACAGATGTGTGCAGGGAGTACAAGCACACACACACATACACACACACACACACACACACACACACACACACACACACACACACACACAAACACTCTCTCTCTCTCTCTCTCTCTCTCTCTCTCTCTCTCTCTCTCTCTCTCTCTCAAATTCTCCACTCTGAAAGGGATTGTCATCTGAATTTTTCTTCCTTCTTCCTTTAAAAAAAAAGTGATGTTTAGCTGCCAAATGAAAGGACTATCAGTATGCATTAATCTGAGTCATGGGAGGGATCCTTTTAAGGAGACCCATTATCAGCTCAGGTTGTTTAATCCTTTGGGGATGATAGGAGGGGCAATAGAGTGGAGCTGCCTTCATCCATGTCAAACTTCAGAAGGAAGAGTTGAGCTGTCATGGCAAATATTTAACCCAGTGATCACTTGTGAATTATTTCCACCCCAAATGCTTAAATTTGCTAATCCTCAGACTTCCTACTTCTAAACTGGAGCCACAGTGAGTATCAGAGACCCCCACCCATACCCTCACCCTCACTGCTATATGTACTAAGGCTAGCTCATATGCAGAAATAGATACACCATAGTCAACTGTGTGTTTAGGTTAGTTTTAGGAAAATAAACATTTAGATGAATTATTTAAATTAGGACACATGGTATTCTGAGCTACTTCACTAGGGAAATATGAGTCCAGTGAATAACTGGACTTGAGAAATAGTTCCTGGTAATGAGGAGTAACTATTATTTGACTAAAGCATGTTTGGTTTTGGAAAGTTACCAAGGAAGCACAGAAGACCTTTTATTTTGTAGCCTTCTCGTCCAGCATGAATTCCTCACACATAGTAGGCACTTTAAAATGTTTGTTCAGTTGAATACAGTGAGGTCTGTTTTGCCCTGACAGTTAGAATTATAACTTCATTCCATTTCTGGTGCCCATGACAGCTCATTGCTGTTTCTGCCTCTTCTGGTGTCTGTAATTTTGTATTAGGTAGTTACAACATAGTGGTTGGGCAAGGACTGACATCATACTTGCAGACATGGCAGTGAAACTAAATGACCTTTCCATTCATTTTCCAACAAATTCAACTTTCCTGGTTCAGAGCAGGTGAAGCAATCTTTAGAAATAAGTGAACTCATTTATTTGTATCCTGAATAGTGTACCAAATGAAACAAACTGATTTCATTTGCTCTGTTTCTGACCATTCCCCTCCACAAAACTCTGGATAATATAGTGGGAATGATGATATAAGTTTTCTAATTTGACTGAAAGCAAAGCAGCTTTGGGAGTTAGCAAAAGCAGATGTCATGATTCAAAGTCACAAGGATAGAACTCAAGTGTGGGGAACAGCTGTTCTTTAGAGCAAAGAGAGGCTTCAGGTTGTGGGAAGAGCACAGAATTCAAATCAGAAGATCTAAGTCTAAGTTATGTGGCTTACTAATTGTGTTTGTTGAAATTAAATCCCTTTGCTTCTCTAGGTGTTAGTTTGTCAAAATAAAGGAAGATCATATTAAATGATCTCTAACATTCATCTCAACTATAAAATTCTTTAATTGTATTTTTTGGAAAACAGAGGAAAGATAATCTCCAGCTACTGTCAGTATAACATTTTCTCTGTTCTCATGTCTGCCTTCTTCCAATAATGATTAGCAAAGTATTTGCTTGGAAGTGAGACCTCCACCCCCCACACACACACCTTCCCCCACCCCTGTTATTCTCAATGAGTTCCAGTGGGATTGGGAGTTTGGTTTGAACATTAGATGTCATAAATTTTAATTGGTTTTTGAGAGGACAAATTATTCTTTCACTATAATGCAAGGGATCTGTGGTTTTTGTCATCATAAGGTACTTCCCTTATATGAATACCTTATATCAGTGGTGTCAAACTCAAATAGAAACTATATAAAGGATACTTGCAGACCTCAGAGTGATGTAGAAAACAATCATGTTTATGTGGTTCTCTTTTCTTTTAACACATCAACATATTCAAATCATGTAGGAACTGTACTTTAATCTAGCTTGGGCCATACTTGGGGATGTTATGGACAACATACAATACATCAATCACATATTTGATATATATACATACATGCATATATACATATATATGCCTCTGCCAAATATAAATTCAGTTCACCATCCATCTATGACTTAGAAGATAAGTCCTAAGTAGTTGCCTGAGCTTCAAAGAGATTAAATGACTGTTCCTGGGTCATAAAGCTAGCAAGTGTTGGAGGAAGGATTACAATGAAGGTCAAGTCCAATGCTCCATTCACTATGCCACATTTCCCTCATCTCAGTCATTCCATATCCACAGATCAGTTCATTTCAAGAAAATGTATTAGGGTAATATATCATACAGTAGCAATTTCTGACTAGAATAATAAGCCAATGACATAGGGATATTGGTCATCCATTACTATCTTTCCAATCCAAACAGTCCACTTTGAAACTTTCATCTTCAGAGTAATATTCTGGTTTGTCAAGTCTTTATTAACTCTCAAGCAAAATTATAATGTCTACTGTCATAACCTACTGAGTCTAGAATTATTTTGTTTGTGTGAGAACTGACTGGCCAAAAATGTAATTGTTTATAACTGGTGGTTTCATTAACCTTTTCATCATTATCACTAATAATTAATTGATAATTAAATGATCACATAATACAATCTTACCCAGACCCAGAAATTACACACACACAGCATACTATAACACCCATGATCTTAAATTTTTCTGTATACTTCACAGGTGTTCTCATCTCTGACACAAATGTGTGGGACACATTTGCTTTAAGAGAAAAGAGAACTTCCTTAGTGATCAATATTTGTCAATAAAGCTATCAATGCACAATTCAAGGAAAATGAGTTTATGAACCTCTCATAATGTGAAAAAATTTAGATGAAACAAGGCCCACATCAGAAAATACAGGCTTAATAGCCTCTATAATTGTAAATTGTAGAAAATTAGTATAAAAATTGAACTTATCAATTTTAGGAAAAAATAGAACTTGGGGATCTGCATGAGGAAGGGAGATGTACCATAAGCCAACATATAAGTCCATGAAGCAGCCTGAAATAACTTAACTTAGACCAAAATGAAAGCCAGTAGGACTCTGTTCATTTACATTATTAATGTCCATTGTTAGTATCTGTATCAATGACAATTAGTAATTAATTGGAAAGGCAATATGACATATTAGAAAAGGCACTAACTAGACTGGGCATGACACCTGTGTTCTAATTTTGGCTTTGCATAAATTAGGGAAGTCAATATAATTTCTCTGGGTCACTACTTTCTCATTTATAAAATTAAGAGTTTTTGACTAGATAATCTCTCTGACTCTTTCCAGCAATACAATTCTATATGTATGACTCAGACCAATTAAGTAGAGAAGAATCGAGTGGGCTAGAAAAACAATAGTATAGGTTAATTTGTTATTAAGTCATTTTAGACTCTTTGTGACCCTTTTTGAGATTTTCTTGGCAAAGACATTGGAGTGATTTTCCATTTCCTTCTAGTTCACTTTATAGATGAGAAACTGAGACCAGCAGGGTAAGTGATATACCCAGGGTCACACAGCTAATAAGTGGATGAGATCAGATTTGAACTCATGAAGATGAGTCTTACTGATTCCAAGTCCAGTGTACCAACCTAACTGATAAAATTCATGATCTGATAAGGTATTGACAAAATACTACTGATTTTTCCCATTTGTTTTTATTCAAAAGCATTTCTAAAATGTGTCCATTATAGCCTGCAAAAATGAATTTTCTCCCTATCTGTTTACAACTCCTTCATCTTTTCTTTCCTCAGCTGCTTCTGACCTGACTGCATTCAGTGATCCTCGGCAATTCCCGACTCTTCCTTCCATTTCTGATGCTCGTATGCATTATCCAGGAGCCTTTACCTATACCCCAACACCAGTCACTTCAGGAATAGGAATTGGCATGTCTGCCATGACCACTGCCACAAGATACCACACTTACTTACCTCCTCCATATCCTGGTTCTTCTCAGGCTCAAGGAAGCCCCTTTCAGACAAGTTCACCATCTTATCATCTCTACTATGGAACGTCAGCAGGGTCCTATCAGTTCTCAATGATGTCCGGTGGAGACCGCTCACCTCCACGTATCCTGCCTCCTTGCACTAATGCTTCCACGGGATCTACCCTCCTCAACCCCAATCTTCCCAACCAAAGTGATGTGGTTGAGGCTGAAGGCAGTCACAGCAACTCCCCAACCAACATGGGTACCACAGCAAGGCTGGAAGAAGCAGTATGGAGGCCATATTGAATTTTCTCTAGAGATGGGCTAGGACTGAATTTGCTTCAATCTACTTTTTCCCAGTTATTCCAAATGCCCTATGGAACCTGAAGGCTGTATTAGAAAGAACTCCCTCTGGTGGCTATTGTCCCATCAGGCCACTGTGTCATTATTTCAAAGAGGAACAATATTTTACTTGTAATGGTCCCTTTTTCAGGAGATAAAGCCTTCTGGAACTAAAAGAATCCCAAATGGTTTTACCCATTGGTCTTGAAGTAGGTCATTATTCTGATCTAATTCCACACCAATGGCCTCTTAAGCATCCACTGCTTCAGAGATCCTACAGTTCTCAAATGTTTGACCCATCTCTGATTTTTACACCCAACACAACCATACTGTGTCCACTTCACCATATGGACCCATTAATAGGTGTAAGGAAGTATAGGTAGATTCCCAGAGGGAAACTGTGAATGCTTCTGATTTAGCAATGCTGTGAATAAAAGAAAGGTTTTCTATCCTTGACTTAAATTTTTAGCTAAGTTGTATATTCCAAAGTTTGGAATTTTGGTTTTGGGGAATGCAACTCATCCTGTTTTGCATCTAATTCATTTTTATTTCTTTTTTAGGCACCTTATAAATTGCAAAATGCATATTTGCATTTGGGTAGTATGTGTATATATATATATATATATACATATATGTGTATATATATATATATATATATATATATATATATATATATATATATATATATATATATACTGTGCTTGCTTCTTTCTTGCTTTAACAGTTGAAAGAATCAATTCCCTTTTCATTGAGGTTTTATTTAACTTTTCCTTTGAACTTGGGTGTAGTTGTTTTTAAAGTGACAGCTACAGCCTTAGGTCATTTTCAACTACTGTACTCCTATAGTGAGTTCCCAGGTATTTATGTATCTTGATGTCTAGACATTTACTTGTGTGTTGATACTTTTATTATTTAAATGTACTTATACTAAGAGGGAAAACAATCAAGTACTACATTTTTTTGTAGCAACCAAAGTTGGGGCGGGGGGAAGGATGGGTAATAAGATCACTTAGTAACACAGAAATATTGTTTACATGTAACTCCCTTTCATTTAAATCAACTACTTTGTAGCTAACAGTTTTAACTGGTTTTCCAAACAGTGAGGGTTTCTTTAAGAATCAGGTACACAAAACTCTGCTCAATGAAACATGTCACATCTGTCTGCCTCTCTTCAAATAAAGAAGACCAAAAATGGCTTTTGTGTCTTCAGGTAGATTCCACTGACTACCGAATGGACCCAGGAGTCTGTTTCTGACACCTAACAGATCACTGAACATTACCCAAGATTCTGATTTTTATTCAGGCACGCAGTATTGAATATATCATGCTAGAATTGAGTTCTGAGTTATAATTAAATGGGAATTTATGGATCTTAATTGATATTTTAACTAGTTAGGTCTAAGTGAGAAAAAAAAAACTTCTGAACCCAGAGTGTAAAGTATTCTAGTCTATAGAAAATTTGTTTTTAAACTTAGGACTTGTTCCCTGGCAGAAAGTTTCTGATCACCTCAAAAACTTGAGAGTGGAAAGGAACAACTTTTTTTCTCCATGAGTTTTCGTTGAGTGAATCCAGAGACTGAAATCTGAATTCACATCTGGATGCACAATATCCATGTGCATCAATCATTATAATACACAAAAATATTATATTTCAATGCAGCAACACCATGCATAGATGGAATTCAGTTGCATGCTTTTGCTGCAGTATTTCTCTTCTAATTCTCCCCTTGAACTCCCCTCTCCACCCTCAGCAGGGGGGAGCCCAAATTCTCTGAGAGAACCTACTACACCCACACAGCAGTGTGATATTAGAGATTCTTGTTATTCCTTCCCATCCTTAAGATTCAAACAGATTAGACATCATTCTACATTTTATGGCACTGTTTTTGTTTGAGGATTTAGTTGGAATGCAGTTGTGTGACTTGGTAAGTACAAACTGCTGATATGGACATGTTTGTTCAAAATTATCTGATTGTTATTTAATGTACCTCTTAAAGAAAGAAGAAACAATTGCAGGTCAACTCTAAAGAGTATTTGAAAACTCGACTTTGCATCATTGTTTGATGCTAAAAAAATTTTTTTTTAAGAATTCAAATTAGATCTTTGGCTGCAGGCAGCAAAACAGCTGGACTTATTTAAAAACAACTTGTTTTTGAGTTTTAAAAATAATTTTTTGCTTATTTGTTATACATGAATGCAGTAGCACTTTGGTATAAAAAGTTACAAATTAAACAATTCATGCTGTCAGTCAAACCATTTTCATCTAATGAAAAGAGCTGTATCATATCTCAGAAAAACTCAGAATGTTGTTAATTTTTAATTTTTTAGGTTTAAAACTCTTTTTCAGTTCAGTTTCATGTATGACTACATATTATATTTGCTAGCAGCAAAAATAACCCACAATGATAGCAAAATTTAAAATTTCCATTTCAAAAGAAACTTCTACCCATTTTCCTAAATTAAGCAATTTTGTTTTCCACAAGATTTTTACCAAAATTGTCCCTCATGGCCTTGGATAATGACTAACAAAAAAGATGAAAAATTTCAGTCTTTCCCAGTAAGATTCTAATACCTCTAGAAAATCCATCTTTGAATTCAAATCTAGTTTCCAACACAAGGAGATAAATAAATATTCTCTCTAGTTAAGCTTTCCTTAAAAAAAAAAGCAGGTATGATTTCATATCTATCTAATAGTACCCCTAGTTATTAATCCTTTGAATTGGTCATTGAGAATGTCATTCCTGATACATAGAAACAAACAATATTTAATTTTTAAAAAGGCAACTAAATCTTTGTTGTTTATAAGAAAATAGCTTCACTGGTATCTGTTTTTCTTCAGAGATTAAAAAAAATGGAAACATCAGCCATGTCAATTGAGGCCCCTACAATGGTCAATAATTGAATTTCATGCTATCATAGGATAATAGATTTAGAGCTGTAAGTGACATTAAAAGCCATTTAGTGCAACACACTCATTTTTGCTGGTCAGAAAACTGAGATACAGTGAGGTTAAATGACATGCCCAAGGTATCAGGAAGCATTTGAAAAATTGAAAAGGAAAATTGGGATAAACCATTCCAGTGTTTATTATTCATTGTCTTATTAATTCAACTTGCTCATATTTCTCAGTTCTTTCCTTTTCCCTAATTCTAAACAGTCTTATCTCCTGTGTGGGTGTGTATGTGTGTGTGTGTATGTGTATGTGTGTGTGGTGTGTGTGTGTGTGTGTGTGTATTTGTGTGCACATGCAAGCAAGTTGCTATGGCTCTCTCTGACTCTGTTTCTGATTTTTCTCTGCTTCTGGCTCTTCTGTCTCTGGCTCTTCCTGTCTCTATTTCTGTGTTTCTGGGGACCTATCTTTCACTTTTTGTCTTTCTCCTCCACCCCTCCCCATCACCCTTCTTCTCCCCCCCCCCCGCCTGTCTGTCTCTTTCTCTGTGTTTCCATCTTTGTCTCATTATCTCCCTTTTGAAATATTTCTCAGTAGTCCCCATCTCTGACTGTCTCTGTCTGTCTGTCTGCCTGTCTGTCTGTTTCTGTGGCTGTCTCTATCTGTCTCTGCCTCTGTGTATCTCTGCCTCTCTGCTCTGTTTCTGTCTCCAACTCTCTGCCTCTGTCTCTCTCAGTCACTATTAAATGATAAGCCCTTTCTCTAAATGCCAAATATGCTGAGCATAAAACTTTCCTTTAACTAAAGACAATGAGTCAGCCTTTCTCCTGAATGTAGGGTTTCTTCTAGCAAAACAGACTTTGCCAGCCATTTTGAATCTACTCTGCTATCCAAATTCAGAAACACTTGAAAACAGAAGTCTACAGTACAAATTAAAATCAGAGGGTAAATAGGCAGCATTTCTGCTGCTTGGGGTTTCTTTGTAGATAAACAGAAATGCTCTGATTAGAAAGAAAATAAATGGTTTCACTCAAGCAACCTGTAATTTAGAATTGAGGATTTCTAGCTTGAAATACCTGTTTTCTTAGGACATAAAGTCCTGCCTTTTCCATACCTGAAAGTTAGTTTGACAATCTCAGAAAATGTAATTCATTTTTGCTCTCATGAATATATGTATACATGTTTATGTATACTTACACATAATTACACACACAGAGCTGAGCAAAATATACATTTGTTTGTGAGTTGTTTATTTAGCTAGGTCAGTATTGATGAGTCTAACTACTTGGATTTTTCTCCTTCCTGAAGAAGAGTTGCATTGACAGAATTAATTGTATTTAAGTATGTAAATAGATTTTAAGCTTCATTGCAAAATATTTTTAGTGCCTGTAATAACTTTTTCCCCTTTTTTGTGTTTTAAGGGAACTTATCCTTATGTTTGCTAAATATTGTAGAGAACCTATTTTTTTCTACCCTGGTTATTTTAGACTTTAAAATGAGCTACTTTTTATTCAATTTTGTCAACAGTTAAAAGCATGGTTCTTATAAAAAAACTGTTCACTCTTTGTTGTAGGGGAAATGAATGTGCAGAACAACTGTGGGTTATTTGTGGTATTCCAGATGTAAAAAAAAATTAATGTAAAAATCAACTTCTCATATGAAGTGGCAGAGTAATCCATCTATTGGAAAATAAAGCAAGAGGAAAAGCAGCTTCCTTTGAACAATTCCCTCCTCCCACCCCCACCCTCACCCCCCAAAAGTATATCTTCGGTTAGCAATTTATTGGATATGTTTACAAAGTGCACTGGATCATTCATGTGGGGAATCCCTTCCTCCTCCCTACCCTGTTCTGATGTACTGGACATTATCTGAAGGGGAATTTTCCTAGTCTGGCATTTTGAACCAGATAAGAAATGAAAGAATATGAATAGCTTCCTTCCTCACCAAGGTGTTGCTTGATACCACAAAAAAGTAGGCATTTAATGTACAGTCAGTGAAAGGCAGTATCCAGTGTAATGCTACAGAATTAATGTCTGGCATCTAGGGCAGCTGGACTGCAATTGTGGTTCTCATGGAGACTTTGTTTCTTTGTACCACACTTCTGTAAATTCAATATTATAACCAGTGTGAATGGCAAATAAACAGTTTGACAAGTACATACCTGTGTCTGACTGATTTCTTAGCCATATAAAGGGTTGAATGTGTTTGTTTTTAAAGAACAACTGACTTGACCTTGAACCTGTCCATGGGAATGACATCAAAAATGCAGACTTCTACATTGATTAGGTTGAAGGTTCTTGTCTGTTTATAATGGTACAGTAGCTTAAAGCAGGTCTAGGTCCCCAGCATTGATTCACTTATATATGCTCATTTCAATATGAAAAAGCACCCAGAAAAAAAAGAAAAGAGAGTATTTTTATTCTGGAACATCAACAATATTAGCATCCTTTTCTGTAAAGCACTATGTGCCATTTCTGGTGGGATTTAAAATTTTGTAGCAGATATTTTCTCCACCTTGCAAAATTCTGTTAATAGCAGAAATCTTAAGTACTCTGTTTCTCCAGGTACCTTTCTTTTAAAAATAAATAAATGCTTTATTGGTTGTTTTTATCCTGCTTTCATTTCCCAATGACTGTTCTCCTCCCTCAGTGTAGATCTTGTATCAGTTACTTTACAACAGAGTAATAATCATTTCCAATATCACTTATTCTCTAATTCATTTCAGTCTGATTTCCTCTACATTGAGTTTTTAAATTTAATTGTATATATAGTAACTAAAGAATCCTATGGTTCACAGGAAGCTAGAGAGTCCAGAGGGAAGGGATCCAACCAGGAAAGAAGAAAGAAGGGCAGAAAAATTTACAATAAGGGGTTATTCCTATAATACTCATAGATAGGCCATTACCCAAATACACACAGCCTATAAGATAGGCACTCTGGGAGAAACGTTAGCTCTTTCTGCCATTTGTTGACTATAATGTTTTACTCAGTTAAATAGGACTAGTATTTTGAGAGGATTACTTATAACAACTTCCAAAGTGCCCAAGCATGCTTCCTGAACCAGCTTTCAGAGTCATGACCCCACTTACTTGGTCAAGTACAATCCTGGTAATTTTTTGCACTATATAAAATAAGGTCATAGTAGAAATGACTAATAGTGAAATTGTAGATCACTGATTTAGATCAGAAAGGATCTTTAAGTCACTTAGAGATCACTCAGCATGACCAACTCCATTATTTTATAAATGAGGAAAGTGAGACACAGAGGGTTTAAATGACTGGCCCAAGATCTCAGAGTTATTGAGTAACAGAAATGGATGAGACCCTAGTCCTTTTGGGAGACAATCTGATTGAATAGAGTATAGCCTGAACTGTAACAACCCAAGCCTTGATTTTGTGACTCACTAGCTTTGTGATCTCAAAAAAGTGACTCAACCTCTCTGACCTTGGTGTCATCATCTATAAAAGGGGAATGATAAGATACTGTATTGCCCATCATACAAAAACATCCTCCATATAAAGTGATTCACCTAAAATACATTGCTGACTGTGTCCTTCCCCTAATTAATAGACTCCTGTGGCTTCAAATTCCTCTTTTTGACTATTTTAACATTTTACAACTTGTTCCAGCCTTTCTAGTTTTTAATACATTACATCCTGGATATATGTTGTTTTGTTCATTTGCTCAGTTATGTCTAATTCTATGTTGCCTCCTGTGGACCTGTGTCAATGAGATTTTCTTGGCAAAGTTACTAGAATGATTTGTCATTACCCTTGCCAGTGTGTCCCCATTTTATACAAGATGACCTGAGGCATATAGGGTTAAGTGACTTGCCCAGGGTCACACAGCTAGTAAGTGTCTGAGGTCAGATTTGAACTCAGATAATTCCTGACTCTAAGTATATAAATTTATATAATATCTGCACATAAGTATATATGTATATAACTATATACACATTATATATGTGTGTCTATGTACAAGTTTATTATGTATATACTCTATAACATAGAGGACAGAGGACTAGTCTCTTTTGGATACATATGGATATTTGGTTTATAATAACCATTATTTCAGAAGAAATGATACCTATTAGAAAGAGATGTTGGATTTCAGATGCATAAATAACTGCATATGTGTGTATACAACCACCGGAGAACTTTGCTTTGCTTAATTATGTGTATTTATTTTCCTTTCTTATTTATGTGTGCATTTTTTCCTTCCCCCCCCCAAAGAATGGGATAGGAGTGACATAATATAGATTCCTGGGGTTGGGGTTTTTTTTTTTTGGTTTTTACAAGGCAATGGGATTAAGTGACTTGCTCAAAGTCACACAGCTAGGTAATTATTAAGCATCTGAGGCCAGATTTGGACTCAGATACTCCTGACTCCAAGGCCAGTGATCCAACCAATGTGCTACCTAGCTGCCCCTCCCCTTTTTTTAAAGAGAGAGAAAAGGGAGATATCTCAAAATATGAAATATTGCATTCCTTATTGGGTGAAGTTACTGTGTTGTTAGTTTTACTTAAATCTTTTCCCTTGTTGAAAGAGCACTTTCATGAAGCTGGAATAATCTGTAATGTTTGTAATATAAAAGCAGAGCAAATCAATAAATTTTTAAAGCACATTTAAAATGAAATATGATTTTTTTCCCTTCCTGATAGAGAGTTAATAGAATAGAGTTCCAGAATAAGAAAGATATTTTCAGGCATAACCAATGTTTGAATTTGTTTTATTTTATTACATATATTTATTATTATTATTATATTATATATGTATATTATACATATATATATATATATATATATATATATATACATACATACACACAAATAGAGAGAGGCCAGATGTGAGGTAAGTGGGGGGAGTAATAATGGAGAGACAGAGACATGGGGGGGAGAGAGAGAGAGACAATCAGTGAGAGAAACAGAGAGAGAGAAAGAGGAGGGGAAAAATAACAAGGGAGGAAAGAAGGAAGAAAGGGATCTCAAAATGAAAATTCCTAAGAATATTATAGCCAAATTTCAGAGCTCCCAAGTTAAAGAGAAAATATTGCAATTCAAGTATCATGTGGCCATGATCAGTATAACACAAAATTTAGTAGCTTCTGTATATTAAGGATCAGAGGGTTTAAAATGTGATATTCCAGAGGGCAAAGGAGCTAAGATTACAACCAAAAATCACCTACCCAAATAAACTGAATATAATCCTTTAGGAGGGAAAAAAATGTATATTTAATGAAATTGAGGTCTTTGGGACATTCTTGATGAAAAGACCAGATTGAATGGAAAATTTTCATTTTCCTATACAAGACTCAAAAGTAGCATAAGAAGGTAAACAGAAAAGAGAAACTACAAGGGATTCAAAAAGGTTGAGCTGTTTACATTCCTATAAGGGAAGATGATACTTGTAACTCTTAAGAACTTAATCATTATTAGGACAACTAGAAGTATATATAGATAGAAGGTGCATATATGAGTTGAATATATTGTTATGGTATCTAAAAAGTAAAATAAAACTAAGGGGTGAGAAAGAGGAATGCAATGGGAGAACAGGGAAAGGAAAGGTAGAATGGGATAAATTATCTCACCTAAAAGAGGCATGAAAAAACTTTATAGTGGAGTAGAACATGAGGGAGGTGAGCAGCACTTGAACCTTACTTTCATCAGAAATGGATCAAAAAGAGAATAACACTTATTTAGATAGAGAAATCAATTTTACCCTATAGGAAAGCACGATAGAAAGGAAATAAGAGAGGGAAAGAGGCTAATAGAAGGGAAGGCAGATTGGGAGAGGCAATGGTCAGAAGCAAAACAATTTTGAGGATGGACAGAGTGAATGGAGAAAAAGCAAAATAAGTAAGAGAAAGTGGGAAGGAGGGAAATGCGTTGTTAAAAAATTACAGCAAATTTCTCTAATAAAGACCTTATTTCTCAAATATATAATGAAATGAGTCACATTTATAAGTATACTAATCATTCTTCAATTGTTAAATGGTCAAAGGATATAAATAGCAGTTTTTAGATGAAGTAATTAAAGCTATCTAAAGTAATTAGAGAAATAAATCACTGTTGATTAGAGGAAATGCAAATTAAAACAACTCTGAGATACCACCTAAAACCTATGAAATTGGGTAATATGACAAAAAAAGGAAAAATTATAAATGTTGGAGAAGATGTGGAAGAAATTGGGACACATGCATTGCTGGTGTAGCTGTAAATTGATTCAACCAATTTAGAAAACAATTTGGAATTATATCCAAAGGGCCATAAAATCGTGCATACCCTTTTACCTAGCGAAACCACCACTGGGTCTGTATTCCAAAAATATAAAAAAAGAAAAAAGAAAACAACCTATATGTATGAAGATATTTATGGTATCATTTTTGTGATGTCAAAGAATTAAAAATTGTGACAATGCCTGCTGATTGGAGAATGTCTGAATAAGTCATGGTACATGATTGTGATGGAATACTATTGTGCTGTAAGAAATGATGAGCAGGATGCTCTCAGAAAATCTTGGAAGACTTACATGAAAGTCAAATGAACACAATCAGCAGAACATTGTATATAGTAACATCAACATTATGCAATGATCAGATGATAGACTTAGTTCTTCTTAAGAATCAATGATGTAAGGCAATTCCAAAAGGATTTATAATGAGCACATTTCATGTACCAATTGTGAGTGGAATCATTTTCACAAAAGTTTTTGTATTTTGACTACAGGTTGAAATCTCTACCTGCTGCCATAAGTAGGCCAGGATTAGGATAGGTGAAGCAGAAAAAATTTAGGGTACCTCTTCTAACTCCTTTCTCTTGCCAAAAGTGAGCAGTGTGGTCCTTAACAAGGTTGCTCAGACACACAAGGGGCTGCTGCATCTCACTGCTGCTTCAGTCCCGTAAGATTACCCTATACCTTTGTTCTGGGTTGTGACTACAGATCCCAGTATAAAGTGGATCGAGCACTGGTCCTGGAGTCAGGAGGACCTAAGTTCAAATCCAACCACAGACAATTTATAATTACCTGCTGTGTGACCCTGGGCAAGTCACTTAACTCCATTGCCTTGCAAAAATAAACAAACAAAAAAGACAATGTTGTTCCAATCACATCACAGCATAATGAATTCTGATAAGGGAACACTGGTTTGGGAGGGGAAGGGGAGGAGGGAGAGAAGGGGAAGAGAACTGGGTTAATGGAGGAAATAGCATTGCTCATTAAAATATGAATAGAAATTAGAGAAGTAAAACTGACTGGAAAGACATTTAAGAAATGAAGATGGGAGATGTTTTTGGAAAACAACTAGCCTACTTTCCCTGTCCCAGTGCATGTGAAAAGGAATCATGTCAATTAAGAATAAAAAGGTACAATGAGGTTAAATCAAGAAGGGTTTTGAAGGCTGGAAAAATATTTAGATTTTGATGAGGATAAAAAACTATTGAAAGTTTTTTGTTTTTGTTTTAGGTTTTTGCAAGGCAATGGGGTTAAGTGGCTTGCCCAAGGCCACACAGCTAAGTAATTATTAAGTGTCTGAAGTCACATTTGAACTCAGGTACTCCTGACTCCAGGGCTGGCACTCTATCCACTGTGCCACCTAGCCACCCCATTGAAGGTTTTTGAGTAAGTAGATGATATGAACACATTGCTCTAACTCTGTAAAATCTAAACTACTATATAAATAACAACCTGATATTATTAGCAGATGAGAACCATGCTTAAGGAGCAGATTTATAGGTTGGATTGGAAAAAAAGGGGAGCAAAAAGAACAATTATGAGATATTATTGAGCAAGGAAAGGTCATTTTAAAGGAACTGGCAGAGAAGGAAGAGTTAAAGACAACTCTTGAGCATCTAGTTCTATGGGTAATTCTAGAGATGACTATAGCTATAGCTCACAGTCTATATATAACTATATATTATAGCTCAAAAATCACCAACCAGTATGATTACCATTAACAATCAACCAGTAGACTCAAGTACTTTTCAGCAAAGGCATTTGTTGAGATGGTGTTTAAAGAATATTTAGAATAACCCCCCCCCCCCAAATCCTGGGGCTTACTATCCCACAGATACTCATAGTGAACATGGAAAGAATAGGTTCAAATGTAAAGTACAATGGTATAAAAACTTAGCTAGATTGCTAGATCAATATTGACAGGTGACAGACAGACAGACAGACAGACAGACAGATAGACAGATAGATAGATAGATAGATAGATAGATAGATAGATAGATAGATAGACAGACAGACAGACAGATGGATAGATAATTTTTAGCAAAGGAATAACTGACAAATGTTGATACTAGAAGTCCTTTCTTGATTCCTTCACTTCTCTCTACTATCCACAAAGTATTCCATTCACTGAAGTTGTCAACCTTCCTTAGTCTTGTCAATCCTCAGTGGATCTCTCTTTTCAAGGTTCATAGTCACTGAAACTTCCACCTCCCTCAAGTGACTGTCTCTTCCCATACATCTGTCCCAGGTATCTTTATTCTTGGATAGATGCATTATCCCCTTCTGACCCAGTCTGTCTGATGATGTTAAATGTGAGGATGCAAGAGACTATGCCACCATTCCTCTGGCCTCACAATTCACCTTCCTTCTCCTTCCCCATAGAAATAATATCTGTTGCTGTGTTTCACTCCCATGCCTGGAATCTTTCAATACTAAAATGACAAACTATTTAAATTCCTCCAGTTATCTAAAGTGCCAGAGATTTACTTATTTTATTTGATTAGCCAATCATGCTGCTCACTTAATCAAAAAAGTTCTTACCTCATTAAAAGGATAATGGGGTCTAGGTCATCTTGATGATATGTTTAAAACTTTGTCAGTGTGTTCCTATGTTCTATGATTACATTATCTGAGCTCATGGAAGATCCCACCCTGCCATTCCCCACTCCTTTATTTGTAGGAAAGGAATCAGAGAACATAAGAGGTTGATTGACCTCCCTAAGATCAGAGAGGAAACAACTGGTAAAACTAGAGTGCAAACCACTTAAAATCTGATTTAAAAAATCTGGTGTTCTTTTGACTGAATGATATCTCCATTCCTTTTGAGGAATAAGAGCAGATTTGTAGAGGAAGTTGATCATTTTAGTACTGAATCTCTTGAGTTTGAAGTACTAGCAGGTTATACTCTCCTCCCTCCACCTCCCCAGAACTTTGTACAGTATCTGATAGATAGTAAACACTTTCTGAAAACTCATTAGTGGATTGATTGAGGTACTGATATACATGCAGCCCACTATCAGATTATTTGCTAAAGGACCTTGCACCTTAGAAGTTTAGAAATTCTGGATTTTCTTCTTTGTTATACTAAAGAAGTACTGCATATTTTTTTAAATTTACTTCTCTGCTTTGTGCCTCAGTTCACTCCTCTTAGAAATGGAAATAATAATGCTTACTACATATTTCAAGTGAATGTTCTAAGGATAAATCAATGTTAGCAACAGAGTCTGAGTCCCTCAATCACTTAATCAATAAGCATGTATTAGTACCTACTATGAACCAAGCTGAAATATAAATACAAAAGTGAAACTATCCTTATTCTCAAGGAATTTGTATTCCCCCTACAACTATATGTATAAACATATATATAATGTGTGTATGTCTATGTATGTGTATCAATGGATGAACTATGCATGAATATATGTGCATGCATGCATACATACATCCATATATGTATGAAAGAGAGAGAGAGAGAGAGAGAGACACTTTGATTTGTATCTAAACAGGCATTATTCAATATATAGTTATGAGAAAGCATCATCCAAGGTCATAGGATGTCATGGTCAGGAAATTCTTTAGGTAGAAGATAGCACTTAAAACCAATCCTTGAAGGATTGGTTGAAGAACTTTAAAGAAACCAGGACAGCCAAGAGGTAGAGATGTATAAGGGACAATCATCTTAAAGGCATGGAAACAGAGAAGTATCAAAAGGAAAAAATAAAAAAACCCTCAAAACTCAATCCAACCATAAGATTGGAAAAGTAGCTTGGGGCCAAATAGTTAAAGACTTTAAAAGATAACCAGAGAAGCTTATATTACATCCCAAAGGCAAAAGAGGTCTATTGAAGTTTGTTGAAGAGGAGTGTGACATGGGTAATAGCCCTGTGCTTCAAGAAAATGGCTTTAACAGCTGAGTAGAAAATGGATTGGATTAAGGAATGATGATACAGGGGAATCAATTGGAAATCTATTACAAGAGTCAAGACCCAATTAATCAACAAAGGACATATGAAGAAAGATGCTATCTGCATCCTGAGAAACACCTAATAGACATTTGTATAGAATAGTTTTACATATTATACATATTTGTGTCTAATGGTAGCCTTCTCTAGAACAGGAGAAGGGAAGAAAAAAGGGGGAAAGTTACATGATAATTTTATTATAAATTTTTAAAAAT
The DNA here is from genome assembly GCF_037893015.1 of Macrotis lagotis. NCBI lineage: Eukaryota > Metazoa > Chordata > Mammalia > Peramelemorphia > Peramelidae > Macrotis > Macrotis lagotis. The sequence continues at coordinate 505,319,847 of NC_133658.1, forward strand.
AATTTGTACATAATAGATTTGCAGTTTCATGTAGAATCATCTTTTATTCTATTCTACTATATTATGGAAGTGTTTGTCTTATTTCTTAAGTTCAGAATAAAATAAATATTCTTCAAAAAGAGTCAAGACAAGACATGATGAAGGTCTGAATGAAAATAGTTGCCATTAGAGTAGAGAGAAGAGAAAATATAAGACATATACAGGAAAAGCAAAAACAATAAAATTTGACAGTTTAATATTTAAAGTGTGAGAAAGTAAAAAGTGGGGGGTTATAAAGATGAATGTCTAGAAGTATGGCAGGAACCTACAAACAGAAGTTTGCAAGGAGGAAGAGTATTTGGGAAAAGATAATAAGGACATGCTGAGTTTGACATGCCTGTGGGATATACAGTTTGAAATGAGTGACAGGCAATGGACATGCATTACTGATCTTCAGAAAAGAAATGTTGTTATATGGATTTCAGAGGCATCAGCATAGAGGTGATCATTAAGCCCATGAGAAATAATGTGATTACTTACTGAGAAAGGATATAGAGGGAACTGAAGTCCAAATAGAGCCTTGGGATATACTCACTTGATGGAAAATTATATGGATAATAAGCCAATAAAAAAGACTGAAAATGATCAAACAGGTAAAAGGAGAACCAATAGACAGATGTATCAAGAAAATTCATGAGGAAAGAGTAATCAACAAATCCACTGCCACTGGGAGAATCAGAATTATGATGACTGGAAAAGACAATCAGATATATCAATCAAGAGATTAATTACTGTACTTATTATTTCAATTGAATGAAGAAGTCAAAAAACCCAGATTGCAAAAGATGGAGAAGTCAAATGATAAGAGAGGAATGAAGATTATGAGTGCTTGCAACTTTTTCTATGGAACTGGTTGTGAAAAACAAAGATTATTTTTATAGCCAACTAGCTCTTCAACAATTTCAACCAATATTTATAAAGTGCCTGCCATGAACAAGGGCAGCTAAATGGTACAGTTGGTATAGTTGCTGGATCTGGAGTCAGGAAGACTTGAGTTCAAATCCAGTCTTAAACATTTACTATGTGACCTTGTGCAAGTCACTTCATGTGTTTGCCTCAGTTCTTTATCTTTAAAATGAACTGGAGATGGAAATAGTGAACCACTCTAATATATCTGCCAAGAAAATTCCAAAAGGGGTCATGAAGAGTGGACATGATTGAAAACAACTAAACAACACTGTGAGCAGAGCAGTGTGCTTGTCTTCATAGAGTTTGCAAGAGGGGAAAAGGATGTGTCTGGGTATGAGAAAAAGGTCAATTTTTGATTCACTTATTCATTTTGGAATCCATTTTGTAAGTTATTAATTGTTTAAGTTACTTTAAATATCGAGTTTCACTAGCATATTGCACAACTTGTCAGAACAGGTTTGTCTAAATGTCATTTTAGATCCTCTAATTAAATATGCACTTTTTATATACCCACTTTCCTGATTATGAACTATAGGTGTGAGCCTTCTAGGGAATACTTGTAATTCAAAACCCAAATTAAGCTTCTTGAATGTTGCAGTTTCAACTATAGCCACTTATAGTGTGACTTTTTTTTTTCTGTTCAAGATCTGGGATTTACATTTGTTCTTATCTGCCTCACTCTTCCTCTTAGTTTAGGTAAGTAGAACTCAAATCTGACCTTTTAATTGAGATTAAAAGGAACTATGTTGACCAAATTACAGTTGATTTGATAATTGAGTTCATCAAATATTCTTTAATTTCTTAAATTATTGTGCTATAGGACTCAGTTTGCAAAAATGGATTTTTTTGAATATGAACAATGTAAATTTTTTAAAATGATGATACATCCCACTATGATGGGGGGGTGGGGAAAGAAAGAGAACTGAGAGAGAATGTGGATGTAAAAAATAAAATAAAATTGAATTAAAAAAATAATGCTATTAGTCCAGATGGAAATTTAACTAGAGACTTTTTAGATCAGTCCTCCTCCCCACCAAAAAAAAAATCAATATACTTGAACTAACTCTAACCATTTTCTGTCTTCAAAAAAGTTACATTTCAGTCATTTAAAAATATTTGTACATAAATTATTATAAAATATAGTAGACTCTCATTGTGGCCAAAGAGAAGAGAGATTTAAACAAAGTATTCTTGGAAAATTTAAGGAAGGAGAGATGATGTTCAATGAAGATTCAAGAGGACTCCATGAAAGGGAAGGGAAAACAAGAATTATTATGTGTCAGACAGTATCCTAAATTGTTGAATAGTTATCTCATTTGATCCTTACAACATACCTATGAGGTAAGTAGCATTTTTTAGTTAAGAATACTGAGGCAAACAGAAGTTAAGTGACTTGGTCAGGGTCACATATATAGGAAGTATCTGAGGCCAAATATGAATTCAGATCTTCTTAACAACAAGCCTAGCAGCTCTGTACTTCATGAATTGGATCCTGAAAGAAGAAAAAAATGGAGAGCAGTAATTCAGAAGTGGGGAATATTCATGGTATAGAAGCAGAAAAAGATCAGCTGTTAGTGGACAATTGGTAGATGTCTAGTTCAATTGGAACATTTTTCATCTAAATGTAAAATACATCTGCACAGACTGTTTTGGTCTGTCCTGAAAAAGAATTTCAAATGCCATGTCAAAGAATTTATATTTATTCCCAGTAGCAATAAATATCCACTGTAGTTTTTCCCCCTCTTAATCTGTTAATCACTCATTTTTTTTCACTGACTGTACATTTGTCTTCATCTCACTTTCCCCATATTTTCTTTCTTCCTCTTTTTTTTATTTTGTTTTGTTTTTTCTTTCTTTTTGATTTGTTTATACATTACTAAAATAGTCTTGTTGTAAGAGTAAATATAATATACCCCTCCACAAAAATAGAAAAACCTCATTAAAAAACAAAGAGAAAAGGGGCCTCTAGGTTGCACAGTGGATAGAGCACCAGCCCTGGAGTCAGGAGTACCTGAGTTCAAATCCACCCTCAGACACTTAATAATTATCTAGCTGTATGGTCGTGAGCAAGCCACTTAACCCCATTGCCTTGCAAAAAAAAAAAACCCAAAGAGAAAGAAAGAGGAAAAAACTTATACTTCAGTCTGTATTCAGATACCATCGGCTCTGTCTCTGGGGTGGATCACATTCTTTAAGCATCAAAGAAGTTGCTTCCATATTTTTTCCCACACTTGCTATTGCTGATTGTATTTCCCTCCATCCATTCCTCCCCACTCCCATTTATTCTATTCTCACTCTCCTTTCACCTAGTCCTTCCTCAAAAATTTGTTATGGGGCAGCCAAGAGTGGTACAGTGAGCAGAGCACCAGACCTGAGGCCAGGAGGACCTTAGCCCAAATCTCACTCCAGACACCCAATAACCACCCAGATGTATGGCCCCGGGCAGGTCACCCAATCCCACCACTTTGCAAAAAACAAAAATAATGTGTTGTTTCTGACTACCCTCTCCCAAGATCTGCCTTCTCCTCTGTCACCTACACCCCCCCTGTCCTCTTTCTCCCACTTCCTTCCTCTCCTTTTTCCTCTAGGCTAAGAGATTTCTATACCCTATTAAGTGTGTCTGTTGTTTCTCAGTCATTTTCAATGAGAATGAAGGCTTACTCATCCCCCCCCTCACCTTCCCTGCTTCCATTCTATTGCAAAAGCTTTTTCTCGACTCTCTTACATGAAATATCTTAGCCCATTCTATCTCTCCTTTCCCTTTCTCCAAATACATTCCTTTTTCAACCATTGTCTCCTTTATAATATATTATACCTTCATATTCAGGTCTCTCCTTTTCTTTGTCTAAATATGTACCTTCTAACTGCTCTATTAATTGAAATGTTTCAGCTGAGTTCTTGGTATCATCTTCCCTTGCAGGAATACAAGCATTTCAACATCCTCATAATTTACCCTTTTCATCCACCCTCTATGCTTCACCTGAGTCATATACTTAGAGATCAAACTGTCTGTTCAGGTCTGGTAGTTTCAACAGGAAAGTTTAAAAATCCCCTATTTCATTGAATGTCCATCCATTCCCCTGGAAGAGGATGTTCAGTTTTGCTGGGCAGTTGATTCTTGGTTGCATTCTAAACTCTTTTGCTTTCTGGAATATTTTATTCCCAGTCCTACAAGTCCTGAATGTAGATGCTGCTAGATCCTATGTAATCCTGACTACAGTGCCATGATATTTGAATTTTTCTTTCGATTTTCTTGTAATATTTTCTCTTTGACTTGGGAGTTCTGGAATTTGGTTATAATATTCCTGGGAGTTATTTCTTTGGGATCTCTTTCAGGAAGAGAATGGTGAATTCCCTCACTATTTCATCCTCTGCTTCTAGAATATCAGGGCAATTTTCCTATAGAAATTCTTTAAAAATGAAATCAAGATTCTTCCTGATCATGATTTTTAGATAGCCCAATAATTTTTAAATTATCTCTCCTGTATCTGTTTTCTAGTTCAGTTTTTTCCAATATTTCATGCTTTCTAGTTTTTCATTCTTTTGGTTTTGTTTTATTGTTTCTTGATTCCTCACAAAGTCCTCAGCTTTACCTTAGCTCGATTCAACAGTTGAAAGAATTGTTTTCATCAGAGAGTTCTCATTTCCTTTTCCATCTAACCAATTCTGCTTTTTAAGGTATTCTTTTCCTCATTAACTTTTTGGACTGCAGAACTGGTTTTTAACATTTTGTTTCCTTCAGAATTTTGTTGCATCTCCTTGAACAAGCTGCTTGATTTGGTTTTCATGGTTTTTTTCCTTCATCACTATCATTTCTCTTCCCAATTTTTCCTTTACCTCCCTTACTTGATTTTCATAATTTTTTCTGAGCTCTTCAAAAGCTTGACTAATTCCTATATTGTCTTGGAGGCTTTGGATACAAAAGCTTGGACTTTGTCAACTTCTGACTGTGTGATTTAATCCTCCATGGGAACAAAGTAATTATCTATGGTCAGATTCTTTTTTTTTTCTGTTTACTCATTTCCCCAGCCTATACCCTGGTTTTGAGGTGCTTCCCAAGCTTTTGAGTGTTATTGGAGCACCCTCAGTTCTTTCAGTGTCTTGTGAAAGGCTCTGACTGCTCTCCTGCCTATGCTCTGGTCTGTGCTTGATCACACAAGCACTCCCTTCTACCCTTCAGCTTTGAGGAAAGTTCTTGCTCTATAGCAGTAGGGGTCCCCAGACTGCAACCAGGGTCTGCATATGATCAAAGCACAAGATTCCTTGTCCCAGGGAAAGTGGAGAGACATTGACAGGCTCCTCCCCCCCTTACCTTTTGTGGACTGAGCACTCCGGAAGCAGTTGCCAGGCAGCTTCCTGCTGGGTGGTTCTGCAGACCTGCTTCTGTTTCCAGTACTGAGGCTGTGCTGAGGGCCTTGGGTGTGTTGAAGGCCATGTTGGCCTGGCCTCCATGTTCACTCTGGTAGAGTTTTCCCTGCTTATCTTTTTTTTTCATCCATGTGTACATGTATATTTTTAAGTTACAAAATTTCCATCTATCCTCCTTTCCCAAACCTCTCCCCTCAGTGGCAGGCAGGTTAGCATTATGCATACATATTTTTGATAAACATGTTTACAGATTAGTCACTTTTGGTTTGAGGAATTAGGATTAAGGGAAAGAGATACAGAAGAGATAATTTTTATAAAATGTTCATCAGATTGTGAAAAGTTGTTTTTTGTTTTATTTTTCTTCCTCTGGATGGGGATAATATAATCCACAGTCTAATATGCAGTTGTCCTAGCTCTCTGGACTGCTGAGAGCAGCTGCTTCTATCAAGGTTGATCATCTCACAATGTTGCTGTTGATGTGTACATTGTTTTCTTGGGTCTGTTCCTTTTGCTCAACATCAGAGCCTGTAAGTCATTCCATGTTTCTCTAGAGTTTGACCATTTATGGTTTCTTATAAAACAATAATATTTCTTTTTTTTTTTGACTTATCTCTGCCCATGCAAGAGCATAATAAAGTTTATTGAACCATCTTGGTATATCCTCCAAGATGGTATTTTTTTAAATTTTTATTAAAAATATTATTTGAGTTTTACAATTTTCACCCAATCTTGCTTCCCTCCCTCCACCCCCACCCCACAGATAGCACTCCGTCAGTCTTTACTTTGTTTCCATGTTGTACCTTGATCCAAATTGGGTGTGATGAGAGAGAAATCATATCCTTAAAGAGAACAGAATTCTCAGAGGTAACCAGATCAAACAATAAGACATCTGGGTTTTTTTTTTTCCGAATTAAAGGGAATAGTCCTTGTACTTTGTTCAAACTCCACAGCTCCTTATCTGGATACAGATGGTACTCTCCTTTGCAGACAGCCTAAAATTGTTCCCAATTGTTGCGCTGATGGAATGAGCAAGTCCTTCAAGTTTGAACATCACTCCCATGTTGCTGTTAGGGTGTACAGTAAAACAATAATATTTCATATTATTCATATACTATAACTTGTTTAGCCATTCCTCAATTGATGGGTATACCCTCAATTTCTAATTCTTTGCCACTACAAAAAGAGCTGCTATAAATATTTAGGAACATGTGGTACATTTCCCATTTTTTATGATTTCTTATGGATATAGGCCTATAATTGGAATTTCTGGGTCAAAGGGAATAAAATTTTTATTGCTCTTTGAGCATAGTTCTGTATTGCTCTCCAGAATGGTTGGATTTATTCACAATTCCACCAACAATGCATCAATGTTCCAGTCCTCCTATAACCTCTCCAACATTGATCATTTTCCCTTTTTTTTTTTTTATCTTGGCCAATCTGATAGATGTGAGGTGATACATAATGGAATGGATGTTGTATTTTATCATAATGGATGTTGTATTTTGTCAAAGGAGTTTTCAGCATCTATTTAGATAATCATATGATTTCTTTTGGTTTTGCTATTGATATGTTCAATTATGCTGAGTGTTTCCTAATATTGAACCATCCCTGCCTACCTAGTATAGAGAAATTTGTATTTCTCTCATCAATAATGATTTGGAGTATTTTTCATTTGGAGCATTTCTTCATTTGAAAGCTGTCTATTCATATTCCTTGACCATCTATCAATTGAAGAATGACTTGTAACATTATAAATTTGATACAATTCTCTTTATATTTTAGAAATGAGACCTGTATCAGAACTCCCAATTTTCTGCTTTCCTTCTAATTCTGGCAGCACTGATTTTATTAGTGCAAAACCTTTTTAATTTAATATAGTCAAAAATCATTCATTTTTGCAGTTAATAATGTACTATAATTCTTGTTTGGTCATAAATTTACCCTCTTTCCATAGATCTGATAGAGTATTTCTTGATCTATTAATTTATCTATGGTATTATGCTTTATTTCTAAATCCTGATGACCTCATTTTAGTATAAGGTGTGATATATGGGTCTGGGCCTAGTTTTTGCCATACTATTTTCCAGTTTTCCAAACAATTTTTGTCAAGTGGTGAATTTTTATCCCAGATAAACCCAGTGGGTTTGTCAAACTGTAGACTGCTGTAATCATTTACTGTGATTTCTTTTGTACCTATTCCAATCCACTGATCTATTATTCTATTTATTAACCAGTATTAGATAGTTTTGATAATTGACACTTTATAGTATAGTTTCAGATCTGGTAGAGCTAGGCCACCTTCCTTTACATTTTTTTTTAATCAGTTCCCTTGCTATTCTTGACCTTTTGTTTCTTCAGATGAATTTTGTTACTATTTTTTTCTAGCTCAGTAAAGTAGTTTTTTGGTAGTTTTATTGGTATGGCACTGAATAAGTAATTTAATTTGGGTAGAATTGTTATTTTGATTATATTAGGTTGACCTTACCATGAGCAATTGATATTTTCCCAATTATTTAAATCTGACTTTGTTTGGGTGAGAAGTGCTTTATAATTGTACTCATAAAGTTTCTGGGTTTCCCAAGTATTTAATTCCATTTAAATGGAATTTCTCTATCTCTTGCTCTTGGGCTTTATTGTGCATATATAGAAATGCTGATGATTTATGTGGGTTTATTTTATATCCTACTGCTTTGCTAAATTTGTTAATTATTTCAAGGAGTTTTTAAGGTGATTTTCTCAGTTCTCTAAGTATGTCATCAAATCATCTTCAAAGAATGAAAGCTTTACTTCCTCATTGCCAATTCTGATTCCTTCAATTTCTTTTTCTTCTCTTATTCCAAATGCTAGCATTTCTAATACTATACTGCATAGTAATGATGATAACAGGCATCTTCTTTCAGTCCTGATTTTATTGGAAATGCTCTAAGTTCAATCCCATTACATATAATATTTGTTGATGGTTTTAGATAGATAGTATTTACTATTTAAGGAAAACTCCATTTATTCCTCACCTTTCTAGTGTTTTATAAAAACATAATGGAAGGGATGTTGTATTTCATCAAAATGGATGTTATATTTTCTCAAAGGTTTTTTTCAGCATCTATTGAGATAATCATTTGATTTCTGTTGGTTTTGCTATTGATATGTTCAATTATGTTGAATGTTTCTCTAATATTGAACCATCCCTGCCTACCTGGTATAAATCCTACCTGATCATGGTATATAATCCTAATAATAATTTGCTGTAGTCTCATTGCTAAAATTTTATTTAAGATATTTGCATCAATATTCATTAGGGAGATTGGTCTATAATTTCTTTTGTCTGTTTTAGTTCTTCCTGATTTGGTGTCAGTACCATGTTGGTGTCAAAAAAGGAGTTTGACAGAACTCCTATTTTTTTAAAGTAGTTTATGTAGCATAGGAATTAATTGTTCTTTAAATGCTTGGTAAGATTCACTTGTAAATCCATCTGAACCTGGAGACTTCTTCTTAGGGAGAATATTGATGGTTTCCTCAATTTATTTTTCTGAAATGGGGTTATTTTAGTAATTTATTTCCTCTTCTGTTAACCTGGGCTGTTTGTATTTTTGTAAATATTCATCCATTTCACTCAGGTTATCCAATTTATTGGCATACAGTTTGGCAAAGTAGCTTCAAATTATCTCTTTAATTTCCTCCTCATTAATGGTTAGTTCACCTTTTTTCATTTTTGATATTGGTAAATTAGTTATCTTCTTTTTTTAAAAAAAATCAGATTAATCAAAGGTTTGTCTATTTTATTGGCTTTTTTCTTTTCTCTTAGTTTTATTTATGAGATCAATGGTTTTCTTGTTTTCAGTTTTATTAATCTTTCCCTTGATGTTTAGAACTTCTAACTTGGTATTTAATTGGGGATCTTTAATTTGTTCTTTTTCTAGCTTTTTTAGTTGCATACCCAATTCATTGATATCCTCTTTCTCTATTTTATTTATATGGGTATTTAGAGATATGAAGTTTCCCTCAAAACTGCCTTGGCTGTATCCCATAAATTTTATCTTTTTTTTAGGTTTTTTTTTGTAAGGCAAACAGGGTTAAGTGGCTTGCCCAAGGCCACACAGCTAGGTAATTATTAAGTGTCCGAGACCGGATTTGAACCCAGGTACTCCTGACTCCAGGGCCGATGCTTTATCCACTATGCCACCTAGCCACCCCTATAAATTTCGATATGATATCTTATTAGTTTCAGTTTCTTGGACATAATTATTGATTATTTCTATCATTTGCTGTTTGATCTGCCCATTATTTAAGATAACATTATTTAACTTCCAATGAGTTTTTGGTTTATCTTTCCATGATTTTTTATTACATGTAATCTTTATTGCATTATGGTCTAAGTAGTGTGTACTTATTATTTCTGTCTTTCTGCATTTGATTATAAGATTTTGTGCCCTAGTATGTGGTCAAATTTGGTATAGGTGCCATGTACTTCTGTGAAAAACCTATATTCTTTTCTATCTCCATCAAGTTTTTTCTCCAATATCTAAATTTGCTAAGATTTCATTCACCTTCTTAACTTCCTTCTTGTTTATTTTGTGGTTAGATTTATCTAGTTCTGAGAGAGGAAGATTGAGATCTTCCATTATTAAAGTTTTGCTATCTATATCTACTTGTAATTCACTCAACTTTTCCTCTAAGAATTTGGATGCTATACCACTAGGTGCATACATGATTGATAATGATATAGCTTCATTACCAATGATGCCTTTTAAGAAGAAATAATTTTCTTCCTTATCCCTTTTAATGAGATTGATTTTTGCTTTTACTTTATCAGAGATCAGGATTGCTACCCTTGATATTTTTACTTCAGCTGCTCCAACTTTTTATCTTTACCCTATGTGTATCTCTCTGCTTCAAATGTGTTTCTTTTTCTTTTAGGGTTTTTTTTTGGAAGGCATTTGGGGTTAAGTGGCTTGCCCAAGGCCACACAGCTGGGTAATTATTAAGTGTCTGAGGTCAGATTTGAACTCAGGTACTCCTGACTCCAGGGCCAGTGCCCTAGCCACTGCACCACCTAGCCACCCCCCAAATGTGTTTCTTGTAAAAAACATAATGTAGGATTCTGGTTTTTAATCCATTCTGCTATCCACTTCCATTTTATGGACAATTCATCCCCATTCATATGTATGTCTATATTTACAGTTAAGATGACTAATTCTGTTTCTCTCCATACTATTTTTCTCCATTTATATTTTTCTCTTTCCCTCTGTACTATTTTCTCCATTTATATTTTTCTTTTTCCTTTTCTCTTATTTTTCCTCAACAAAATTTTACTCACTTTCCCCTTTGACTTTTCTTTTAAAATTTAACTTTCAGTTTCTTTTCACTTATACCTTCACCTTCCCTTTTATCAGTCCCTTCTTGTCTTATCTTTCTTATCTTTCCCTTTCCCCTGCCTCCCCCTTCCCTGTATATTAGGATAGATTTTTAAACTCAAGTGGGAATGTATCTTATTCCCTTTCAGGGCAAAATTTATTGAATAGAATTTACTCAGCATTCACATTCTTCTTTCTTTCCCTCTAAAATTATTTATCTTTGTGTCTCTTCCCCTGGCATTACTCTGGTCACTCTAGTACTATTAATCAGGTATCATCAATCACAGTTTGATCATTTGACTGCTTGATAAACTCATATTGTTATCAAAATTTCAGCACAGATTGCTTGCTTGATAAGCAGCATTGTCTCAAATTACATCAAATTATAATTATAATCATTTTTACCTCACCCCTAGTCAAATCATTTCTTGAACTATTTGTGCCCCTCCCCCAGGCCTATTTTTTTTTCTCACACTTTACCCCACCTCCCACCACCAAACAGGATACTTAACCCCTTGTTAAGTGAAGATAAATTAAGTCAAATCCTAATCTAATTAACTGAAAAAATCTTAAAGATCTCTAAGTCCTAAGAGGCTCTGAAGGTCTCATCTGAGACTTTTACAAATGATTGTAAGTTATAGACACTGACTCAGGACCACCCAGTTTATGAGATTTTAAGATTTTTAAGTACTGGGAGGCTCTGGAGGTCTCACCTGAGAACTTTACAAATGATTGTAAGTTATAGGAGATACTGACTCAGAGCCACCAGTTTATGATGGCCTCATTAGACAAAGTGTGAAGCTTTTGTCAGCACAGAAGAATTAAAGTGAGTCAACTTATAATGACACAAATTTAAAGTTAGCACCCCTGCTTTTCATCAGGACTTTTTGTCTCCAACATGGTGAGGTCATCTTGGGTCCCTTCAATGGAGAGACAAGACCCAATTATAACCATATCCTTTAAATCCAATCTCTTCAATTATATATACCCCTTTAATTATCCTAAGTGAAGTAAAGTTCTGGAGAATTAGAAGTGTTATATCTTTCCTTTTAGGGTTGTATACAATTTGATAGTCTTGACTAACATTTGTTTTGATTTGTTTTTTTTCTTCCCCTTTTCTTTTACCTTTTTATGCAACTCTTGAGTTATGTATTTGGAAATTGAATTCTTTGTTCAGTTCTGGTCTTAGTGTCAGGAAATTCTGGAAGTCCTCTATTTTATTGAACATCCATCTTTTTTCCCCTGTCAGTACATGCTAAATTTTGCAGGATTGTATATTCTGGGTTGTAATCCCAGGTCCTTTGCTCTCTGATAAATGGTATTCCAGGTCTTCTGATCCTTCAGTGTTGAGGCTGATAGGTCCTGCATGAGTCTGATTGTGTTTCCTTTGTATTTGAATTGTTTTCTTTTTTGCTGCTTGCAATATTCTCTCCTTATTTGAGAATTCTGGAATTTGGAGTTTTATCCTGGAGTCTCTTTCTGGAGGGGTTCTGTATATTCTTTCAATGGTTATTGTTTACTTGTCCTAGCAAATTTGGATTGTTTTCCCTTATAGTTTCCTGCATGATGTTTTCCAAGTTCTTTTTCTGATCTAGGCCTTCTTGTAGTCCGATGATTTGCAGACTGTCTCTCCTGGATCTATTTTGAAGGTCTTTTGTTTTCCCTAAAAGGTATTTTACATTTTTCTTCAGTTTTTGGCAGCCTTTTTATTTTGTTTGATGAAATCTTGTAGTCTCAAAGATTCATTGGTTTCTATTTGTTCAATTCTAAGTTTTAGGGTTTTATCTTCTTCAATTATCTTTTGTGTTTCCTTTTTAAAGATGTTGAAATCTCTGATCAATTTTTCATAATTTTCCTGCATGACTATTTTTTTTTCCATTTTTCTTCTTCCTCTCTTTTTTGGTTTTTGAATTCTTTTTTAAGTTCTTCAGTGAGCTTTTGTATTTGAGTCTTTTTTGCTACTTCCCTGTGAGTGATTTTTCATTAGTTCTTTCTTCAGACATAGCATTGTTATATGTTTTGTCTATAAAGTAGTTTTCTATAGTGAGCACTGTTTTACTCATCTTTGCTCTTTTAGCTCTGCTCCAGGGGTGTAGGGAAAATAGATCCAAGCTTTTTAATTTTAATTTTAATTTTTTTTGCTGAGGCTGGGGTTTAATCCCTGGCTTGTCATTGGTCAAGATGTTGCCTATGCAGTCCAGGTCTTGCCTTTGCAGAGGTTTGTTTCCTTCTTTATGTCCAGGTTCTGACTTAGCAGTGGTTTTTTTTTTTCCCAACTCAGTTCTGATATTGTGCTGGTGTTCCCAGGGTTTAAACTTTGTTTGGGGTTGAGATCCTTCCTGCTGGCTTGCTATTGAGCTTCTGGGACCTCTGCTGTTGTTAAGCTGTTGGGTTACTCTATTTCTAAGAACCTCCAGGTACCTTTCCTGCTCTCCCACCTCCTGGGCTTTACTTCCCCTTTTCCCCCTGTGAGACAAACTTTCACTGAACCTCTACAATGTCTTCCATTGATAACTTCTTTGAATCTTCTCTTTTTTTTTTTTTGATGGAATCTGTAGCTCGAATATCAGAATAGAGACTTCATTTATCTTTGGTAGGGAAAAGCTCTGGGAACATGTTAGCTTTATGTCGCCATCTTGGCTCTGCCCCAGAAGTCCTTCACTTATCTTCCAAGTTGTGCTTGGTGATCCCTGGATTACAAGGTCTGGAAACCACTTCTGCCGCTACTAACTGGTACTCCCAGGGACCCAGGAATCTCACGGGCTATTCCTGGAAAGTTTGGAGCTTGTTTACTCCAATGCAGTGCAACCTTAGTTGCACTACCATTACACTACTGCACTTCTGACCCCAGTGGAACAAAGCCTTCCCACAGATGTTCAAAGTTACCTTGGGCTGGAGAATTGTTTCACTGGGTCTTTTTTCTGGGATTTACCTCTCTAAAATTTAAGAGTTATAATTTTAAGGTTTTTAGAGTATCTTTTTTTAGGATTTTTGCAAGGCAATGGGGTTTAAGTGGCTTGCCCAAGGCCACACAGCTAGGTAATTATTAAGTGTCTGAGACTGGATTTGAACCCAGGTACTCCTGAGTCCAGGGGCAGTGCTTTATCCACTATGCCACCTAACTGCCCCTTTTTTAAGAGTATTTTGGAAGAGAGCTTCTGGGAAATCTGGCCCTCATGCCACCATCTCAGATCCACCCCCTTTCTCCCTTTTTAAAAAATTCTTGGGTCGGCTAGCTTGCACAATGGATAGAGCACTGGCCTTGGAGTCAGGAGTACCTGAGTTCAAATTTGGCCCTAGACACTTAATAATTACCTAGCCATGTGGCCTTGGGCAAGCCACTTAACCCTGTTGCCTTGCAAAAAAAAAAACTAAAAAAGAAAATTCTCTCCCTCCTCAAAATTATGTCTTGTTTCCAACAAACTCATCTTTCTTTTATTTACCCTCAATATCTCTTATTCCCTTTCTTCCCTATCTCCCTATTGAGTAGGATATATTTCTATATCCAACTGAATGTGAATATATTTTCTTCCCTCTTTGAAGTAATTCCAATAAGATTGAGTTTCAAGCATTGCCTACTTCCCCATTTCCCTTCTACTATAAAAGTTCTACCTTATGGGAAAATTTGTCCCATTCTATCTCTCTCTCTCTCCACTCTTTTCCCCATATATCCTCCTTTCTTACTCCTAGATTCTTTTTTTTTTTGAAGATTATCCCAACATAATTAACTCACATCCATGCCCTCTGTCTATGCAGACTCCTAAGTGTTCTAATGATGATAAAGTTCTTAGGAGTCATATATGTCAAGTTCTCATGTAGGGAACAGAAACAGTTTAAATTCATTGAATCCCTTGTGATAACTCTTTCATATTCACCTTTTTTGTACTTTTCTTAAGTCTTCTGTTTGAATGTCAGATTTTTTATTCAACTCTGGTCTTTTCATCAAGAATATCTTGGAATTCCTCAATTTCATTGAATATATACTTTCCCCTTGAAAGATTAGACTCTTTTTTTGTTGAATGAATTATTCTTGGTGTAATCCTAGCTCTGCTGCCCTCCAGAATATCATATTTCAAGTTTCCTCCTTCCTCATTTAATACGTAAACTGCTAAATCTTATATGATCTTTACTATGGGTCCATGATATTTGAATTGTTTCTTTCTGACTGCTTGTGATATTTTTTCTTTGATCTGGGAGTTCTGGAATTTGGCTATAATATTCTTGAGTGTTTTCATTTTGGATCTCCTTTAGTAGATCAATGTGTTACATCAATTTTTATTTTACCCTCTGAATCTTAGATATTAGGGAAGTTTTCTTTTATAATTTCTTGAAATAAGAGCTCTTTTTTTAAAATCATGGATTTAAAGTAGTCCAATAATTCTTAAATTATCTCTTCTCAAACTACTTGTCAAGGTAATTCTTTTTTTCCAATTCACAGTTTCTTCTATTTTTTCAATCTTTTGACTTAAAACAAAGTCATTGTTTTTATTTTGTGAATTCTCATAGAATCATTAGCTTCTAAAATCTTTTTTGAGCTAATCAGTATTAAGTACTTGCCTGGGGTCACACAGCTAGAAAGTGTCTGAAGTCAAATTCGAATTCAGATCCTCTTAATTTCAGAACTAAGTGTATCACCTAGTTGTCTCCTTAAGTCTAATTTTTAAGGAATTACTTTCTTTAGTGAACTTTTGCATCTCTTTTTACATTTGGCCAATTTTGTTTCTTAAGGAGTTCTTTTCTTCAGTAATTTTTGCATTTCTTTTTCTATTTGACCTATTCTTTTTTTTTTTAAGGAGTTCTTCAGTGATTTTTTTTTGTGCCTCTTCAGTTTGAGATAGTATCTTTTTTAATACCTTTTATTCCTTATTTTAACCAAGCTATTAAAAATGTTTCATGCTGTTCTTACATTAATCCCATTTATTTTCCCCAAATTTTCCTCTACCACTCATCTCTATCTTTAACTCTTCCAGGGATTTTTACTGGTCTTGGGTTCAATGAGCATGTTTATTTGAGACTTTGCTTAAAGCTCTTTTCACGTTGTTGTTTTCTTCTTAAGTTAGTTTTCCTTGCCCCATAGAAGATTTTTATGGTGAAGTTCTTTTTTTGTCGATTGTTAATTTTCCCAGACCACTTCTTCATTTTGAATTTTATATTATAGTTCAGCTTTCAGTGTAGGTCAACACCATGCCAAGGTTCAGACTTTTTGTGCCACTATTTTCAGAGGTAGTTGTGGAGGGTATGCAAGTTTTTGATGCTTTCAAATTGGTGGTATGGGGTGGCTAGGCGGTACAGTGGATAGAGCACTGGCCCTGGAGTCAGGAGAACCTTGAGTTCAAATATGGCCTCAGACCCTTAATAATTACCTAGATGTGTGGTCTTGGGCAAGCCACTTAACTCCATTGCCTAGCAAAAACCTAAAAAGAAAAATAACAAAAAATCAAATTGGTGGTATCCTGGGAAAGGTATGGTCATTGATCTCCTGGTCTTCACTCTGGTTTTTATTAGAAAAAACCCCTGCTCCCTAGCAATCCCAAATACTAGCACTCATCCTGGCCCTGGGTCTTTGCTCCCTTGTAACCAATCACAAACACTCTCCTACACCCCAGAATGGCAGCTCAGAACTGCTTATGGACTATAGAGTTGTCAATAAGTACCACCTTCTCTCAGGGCAATAAAGGGTCCCCTGTGATTGCTTTCTCATTTGAATCCCTTCCCATCTCTGGGGTGAGAGTCCCTGAAGCTGTTGTTGCTTCTGCTACTACTGTCAAGGTCAATTCCAAAGTCCATTGCTAGTGTTCTTACCTAATTCTGTGTCTGGGTCCACCTCAAAATTTCTCCTGTAGACCTCCTAAGTCTTAGGTTGGAAAAGTGTCTGCCTTGAATCTTTTATTGGCCCTGTCACTCCAAAATGTATTGGAAGAGTTATTTTAAAGTGGTTTGGAGGGGAATGTTGGGACACTTCAGCTGAGTTTCAATCTGTACTCCACCAATTAGACTCAGTCCCCCTTGATTCACTATAATACTTAGGTAATATGATTGCCAAAGTGTACAAACTGTGTCCATGAAGTATATGCTGATTTTAAAATCCACACAAGGATATCAATCTTGTTCTTTGGGATTCAATAGAGTTTCATGGTAAAAGTTCGGAGTGGTTTAAAAAAAGTAGAGCTTAAAAACCTGACTTTGTTTATTGTTGGTTTTTAAAACCTGATTTTAAATTGTAACTTTACTACTTATCATCAATATTATCTGGGAAAAGTTATCATTATTCTAAGACTCACTTTACTCAGTTGTAAAATGAGGATAATAATACTTGCAATTGTCTACTTTACCTGGGGTGTGGTGAATATCTAATGGAAGAGATACATAAATAACTATAAACTTTAAAGAGTTATATAAATAATAAGTTATCTGTAGCACCTGGGCTGGCTTGGGTGGGGCTGGGGGTGTTCTTGAAAACATGTATAGATATTCCTTGACTGATTATGGAAACATGGGATGAGTCTTTTTCTGATCATGCATGACTGAGAGGCTGCTATTGTGTACTAATGAAAAGCTTTCTAATTGGCCAGAAAAACTGTTGATTCAGGGATTGCTGAGCCAGAACTAAGTGGGTATACAAAAGGGGCAACCTAGCCCTTCCTTGCTCTTTCTTTCCTTTGAGGTTTCAAGAAGGCAGGATTACTTTGAACTGTAGCCAAGAGAAAAATGTGAGTAAGGAGAGTTATTCTGTCTACCACCTGTACAGGGTAGCAATAAGCACATGAATATCTCTGTTTCTTATGCTTGTTTGTAGCTGTGTCTGGGCATTCAGAAGATCGAGAGTCCCCCTTGATAGTCAGAGCTGAAGAGCAACAGTAGCAAGAGTCACTAGAGAGACATAACTAAAATCAGTGGCAGCAGGAGCAACAGGAGCAGAGAAACATACCAAGGACAAAGAGACAGGGAAAAATAGTTACCTGAGGAAAAGTCATTTCCAGGATCAAAAGCCCTTTTGAATTCTATAAAACCATGGCTTCAACTAAGGGAAACTCCAGGAGGGAGGACTCCACGAAGAGAGAAATAGACTTCTAGGGTCAAAAGTTGAAAGGTAGTCCTTTGTCACATGTATAGCTCTTCACAAATTCTATGTTTAATTGTGGGAAAATACACTCAGGGTTGGGTGGGGGGTATTATTTTTTTTATCTGCTTTTGCTATGACTTCTCAGTAAATGACCTTGTCTCAAAATATATATTAAATCTTGCTGGCTAACCTTTCACCAGGAGCACAGCAATGAAGAGTCATGAGTGACAGTAGGAGAAACTAAATTCCTCAGGATTTCCCTACAATCCTGACTAAGTAATAGTTACCAGTCTTCTGGAAACCCCAGCTTGTGATTTATGTGTCCACTGTGAGGAGTGACCCCAGAGAGAGAGAGAGAGAGAGAGAGAGAGAGAGTTAAAGATTATTTGTAGTCACTATTAGTCTCTACTGAAGAGATCTTGTGCTTGAAACCATTATTTAGAGAGAATCCAAAAGAGAGATGCATAAGTTTGTTTCACTTTTGTTCATATTTGGAAAAGTCTACTTTGTAAAATAGAGCAATCAATTTCATAAATTATTAGAGCTGAAAGGAATGTTAAAGATCATATATTCTAAGTTTCTCTAATCCTACAAATAAAGAAACTGAGGCCTGAAGAGGTTAAATAACTTGCCCCTAGTCACATAGCAAAGCAAGGTTTAGGCTCTGTATTACCTGTTTAATTCACTTTCTACTGCAATGTGCTAATTAGTAATTGTACTGACAAAAAAAATAGTATCTACATCTTAAGTCAAAAAATAGGATCCAAGAGTCAAAGAGATAACTACTCTGGTTATAATATTAAGAATAAAACATATCCTCCATTAAAGCCATTTTTTTCACACATTGTTCATCTCAGTACTGAAAGGGACATGGAGAGCCAAGGCCAAGAAGAGCCAAATGGGGCATTCTGAAAGCACAGCCAGTTAAATGGTAAAGTACAATATGTTTTAAGGGACAAGCCCAAGGGCTGGAAATGACTCTTTGATCTTTAAAAGGCTCATAAACAAGGGCAGTCCACTTGCAGCCCTATATTTACATATCCAAATGTCAGTAGGTAATCCAAATGGAGTTTCAAGGCTGGTGGAGTTTGCAGTTTAGCCAGAAAGAAGCATAGGAGGCCAATTTCATGAAACTTTTTATAGCTTAAGACAAGCTTTGCTAATTGTTAACCAAAGAACTAAAACACAGGCAAGCACTTATTTTAAATGTGATTAAAATAATTATAAAATCCCAGCAAGGCATTCACAAAAGAAGGGGAAGGGGAGAAAATGAGAGAAAGATAATGAAAACTAAACAGATAATGTAAAATGCCATCCTTGCAGACTTAATACCCATTACTCACCTTCTTGCATTCTACATTCCCATCAAACTTACTTATTTGCTGTTTTGTATCTGACAATTTTTCTCTCTTCATATTCTAACATGGACTTGCCCCATGCTTAGAAGGCTTTCCCACCTTCTTCAAAATTCACTTAATCAACAACTCTTGCATTTACTTTGCAAGTTTTTAGAGGTATAGTCTTATGTGAGCGGTAGCATAGTGGGAAGAGAGTAGATCAAACTAGGAAGATTTGGAGTCAAGATTTGGAGCTCTTTGGCTTCAAGAAAATCACTTAATTTCTAAATATAAAACATATAAACTATATTGAGTGTATAAAATATAAATTGCCTAGAAATTGCTGACCTTTACCATTTAGAAGCTCCCTAGATATAAATAAAGCTCCCTAGATATACAGGTTGTTTTCCCAAGATATGTTAAAAAAAAAAAACTCTTTGAGGGGAGGTATGCTTTCATTTTTTTTGTCTTCCTATCTTTAGTTCCTTACATAGTGCTTACATATAATGGACTCTCAATAAATGCTGATTAATTTATTACTTCATTTTGTGGTAGTCACTACCTTTTTTTGAAAAAGAAGTTCTATATAAGCATTTCTCTATTCCTTTTCCTCTTGCCTTTCCTTTTCTTTTGTAATTAAAGCATAAGACAAAGAGAGAAATGGTCTATTCAATTTGATTAAACAAGCATTTATTTAAAGGTCTTGATGTACAAAGTCAAAGTAAAAAACAAGGCCCAAGTATTTAAAGGTAAAAACAAAAACAAACAAACCAAAAAAACCAAATTGTTATAATTATTTTAATCTAGTCCTGGCTCAGGTCAGTCTAGTGCTTCAAGTTTCAAAATGGAATGAAATGATAACAGTGGTGACGATCTAATAGTTAAAAAAGAAGCTTACTTTGCCAGAGAATGGAAAGAAAACTCAGCAAGGATACATATTGATTCAACTGAATGTAACTTAACTGTCTCTGTATTGACTATGCTGGAGCAATAGTTATGTCTAAGAGAAAACAATTCCTGTCTCCTTATATGCTACCTTTTGAAAATAGACCTCCAGCTATCTATAATTCAGTCATTTTCAGTCATATCCAACTCTTTGTGACCCCATTTGGGATTTTATTGGCAAAGATATCTGGAATAGTTCCAATAGAGGCAAACAGGGATAAATTACTTGCCCAAGGTCACATAGCTAATAGTTATCTGAGTTTGGATTTGAACTCAGGAAGATGATCAATCTTCCTGACTCCAGGCCCAACACTCTACCCACTGCACCATGTAGCTGCCTCAACTATCTGTATTAATGTCCTAAGCCTTTATCCCTGAGCCAATAAAATCTCACAGATGACTTCAACACATGTAAAGTCCATAAACTACAATAGCTGGATCAAATACAGGAAGAAACAAGTGGGCTAAAATTAGTGGGGGGGGGGGTTTAAATTGGTTAAAGAAAAACTAGTCTCACTTATAGAATAGAAATTATTCTTATCACATTTGCCAACTAGAAATTTACCTTTTACCCTATACAGTTTACTTTATGATATCTTTTTTCCCTTGATGAGCAGAAAAGAAATAATAAATATTTAAACATTTTAAGGACTTGAAAATTAGTAAAGATTCAAAGGATTTCAAAAGCTAAGTAGAAAAGAAATATTAATAAACTCTTCTTGTAAATGGATTAATGTTCCAAATCACTCTGAGTTTACTCACTCAATTCAAATTCCAACTGGTAGGTTGGATCTTCAAAATAATAATGCCATATTGGGTTCTAGGCCTAATCCTTTGGGTACCAGTTCTTAATACAGCAATTTTCTTTTGAGAACAGTTAATTAATATTACTCTAGGAGTAGTAGTCCCTTCGTTCTGTTGGTAATCTTAATACTGTAACTCACAAGTCCCAACAAGTATACTTTCCATTAATAATCAGCAAGAGGACTCAATTAGCTCTTCAAAAAGACCTTTACTCAAGGGACATTGGCAAGAGTAACGGCCACAAAGCATTCCCCAAAACACACTCTCCAACATATGAAGGTTCTAGGATTGGTAGAGGTAGATAGAAAAATATAATGTTAATAAGGTACATGTGTAGCAAAATATATAATCAAAGCAACTAACTCACAAATCCAGGCAACTCACAAATTATTGTAGGTTTCATTACCTTTTATCTCTCTAAAAAATGTTCACGAAGTTCTCTTCAGCATGGGTATTGAATGGGGTTTTTGATTGCCAGTATTAATTGACTTCCCACAAATTATAGCTCTCATCACAGATAGGCAACTTAGTAGGGCTTGCTTCTTTCAGCTGAACAGGTTGATCTATTGAGCTACTTTGAGGCATAGCTGAAATCTCCACTACCTCTTTCAGCTGAAGTACAACTATGCTGACTCTTGAAAACAAGGACTGTCTTTTGCCTTTGTATTCTTAGCAAGTGCTCCTTGGTAGGTGTTCCTAGTGCTTAGTGGGTGCTTATAAATATTTGTTGACCTGTCTTGACTTATTCTCCCTCTAAATTAAAGCAGACAATAAGCATTATGATATATCTACTATCTGCCAGACCCTATACTAAGCATTGGTGATCAAAATAAACAAAAAAGACATAAAGACCCTTCTCTTAAAGAGCTCCCAGTCTAAAGAGGAGGAGACAAAATTCAAGCAGCTATGTACAAACAAGATTATATACAGGATAAATTGTAAATAACCACAAAATTAGATCACCAAGTACAGTAGTTTAAAGGAGGAAAAGGGCTCAGGACAGATCTAGCCTTGAAAGAAATGAATGAAATGAAATTTCATTTTAATGATGAGTTCAGAAGCTAGGCCAAGATGTTGTGAAGAGAATGAAAGGAAAACATGGAAATGCATTGACTCAAGTTTAGACACGAAAGAGTGAAGTGTTATAGGATGACAGTTAGCAGAGATAGAAGGATTATGTGAGGACATTTGGAAGATGATGGGTTTTTGAGAGACAAGTATGTTTTTTTAAGAAGTAGGGAAGCAGATATTAGATGGGGAAAGAATGAAGATTAAGTGAGAGAGTGAGCATGATAGGAGGTCACAAAAAGCAAAAAAGACTCACAGATATTTTTATATTGGCAAAGAACTAGAACCTAAGGTCCTCATCAGATGAATAAATTTTAGTTTGTGAATTTAATGGAATATTATTATACTATAAGACATGAATATGCAATTTCAGAAAAATCCAAGAAAACTTGCATGAAATGATAAAGAGAAAAAAAAAACCAAGAGAATAATTTATGCTAAAACATCAATGTTGTTTTAGGAAGAAATAAAAGGAATAAACGTGAAAGACTTGCAACTCTAATTATTATGATTCCAAAGGACCAATGAGAGAATATTATGTAACTCATGACATATAGGTGATGAACAGAATGAGACACATTTTCAGACAAGAAAATATGGGAATTTGTTTGACTATATTTATGTCCTTAAAAATGTTTTTTATTTCTTTATTTTTTTCAGTTGGGAGAAAGTAGGAGGGAGAAAAAAAGAATACTTGATAATTGAAAAAAATAACAAACTATTATATGTAGACTGGGAAATCAAAGGGTAATGTTCTTGGCCACCTCCCACTATCTCATGGTGACCTTATTAAAGAGTCAGCTCTAGATATTTGGGCATTTACCAGAATATATTATATTGCATTCTCCTTAAATTTGCATTTGAAATTTTAAGGGTCTTTGAATTCCCATAATTCTTATTAAGAATCACAAATTTCTCCAAAAATATTTTTCAGATCCTATGTATCTACATAATGAAATCAGCTCTAAAATATCTAACAATGACAGAAAATCCCAAATGCAGAATGATACAGAAATCATTCTTCTTTTGGTGTTCTAATTTATTTTTTTATGGCAGCACATTCATTTTCATAGTTTTATTTTGCTTAAGATAATTCTTTTGTCTAGTAGGCCTTCCCTGGGAATATAGAGACTAACATAGAAAGGAAGTTATCTATATCTTCTGAATGCCAAAGGCAAGTAGCCCTTGCTTAAAACATATACTACACAATATATGATTCACAAAGTAAATTCAAATCTGAATAAATGAGATCAAAGCTGAACTACTAACCCAGACTATGGTTTTTCTGGCCTCCAAGCTTTTGTTTAGATCATTACTTATATTCAAAATCATTTTTTTTGCCTTCCTTTTTCTCAGTCTCACCCCCTGCATCTTATCTTTTTGAAAATCTGCTACCAGTTTAAAAAACAAATAAAGTGACACCAACTCCAGCATGTCTTCTCTGATCTCCCCAACTTCAGACTTTCCATGGTATTTAGTCTATATATTGTTTAGATAATTAACTAATATTATTTTGTAGAGGGAACATCTGGCCACCCAATCAATTAATCAATATTTATTAAGCACTTATTATATGGCAGTGTGCTAAACATTGGGAATGCAAAAATGGGTCAAAAGACAGCCCCTATTCTCAAAGAGCTTATTGCAAAACTTTACAGAAGAGACAATATTGCAAACAAATATATACAACCAAAATTATATTCAGGATAAATAGGAAATAAATAACAGAGAAAAGACACTAGAACAGAGAAAAGACACTAGAAAGAAAGGGATTAGGGAAGTCTTCCAGTAAAAGATGATTTTTTAATTAGGAATTTTAGAAAGTCAGGGAGGTCAGTAGGTAGAACAGTGAAGGCAGAACATTATAGGCATATGGAGATGGCCAGATAAAATGACCCAGAGCTGAGAGATGGAGTTTCTTATTTGTGGAATAGCTAGGAGCCTAGCATCTTTGGATCAAAGGGTCTGATCAAAGGCATAAGAAGACTTCAAAAGTTAGAGAATGATATGTCAGAGCATTTTGTATTTAATCCTGGAAGCAATAAGGAGCCATTGGAATTTATTGAGTAGGGGAATGATATGATTGGACCTATATTTTAGGAAAATCACTTTAGTGGCTAGATAGAGGATAAATTGGAATGAGAGACTTGAGGTCAGCTGACCTATGAGAAGGTGATTAAAATAATCCAAGGCTTAGGTGAGTAGGACCTGCACCAGAATGGTGGCAGTATTGAAGGGAAAAAGGGAGAGTATTTGAGAAGTGTTGCAAAGATAAAATCTACAGGCTTTGGCAACAGCTTGAATATAAGGGGGGTGTGGGGAACATGATGAGAGAAAGTGAAGAGTTCAAGATGAATTCTAGATTGCAAGCCTGAGGGACTGCAAGGTATTGCCCTCTAAAGTAATTTGGGAAGAAGAGAGAAAGGAAGAAAGGTCTTGAGAAAAAAATAATGAGTTCTTTTTTGTATATATCAAGTTTATGATGTCTACTGGACATCCAATTCGAAATATTTTAAAGGCTATTGAAGATGGAATATTACAGGTCAACAGGATAGATTTGGAAATCATTAAATCAATGGGAGCTGATGAGATCACCAAGTGAAATATTATAGAGGAAGAAGAAAAGATGACACAGGACTGAACACTATGGGACTGGATAGAGTGTGGCATGATCCAGAAAGAAGACAGAGAAGAGGCAGTACAACAGAAAGAGAAGCAGGAGAGAACAGTGTCCAGAGAAAATGGACAGAAATGAGTATTGAGGAGGAGAGAGTGATCAACAGTGTCAAAAGCTGCAGAGAAATCAATATGTATAAAAAGGTCATTGAACTTGTCAACTAATAAATCATCAGTAACTTTGGAAAGAGAAGTTTAAGAATGATAAGGTTAATTCTGGAGAGCAATGTGAAAATACTCAAAGAGCAACAAAACTCAGTTATACCCTTTGACCCAGCAATATCAATACTAGGTCTATATTCAGAAGAAATCATAAAAAATGGGAAAAGTCCCACACATTCCAAAATATTCATAGCTGCTCTTTTTGTAGTGGTAAAGAATTGGAAACTAAGGTGATGTCTATCATTTGGGGAATGGTTGAACAACTTATGGTGTATAAATGTTATGGAGTACTGTTATTCCATAAAAAACCATGAATGGTCAGACTCTAGAGAAGCATGGAGTGAATTACAGGAACTGATGTTGAGCGAAGGAAGCAGAACCAAGAAAACGTTGTACACATTAACAACAACATGGTGAGTTGATCAGCTTTGATGGATGCAACTCCTCTTAACAGTTCAGAGAGCTTGGACAACTCTAAGAGACCAGCTAAGGACATGGCTATCCACATCCACAGGAAGAAAAACAAAACAGAACAGAACAAAAAGAAAAAAACTATAGAATCTGAATTAACACTACATTTACTTTTTAAAAATTTCTCTTATGTTTTTCTTTCCTATGTCATGGTTTTCTTTCTTTTCCTTAATCCTAATTCCTCATATAGAAAGTGGCTAATCCATAAACATGTTTAAAACAAATATGTATATACAATATTCACCTGATTATTCACCACTGAGGAAAGGGGAGGGGGGAAGGGAAGGTGGAAGGAAATTATTTAACTTTAAAATATGCAGAGGCTTGTGGATGAATGTTGAAAAAACTTTAATGGCATTTAATTGGCAAAATAAAATAAAATATCAACTAGGAAAAAAGAATGATAAGGTTAGAAGATTTCTCTATTCTTTATAATTTTCCCAGTGTGTAGCTCCTTCCTTTCACAACTATATATCTGTCTGAAGCTAGCTTTTCTTCATCTTCAGCCGAAGCAAAACATCTCAACAGACTGAATGAAGAATCAGGTAAGAGAAGATATATATACAAATATATGTATATATATATATATATATATATATATTGCTTTTAATATAGTAACTATATCTGGTTATAATCCATATAACTCAATACTTGGGAGTTCTTGATAACTTTTTTTAAGAGTGGAAAGGATTCCTGAGACTATAAAATTTGAGATCCACTGGTACATGTGAAATGCTCCACTCATGTGAACTATTAGAAGATGGGAGAAGGAAATGGTGGAACCAGATTTGTCATTTCACTGAGAATTCAATATGAGGAGACTCCCTTACCAATGTAGATTGGCACATGTTCTGCAGCTCATAGCTTTGGAAATTTGCCCAGAATCACCAAGTCAGTGTGTGTCACAAGACTTAAACACAAGTCTTCCTGACTCTGAGGCTGACTCCCTGTCCACGATAATATGCTACTATTATTATGAAAACCAATAACCTTTATGAAAGGCAGTAGCTTTTTTCACAATCTGGCCCTAAATGAGCTTCTATATGGAATGGCTTCCAAATTAAGAGTGCCACCTGGTACTTTCAAAATAATGATACCACAGCAAAAATACTATCAATGCCAATTGTCCTGCAAAGCTTTCTTATCCGATATCCTTGTTGATAAAAGAATCAGGCCTTTACTTACATCTGATCTGATTTATTTGCTAAAACTTTATCAGTTTTCAGAAACTTAAATCCCTCTTCTCTTCCTCCTCTTCTGATCTTGTTTCTCTATAATTTCTCTAACTCTGAAATTCTCCCTTAAACTTCGTAACCCAATTGACCCAAGTTCCACTCAGGTTTCTAGGGGCTATTCTTTCCAATATTACTGCTCAAGTCCCCAATATAGCGCATCTCACCAATATTTCCTGAAAAGGCATAGAACAGAACTCATAAAACACCCCAATTTGTAATGGGGTGGCTTTCTTATGTACACCAAATTTCTGGGGAAAGTAGGAGCATAAAAGAGCTTGGTTCTGGGGGTCCTTTTCTGTTTTCTCAGAGTTCTTGACTAACTGTGAGACTTTGAGAAGTATTTTTATAAGTGTAATTGAGAGTTTATTGTTCCCTGACTGAGTTCAATCTTTTTGAAATAATATTTTATTTTTCCCAATTATATGTCAAGATAAGTTTTAGCATTCATTTTTTAAAATTTTGACTTTTTTCTAATTACATGTAAAAATTTAGCTTTTGTAAGATTTTGAGTTTCACATTTATCTCTCTCTCCCTTCCCTTCACCCTTCTTCCCTTGACAGAGTGCAATCTGATAAAGGTTATACATGTACCATCATGTTTACAATATTTTCATATTGGTCATATTGTGAAAGAAGAATCAAAACAAAAGGGGAAAAGTCATGAGAAAGAAAAAACATAAAACAAATTTCAATAAGTGAAAATAGCATGCTTTGGTCTAAATTCAGACTCCATAGCTTTATCCTCTGGATGTGGATGGTGTTTTCCATCACAAGTCTTTTAGAATTATCTTTGCTCATTGAACTGCAGAGAGGAATTAAGACTATAATAATTGATCATTATACAATATTCCTGTTGATGTGTACAATATTCTCCTGATTTTGCTCACTGCACTCAGCATCAGTTCATGTCTTTCTAGGTTTTTCTGAAATCCATCTGCTCATGATTTTTTTTTTAGGTTTTTGCAAGGCAAATGGGGTTAAGTGGCTTGCTCAAGGCCACACAGCTAGGTAATTATTAAGTGTCTGAGACCAGATTTGAATTCAGGGACTCCTGACTCCAGGGTTGGTGCTCTTATCCACTGTGCCACCTAGCTGCTCCAGCTCATGATTTCTTACAGAATATTCCATCACATTCATATACCATAATTTGTTCAGCCATTCTCCAATTAATGGTCATACCTTCAATTTCCAATACTTTGATACTACAAAAATAGCTGCTATATATTTTTGTACATGTGGATCTTTTCTCCCTATTTATGATCTCTTTGGGATTTAGCATATATTTGCACAAAATTTTTAAGTTTTAAAATTTTCTTCCTCCCTTCCCTCTTCTCTTTCTAAAATGATAGGCAATTTTATATAGATTATTTATATGTTATCATATAAAACATTTTTCCATATTAGTCACAGTTGTGAAAGATCAGAAAAAACATGAAAAAGAAGTGAAAAAGTATGTTTCTATCTGTAGTGAGAGACTATTGTTCTTTATCTGAATGTGAATAGCATTTTCCTTCATGAGTCCTTTGTACTTGTCTTAGATAATTGTGTTGCTGAGAAGTGCTGAGACAATTCATAGTTGATCATCATACAATGTTGCTGATGTTGTGTACAATGTTTTCTTGGTTCTGTTCATTTCACTTTTCATCAGTTTGAACAAGTCTGGTTTTTTTAACTAAAATTTACCCATTCATCATTTCTTATTGCACAATAGTATACCATTACATTCATATGCCACAGTTGTTCAACTTTTCCGCAACTGATGGGAATTCCCACAATTTCTAATCTTTTACCTACAAGAAAAGGGCTGCCTTTGCACATGTAGATTCTTTTCCCTTTTGTATAATTTCTTTGGAATACAGACCTGGTGATGGTATTATTGGGTCAAAAGGTGTACAAAATTTAATTCCCTTTGGGCATAGTTCCAGCTAGCTCTCAAAATGATTGGATTAGTTCACAACTCCACCAATGGTGCATTATTGTCCCACTTTTCCCACATTCTCTCCAACATTTATAATTTTCCTTTTTTGATAAATTAGTCAATAATATACATTGTTTTAATTTATATTTCTATAATCAAAAGCGATTTGGGGGGGCAGCTAGGAGGTGCAGTGACTAGAGCATCGGCCCTGGAGTCAGGAGGACCAGAGTTCAAATTTGACCTCAGATGCTTATTAATTACCTAACTGTATGACTTTGGACAAGCCACTTAACCCCATTGCCTTGCGAAAGTCAAAGAAAAGAAAAGTGATTTAGAGCACTTCTTTATATGACTATAGATAAACATCTTCATCTTTTGAGAAGGTAAATTTAACCTCTTTAAATTTCAGTTAAAAGAACTTAGGTCCTTATCAGAGGTCATGCTGATATAACCAAATTAACAAATTAAATAAACCTTTCCCCTAGCTGAAAGTGATTTCTTCATCTCATTTCTCTTTGTAGTCACTTTTCAAAGTCTACTTTGTTATAGTAATTTTCCATTCCTATTTTGTTTCTTATACTAAATTGTAAATTCTTTAAAGGCAGAAACCAGGTTTTTATTATCTTTGAATGTTCTAAGATCAAGTACAAATGATGTCTTGCATTTTTTTTCAATTTAAACCTGTGATTTTATCAGTGTAGGAAGCTTCCAGTATGGAAAGTCATACCACAAATGCATGCCACAAATGCATATCAGTAACTTTTATTTTTACAGAATTAACTGAGATACTGACTTGCCCAGAATTATACGGATAGTATGTATCAGTGTTGGTACTTGTAACTCTTAGGATATATCAATGTGCACTACACTAAGTTGTCATTCACCCAGTCTTCTAGGAAATGTCCCAGAAGGCAGAATTGGGAGCATTGGGTAGAAATTGCAAAGTAGCCAATCTTAATTCAACTTGAACTTCTAAATAATTACAACTGCCCAAAAGGTAGTGAATTTCCTGCCTTTGGAGTTCTTCAAGCAGAAGCACCATAAGGTATTATTGTTTAGTATACCTTCTGGGCTGCTTGACAATTTTATGGAAGATCTTCCCTACTTAAAATGCTAGAGATGATGTTAACCATGTGAGAACAGGATTGATATTTGGCAAAACTGTTCAGTTCTCCAAAGGCATTTTCAAGGCCATACTCTTTTCTCTGCATTTCACTCCATTTCCTTCTCCTCTCCTACATTTCAACCAATATTCCTTTACACCACCATTGTTAAAGCCTGCTCCTAGGAAAGTACTGGAAATCAGATTTGAAATCCCACTTTTGGTGTGAATTCATGTCTGAGTGTTACCCCTTCTGTGAATATTTGCATTTGAAGCCTTATCTCACTATAAATTATATACAGATATGTAGATGAGAAAGGTATCTTTTGTGAGTATAAAGCACTATCTAGCACCTAGGAAAGGACACCCCTTATACAAACTATATCTAAAGAATAGCCTGTCTCTCACACTTGTGATTATCACTGCCCTTCAGCTCAGTGCTCAGGAGACACTCATTGAGAAACCTCCCATACCTTTCCCTCTCACCTAGGTTCTAACCGCTCTCCATCATATTTCTAATCAACCAACTTCTCAGGGAGCTCCCAAAGACATAATGAAAATGAAGCATCTTTTCAAGAAAGGGACTTATAATCAGCAACCAATTCTTTACCCTTATGCTAAATGAATACATATGCTTTTTTGGTGAACTTGAGAGTGAATGATTCTGGGTGTTGTAGAAGACTTGATGAGAGACAAGATGATTAGGAACAGAATAGAATTCTCATCAGAAGACAGCACTGATACTTCAGCCCTCCTTTACCTCATAGAGTGATTTTTCTGGTGATTTGCTCAGGGAGGAGGACTTAAACCCTTCCACGTCAGTGTTTAAGCCTATAAGAGATTAGATGCATATGGATGTAGGTATTAAGCATTATTTTATTGTTTTTTTCCTAATATTGACTTTGCTATTCTTTCTCAATTAAATACTTTCCTATTTTATTTGTAGTCCCTCCCTTGTTTATTAGCAGCTAGTGGCCTTGAACTATCTATTAGCTCCTTTTATAAAATTCTATTGAATATGAGCCTTTCAAATAATAATAATAATGATTGCACTAATAAAAATGATCATTATAATAATAAAATGTAGTTGTTGGAGGAAACATAATAATAATGAAATTGGCTCTTTGTTCTGAAGTCAGAGAACCTGGGTTCAAATCCAACTTCTGACAGTGACTATTTGTGTGACTCTAGGTAACTCTCTTAACTTGCCTGGGCTTCATTTGCATTGTTTTAAGATTAGAAAGTTGGACTAGCTATATTTGGGGTTTCCTTCAGTATGGAAATCTCTAATTCTATAAAGCTAGATATAATAACTGATACAGATAAAGCTTTTTTGTTGTTTACAAAGAAATTTGATTTTCATAAGAACCCTGTAAAGCATGTACAATAGACATTATTGTCCCCATTTTATGGATAAGGAAACTGAATTTCAATAAAGTTAAGCAACATGCATAAAGCCACACAATGTTAGCAGAGTAGGATTAGGACTTTAAAAAGTATCTAGTCTAAAGCTCTCCTTTTTAGAGATAAGTAAATTAAGGCCTAGAAATGAACAACTTTACTAGGATTATATCCCTTCTGGGCTATAAAATCCTTCTCTATAATGTGGGAATAATACTATTTGCACTACCTAACTCTCCTTGGAAAGGACTAAAGGAGAGAGTGTTACTTAGCACTGAATGACTTAATTCAGAACCTTTGGTTTCCTCTACAGAATCCAGCTGCTGTGTCAGTTATAACTCTGGTTTAGCAGCATGTGATGAGATGATAAAGTGGAAAAAAGAAGGTTGAGATGATATCCCCAATAGGGAAAATATGTGTGAATTCCAGCTCTAAACCCCACTACCTTTTCTTTGAGATAGCAAGTAGCAGATTTATCTCATTCTACTTCTGGGTGAATCACAGATAGCTGACCCTTGAAGGTTGGATTTGCTTTCTTTTCAAGGACACAAATTAACCATCTTAGCACTTTCAGATCATTATTTGGAGCAAACAAAGGCAAGAAATTTGGTAACTCATCAGTTTTTAAAGACTGAAATCCCATTTGAGAATTATCCAGGATCTTTTATGAGAGTGGTCACAAGATGAGACAAAAAGTGGAAGAAAGAAATTTTACTTTGTCATAGCAATTCTTGTTAAAGATTAAGTAAAGTCAAGACCTCTGACAAAAGTGAATGGTTAGTATTCTTTCATCATCTTAGCTCTATGGGTGGCAATGTGTGATGGTAACATGGAATGTGAAAACCAGGACCTAAGAAAAGCCAGAAGATATGCCAAAAATGAGAATCTAAATTCATGGGCATTATGAATATTATTATTTTCCCTAGGCAAGTGACTATGGGAATAGAACAGCAACAGCAAATGCTACATTGAAGGCTACCAGCTTCAATTCCATTTTGGAGCTTTCTAAAGTCAAAAAATTTGAAAAAAATCAGGACTGTTACTGAGTATTTGCAGAGCTCTTGAAAAGATATAGTGACTGAATTAATTTTTCCTTCTCTTAGTAGTAGCTGTAGCATTGCAGGACATATTGATCCCCAAACCTGGAAGAAACACATAAGTCATATCGGGTTGGTATAAAATAAACAAATTCACAACATAACATTAATAAAAATTTCACATTCTACAGATTAGAGCTTGGTGAATTAGGTATCTAATTCAATATTTTCATTTTACAGGTGAGGAAACTAAGTTCAGAGAAAGGAAGGGCACGAAAGTAATAACAGGACGAGAATTCAAATCCTATTTTTTAACTCCAAATTCTCATGGTGAGGTGCAGGGGGCTCAGAGATCAGGACAGACTATGACATCCCTAATCTAAGTTGTTTCAGGGTGTGGCAAATTTTTTTGGGGGGTGTGAGGCACTCAGGATTAAGTAACTTGCTTAGCATCTCACAGCTAGTATCAAGGGTCTGTGGGCAGATTTGAAGTCAAGTCCTCCTGACTTCAGGGCCAGTGCTCTCTCCACTGTGCCATCTATCTTCTCTTACATCCAGTTTTCATAACAAGTCAGTTGTGTCTTAGATTATTGTTTCCCCCATTGTTTCCTGAACCCTTATAATCTGAAGTTTGTTTGTAGAAGATATCTTAAATTAGAATTGAGAGGTACTGGAATGCATTTAGCATCATCTAGTTGTTTTATACGTGTTTCCATAGTGTTGTATATGCTTACAATTAGATTAGGAGCAGGGACTCTTTTTTAACTACAGTCCTCTATACTCCTAGAACCAAATAGGTACTCAGGAAGTCAATTGTGATTAAGTGACTTGTCCAGGGTCACACAGCTAATAAGTGTCTGAGAATAGACTTCAACTCAGGTTCTCCTGATTTCCATGCCAGTATTCTATCCACTGCACCTTCTAGTTGTAGCTACAGTGTTTCTCAAACTTTTTCCAGTAGGGTTGAATTGTCTATTTCCTCCAGAAAAACTAGAAGCAATAGTACTAATCTCTGGATTTTTTTTTTTTTTTAGATTTTTGCAAGGCAGTGGGGTTAAGTGGCTTGCCCAAGGCTGCAACATTTAGGTAATTATTAAGTGTCTGAGGCCACTTTTGAATTCAGGTACTCCTGAGTCCAGTGCTCTATCCACCTAGCTGCCCCACTAATCTACTTTTGAAAATAGACTAATGTATTATCCAGTTGCTATTGAGAAAATACACTTATGGCCTTTAGAATTTGGGGTCTTTTTAAGACAGGGACTATTTTGTTTGCATCTCTATATATCTAGTATCTAGCATAGTGTCTTACAATAAGCATTTAATCAAATTAGATTCACTCCAGGACTAAGACCAGCTCAAATTCCTACTCCTCTATGAAGTCTTCCTGACCACCCTAGCACAAAAGGAACTCATGCTCTTATCTAGCACTTAGCAATTTAAAATATGTAGCCTGGCATAGATAGGACTTGTAATTTCCTTAGGATAAGGACCATGGGATGGGAAATTTCCCTCTACCAAAGCCAATTAACAACTGATTTACAAATATGGTCTCAGAGTGCTGTCTAAGACATAATAGGTTAAGGGACTTGATTAGTTCACACAGTAGCAAGCATGAAACCTAGGATGTCCTGACTCCAAGACCAGCCCCCTAACCATTAGGCAATACTGCCTCTTGATGATGACCTTTATATGTGTAAATTTGTGTCTTCTCTTCCCAACTTAATCCTTGAAGGCTAGAGTAACATCCATCCAATTTCTAATCCCCACCATGTCTAATGTAGAGAAGCAGACCAATAACTACTTACAGATTGATTGTTTCAGATGCCATCCTATTACTATTCAATAGAAATACTATTCACTTTAATTCAACAAAGACTTGCTGAGTAGCTAAGTGTTTCCAGAACTACCAGAAACCAGTTACAGATCTGCTGAAGGAAGTACCCAAGAGTTTCTGGGTGGATGAGACTGAGAATTATTCAAGTCAGTAGTGATCCAATCTACCTAAATTAGAAAAGATATAAGGAGATATTCTCCAGCTCAATGACCCCAAGAAATGGAATTATAAAATGAAAATGTTATTAGGTCCCCATAGAATACCTTCTTCTCTTCTCTTCTCTCTTTCCATAAAACATAGCCTAGATTTGGATAGTCACAAGCTTCTCCTTATATACCTGATATGAGGCATATTAATTACCAATAGCTTAGTTGTTAGAATTCTAGAAAAGTTTGCTGATAAATTCCCAATATGGCTATTCTTATAGGCAAAATTGTGAAGTAGAAAAGGTTTGCTTTAGATTCTTTCCTGTGTAATGAGTATTGATACATTATCATCACAAGCATTTATATATTGCTTTAAAACTGGCAAAGTACTTTATAAATGTTATCTCATTTGATCATCACAGAAACGCTGGGATGTAGGTTCTATTGATATCTTCATTTTATAGATGAGGAAACTGAGGCAGAGAGAGCTTAAGTGACTTGCCAAGGTTACATTACCAGAAAATATCTGAGACTGGATTTGAACTCAGGTCTTCCTGACCCCAGGACAAATACTTTATCCACTGTACTACCTGTACAAGATACTTCCATTGGTAGGCATTATGAAAACACAAATAGAAAAATGTTCTCAAGGAAATGACATTCTATTGTCATCCCATCCCACCTTACTCCATGTCTTCATATAGGGCTTGTTATTTCTGTCACTGAAATTTGTCTGTGCTGAATGTCATCTGGACAAGGGTCCAGAATGCCATCTGCCCCTTGGCTTTCCAAAGTGCCAAGAATCCAGGCATTGAATTTTGGCTCCTTCAGGGTATTCAACTGGGCACAGGCAGATACTAGAAGAATTTGATAACTTATCTCAACAAAGACACATCCTTTAAGTTCCTATCTAGTCCCTTGGTTATTTTGACCCAAACCCCATTCTGCTCTAGTTTCCTTTATGTCTGTGGTCAACTTAGTTAACCTTCCTTTAACAGCAATATGATCCAATCATGGAGCTAGAAAGGATCTTAAATCCAATCTCTTCATTTTACAAATGAGAAAACTAAGGCCTAGAGAGCTTAAGTGACTTATCCAAGGTCACACAGATGACAAACAATAAAAACCAGATTCTCTGAGTTAAAATCAAGTTTCTTTCTACTCTCCCAAATCACTATGGCTGACTGAATAGATTCTAGTAACTGGCCATACTTATACCTTTTCCTCAGACAAGATGCTGTACTTCTCTACTATCTTCTTTAAATTTATCCAAATGGCATTAGCCTAACTGTCCATATGACTGCTCTCACATTAATAAATATACCCCCAAGAATCATCTGATTTGTGGCTGAAATCTTAATATGTTGTCTTTCCTTATTAGCATGCATGTTCTTGAGAGAAGAAATTGTTGACTTTTCTATTTATATCCCAAGAACTTAGACCAGTGTTTTGCAAATAATAAATAAAAAAATCTTTTCAATTCATTCATTCATGTATGCATTCTTGCATTGGGAAGAATTTTGCTCATCCTGGACTCATTGGCTTTATGTAACATCTGCATCAGTTGCTGTCTTTGCTTTCTACCATTCTCTGGCAAATTTTGATTTAGGTTAGCAACTAGTAACCTGAAAAATAAATTAATGCTTAATTCACACATACACTGGTCCTCAGACCATTAATGCAACAGGTCCATACTCTTAAGTCTTTCAACTTGACCAGACCTGCCAGAGCTTGTGTCCATTAATATAACATCAAGAAACCAGAGCAGGGAACATAGACTTACTTGCTGGGGAACTTCAGACCAGATAAGAAAGGAAGTTGTTAGATATTTCTAAGGAACCTTCCTGGTTTCGTATGCTAACATCCATGCTTCCTTGGCCAATCCCTGTCATACTCAGGTTTTGTTTCCATCCTTCTACCCTTCCTTACTCCATCCTATTCACCCCCCACCCCAACTATCCTCCAATTACCAAGGTAGCTCCTCCTCCTAAATAAGACTGGATCAGATTAACAAAAGCTATAGTTTTCACAAGATTGCTCTACTTGGCTCCAGAAACTAATTAAGAGCTGCCTTCAGAGCCTTCAAATTCTCAGCATGCTCCAGCAAGATCTAACACACATGGCTTAATTCAAAGTATTTGCAGCATTTTTCCCCTACCTGGCAAACCAGTCCTTGCCTGTTAATTGAACGTGATTAAATTTTCAAGACTTTGTGCTATGCAACCTGTTCTATGGCAACAAGGAACCAGCCTACTGGTCATCTGGAAGGGGAGCACATTGGCCAGTCCTTAATAATTAGTTAATATATGAGTAATTGTTTCAATGAGGCTGTACAAGAAAGCATCCAA
This sequence comes from Macrotis lagotis, assembly GCF_037893015.1. Taxonomy (NCBI): domain Eukaryota; kingdom Metazoa; phylum Chordata; class Mammalia; order Peramelemorphia; family Peramelidae; genus Macrotis; species Macrotis lagotis. The sequence goes on from NC_133658.1 coordinate 505,356,060, forward strand.
AGTAAACACCAAGCATCTGTTCACCCATGTCAAGGTGCTGGTACATGTAGGAACCACACAGTTCAAACTTGGGTATCACAACAGAGAACAATGGGAGTGAACTGGCAGAATATTCTTTCATTTACTCCAACCCCACCTCCCAGATCCAGTTGCCAAATCTTGTTGATTCTGCCTCTTGCCTCCATCCCTTTCTTTCCACTCATAACACAATCACCTCAGTTAATATCCTTATCATTTCTTATCTGGGTAATTACAAGAACCTCCTAAACAATTTCCCTGCCTCTCATAATTCATTATTCACCTAGCTGCTAAATTGATATTCTAGAACAAAGCTCTGTCCATGCCATTTCTCTCATCAGGAAAGTATTGGTGTCCACCTATCTGTGGATGAGTTGTTTTCTTCAGTAGAATATGGGTTCCCTAGGTCAGAGATTATCTCATTTTTCTTTATATCTCTATTGCTTAATACAGAACCTGGCACAAGGTAGACACTTTTTAAAAGCTTGGTTAAATAAACGATTGAGTTCTGAGCTGTCCTGACATAGTTGCTGCCCTAGAGGTTGATTTTGCAGGGTGCCCTATTATTACTTCACTTTTCCTAGCTCTTACATGTATCCTGGAGAATAACTTAGACACCTCTGCACTTATGAGTTCCTCATCAGAGTTCAGTGGGTGAGCTGTAGGAGGGGAAGAGTTAAATTGGCCTGTAGTAGCAGATATAGGGAAATAAGAGGCTAGGCTGAGCAGGATCTACATAGACTCATATTTGAAGATCATCTGCAGTTTATTACTGAAACTAAAAGGATTCAAGTTTATCAGGTCTTATGACTCTATCAGGATGTCTGGCATGATAGGAGGGAGGAGAAATTGAGGGTCAAAAGGAGACAAAACCTGAGAAATCAACTCCAAAGCCAGTTTCTTTTTCTAGAGTTGGACTCATGCTTTCTGAAGTCTCTTTAAGTTCTAAAATGATTTTCCTGAAATATAGATCAGATCAGATCAGATCACCCCTTAATAAAAAAAAAGCCATCCAGTGACTCCCTTTCAAATATAACATACTTTCTTTGGCTTTTAAAACTTTTCATGACCTTTTCCTTTCCCAGCCTTCCAGACTTTTTTACACCTTTCTCCCCTACATATAGTGGTAGATGAAAAAACTGAGGCAAAGAGGGGTAAGTGACTTGCCCAGGGTCACACAACCAATAAGAATCTGAAGTCAGATTTGACTCAGGAAGATGAGTCTTCCTGACTTCAAATCCAGCACTCTATCTACTGTGTCACCTGGTTGACCACTGACCTCCTTAACTTTAATCACCGCCACACACCAAGAGTTTTCACCACCTGTCTCCCATGCCTGGACCATTCTCCTTCCAAACCTCCTTATCTTCCTTCAGTCTCAGGTAAATTCCTGTTTTCTGCAATCTTTCCCAGTTCTATTTAACCTTATTTCCTTTCATCTGAGATCACCTCCCATTACCTCCCCAATTCCGAGGTCCTATGAAACTAGTGACTTTTGCTTTCCTAAAGAGTTTGCATGATACATTAATAAATGCTAGTTAATCGACTGAGTGAATCTGTTTTCTTATGAGAGTCCAAGAATTAACAGCATGTTGGAAGAAAAGTGAAAAGCAATTTGGGTCAAGATTAGAGATGAGCCAAATGGGAACTGATCAGTCAAGTGCAAATAAATTGTCTATCACAAGGTGATAGGTTGTTTTTTGTTTGCTTGCTTGTTTTTTAAATTCATTTTGGTTTTTTTTTCTGAATCTGTGACTTTGTTATGAAAGAGTGTTGCTGGTATGCAAAAATCCCTCCACTGATGCTGGTTGGCTACTTAGTTGTCTGGATATATACTGAGAGATTATGGTCCCTCAGTTTCTATGTGTCAAAGACAAAACTCAGTTCGAATGGTTTCCCAGTTCCCTCAGCCCACTTAAGCCTTCTCCTCTATAGTTATCTTTCTTCTTCCCACATGTTCATAATTATTTGTTTCTGGTTCCCGTATTAGATAATATTCTCCTTCGGGGCAATGAATTTTTTGTGGTTTTGCTATTCTTTATATTCATAAAGCTTAACACAGTGACTGGCACACAGTAAGTCTAAACGAATACTTATTGGATGATTGATTGAATTATTTTTAGTAGCTAGTAGTAATAATAAAAAATATCTAATGAGAGGATTGAGGCCAAAACATTGACTTTGTTCAGATAAAACAAAATGTACTCATAAATTCAATAATCAAATTTATGTTGAACATTCAAACAAATAAATTTTCCCCAGTGTCAAACCATTGCATTTTTTCCAAATTTTTTTTTTCAGTGAACAAGCATTTATTTTTCTATATACTTTTCCCTCCCGCTGGAGAAGAAAAATGAAAGTAAAATGTTGATAGAAATATGCAGTCAATAAATTAAATTCTTGCATTGTATGTAGAAATATATATTCTCATTCTGCATTTTGAGTTCATCATTTCTCTCATCATCAATCTCATGGAATCATAGTTGGTCATTGCATTCATCAGAATTCTTAAGTCTTTCAAAGTCATTTGTCTTCACAATATTGTTATTACTCTGGTCCTACTCACTTTACTCTGCCTCAGTTTTTACAAGTCTTCCCAGCTTACTTTGAAATGAAGGTTTTGTTATACCACAATACTATCCCATTAAAGTCACATAAAATAATTTGTTCAGTTAATTTCTTATTGATAAGTACCCCTTAATTTCCATTTCTTTGCCACTACAAAAAGAAGCTATAAATATTTTTTTGTATATTTGAATCTTTTCCCGCTTTCTTTGATCTAAATCATATACTTTGGTCACTTAGAATGTAGAGAATGGCTCTTGTTTTTATGAATTTGAATCAGTTCCTAATATAACTTGGAAGTGAGACCATTATCAGAGAAATGCATTGCAATTATCCTACCCCCCCACCAGTTACTTGTTTTCCTTCCAATATTATCTGCATTCAGACTATGACCCCCTTTTCTTAGGGTTTTTTTTTTGCAAGGCAAATGGGGTTAAGTGGCTTGCCCAAGGCCACACAGCTAGGTAATTATTAAGTGTCTGAGGCCAGATTTGAACCCAGGTACTCCTGACTCCAGGGCCAGTGCTTTATCCACTATGCCACCTAGCCGCCCCTAATGACCCCCTTTTTTTAAAGTTTAATTTTTTTTCCTGTGGCAAAGCTACCATTTCCGCAGACCTTTTCCCACACACCCCATTGAAAAAGATAGAAAAACAGTATACTCTTAACAATTATGCAGTCAAGAAAAAATTTCCTCACTGATCTAGTTAAAAAATATGTGTCTCAGTCTGTACCTTGATCTGTTACTTCTCTATCAGCAGATAGGTACCGTGTTTTATCATGAGCCCTCTGGAATCATGTTTGATTATTAAAATGAACACACTTTCCCATCCCTTTTTATCAAGAAAAAGCGAGGGCTGAGAAAAGCATACTCAGGACCAATACTCTAGATTTCATGCAATGTGGTTCTGTTTCCTACCTCTCTTCTCTTTCCCTCACCTAGAACTCATCACCTGTTATCATTTCTTTCCTTTAAAATTTTTCTCATTGGTATTTGTGGTTCGAGTTTATTTTCGTGAGGATGAATCTTTCCCCATTCTCCCTGCTTCTTATGTCCTCTCCATGTTCTCCCCTTTGACTCCTGTTTCACTATTGAACAAAATGTATTTCTGCACCCAACTCTGTGGGTATATTTTTCTCTCCTTTGACAAGTTCAGATGAATGTAAGGTTCAAATGTCACTAACTCTCCCTAACTCTTCCTACTTGTTTACATAGTTATCTACTTATAACCAAATTATGTAAGATGATTTTCCTCACCATTCCCTTTTCCTTCCTTTTTTTAACATCATCAAAACAAACCAACAAAAAAGCAAAACTCCAAGTTTTTTTCTTAGACTTTTTTCTATGACTGTTAATAATGATAAAGTTTTGAGGGCACCTGTGTATTATCTTTTCATATTTGAATATAAACAATTCATACATTTTTAGTTCTTTAGTACTGCAAATTTGTATTTACATTTTTATATTTCACTTCATATCTTTGCTTATATTTCAAAGTTTCTATGAAGATCAGTCTTTTTTTTTTTAATCAGGAATGCTTGGAAGTATTCTTTTTTCTTAAGTGTCCATTCCCCCCCCCCCCCATAGGATTATACTCAGTTTTGCTGAGTAAGTTATTCTTGGATATAAGTCTAAATTTCTTATCTTCTGGAATCTTGTAGTCCAAATTCTCCATTACTTCATAATGGTAATTGCTAAACTTTTTATGACTGACTCCTTAAGACATGTTTTCTTATTTTCTTGCTGCTTGCAGCATTTTTCCCCTTTATCTAGAAGTTCTGAATTTTGTTTCTTTTAGAAGGTATCCAATAGATTCTTACCCTCTGGTTCTAAAACCAGTTTTCTTCTATGTTTCTTGAAATATGATAACTAGGTTGTTTTTTTTTTGACATGGTTTTGGAATACAATAGTGATTCTTAAATCTCCTTGATGTTTTCTATGTCACTTGCTTTTACTATGAGCTACCTTATACTACTATTTTTTCAGACTTTTAAATTAAAAAAATTTTTTTTTGTCTCATAGAGTCATTAACTTTAATTTGAGTCATCTTAACTTTCAAGGAAACTATAATTTAGATAAGATTTTACCTCTTGTGCCCTAGTGTGAATTTTCTTTCCAATTTTATTCTATAGCTTTCATTCTCCCCCTTTCTCCCTAATAATAATCTCATTTTACTAATTATATCCTATAGTATTATTATTTCATTTATAAATTCATTTTAAATCTTATTTATTTATTTGTTTATTTTTGCTCCATCTATTCAGGAATTTCAGTTGAACTTGTATACAAGCTGAGTTTTTCTTTGAGACTTTGGACTTTTTGAAAATGTGTTGAGATCATTCTTTTCTGCATTTGTGTCTTAAGAATCCCTGCATTTAATATAATAATCTCCTTTTTTTGTTTGTTTGTTCATTATTCTATCCTTCATGACTTCAGATTTTGTGTTGGGACTTGGCTATGCTTCTGCAAACTTCTGGAGGGGATAAGTAGTTTGTTTTTATTTCTGTTTTGTGTCTTCTTATGGTCTTCTCCTGCTTTATCAGGGTATTTGTGTTGCACTCTTCCAGGAGAGCTCAGACTGGGGATTGTGGTATGATCCAGAATGAAATCTGAGCACTATCTTCCTGCTTTGAGCTCTGCAATTTCCTGACCTGAGTTTGTGTCTGAGTAATGCAGCTGTGAGCTTGTGCTCCCTTTTGGGCTGGGTTTGATGTCCTGGTTATTTTGTTACAGGCTTCAGATTGTATAAGATGCTTTATCTGACCCCTTTCTGCTTCTAGGATCAGGGATACATGGCTGCTGCTTGCTTCTCCTTAAAGACTGACCAAAGGCCCCCAAACATGGGCAATGAGTGACAGAACTGTCAATGACACAATGCCCAGCTCCTTGAACAGGTCCAGGGCTCTCTGTGCCAAATAAGAGATCTTTTCTTGCTGGTACACTGCTGCAGGTAGATCTTCCTTTAAGCACTGTATTAGGACATTTCCTTTGACTCCTCCTGACTAAACTTCAATGTCATTTTCCACACATCACTCTTCATCTGTCTCCCTTAACCAACAGAAACTAGAAAAAAAAAAACTTTATGATTTTTTTCTTGGAGCTTTTGATCAGGTCTATTTTCTTGGTCTGATGTAATTTTTTGATCATTGTAAAGGAATTGTGGGGAAGAGCTTGGTAGTTCTACTTTCCACTATTCTGCCAACTTGGGTGATCTCCCGATTGCCAAAAGCTGAAGACTATCCAGAGGATGATAAAGCAGGTTAGTAATGTAGTTCGAAGATATGCCTCATAATTATTAGCTTATTAGGAATTATTTGGAAATAATTTATTTTCTTAAAATATTCTGATATTCTCCTTTTTCATTAAATCAGACTAGTCTTAGGGCAGCTAGGTGGTACAGTGAATAGAGCACCAGCCTTGGAGTCAAGAGGATCTGAATTCAAATGCAGGCTCAGACACATAATAATTACCTAGCTGTGTGACCTTAGGCAAGTCACTTAACCCCACTACCTTGCAAAAACAAAAACAAAAAAATTAGACTGGTCTTGATTGATATTATTCTGAATTGACATCACATTCTTTTAGTCTGAATTAACTGTAGAAAATGAGGGCTTTTGATCCAAGAGTAAGATTACCAATGCTATTTTGCTTAGAAGAAAGAGACACAAGTACCTGGTGGAAATTATAAATAGATATTTATAGATAAGCATGAAGATGTAATCACATATGCATTTATTTAAAAAAATCAAGTTCGCTATAAAAAAATTCTGTCTGTTAGAACTAGCAAAAGAAAATACAGGTAAGGATTCTCTCTGGAGGTGGTATATTCTGTACCATAGGAAGATTTTTAGCAGAGACCAGATGACCACTTTGAGACAATATGGTACAGGGTGTCCCAAAAGTCTTGGATTCCTTCTCAGAGAAAAATTGTAGAGAGATTTGTAGAGAATTGTAGAGAAATTTGAATTTCAGACAAAAGTTTCAGATTTGGGGGGCAACCAATATAATAATTGAAACATCTTCAAAAAAACATAGTGCCTAGATTGGATAGCAAAACTATGGTGGTTCCATTAGGAGGTAGTAGTAATAGTTGTTGTTGTTTGTCTTAGCTAAGTAGTGCAGTGGTTAGAGAGCACTGACCTTGGATTCAGGAGGACCAGAGTTCAAATTTGATCTCAGACACTTGCCATTTAACTAGCTGTATAATCTTAGGCGAGTCACTTAGCCTTGATTGCCTCACATTCAAGGCCGTCTCCAGTGGTCCTGATTCACATCTGACCAATGAACCTTGACATCAGGAAGGCGATATCATGACTAGCAAATGAATTGGATTTAAATGAGAGTAGGACTGTTCAAAGTCACCAGAATCACTTTCTCCTCTGGAGCCATTTGGGTCTAATGGTGAGATATATATGGAAGGGCAGCTAGGTGGCACAGTGGATAGAGCACCAGCCCTGGAGTCAGGAGTACCTGAGTTCAAATCTGGCCTCAGACACTTAATAATTACCTAGCTGTGTGGCCTTGGGCAAGCAACTTAACCCCACTGCCTTGCAAAAAACCTAAAAAAAAAAAAAAAGATATATATGGAGGAATGGGGAGGAGTGCTATGGGATAATACACAAAGAAGTGCCTTCAGGTGAGCCAATGGGACTCCCTCCCCCCACCCCACCCTAATTTTGCTTAAGGAGTAGGAATTGCTAGTTATGGTTTTGCTGGGAGTAAGTAATCAACATGAAGAGACGCCAAAAGGGTTAGAGACCTTAGACCTTACCCACATCCTTCTTGGAAGCAAATTTCCCAACAATGTTCTGGAAGCTACATTTACATGCTCCAACCAATTTTTTTTTTTTTAATACTTTGAAAAGAGCTATTTAGGAACTACTTTTTCAAACTTTTTGGTCTCAAGAGTTCTTTAGACTTTTAAAATTATTGAGAACTTCTTTTCAAAGAACTTTTACTTTTGTAGGATATAAATATCAATATTCACCACAAATTAGAAATTAAAATGTCTTAGTATATTATGAAAAAAATAGTTTTGACCTCATAGATTCCCCGAAGAAGTCTCAGAGCCCCCAGTGTTCCTTAAGGTACACTTTGAGAACTGCTATGTTAAATGAAAACCATTTTGGAGGAAAGGAAAAAAAACTGTTGAAGTCAGTCCAACAATCAGTTATTTTCAGTTCAGCTGGTAATATGGACCTGTTGTTGGACAAAATTCAACAAGATTTTCTTGTTTTTTCCCCAAAACAATTTAAGAGTGGAGAAACAAGTCAAGAATATGGAGCTTTCTGCAAGTTCATTGTAGCCCTCTATAACATCCAAGGAGATGGACAGGCTTATGCTTTAACTCACTCTGAATACTCCCACCGTTGCCACACATTCTTCAGGAACATGGATTTTGTGAGTTGTTATGGTCCAGATTGTCATCACTGTTAGAGTACTAGGAATGAACGTCTTTAAACTTAGCTACATTAGATCCCTAATCAAAGCCTTTCCAGATTTGTAGAATCTGCCAATGTTTGCACTATCCTGTCCTAGTAGCTAACATTCACAAAGTATTTTAAGATTAGCAAATCACTTTATGTGTATTGTACTATTTAATCATCTCAACAATCCTGGGAAATATTATTATCCCAATTTTGTGCAAAATTGGGGTTGATAAAGGTTAAGTGATCGATCCAAGGTCACACAGCTACTAAATGACTGGAATAGGATTTGGACCTATATCTTATTGACTCTTAAGTCCAGTCCAATATTCATTGCACAGTGAAGGTTCTAAGAATAGCAAGTCATCTCCACACCATGAAGAAGGTTCAGAGAGGCCAATATCTAAACAAATGGATATTGAGTTATTTTGATAGCTTGCTCATAGGGTGTGCTCAATAAATACCTGTTGAATAAATGAAAGATTTTGGTTACTACACACTGGAGATTATTCCAACTGAAAAAAAAATGTCCCTAAATGTGGATATAGTCATTTAAGTCAGAGGTGGGAATCTCAAGCCCAAGGGCAATATTTGGCATAGATTAATTTTCTCTGACTATAGGGAGAATAAAAGATGATATTTTGATATGTACTTTGATTAATGAAAATATGACAGTTTCAAAAAACTTTAATGGAAATTCCCCACCCACCCACCTTTGTTTATCTGTCTCTGCCTTTGGCCATTTCTCTCCTACTTTAATTTTGTCTTCTCTTTAGTTGTTGTCATGGCCTGCTCAAAATTAGAACTGAATGAAAAATGCATAATTTTGCTTAATGAATAGAATTCTATGAAGTTTTTGTCTTTTCTTTAAAATGTAGATAAGTGGAATAGGTTTTTGTTTGGTTTTGGTTTGTTTGGGGATTTTTTTTTAATTTCTCAAATTTTTCTCCTGGGAATCAAAATAATTTGAAAAGAATGTCTCCCTACTCTCTACTACAGTTTATAGGTTCATCAGTTCAGAGCTACAACAAAATCTAGCAGTCTAGTCCAATGCCCTCATTTTACAGATGAGGAAACTGAGTCTCAGAGAGTTTTTCCCAGTAATTTGCCCATGCTAACACAGAAAGGAAATAGCAAAGACAGGATTTGTGCCCAAGGCTTCCTAATTCCAAGTAGAGAATTTTATTCATTAAGCCCTTGCCCCCTTTCTGAATAGAAATTGTGGAGAGGGCTCATTTCATCTTTCCATAAGAGGTTTTTGTTTTTAAGCAATAACCCAGTTTAAGGGATGGCAGCCAGGCTGTTCCACAGAGATCTTTTCAAAGTATGTTTTCACATAAATGATCACTTTAAGCTATTGTTATTCTCAATTTTATTTTGAATTTCCTGACCAGGGTCATATTTATTCATAGGTTCTAAGACTAATAGAAGTCTTATTAAAAGATCATCTAGTCCAATTCTCTCAAACTGCCCAAGGTCAAGAGGAGTCAGAATTCCAACTCAGGTCCCCTGATTGTGAACTCAGGTCTTCAAAATACAGTGCTTCAGTGCTTGGCAACTAAACATATAATTGGATTGATCTAATTGTGGTTTGTTAGCCACATGTCAATCTTGGTGAGCCAAATAGTGTTGCTATGGAAGTATGACTGATTCTCCTTGGCCTTTAAAGACACTCAAAATCCTCAGTGATTAAAAAAAATGCAACACCTACTTGTTTTTTGTTTTTGTTTTTGTTTTTATTTTTTAGCCAGAGGCCCTGAGTGATTATATTACCTGGATATTGAAGGGTAAAATAGGAGAGAGTACTAGACTGGGAGTCAGGATACCTAAATTCTAAGCTTATCTTTGCTAAACCATGTGACCCTCATCTATCTGGGCTTGTTAAACTATTTGTGTTGGGTTTACAAGTCTTCACGATCTTTCTAGCTCTAAAACTATAGCATCTTGTTACTTAAGGAGAAACTTGGTGGTGCAGTGGATGGAATGGGAGGCCTAAAGTCAGAAAGATTTGAGTTCAAATCCAGACTCAGAACACTTACTAGCTGCTTGCCTCAATTTCCTCATCTGTAAAATGGAGATAATACCTCTTTCGCAATATTTTTTACTGGTATCAAATGAAATAACATAAAGTACTTAGCAACAACTGTACACATAGGTACTATATTGTTATTAGCTATTATTATTATTGGGTTGTTAGGTGCTGCAAATGGGCAAAGTGTCAGGCCTGGAATCAAGAAGACCCATCTTCATTTGGTGAAATTTGGCCTCAGCCATTTAACTGTGTTACTTAGCCCTGTTTGCCTCAGTTTCCTCAACTATAAAATGAACTGAAGAAGAAAATGGCATACTTTTCCAAAATTTTTGCCAAGAAAATCTCAAATGGGCCATTGAGAGTCAGATAAGACTGAACAACAACAAAATTATTATTATTACTCAGTGGTCATTTGATCCCGGGACACACTGAAGTAGTTATTTATATCCTTTAATTCAGGTTCCACATGACTTAGCCCTATTTGGGGCAATACCCATATCCCAAAGACAGATATGATGGACAGGTGAAAAAATGTAACCTAATTACTCCTACCTCTAATAGCAGGATTTTGTAAAGGATTGCAGCTGTTATTTTCAATGCTACAAGTAGCCATTACTTTTATTGACTGCCTGAAATGTTCTCTACAGTGGCACATTTTTGGCTAGAACATTCCTGTCTACCCTCATGTCTTTCTTTAGTATTTTATCATTCAGGGAATCTCTGGATTCTAATTTCACATCTATTAAAAAACAATTGATTTTGCCAGGGAAGTGGCCTCATGGTGTCACCAGGTGAGGGCAGCTCCTGTTAACTTTATATAGCTATATTTCTCAGGGGAAACTGAATCACAGATGCAGAATGTCAAAGATAGAAGGGTCCTTAGCAATTATTGCATTAAATGTCCTCATTTCCCAGAGGAAGAAACTGAGGCGCCCAAAGGTAAAGTGACTTTGCTAAGGTTATAACACAAAATAATTAGTGGAGTCATTTAGGTCCTAGTACCCAAATCTTTTGATTCCATGTTTAGGCTTTTTTTAGGCTTTTTTTTTCAACTCACAGTCTTCTATTGCCATTAAAATAATAGGAATTGCTTTTGAAAAAATATATAAATTAAGAGGACAAAAGATTTCTTTAAAAAAATCAATGTGTGGGAACAGATTACTCATTCTGGGTTAAACCTTTGTAAAGAATTCAGAGGCACTTTGGTTGACCATAGGGACAAAGAGAAGCTTTATTGACACATTGTCATTTTTATCAAAAAGCAGATGTTTAAAATCAAATGTGTGCATCAGATCTCTAATAAGCATCAGGCTATCAGGGTCATAAGATGGGGGAAGAAGTTGGCTTGCTTTCTCTCTGTAGTGAGTTTGTCCTTCCCCTCCCTCACCCAGACTTATGCCACACCCCCTAGAAACCAGAACCATTCCAACCTTATCCTCCGGTCTGGCTGTCCTCAGTGTACTGGCTGTACTTGCCTAGGGCAGATTGACTTCATGCTGAATCTATGGCACAAGGGATACCTGGGATAAGGGAAGATAGTGGAACATGTTGGCCTCCAAGTGTTCCAGGATCTCTATATCTTTGCTCTCCTATCATTTCCTTTTTCTTTTCAACTGGATTTGACCATGGTTCCAAGAATTCCAATAATGTTTCTGAAGTTCATGGCAATTGTACCATGTACCATGGTTAAAGAAATCTATCCCTTATAAAAGCTTAAAATATAGTTGGAAAAATAGGACATATATGTAAACATATAATCACAATACATATCTATTTATAATAGATTATTTTGCAAAATATTACAATGTGTGAGTTACTTTTCTTGTTCTGAGAAAGATTTTTGCCCAGAAACAGTACTACAAATGAGGGTTAAATTTCAAGGACCCCTACAAGAGTTTATTTAACCTATCTCTGGAGAGAGAGTATTCACTCAGATGAAATCCCAGGTCATTGATCTGTTTTAAAGTTTATCTAACCCCTGTTTATAGTATTTTTTCCACAGGGGGAAAAAACACTCCAATTTCCAACCAGACACACTAAGAATACAACCCTACTCTGTGGGATTGAGCTGCTGAGCAATAGGGCAATATATTAGATTATAATAAAGCAGTAAATACTCCTGGGTACCAGTAACCTATTAATCTCCACATTTAGTACCTCTGTCATTCAATTCCCAGACATTTGAAATTAGGGAAGAATGAGCAACTGCCCCACAGATGGTCACCATAGCAACCCCCATTCCATATCTATAACTCGTTTGTATAGTGGGTGGCCTGAGTTTTCCCTACTAGTTTAAAACTTCCTTAAGTTTTAACTGTACTACTTGCAGGTAAAATGAAGCAAATTCTGTTCCCAGAGGAAATGATAGTTGGAGATATAATAGTATTATTGATAAGCTTCCAAGATTGAACCAAGACCTCCCTTCCACCACATTTAGAGATATGGTGCTAAGGAACTGAGTTCCTATGAAGCAATGGGAATGGAAGAGTAGAAAAAAGTTATTACTGATCTGAAGATGGCCAGGTTTAGAATTCTATCACGGAAACTTAGGAAGTTAGAGCTAAAAGAGTCCTTGAAAGTCATCTAACCCAACCTATTTATTTTACAGTTTAGGAGACTGAAGTTCAAAGAAGTTAAGTGATCTGCCTAAAAATTGTATAGCTAAAAATTGGTAAATAAGCGACTAGAGTCCAGGTGCTAAAATTCAAGCCATATTCTTTTTTCCTTAATTTTATTTATTTAAGGCAATGGGGTTAAGTGACTTGCCCAAGGTCACACAGCTAGGCCATTATTGTCTGAGGTCACATATGAACTCAGGTCCTCCCATGCATTATCCACCACATCACCTAGATGCCCCTTAAATCATATTCTTTTGACATTACCACCAATACTCAGTTATAAGGATAAGGGCTTAACCACAAGGCAAAAGAGAGGTTGCCTACAGTACAAAATATAGAATATTATTGTTGGTGGTGGTATTATTGTTGTTGTCATCATTGTCAATGCTGTTATTGAAGGAAGGGAATCATGGAGAAATTGAGATGATCATATCAATGAAAAATCTAATGAGTTAGTTTTGAAGTACTTCTTGTTAACATCATGTTATCTAATCCTGGTTCCTGTGCATAGAACTTTCAGGCTTGAGGACTGGGGACTATAGTTGTGTGCTGGGAGAGAGAAAACCAGAGCAAGAGGAAGTTTGTAACGATATAGTTCTGACACTACATAGTTATGGATTAGGTTCAAGGACTATGGATGTTGGGGATAGAGGAGAGATCAGGGTCCTTCAGTTCTCTTACCTGAGACAGGGTCTGATAGGGATAAGCACCAACATCTAGAACTCTGATCAGAAAATAGTCTGCAAATGTCACTCAGACCCCAAAGTGGAACTGAATGCAGTTTTGGGCTTGCTGGCTTGAGCATCCTATTATTATTATAAATCAGTTAAACAAACTGCTTATGGACTTTTTTGAAGTCTGCAACACTGTCAAGTGTGGCCCAAATGAGGTTGAAGTAAAATTGGGAAATATTTAACAAAATAAATAAAAATACAAAAGTTAACAGATAATATTAATATGTGGTTTTCTAAATCAACATATAGCCTACATGGATCTTTAAAATATGGTTTAATTACCCCCATTTCTATTTGAGGTTAACACTATGGTTTAGGTCACAGCACTAATTACCTGGAAAAATTAGTAGCAGGACCACAGATATTACACATTCTGCCAAATAATGCTCTATTATTCTCTCCTCAGTGCATAGACATTGGTGATGAAAAAAGCTTTAAATATAAGAAGTAAAGCTGGAAAAATCAAGATAGAAAAATATATCCTTATATTTCCAAGGTACAAACCAATAAGAAGAAAATAACAGTATCTGCAAAGAAAGAACCAAACAAAAATGCAACAAATGCGAAAGAACCAAACAAAAATTGCAACAAAATGCAAAAGAAAGAACCAAACAAAAAAGCACAATGTCAGTCAACTAGAATTCCTAGAAGAAATTAAGAAAGAGGTTTTTTTGGTAAAAAAAAATTACAATGTAAATAAAATAAAAACTCTAGAGTGGAAAAAAATGGGGAAAAGAATTTGCTAGGGCTTAGAAGATATAACATTCTATATAGATAACAATGCCATAAAAATTAGAGAAGATCAAGTAAAGATAGAAGATTCCATGAGACTACATAAATATTGGAACAAAATCAAAAGAAGTAAATTTAAGGAATCACCAATTAAAAACAACTCACCTAAAAATCAAGTCAAGGAAAGAAAAGTCTAAGAATCCCTGGATTATCAGAAAATTATGACCAAACCAAAAAACCCTGGATGCTTTGTCTCAATTAATTTCATGAAAGTTAATGACAACAGCGAGACAACATATCATCAAGCTAGGTGTTCTAATCGGCAGAGGTGAAAAGGGAAAGGATTCTAGTAAGGGGGCAACACTCTACAAAGTCATGGAGATAAGATAAGAAATGAAATGTTATATATGGAGAAAAGCAAGTAGACCAGTTTAGTTGGAATGGAGAATGGAGGATATTAAAGCAATATGCAATCAATCAATAAACATTCAGTAAATGTTTACTTTGTTTCAGGAATTGTGGAACTGGGAATACAAAGAAAGGAAAAATACCTCTCCTCAAGGATCTCACATTCTAATGGGGGGCAAACATTTATATAAATAGTGATATAGAATATTATCATAGGAAGGAAATATCTAATTTCTATGTGCACTTTAGAAGGCTTCCAATAGAAGGTGGAATGTAAAATGAGTTTTGATAGAAACCAAGGGTTCTAAGAGGAAAAAGCAAGGAGGAAGAGCATGGTAATGGGGTGAGGTGATGGGTGGACAAAGAGATCTAGTGTGAAGGCACAAAGGAAGGTAGAAGGCATTTCATTGTGGGTCAGTATGGCTGGTTAATAGATCAAATAGAGTAGTGAAGTGTAAGCATGCTGGAAAGATTGGAAGGAACTAGCTTATAAAGAATTTTAAATGCCAAAGGATGTTATATTTGCTCCTAGAGGTAGTAGGATGTTACTAAAAAATATCAAATGGAGTGGGAGCAGGGTTAGATGAGAGACTCATGTTTTAGCAAAATCATTTTAAGTAGCTTGTGGAGAATGAAATGGAGTGAAGAGAGAATAGGAGTGAAGAGAGGATAATAATAAATTAATTAGAAGAAAAGAAATAAACTATGAAGAACCAACACACACACACACACACACACACAGACACATACACAAATAGACACAGACACACACATAGACACAGACAAACAGACACACACACACAGAGAATATCACCAAAAAAAGAATAGTACCCAAAAGTAATTGAGAAAAAGCCATTTTATTTTGTCATTAAGAAATCATTGGTAACTTTGTAAAGAGCAATATGAAAAGATAGGCTGGAACCACAGTAACAGCAATGACATTGTTAAGCCCAGTTTATTACTATAGATTTAAATTTTCCTTGAAATTAGTGTCACACTTATTTTCCTAGTATAAATTTATCTTATGAGAATTTCAGTTTCATTTTTCTTTGTCATCTTAACCATTTTAGTTTTCCAATTAGGAATGTAAAGATAATCTCCCTGGAAAAGAACATTGTAGCCAACTCTCAAATACTTTGGCCCTAATTACACACAAATTTATACATAAATGAATTCATCTTCTACTGACTTTTCTTTCTTTCTTCAGCTGCTTGTCTTTTCATTACTAATTAATTAATTAATTACCATACCAGCTGAAAAGCAAATAACCTAGCAAATTCTAATAAAATATTTAGCAGAAATGTGGAAATACAGGTTAAAATCTGGTTTCAAGATGGTCTATGTGTTTCAATTATCCAGACTCATAATTTTGCTTGTTCTTCCATTCCCAGCTCCCTTTACAAAAAAGAATGAATAAAGAATGAATTATCATTTCTGAAATACTACCTGTCTTCAAGCACTGTACTAAGTGCTAGAGAGACAAATGGAAAAACTAAACAATCCCTATTCTCAAGGAGTTCACATGAGTGATCAGGGGAGGAAACATAAATAAGAGGATCCAGCTGCGGGACTGATGGAAAGGTTTGATAGTACTCAGAGCTGATTAGGATGGACGGAAAACTCTAGTGGTATCCAGGATGCAGTGGCAGGATGAAAGGGAAGGCCCAGTGGTCAGAATGGTATAGAATATATGACAAAGCTGTTAGGATCAGCATGGTATAGTGAATAAAATATAAGATTTGATGTTAGAAAGACATGAATTTGAATTCTATCTCATAAACTTACTAGCTATGTGACACAGACAAATAAGACAAGTCATTTATGCCTTCTATGCCTCAATTTCCTTTATAGTCAATAAAGGACATTATGCTTGATAGTCTCTAAAGGACCATGTTACCTCAAAATCTATAATCATTAAATCCCCTATTATCCCTTGGTCTATCAGGAAGTACTTATCACTCACTATAATCATTGAAAAGGAAGACCAAGTTCTTCACTATAGGCTACTTCTCTATCAGTTGTCTGTAGGTTAGGTGCAGAATCAGGACTGTTGCTGGCTTCACTAACCCTCATCCCCTTCTTTCCCATCCCCCAACCACAGGAGACTGGTACATCAGAGGGAGTGAAGGCTAAAGTAGTAGGTATACTCTGATTGAAGCCCATCTCCATCCACTCCCCCCATGAAGTAGCTGTTATAATTCAGTCAGAAATATCTACCACCCCAACTCTAAGGAATAAGCAAGACTTGAAAAATTTACTCTGGTATCTGAAAAAACTATAATAAAAATAACAACACCATTTATGTTTCTATGGCATTCTATGATTTATCAAGCACTTTCCTCAGAACAAAATTCTAAGGAAGGTAATATTTGCATTATTATCAGGGCAGTTTGGACACTGGACAGTTTTTCCAGGGTTCTCCCTCCCTTATACTTCTCCATATTTAGGAAATAAGACTCAGAGATATTAGAAGCTTTACCCATGGTCACATAGCTAGAGTTAAAGACAGAACTCAAATCCAGGTCTCCCGACTTAAGGTTAGAACTTCTTCCACTACAGAAGAGATAAATAATTCTTATATAATCAGTTCCCTGGGCCTCCAGGGCAAAACCACAAACAAAAAGGCAAAGAAAAAGATATGCCCTTTGGTATCATTGTAGCCAAAAACCTTTGATGTATGTTGTTCCTTTTCATCCCACAGGTGAATTTACAATAAGTGAAGGCCCCATCTTTCAGATGTCAAGTCAGAAATCTAAGGATGCTGAGCATATTCTATAAGGCATAATCTATTTGTTTAACAGGACCTGAAACAAAGAAAGCATCTATAGATCCAGTTCACTCAAGAGATGTTGTTCCCTCTATTATTCCCAAGTAGCTGTTTGCTTAGTGTAGATTCTGAGTAGATTTCCAAAACAGGTCCATGATACCTGATATCTTCACTTAAAAGAAGAGAGAAACAGAGACAGAGATACAGAGAAAGCCAGAGACAAGAGACAAGAGGAGAAAGACAGAGAGATAATCAAGGAGACAAGAGATTGACAGAGCAGAGACAAGAGAGACAGAAAGATAAAGACTGGGACAGGAAACAGATATAGAGACAAAAAGAGAGTGACAGAGACACACAGAGAGAGGGAGGGAGGGAGGAAGGGAGAGAGAGAGAGAGAGAGAGAGAGACAGAGAGAGAGAGAGAGAGACAGAGAGAGAGAGACAGAGAGACAGAGAGACAGAGAGACAGAGAGAGACAGAGAGAGACAGAGAGAGAGACAGAGACAGAGAAACTTCCCTTGCCATACCTATTGGCAGTTACAATCAGCATCATAATATTACACATTTATAGGGCACTTTGAATCTTCAAAGAACTGTATGTCAATTACAAAGTAAATAGGTCTGCAGCCCTCCAAATGAAAAGGATCAGTTTTAAGCTACTATTCAGGAGAAGCCCTTCAGTGTTTAACTTAGAGAACTTAAAAGGGGAAGGAGGGATTCCGCTCCTCTAGGAAACGTCAAACCAATGGTTTAGTTTGAAGAACAAAATCTTGTTCTGTGTGGAACAAAAATATAAACATCTAGAAATGGTGGTTTGCTGCCACCTCGTGGGAGATAGGAGAATTCTTAATGAAGGACTTTGACATGGGAAATAGTCAATGTTGCAGAAACAAAATATTTTGTCTGTGAAGGGCATCTTGTATTCCTGAAACTTCTTAAAAAGGAGAAAATATTAACCCAGAACATGATAACTCCTCTCTTTTTGGTCAAACTCTAAAGGTCTGGCTCTGTTGATACTACATTAACAAGTTCCATGGACTAATTCTCTCTGAACAAAACTAGATGAAAGTATTTCTTCATACATCAGAGAATTGTCGGAAAGTCATTACTCACAATATTTATTTTTCAGATTTGGAAAATTCAAAGCGAGAAAGTTTTGAAAAAGTGAAGATATGATTTTAATTCTAGGCTTGATGCCAATAGGATAAATTGTCTGGCAACTTTTTTTCAGTCATTGCCTCATTTTTGCATCTGACACCAATGGCTGAGCATGGTAAAAAGCCTTCTTAAGCTCTGGTGTAATTTGTACTTCATTGACAAAAATTCAGAACACCAGAGCTAAAGTACTGCTTTCTATTCTTTAATATCCCACTCACTTCAAGAATTTACAATATATCAGTTGGTTGAGCGCATCTACAGGGATCTTTTATATTCTGGCCATTTTAAAAGATGTCTATTTATGCTTCTGTGCTCTAATTTCATATTTGAGGTTATGAATCTGGAATGAGATGAAGTGGAAAACAGACTACATTCTGGCTATTCACATGCATATTTGGTTTGGGAAGTATTCATACAGAATTTCATATGTTCAACATTAAATTAGAAAAAAAGAAACACTGACCTCCTTGGGCCTAGGATTAGTGAGCAGCTGAGTGAAGGGAGATATCAAGAAAGCCATCAGGAACTTGAGGAGATTGACTTGTGGGGTACCTCAGCTATCTCCAATCTCCATCCCCCAAAGTAACATAGCTAATTAGACCTAGGGAAAAAGAATCATCCATTCAAAGAGGATTTATTAAACACCTAAAGAGTTTGAGAAACTGTGCCAATGCCAGTGATACAAATGTATTGTTTAGTAGACATGTTTTTCTGTGGGTAGTGATAAAACAATCTATGAGCCATAAGTGCATGAATTTATGGGGAAAAGAGTTCTAAATAGACAACATTTTTTTTCTGCCTTTCTTCATAGGGAATGAGAAGCTATCAGGAAAGATTATATACCATGACAAATTCTCAGCACTAAATACTGTGTGTGTGTGTGTGTGTGTGTGTGTGTGTGTGTGTGTGTGTTAAATAAAAAAGTTCCTCTGTGATGCCCAGCACTTTTATCCACCAAAACAAATGGAAAACCAAGATCAGCGCAGCACAAAACAAGTTCAATCAGTGGTGAAATTTGTGCCAAATGAGAATTCATGCAGATTAGATAAAAGATCTCTTTTCTTCTCTTCTCTGTTCTTGCTATCCAAAAGGACAGATGTTAAATTCAAACCTTATCTTTGTTCTTTAAAGTTGTTTACTTATTGTTTTTAATCAGGACAAAATCTAGCTGATTTAAAGTTAAAGGCTCCATCCCCACTGCCTGGTTGTATGCCTTATCTGAGAAAGGGAAGGTAGAGGGGTCAAAAGTGCTGGCAACAACAAAACATGCTACATACAGAAATCTAAAGAGCAGAAGTTTTCATTCTTCGTCTAAAATTCTAGTTTTCTATCCAGCCTAGGGGCTAAAAGTCTAAAGAGAAAAAATCTTAATGATGTCAACACTAATTTTTAGAAATGTCTCAAAGTAGACAAAGATAGATTCAGGTTTGTTTTTCCTTCTGCTCTTAGATGAATACAAGTCATCACTGCTGTCTGGAAGGCGCTGAGTAATCAGGTTGTTTCCTCTTCCCTAGGGATTATTCTTTTCCCTCTCACCCACACTCTTGTAATGGTCAAAGAAAGGTCTTTGGAAGATCAGAGTCAAGGGTGGTGATTAGAGAGTAGGAATTTCCTAGTAAGAGGGGTAAGGATGGGGTGGCTAGGTGGTGTAGTGGATAAAGCACTTGCTCTGGAGTCAGGAGTACCTGGGTTCAGACAATCCGGTCTCAGACACTTAATAATCACCTAGCTGTGTGGCCTTGGGCAAGCCACTTAACCCCATTTGCCTTGCAAAAAAAAAACTTAAAAAAAGAGGGGTAAGGGAATGTCTGATGCCAGTCCCTAATGTCAACTTCTTAGATTTGGGTCTAAAGAAGTAAGTAAATACCTCCTCCTTCAGAATTTTTCTTCACCCTCCAAACTCAGGCAATACAAAAACTAAACCAAAAAAACCTGAAAGTTTCTGCCATCAAGGAGCTTACCTCCTAAATGAGGAAAAGTAGCATTCTCTCTCAGGTTATTTCCATTAACAATCTACCAAGAAAAAAGAAACTTGTGATTGTTTGGGAAACAGAAAAGATTGATCCTAGAATAGGATGCAACTTGACCAGGACTTTTCCTCATTCTTTCTCCTTAGAGGATGAGTGGGAGGTGAGTAAAGTTATGGCAAATGAAGTACAGTTAACAGATTCCCAAGATGCAAGGAGAAGCCAATACAATTATTTCATTATTTAAATGTGTGTAACATTTCGTTTCATTTAAATATTGGAACAAATAGCCATTTAACCTAGCTATTTCCAGAACTTTAAAAGACTTAAGAGCACTAAAGGGGAGCAAGGTAAAAGGCATATAACTCTCTATAATTGACAATTTATACCTTTGGAACAACAGGCCTCTTCCAAGTGGCATATCAAGTGATCTAGACCTGAACAAATGGAACACTGTGCCAGAAATTCCACCTACAGTTTTCAGATGATGCAGCAGGATATCATGAAGTAGTCTGTCCAAAACCACAGGGGGGAAAAAATCTAATAATCAAATCCCAGTTACCCCACCCTGTCTGCACTTACTCATAGCTCACTGGCAGGTGTCCAAGGTCTCCAAGACCAAGTTAGGCTGGAAATTTATCCAAAATTTCATTTTCAATTGAAAATGGAAACAAGTCAAGCCAAGACAAATCTAGTCCCTGCTTTCCCAATGACTGACATAATAAATTCATCATCATACAGAGATCAGATTCCCATAGGCTCATGCCATCTGGGGTGGGAAGGCTTTATCCTTCAAAAGCTATACCCCAATTTCTGGGAACAGATTTACTTTATAGGAAGGGCAAGAGTGATCTAAAATATCACATAGAGAGGGACATTGATAATGTTGGGCTAAGATTATAAGAAGGAAAAGACAACTGTTTTGGGCTCAGAGAATCAGAGCTTGAGCACTTGATGGGACCTCAAAGCCTATGGAGTGCAAATCCTCATTTTACAGATGAGGAAACCTAGTCACTCCACAAATTTCTATCCATTTTTGTATTATTTTTCTCTCAGTGCAGTCATCATTTTTACTTATACATTTAAAAGATGGCTTTATAAGATTTAGAATTCCCTTTATTGCTTTCTCCTCCCCAAATCTAAAATTCTTGAGGACAGATAGTAAATATATTCTGCTTCTATTATAATCCAAGCCTACTATGTTCAAAGAAATGGATGCTTCTCAAAACACTAATTAAAAACATACATGTTGTCAAAGATTTTTTTCTGAGATCTGCCATATTCCTCTAGCAATAGTCTCCTGCCTTCCTTCTTTAGAGGAAAAGAATCTTGGTTTAATTATTTCTATTTGAAGTATTTTCTAAGAGGAATGTTGTCACTTTCCAAGAGAGCAATATTAATGAAAGTCTTAAAAAATGTGAGTTTTGAAGGTATTCTTCAGGCCATGTCTTGGGACTCAAGAGTAGACTCTTTACTGGTTGTGCAGCTTAATCTAATAAAAAGATTTTGAGAGGAAATAAAGCCCAGGGTTCAATAAGTGATTGCAACATGGGTTCTATCTGACCCACAAATGTTAGTGTTCCCCATCCCATAGGGTGATAAGATCTGAGCAAAGGAAGAATTCCCTAAAGATTAGGGGGAACTACAAGATAAGAGATATTCTGGTCATACCCAGCTTGAGTAAGGAGACCCTAGAGCAAGGGAGAAAGGGTGAAGTATATCCTTCTCAGAATAGGTGTACTTCAGGTAGGAAGACATTTGACCAGTGGCCTCCCTGAGAAAGGACAGCTAGGTGGTGCAGTGGATAGAGCACTGGCCTTGGAGTAAGGAGGACAGAAGTTCAAATCCAGCCTCAGACACTTATCATTTCCTAGCTGTGAACCCTTGGGCAAATCACTTAACCCTGCTTGCCTCACATCCAGAGCCATCTCCAGTCATCCTGATTCATATCTGGCCACTGGATCCAGATGGCTCCAGAGGAGAAAGTGAGGCTGGTGACTTAGGATAGTCCCCACTCACTCAAATCCAATTCAAGTACTTGTCATGGCATCATCTCCATGATGTCATGGTCTTCTTCAATAATGAAGAACAAACATTCCTGAGAAAGAAGGACTAGAAATAATTTATTATATTCTTGGGACTGCTAGATGGTGCAGTGGATAGAACACTGGTCCTGGAGTCAGGAGTACCTGAGTTCAAATCTGACCTTAAAGACTTCATAATTACCTAGCCTTGGGCACACCACTTAACCCCATTTGCCTTGCAAAAACCTAAAAAAAATTATTATATTCTGGAGATTTTCAGTAACTTGGTGAGAATTTCCTCAGTCTGCTTTATGGGAGCTGTTTACTTCTGGGTACAAGACCCAGGCTATCTTAAACTATTCCAAAGTCCTTTTATGGCAACATGCAGTTTTCTTCATTTCCTCTGCACACTTATGATGTCAAGGGATTTGGTGAAGTGATATGGGAATGGTGAAGATAAAAACATAAAACAAGCTGAAATAATATAATCACAAATGTCAGAAAACTTGATGACTTAAGTTGAAAAAAGGTCTTAGAGATCATTATGTCTGATATTCATTTTTAAGTGATAAGATATGCCTTAGAGAACTTAAGAAACTGAAAAGACCAAAATCAACAACTGACACAAAGATATCAAAGGTAGATCCTTAATCCAGGTTTTCTGACTATGAGGTCAGGTCACTGTGGATTATATCATTATGATAACCTTACTTTATTCCTAATAAAACTGAATCTTTATAAATTGCCTGGGTAAAGAGAGCAAAGAATAAAAGTCTGCATAGGAATAGCCATCTTGTGCACCTTAGCATATATTTGTTAATAATGCCACTATATTGGCAGGCCTCCTGTTTCATACACCTGGCTAAGGATCTTGGGGAAAATCCCTGAGAAGTCCACTAATGGAGATCAAAGGGTTTATGTGGGAATGACCACTAACCACTTGGTGATTACTGACGATTGTGTCACTCCAGGAAAGGTTTGTGGTTGTGGTTGTGGTTGTGGTGAATAGTGAGAGCTCTCAAATTTTCCTCTGTGCATTCTCTCCACCATGGGATAGCCAAGCTGATCACTTTGGATGAAACCCACGAGACATTATTAACTTTCAAATATAGTTTAAAATGGGAGAGGGGAGGGCTAGCATTCTTTCAAGGTTCCAAATATCTTCCTCATGAGGAAAAGATGCATGTAAGCAAAAGTAGCCACCTGGAAAATATCTGATTAAAAAGTAGCCTTCGGTATATGGTATATGAGACATCACAGTTTTTCACAAATTGCCATCTTTGGAAATGAAAATGAATACTGTAGCCAAACAGCATTTTCTATTGTGTCACTGATCATCTGACACTCCTATGCTTCAACATGAGCATTGCCATGAATGAGGAAAGAAAAAGAAGAAAGTGAGGGAGAAATCTAAGACTAGTCTGGGAGTCTTCAGGGAACCTGAATATAGATCTAGATAAGATTAGATCCAGGGCACCCTACATAAAGGGTCCTGTGAATCAGAATTATAAAAAAGAGCTTGAAGGACATTGAAAGTCTTCTAACTAATTGAAAATTTTAAGAAGCTGTAGGGCAGCAAAGCTAAGCATTCACATTTTTGAGATCAGATTCTCATTGGAATCTATCTGATACCCATGAAGACCAAGAAAAATCCATCATTTTACAAATGAGGCAACTAAAGCCTGGAAAATTTAAGTTTCTTAGCCCTTATGGTTATAGAGCTAATCACTGGGAGAGCAAGAGTAAGAACCAGAGATTCTTCTGCTTTGGCTCCAAAACTCCATTGTCTCCTCTTGAAACCTAGGCATTGTTTTTTTCTCAATAGTTATAATGTGGATATGCTCAATTCAAACTAATATCTCTGGTTATTTCCAAATTTCCCCCCAGAGACTTTATAGAGAGGTAGGTCTATGCTCACTATTGAGATGAGAACATAGGATTTTATATGTGGAACTAGAAGAGACATTTGATATCTGAGAATCTTAACCATTTTAAAAAATTTTTGTATCAGGTACCCCTTAAACAGGGAAGTAAAACCAGTGGATCTTTTCTTAGAATGTTTTCTTAAAAGTAAACTATAAAATATATAAGATTACAAAGAAAACCAATTATGCTGAATTACAGTTATCAAAATATTTTTAAAATATATTCATAGAGTCCAATCTTTGATCCAGTTCAATTCCCTGATTTTATGGGTAAGGGAACTGAGGACCAAAGAAGTTTGGGGCAGGGGGAGGGAGAAAGCATATGCTTGCTATGTTTTTAGATGTAGCCTGAATTATAAACATTTTCTCCATCATTTTACTAAATCTAGACAATTAAGAATATAATAAAGCAAGGACTGATTTGTAGCATTTGTAGATTTCTGAGACTCACATTGAAAATTTAACAATTGGCTTTCTTGAGTCAGTTTGAGCTTGTTCCAGCATAACCATTGCGTACTCCTGCTGAAAAATCTTCCTCTGGCAGTGCAGATTGACCACTGTTCTGCATCTTATAGCTTAGGAAGTTTCATAAAGCACAAAAGTGTAGGAAACTTGCTTAGAAACACACAGATAGAATATGTAAGTCTAGATTTGAACTTTTGTCTTTTTTACTCTGAGTCTAGGTCCCTATCCAATACACTAAACTTGCCTTTCAAACTGCATGCATACCAAGAAATGTGGCAACCCTTCAGAGGCATACCATATTGATTTAGTAACCTAAACAATTCTATATGATTCTATAAGTAAATATTAAGCATTTACTGTACAAGAACTATGCTTTAGTAGTATGTTGGTCGATGTTTTATTTGTTTTTTTTAACAACCTTCTCAATGGGAAAAATAATGTACATAAATATCATACACTTTTAAGTATAACCCACATGATAAATGTTTTCCCCATCATTATCTTGAGTTTAAGCAGTCCACAAAATAACAAATTAAATACTGATTTGTAGCATTTTCAGATTTCTGAGTATAAATCTTCTCACTGAAAATTTAGTACTGGGTTCTCCCAAGCCCCTTAGACCAGGCTCCAGCACATCTTTTCAGTGTTCTCCCTATGGCACTCTGTAACCAGGTAAGGAAAATTTCACTTGGCTGGTGAGCTTTGCCCTCAGCAAAAGTAATTAGTATTAACTTACAGCAATGCAGCACTATTTATCTCCAGATCTCATAACACCTGACAAACATTATCTAATGATAAGCATGTTAGCTCCCACTTTACTGATGAGAAAGCCGGGGCCCAGACAGGTAGAGAAAATTGCCTTAAGGTCTTATGCTCTGGCGGCAGAAAAATTGGGCCTGCCCAAGTCTCCTGATTCTGAGCCTAGAGCTGGCAGGCTCTCCACGTGATCTTTGTGCACCAATAAATAATCCCTAAATGACAATGGAAAGTTGGATGGAGCTTGTAAGAGGCAACTTGATACTGTGTAACAACAAAGTTAACAATACATATTTTGGAGGTCTAATCCTTTTCTAATTCTGATGGATCATGGATCCTTGTATTAGTCACTTGGTCTCTTAGAATTTTTAGATTTGAATTCTGGCTTCCTAACTGTGATCTTAGATGATTTGCTTCCTTTCTCTTTCAATTTGTAATATTATTGTCTCTGGGCTTTATCATTTGTCAGGCACATGGACTTATTCTGATTTATACATTTTTTGAAAACCAAGCTTTCTAACTATTTAAGGAGGAAAAAAAGGGCTATGGGTTTGAAAAAAAAAGTAGGGTTTGAAAAGCACATTAAGATAACTAGGAAAAGGATTAAACATTGCAGAAACCCCAAACCTAGGTAGGAATCATTTCTCATCTGGTGGGTATTCATGTGACTATGTATGAAACTGAAAAAAAGAGAAAATAGATTTATTTGATACCTACTGTGTACAAAAGAACATTCTGCAAGGTATTGGAATTGGATATACAGTTTACATAGATTACAATTTAAAGTCATATTTGTTGAAAATATTGCCCATGAATAGAAATTTTTTCACATATTTGACAAGGTTATCAGCTTTAGCCAATGTTTGGGAATAATATGTTGCCATACTGGAAGCTACATTTAGAAAGTATATGTCAGCTACTGAGCATCTAAAATGGTGAAGGACCCTAAGATCATTCCTCTTGATGACTGGTTAAAGGAAAAAAGGGTTATCTCTTCAACATCTCTCCCATGTGTTCCCTTTCTGGCACTCATACAGCCACTGCCCTGATTTAGACCTAATCACCTCTTATTTGGAGCCTTGTAAAATAGACTCCTAATTGTGTCCCTCCTTCAAATTTCTCCTCTTTCTAATCCACCCTCCAGAGAATCACCAAAGTGATTTTCACAAAGTACATGTCTGACCAACTCAGTATCCTACTCATTAAATTTATATGATCATAGATTTATAACTGGAAGGAATCTTAAGGTCATTCTTACATTTTACAGATAAGGAAACTAAAGCTGAGAGAGGTTCAGTGACTTGCCCAGGGTCACACAGCTAGTAAGTATCTGAGGCAAGAATTGAATTCAAATCTTACTGACTCCAAACCAAGCATTCTATCCACTATGCCAACTCCAATATCTACTTATTGATTTTGGGTTAAAATATTATTTCATCTTGATCTCATTCTTTTGAAGAATGTCCTTTTTCATGTAAGTTTTATAAAGTATGTAATTCTAAGTCAAGAATGCAATTCTTAGTATAGAATTCTTTACCTCTTTCTCTTAGAATCCTTACTTTCCTTCCAGAGTCAGCTTGGAAACATTTTCTTTCTTTTTTTTTTTTTTTTTAGGTTTTTGCAAGGCAATGGGGTTAAGTAGCTTGCCCAAGGCCACACAGCTAGGTAATTATTAAATGTTTGAGACCAGATTTGAACTCAAGTACTCCTTACTCCAGGGCCAGTGCTCTATCCACTGCTACACCTAGCTGCCCCCAGAGTCAACTTAAACATTCCCTTCTACATGAAACTTTTCCTGATTGACTCTGTCCTAAGTTGCTAGGGCCTACCCACTAAAATGGGTCACTAAATAGAGTTCTAGATCTGGGTTCAGGAAGATCTCAGTTCAAATCTAGTCTCAGATATTTACTAGCTCTGTGACCTTGGGCAAGTCACTTGACCTCTGTTTCCCTAGGTAGCTAGGTGGTTCAATGTATGCAACAATGGACCTTGAATCAGGAAGCTTTTTGCTCTTTAGACAATTCCATCACTTTATGACCCCTTTTGGAGCTTTCTTGGCAAAGATACTGGAGTAGTACTTTGCCAATTCTTTCTCCAGCTCATTTTACTGATGAGGAAACTATGGCAAACAGGGTTAAGTGATTTGCCCAGGATCACACAGCTAGCAGGTAGCTGAAACCAAATTTGATCTCAGGTCTTACTGATTCCAGGACTGATGCTCTATCTCCTGAGCCATCTGGCTCCCCTTTCCCATCATACATATACATGAATATAAATTTCTATATACATGGAGAAAAACAGAGAAAGTCAGAAAGAGTCAGAGACAGAGAGAGAAAGTGATAGAGACAGACAGACACACACATGTGTGCGCACACACACACACACACACACGCATACAGAAAAACAGACAGAGTGCATAGACTTAGGAAATAGAGAGCAAGTCATGAAGCCTGGGTTCATTTCCCACCTCTGACACATACTGGTTTTGTGACTGTGAGCAAGTCACTCAACTTCTCATTGCTCTAGGCACACATTGTAAATTGTGGGGAAAAGTCAGGTCTTCATTGGCAAGTTAAAAAAAAAACCTTTAAAACATTTTCTCATCTGGAATTTCCTCTTTCTAATGAAATCACAAGTTTAGCTCCTATCACTACCTATTTTGCAGATATCTTGAGCTTACCTATTGTCATCCCCAATTAAATTGTAAGCTTCTTGAGAGCAGGGACTTTCACTTTTGCCTTATATTCAGATGAGAATTTTGAAGGACAAAATGGAGAAGGGTTCCATATAACAGCAGTTCAACATAGGTCAGTCACTCCTGAGAGATACGTGAGCACCTTTCCGAAGAGTCAAACTATGGCCTCCATTGCCCTAGGCCAATCAAAAGGATTCAGGTTCAGATCCTAATCTACAGTGGCAGACACAGACTCAGAAATGTGCAGTTGGGCAACAGAACCAATAATGGAGAAGCTGACAGGAGCCTGGAGGGAAGAGTTCTCTTTTCTTTGTGAAGGACAGGGCCACCTGGGATGGGTTTGCCAAAAGAGAGGCCAGTGCCTTGGAAAGCATCTCAGGTCTAGTGTTCAAAATAGAATAGAACTATGAGTGATAAACTGATAATGTCCTAAGGTCAAAGCTGTTGCCAATCATATCATACTATTGATTAAAGGAGGAAGGTCTGAGAGGAAAGGCCATACTGACTGATCAAGAAACAGGCTTGGATATGCTGGGTCATTGCCTTCTATCACCAGAAATCACAAGCTGGTGCTTCCCTGACATTGATGCTGTGTTGATGCTGCATCTCCTGATATAGGAGGAAGAGAAACCAATTCAAAGGCCAAGAGACTTCCACAGTATACAGATTGTACCCAGTATTTTCCTGTAAATCAGGCCATGGGGTGGAATGGTTCTGGAAAAGGCAAATGAGAAGGAGGTCTTTGTACAACCCTCTCTTCATTAGAATAAGCATAATTGTGTGAGTCATGTCAACGTGTATATACCACATTGTTCTCTTTGATTACAAAGGATGAACATCTTTGTCTCTACTACTTAGTATATAGTTCTTGATACATATTAAACACTTAATGCATGCTTATTGCATTGATTCATTAGTTGACTAAAAACGTAGTAGGTGGGACATAACGTCTTAAAGAATTTTGAAAAGATATCAAGTAGAGGAGAAATTATAATTGACCTGTTTGATCCCAGAAGACAGAAGAAAAGCAATGAATGTAAGTTGCATAATGACATTTGGGCTTCCTATTAGTTGAAGTTTTTCATTACCTATCTATCTACATATCCATGCATCCATCTATTTATCCCTCTATCAAGGTGCTTTTCTGAAAGTTCTGAAAATGTTAGTTTTGTCCATGATGGTGTGGAGGTATGGATATTCCCAAACCCAGGATTCAACATGCCTACATCTCCAATGATAAGCATGTGACTTTTTCCAGAAATCCTTACTATTTACTGTGTTCCTCCATGATTTGCTATGTGAGTCACTGCATCACTGGTTTGTTAGAAATGTCTTCCTTTGAATGAACCAATATAATTACCCTGGTGAGAGGTAAAGGACATGAGGATGGTGATAAGGATGGTGGGAAACCATCTAGTCCTCCTGTTGCTTCAAATATCTCCATTCTAAAATCTTGGGCTTTGCTTCCTTAGAAGTTCCTTCTGGTTAGCCATTGATAAAAGAAGTTTAATGTGTTTGCTCAAAGAGGTAAAGGGAATTCTAATGTGAGAATGATAGCTGGAAGAGCACTGAACAAACTTCCATCAAAAGAAGGGGGTATTTTCAAATGTTAAGATGTTCATCTGCCAATGAAATTAGGGTGACAAGAGAGGTAAACAGACATTATCTCCAGGATGTGTGTGTATGTGTGTGTGTGTGTATGAGACAGAGAGAGAGAGAGAGAGAGAGAGAGAGAGAGAGAGAGAGAGAGAGAGAGAGAGAGAGAAGCAGTGCTAGCAGTGGGTGGACAGAGCTATAAAAGCAAATTTCGGGTGTACTCTAAACAACCAGGCTAGAGGTTAATTGGAGGTGCCCTGAGGAAAGGCCCCTGTCAGTCAGATTTCATAAACTTAAAGAGATTATTTTGAGTCACAATGGGAATTAAAATTCTAGTGATACTGCTACTCACAGGTCTCATGCCTGCAGCTTTTCCAGCCTACAAATCTACAATAAAGCCAGTTGAGCTGCCACTTCAAGTAAGATTTTCCCATTCCCTGGAGAAATTCGAGAAATTTCAACCATGTCTAGAAGAGGCAAACAAAGAACACTTCCTTGACAGACATTTTCCTTTGTCTCTGAGATTAACCAGATGTGTAGTCTTAGACAAGTCAGTTTGCAAGTCTGGTTCTCAGTTTTGTATCCATGAAAGGAAGAAGCTGAATCAGATGATCCCTAAGATACCTTTTATTCAACATATATTTAGCAAGCAGTTGTCTGTTATTTACTAGGCTCTGGGGAATACAAAATAAAAATCAAAAAAGTCTACTCTCAAAGGATTTACACTCTTTTGAAGGAAAAATATGTCCCAAAAAATTTCCCAAGGAAAGATGCTAGGCACTGGGGATATCATGATAGACTTCCTGTAAAAGGTGACATGAGTTAAATGTTTAAATCTAGGTTTTCTGCCTTATGGAAATGAAACTGGGGTATATTTCAGAACATTTTGCCTGTGCAAAAGCAGGGGATAGCAATGTCCTTGTGTGAAGGATAGCAAGAAGTTCAATTTGTCTAGAACATGGGGAAGAATGAAGGAGAATCCCATACAATAAGCTTGAAAAGGTAGCCAAGAGTCAGATTAAAAACCAGGCAGAGAACTTTTCAACATTCTGTAGTTGTATGATTTCATGAACTCTTAGTTCTTACTAGCAGGAATGGCAGGTCAGGTGAGGATTCTGATCTTTGATTCAGCTTGTATGGAAGGAAGATCTAAATGAATATACCCCCAAACTAAGTGGTAACATGAGCAACCAATCCAAGTATGAACTTTGAAGGGAATACAGAGGCCAGGATGATAGAGATACAGAAAGACTAGAGAATGTTGTTATCAACTATATAGAAGGAAATTGTGCTGACAATTGGTTTTATTATTATTGATAACCTACCACATAAAGAAAGGAGTCTTATTGTGTAGAAGAGGAATGGAACTGACTGAAATTATCCTTTGCATCCAGGTGGCCCTTTCTCTCCTATTTTTTTCCTAATGCTCACTTAAACCATGTGTATACAAATGATGGGGTGAAGAAAATCACACAGTGATTTACACAGTCAGAGTTAGATTTGTTTTTGACCTATTCAGTTATGCAATATATTTGCAATCTAAAACACTGTATAAATATTAAGTATTTGTTATGTACTCAATTACATATAAGCTCAATTTTTGTTGTAGCAATGATTAGGTAAATCAACTGAAAGAAGAAATGTTGATTGTCTTCCCTGCCTCTCTACCTCCATTTTATTACCTGTTGTAGAGAAAGAATCTGACAATTTTAGAGTTTAATGTATAAATGATAACATGTTCTCTTGCTTTATATAGGTAAAAGACGTCTCTGAAAAATTCCAATGCTGATCAAAAAGGGAAATTTCTGAAACTTTTATGTATACTTGAAGAAACAAAAAAAATTCCAAAGTGATATTGAATCCTATAGTTGCTGAACTCATAGGTAATTATTTTATTTGTTTGTTTGTTTATTTTTAGTTTTTCTGCAAAGCAATGGGATTAAGTGGTTTGCCCAAGGCCACACAGCTAGGCAATTATTAAGTGTCTGAGTCCAGATTTGAACTCAGGTACTCCTGACTCCAGGGCCAGTGTGCCACCTAGCCGTCCCTCAAAGGTAATTATTCAAACAAACTAACTTTTATGATATTTGGAAGAAGTGATTTTTATAAAGATGTATTACTTTGTTTACAAATTATTTTCAAAATTTAAAAAAAAATGAACTTAATCAAGATCATAAACAATCCAACATAAGAAGAACAAAAGTGAGAATTATGTACAGGGCAACTAGATGATACAGTGCCAGATCTGGCATCAGGAAGGTCCATTTTCTTGAGATCAAATCTTACCTCAGACACTACCTGGTGCTAGCAAGTCAGTTAATCCTGTTTGCCTCAATTTCCTTATCTATAAAATGAACTAGAGGAGGAAATGATAAGCCATTCCAGTATTTTTGCCAAGAAAACCCAAAAATGGGGTCAGAAAGAAGTGGACACAAACTAAAAAAACAACTGAACAACAAGAAAATATTTTTACAGTTTTTAAAAACTTATTAAATTTAACATGATAGCAACAAAACTACTCTACATGTATACTGTACTTCTACTTGTTTTCTCTTCTATATTTTTAGTATTTTATTCATTTATTTTCTTCTTACATCCATCTCTTCCCACTAACTCTTCCCCCAATCCTCAACAAATAATCAGAGTTAGTTTAAGCAGATAAACACATTGACAATATTTGAAAAAGTATGTCTCATGCTAGACCTCTGGCTCTTCCCCATCTCAGTTAAGAAGTGGGAGGAGAGAGGTGGCAAGTGAGGATGAGGACATATTTTATCACTGATCTTCTGAAGTCATGACTGGTCACTGTGTTGATCAAAGTTCTGAAATATTCTATAATTACAATACTGAGGAAACATATAAATTTTCCTCCTGGAATACTACTCATTTCATTATTATATACATACAGAATGAATATATATATATATATATATATATATATATATATACACATATATATATGTCATCCAATTTGAAACATTTCTCTGAACATTTGTTATTTTCATTTCAGTAATATTCCAATACATTCATATGCCACAATTTGTTCAGCCATTTACTAATTAATTCATTGCCATAGTAAAAAGTGAAGATATGGATGGGGGCATCTAGGTGGCACAGTGGATAGAGCACTGGCCCTGGAGTCAGGAGTACCTGAGTTCAAAACTGGTCTCAGACACTTAATAATTACCCAGCTGTGCGGCCTTGGGCAAGCCACTTAACCCTGTTTGCCTTGCAAAAACCTAAAAAAAAAAAAGTGAAGATATAAATATTTGGTATAAAATAACTGTCTTTTATCAATAGAAACATTATTATACAATTAAACAATATTATGAATTTAAACAATAATTATAAAATTAATAGTGTGACAAATATTATTAGCATATTAACTCTTTGAGGTAGCTATTATTTGAAAAAATGTCACATTTTTACAACAAGAAGGGAGACATAGATTTGAGGAGAATTCAGACTGACTGACTGCATCCTTCCCATACAGTTGGCCCTTTAATGACCTCCTTTATTTTCCTTTGTAAGTCTGTGAAATTTTAGGGATCACAAAACACTTTATAAATATCATATTTTATTTTGCAACAACCCTAGGGATTATTGTAACCTTCATTTGGTGAGGAAATTGAGTCAAATAAATGGTTTGCCTATAATCTCACAGGTAGTGAGTCTTTTAACCCTAGATCCAGTGCCTAATGCATTGTACCACCAAACTGGCTTCTTTTTCTTTTTTTTTTTTGATCTTATACCTCTTTGAACATTATATGACTAGAAGAACCAATTCTAAGTCAAAGAGTAATATATAATTTATTGACATTATGAATATAGTTGAAACAGTTTTCCAAAATTGTCAGACCAATTCACCCTTATATTAGTGTGACTTTGTTTCTCCAAATGTGATTTTTTTTTAGAAAAGAAATATCTGAATTTTACAAGTGAGATTTGCAGATTTGCATACAGAAAATTTTGAACTAGAATGCAAGTTGGAAAGCAGAATGTGAGAGCTATCAATCTGTCAACTATTTATTATGTGGCTTTATGAACAAATTGCTGGAGATACAGAAATGAGAACTGATAAAGTCACTTAACTAGAGAAATTCACATTATGATGATGTGGATTAATTTCTCTGAGAAAATTTCAACAGTAAAAGATCATTTTTAGCTCACAGATCAGAGAAAAATTCATGTAGGTCTTGAAGGAAGAAAAGGATTTCAATGAGTAGAGATGAGTCAGTGCATAAGAAAGCATAAAGATAAGAAAGTGAAATATGACTTGACATACTTATAAGGAATATTCAAATATGAAATAATCTTATGCTTATGATAATTCCTTACTTAAATGTAAAAACAAATGCTCACTTCAAGGACATAGAAAATTCAGTCTTAAAATTCTTATTTCTCCTCAGATTGACACTTATCTAAGAAGTGAATTAATTTCCTAGCAGTCTAAATGATGAATGGGAACAAACCATCCTTTTGAATAGCACTGAAAGTTTCTTCAGTCCCAATGGATTTCACCTCAGCACCCAATTAGGCTCATCCTAAACCAAATAAAGTACCAAGAAATTCTTTAAATATAGATACAATTAAAAATGCCTCAGGAAGGGTGGGAAAGTTTACCACAGTTCTAGCATATAGAGGGAGAGGGTTTAACTATAGTCTATCACCAATTAACTAATTATCATCTCCCAATTAAGAGTAAATAATAGTCCTCAGAGACTAAAGTGTCTCAAAGTAATTTTCTTGGATACCTCTGATTTTCTTTTACAAGAAACAATAAAATAATATTATTCTAAAACTCTTTTATGTAATATTCACAAAATATTCTAGCTTATTTAATCTAAACCAATCATATCACCTTATAAATGAGAAAAATAGAATTAAATATCTAATTTTAAAGTAAATCTGACTGTGAATTATATAATCTGGATTTCAACAGTCTGATATAGGTGAAAAAAAGGACTTAACTTGAATTTGAGAAAAAGGAATTTTCCATCCTGATTCTGATTACTTACTAACTTTATAATGTTGGATAAGTAATTTCCTTAGCTATAAAATACCTGTAATGTCTAATTTATATGATTCATATGAGGACAAAACTTAAAAATTTTAAATGTAATACATATATATATATGTATTATATAAAGACTAGGGGCCTAGTTTTACAGTCAGAATGACCTGAATTTATATTTTCCCTCTCATATACATACTAAATGAGCAAGTCACTTAATCTCCCAGAGCCTCAGATGATTCTCTAAGTCTGTGAGATACATAACAATTGCCAGTCTACATTGGTGAATAGAGGTTCCACACTGAAAATTCTCCCATACTAATGAAATCACAGATCTAGAACCCCTCCTTTAGCATTATATAATCACATTACATAAATGTTAGTTATCATTATTATTATTATTATTTTTATTATTATTATACTTTCCAAAATAAGATTCTGATGACTTACTTAAAATATGCTACAAGTTGGCATTGACTTTCCTCCTAAATTGACTGAAACCATGGAACTTTAGGATCTTAGAAGGGACCGGATTCAAATATTGCAACATGAGTTAAATAATTGAAAGAAATGGTTAGGTTGACAAATGAGATTTTATCTTTTCAAAGTACTTTTAAGTCTATACAGATTTCTACCAGGAAAAAATCTTCTAGATAACTAAATTCCAAAAAGACTACTTCTCCATCTTTCCCCCTCTCACTCTAAGAGACAGGCACACTTCCTGTGAATACTATTCTCAGTCTGGAATTTATTGAACTAATCTAGAGCTAGTTTTTTAGTTCATATATCAAATAAATTCCTTAAAATGATAGCAGCACACATATTTCTTTGAAGAAATAGAGGTTATTTATTTATTTAAGGAAATCAAAGTTATTTTAAAAATATACATAAAAGTTTTCATGTTTCACATGTCATATCTTTTCTCTATCTACTTTCCCTATGCTTAGGACTCAATTTCCTAGCAAGATTGAATCCCTAGGAAAGGTCTGGTTTCAGAAATGAGCGGTGAATAGTGTTTCTCAAGTCCTGAGCACCTAGAAAGCCCAAATTTAAATATTTGTTTATACTTCAGCCATAAAAAGTTATCCATGAAACTAGTGAGAGACACGAATTCATAAGTTATATAATTCATCTATTATTTTTCAACAGTTGAAGTCTAGATGAAAGCAAAACAGAATTTTACTTCATAATATTACTTCTTAATATTACTCATATACTAATTCATTGTAAAAGGAAGAATGTGACCCTGTGTGAGCTAAAGGTCATTCTAAATCACTAACTGAAGGAGCTGACACAGGATGCAGGAATTAATGTGACTTAGCTAAGAATGCAAAATGCCAAGATTTCTTCATCCAAGGGGGAAGAGGGATTTTTTTTGTAAAGTTGTGTTAACAAGAATTTATGAAAAAATATTGTCCTTAAGGCATCAAAGGTTAAGTATAACATTAAGTATAACAACTTCATCAAAGAACTGGGAAGGTAATTCATAATTTTGTTGATGTGGTCCAACAACCAGTCTTACCCCTTTTAAAACAAAGTCGACTAATATATGCTAATTTTTTCTGGTTGCTTATATTGACACCATTAAAGACCACTAAATATCACAAAAATGACTTCACATTTGGATAATGATTCTCCCTAGATAACCAGTTTATAATTAGTATTAGTAGTCTCATCTGAGAAAATGACGATCACATGGATTTTAGCTACATTATGCCAAGTTCTAATTTTGCACGAAATTTTCCTAATCCATAGTCACCTCTTTCACCTTTGAACTACTTATAACATTTTCGCTCTACATTAGCAATTCATTAATGGGTTACTTAAATGCCATACATTTCATTCATTGAATCATATTTTTAAGTACTGTATGAAGAATGCTATGCTGGGAGCTAGAGGAACCACAAGGTTTAGTTAAGACAGTTCCTATCCACAAGGAGACCATAGCTAAGCATAGCTATAATAGGCAACATTGCAAAGTGTCTTAGAGTTTTTTAAAAAAAAGGGAAATCTACGTTGGAAGTTTATTACCAACCAGGGGATCTAGAAAAGCATATTGGAAGAATTAACATTTGAGTTGGACTTAAAGGATGGAATGAAAATCAACAGGCAGAGGAAAAGCATTAAAAAGAATGCCTTAAACAAAGGCATTATCAATAGGAAAATTCAGAGAAAATTCAGGAAGCAGAGTTTTTTGGAAGCATAGGGATCACAAAGATTAATGGTTATGTTAATTAAATCTGGAAAGAGAAAATGGCAAAAGAGTGTGGAAAGCCTTGAATATCAGACAAATGAGGTAGATCTTTATTTGATATACTTTAGAGAGACACTGAAAAATTTCAAGAAGAGTTTTGAGAGCAGAGGAATGTCATGACCATGTGAGAAAGATTATTTTGGCAATAGAATGACTATTTGGAGGGGAGAGAGAGTCAAGCTTGGAAGACCTGTTGAGACTAGCAAGAGAAGAGACAACAATAACAATGGTCCAAACTAGCATGATTGTAGTGGAGAAGGGCCAAATAAAAGTACTGTTGCTGAGATAGAATTGACAGATCTTAATGGAATATAAGATGAAGAATATGGAATAATGAAAATGGATGAGATATTTGGGAAAGAAATCACAAACCTAGGCAGAAGCAAGATTTAGTAGTAGTAATGAAGCATTTGAATTATCTGTTATATAGTTCTTTCTCTTTCTTTGCCCCAAGCAGAGCAATGAGTAATGTCTTGACTTGTCTTAATTATCATTCCATCCTTCAAAAGATGGAGAAACAAATGTGGGGAACTAGTATAAATCTGATCCTTACCAAAAAAATAGCAATTATCTTTAGGGGGATAAGATGGGGGGCATACTCTGTTACACACCTTAGATTTGAGGAGAACAAATCTCATTGTTAAAAAAAAAGAATAAGTAGACTCAGTCTAAATTTCCACAGAAGGCAGTTCAGGAGTGATAAGAAACTCTTGAGGGAACTTCTGAAGATTTAAAAAGAAAGTTTCATTGTTAAGTAAAAGGGAGAGTTATCTAAAAAGACTAATGTAGTTGCATAGGGAATATCATCAACCCTTTTAAAAAGACACACACAGACATACACACAAACACATACATACATACACACACACACACACACAAACACGTTTTGTTTTATATTGGAAAAAGATGTTCCAGCTTTAAAAGTCAGAGGATGTTGGACTTCCCATTTACTTTTTGGTATCCTCAATGACATTTCTTGATCAACTGGCTATAGTATCTGTACCAAGAATAAATTGGATGTAGATTCACCATGCTTAAGGAGAATTTTTTGAGTACCACACAAATGGGATAAAGTGATTTCCAGCAACAAGACCTATAACTTACCCATTTACCACATGTGATCGCTAAGTTTGAGCTCACTTCCCCCTGGACTCTATAAGCACTTATAGGAGAATTGTGTCATGGGTTATGGAGAAGATATTTTATATCATGTATAAGTACTTTACTTTCTAAAAGTCATTTAAATCTGACTGACTAAATGATGGTCAGATGTTTATCCTGTGAGGGAATCTCACTGGAGGAGACATTACTCATTGTCATTTTTGAATGACTCCTGAATTCTCAGAGGTATTCCTTGGATCTATAAGAATAGATGAGCTAGAGGTGGCTAGGTGGCATAGTGGATAAAGCACCGGCCTTGGAGTCAGGAGTACCTGGGTTCAAATCCGGTCTCAGACACTTAATAATTACCTAGCTGTGTGGCCTTGGGCAAGCCATTTAACCCTATTTGCCTTGCAAAAACCTTAAAAAAAAGGATAGATGAGCTAGGAAAGCTTTGGAAACTTAACTCAACAGTAGAGATGGGCATTGAGATAAAGATTCCCAGAGTTTACATGGGCTATATCTACATAACTATTTCTCATTTGATACAAGTAATAAATATACTAAAAAGATCCATTCAAATTTGTACCATTGAAAGGTATAATTAAGTTTTTATTAGTGACCCTTTGTATTTTGTTATCTATGAATTTTTAAACTTTTTATTCTTCCTACTCTTCCTACTTATTACTCTTTGCATAATCTAGTTTGAAGGTGTTTGTGGGTGTATTTGAGTGTGTGTGTGTGTGTGTGTGTGTGTGTGTGTGTTATATGTATATGTGTATGTAGTTTTCTCTAGTTCTTTGGATGAGATTTGTAAGATTCAGGCAACTGCATTCTTGCTAGCCATTGTTAAGTTTTCCACTGCTGGCCAAAAAATGTATTATTCCTTAAACTTAAATCATATTCTAGAAATCCAAATCCTACTCTTGTATGCCAGATTCTTAGCAAGCTATTCACTCTTCAAATCTGCTTTTCTCTCTTGTGGAGAGTTTGCCTTTGATTATCAGCAATGTGATTGGCTGACACAGTAGATAGAGTGGCAGACCTGGAGTCAGGAAGACTAATATTCATGAGTTCAAATCTAGTCTCAGACACTTACTAGCTGTGTGGCCCTTGGAAAGTCTCTTAACCCTGTTTTTCTCAGTTTTCTTATCTATAAAAAAAAAGAGCTAGAGAAGGAAATGGCAAACCACTCCCAGTTCTTTGCCAAGAAAACTCAAATGGGGTCACAAAGAGTTGAACATGACTGAAAAACAATGTCAATACCACTTGTACTCCTATGCTTTTCCATTTCTTGTCTAAGATTTCATAATCTTAATAGTGACTTATTGATTCCTCGTGACAGTATCATGTCATGGTATTATAGGATAGTAGCTCTACAACCAGAAGCTACCTCAGTGCCATCTAGTCCAACTCTCTTATTTAAAAAACTCTTTTTATTGTTATGAACTTTTCAAGCACCAGTTAATTTGATTATTTCCCTATACAAAAAAGAAAAAACACTTCATCTGAAAGTGAATTTCTACTTTTTAAGAAATATTTCCAATATAACAATTTCAATATTATGTTGCTAATCTGTGTACCATTCTGAATTTCTGCTTATTTAAAATAATTGATTTTTATTCCTGTTTTTCTTTTTTCTTTTAAAAATATCATTATTACTAATTTTCCATCTCCTTCTTCCTTCCCTTGAAACAATTAAATATCACCAGAAAAAATAAACTCAAATCTTGTTTGTGCCTGGAAATATATATCTCATTCCATATGTCTAGTCTGTTACTTCTTTGCCAGGATCTCAGAAGCATGATTTCTTCAGTCTCTTTATTGTACAGATGATGAAACTAGGGCCCAGGGAATTTAAGTGATTTTACTAAAGATTATATGGGTAGAGAGCAGCTAGATGCGGGCAGCTAGATGTGCACAGTGGATACAGCACTAGCCCTGGAGTCAGGAGGACCTGTGTTCAAATCCAGCCTGAGACAATTAATAGTAAACTAGCTTGTGTGACCTTGGGCAAGTCACTTAACCCCATTGCCTTGCAAAAACACACAAATAAAATAGGTTTTATATGGGTAGTAAATGTTAGAAATGTAAATCAAGTTCCTCTGATCCCAAAGACAGTATCTTCTCCTCTATACCAAGCTTGGATCACTAGAAGTGATTAATTTTTCAGTTTAACAAGTATTAAAGGTTTCTTTGAAATACCAGGATGCATGCTCTAGGAAAAGGTCAGACTTTTCTGTTGTTAACTGTCTGACAAATGACATAAATGGCTGCCTCAGTATTGCTAAACAGAAAATGACTAACTATCTTTTATAATTTGATTTTCCTCTGAGGTTTATGGGTCATCTGACAGCACTTCAGGACCCAAATCATCATTTGGGGGTAAAAATAGTTGCTTCCATTTCAGAAGGTGCAATCACATCAAGAATTTCATCCCCCGCTCAATCTGCTATTATTCAGTGGTTCTACTGCACTCCTTTTCCCTTTGTGCCACATACTTCTTTTCTCTAATTCCTTATACAGTTCAGAATACTATTCTATCTTTTCAGATTTCTTTTTGTTATTTTTCACATGAAATCCTTTATTCTATTTTAAAAGTAAAATGTTACCTCACTCCCAC
Organism: Macrotis lagotis; assembly: GCF_037893015.1. Lineage (NCBI taxonomy): Eukaryota > Metazoa > Chordata > Mammalia > Peramelemorphia > Peramelidae > Macrotis > Macrotis lagotis. The sequence goes on from NC_133658.1 coordinate 505,396,938, forward strand.
CCCCAAAAGCCTGAACAATGAAGAGTCATTCCTCAAACCCCATCATCTTTTCTTCAAGGAGGTTGAGAATTATTTTACTTTTCATATTTTCTTCTATCATTCTCAATAACACATATTGCAAAAAAGTGAAATAAGGCATGGTGTAGTGGAAAACATTCTAACAATTAGATTCAAAAGTAAAATGGGGGGTGGCCAGGTGGCATAGTGGATAACGCACCAGCCTTGGAGTCAGGAGTACCTGGGTTCAAATCCGGTCTCAGACACTTAACAATTACCTAGCTGTGTGGTCTTGGGCAAGCCACTTAACCCCATTTGCCTTGCAAAAACCTAAATAAAAAGTAAAATAGACTCCCTTGGTTTATGGATATTTCTGCCAGTCACTGGAAATCTTCAACAAAGGCAGGATGGCTATTTTTTGGATATTTTGTAGAGAATATTATATCTTAGAGTCTCGTAAGAACTTTTCCAGGAGAATTATTTACAAAAACAAAGCAGACTGGAGTGCTCATGTCCTGAATTGTAGACTCCTTGAAGGCAGAAATTATATTTTAGACTTTTTTTAATTCCCTACATTATCTAGGAAGAGAATAAGGATTTATTAAATACCTACTAGATGGTCAGCTAGGTGGCGCAGTGGATAGAACACTGGCCCTGGAGTCAGGAGTACCTGAGTTCAAATCTGGACTCAGATACTTAATAATCACCTAGCTGTGTGGCCTTGGGCAAGCCACTTAACCCCATTGCCTTACAAAAAAAAAAAAAACAACCTAAATACCTACTAGATGCCAAGTACTAAGTTAGATATTTTTTTAAAAAAACATTATTTTATTGTTCTAGCTTAATGCTTACACATTAATATTTGTTCAATAAATATTGGATAAAGGAATTAATTCTAGTTAGTGAATTAATCACTATATTGATAATTAATCTAAGTTTAATAGAAAGTTGATTCCCAAATGAGCCATCTATTTCCTTTCCTTGACATACATGTGAATGTTATAATTGATCTTCAAGGATGAATATAATTATTTTGTGCATTAATTACTTCCCTAAAATTAAAAAAAAATAAATAAAAATATTTCCCCAGGAGGGAACTTTACTCTCACTTAAATAAAGGAAAATTGGAGCAGCTAATGGGAATCATTAATTAATTTTCCCATGGAAACTGAGGCTCAATGAAGTTAAAAGACTTACCCAAGATCAAATCATTCATAGGTGACAGAGTTGCAACTAGAACTCAAGTTTTCTAACTCTTTCCCTAATACTTTCTTTTACTTCCTTCTTATGGTCTTTTGACTCTCAGCCTCAACTTGTTGTAGCATCTTGGAAAGGCAGTAGTAGAAATGAGAATAACTAGATCTGCCATTTCTATGATTCAATATAACCATCCCCATCAACTTCCAGATTGTCACATTATCCCGAAAATGTCTCCTATCCTTTACATGAGGACAAAATAATGACTTTGTATCTTCTTTTTTTTTATTCTTCTGTAGTAAGGAATCCATATCATCTTTCAGGGTTCTAGAACTACCCTGAGAGTTTAACAGATGTCTATAAGGACATCAGTTGAACCCCAACCAGCACCACTTTTTGGTGCCAGTAATTAATACCTCAATTCTATTAAACCTTTTATAATCAATTAGGTTTTACAAACAGATATTTATTTTGAAAATAACCAAGAACAGAAGTATCAACATACTATTTCCTATCCCACCTTGGTCTCTGGGGAGAGTGGCTCAAAGCTAATATACTTTCTTCATAGCTTTGGATGCTCAACAATTTCACATCCAAATGACACATAAATAATAAATGAATCCTTATCTCAGCTATTCTCAGACTGGACTGTGAAGGTCATTCCTTGTTCATCATGGCACTGATGCTTGACTGGCTACAAAATTCCACTTGGGATCAGATTCCTAGAGGCTCATTCTATTGATCTTTCAATATTTAGAAGGTCAGAACTTCAATATTAATCTCTTTCATCAAAAAAGAAAAAGAACAAACTTTAAGGCAGGCAAAGAAATGAGACCTATTTTCATGGGACTATGTGAACTTGGAAGGGAACCAAGGCCTCTTCCCTAATACCATGATATCTCACTCTAGTGTCTGATATAGAGTAGGTGATTAATAAATGCTTATTGACTAAGCAAGTAGATACTATCAACAGAGGAGTCAGAGAGATCAACCAAGAGTGCAGTGCCACACAGAATGGTTAAGCCTCTGGTCACTGATGCCTTTTTGTTTAGCCTAAACTGATACAGCCAAAAGAAAAAGCTTTCTCTTAAACAAGGCAGTTAGTAGACTGCAATCAGTTACAGAATATATCCCCATCTTCAAGTATCTCTTTTGTTACATGTCATTATGATTTTCCTGGAAGCAGGCTCGCCCAGCCTCTTCACATGGGGAAACATTGTCAGAGGAGTACATGTACCAAACCTCCTGGCAATGAAAGAATTAAAAAAATTTATTGTGTTTACTATGTGTCAAGAATTTTGTCAAACACTTGAGATACAATTATGAATATGAAACAGTCCCTGACTTAATGGAATTCATAATCTAATATGGGAGATGACATATAAAAGGGAGTGGTACCTAGGAAAGAGGAAGCATTGGTATCCCCTCAATGCTTTTTGTACACAAAGAATCTAAGTTGTTTATTGATAGAATGAAATTCCTACTTATACGCTTCTTAATAACAGAATAGATATTCTCTGTCTCTGATTGGATAGACCTACCCATGAGCAAATGAATGTCTGTAGACAATTGTTTGCAAAAACAAAAAATCTGGATCTACCCACTATGGATGACAGATGGTAACTTATTAAGATCTATCTATCTTGAGTGATTAGATATTGCTTCTAAGATGATGAGTTTTATTGAACTGGGATAAGGCTACATCAGGTCCAAATGTAAAAAAAAAAAAGAAATGAAAGCATTAACAATGATACAGGATCAAAACCACGTAACTGGTATTTGAAGACCTCAATCTAAGGGTTGGTCTGACCCCCTTATTATGTGATTTTTCACAAGTAATTTTACCTTTCTATGATTCAGTTTCCTCTTCTGGAAAATGATGACTTTTAAGTTTCCTTCTGAATTTACATGAATGATTTTAGGATCCTAAGTAAATTAATTTTTCCTAATTTTATTTCCTCATTTGTAAAAATGGATTAGTAATACTCTATGTACCTCACAGGGAAGTAATAAAACCAGACCAAGTGCTTTGCATCATAAAGTGCCATGTAAATATGAACAATTATTATTTGTTATTCTTAGCCTAGAGTGATAAGCATAAAACCAATAAGAAGCATCCCTTTGAAGTATGAGCAGAAGGAGTTGTTGAATTTTGCAACTGACAAAGTGATTTGTCTGGATCTCTCCCTTTTCCCCAATATAGTCTACCACCTTGTAGTACATTTATTTGTTTAAAAGTCCTACTTTTTTCACCTTTGTATTCTCAAAACCTAGTATAGTGCTTTATATACTATGAACACACAAATAAGTGTTTTGAATTAAATTGAAAGGTAGTTTTGCCATCTTCCAAATTAAAATGCACTTTATGAAGCATTTAATTTATTCTCTCTTCCTTGGTCTGTTAAAAAAAAGTAGCTAAGTTAAAGTAATTTAGAAAGTTAGCAGCAAGCTAAATCTTGAGTAATTTTCTTATTTTTCTAAGGTTTCTGTTCCCTTTTTTCTTCCCAAAATTGACAGTAATTTATAATCTAGTTGGGGAAATGAAGTAGAAAGAAGTGTAAATTCTAGAGGAAATTATTCAGTGCATTGCATATTTGTTATAATTTCAGAAATGATTTTTTGAAGTGGAGGGGATGTCCCAGACAGTATTTCAGGCAATCTTCAGGAGGATTCCAAGGAGAAAGATCAACTAAGATGAAGTAAGACAAAATCTAGATAATTTTCTAAAAATAATTATTTATGTTTAATTATCAAGCATTTTTCCATCCCATCTCCCATCTTCTGGAAAGATAGGAAGAAAGAGAGAGATAAAGAATGAAGAAACAAAGAAAGAAAAAAGACAGAAAGACAGGCAGAAAGACAAAGATAAAGAGAGAGAAAAACAAAGAAACAAAGAAAGAAGCAAAGAAGGAAAGAAGAAAAGAAAGAAAAGAGAGAGAATCCTTGCATATGTGCTTATATGCATAAGCACAGTTAATTGTATTCAAAAATAAATTTCTTATTCGACATCTCTCTTCCATGAGATGGACATCATTCTTTTTTTAATCTTCTAACATTGTGATTGATTAATTAATTAAAGTACTTGTCTTTCAAAATTTCTTGCTTTTATAATATCTGTGATAAAGTCTAAATTGTTCCTATTTTGCTCAATTCATTCTGCATCCATTCATAAAAGTCTTTCCATATCCCCTTGGTCTTTTTCCTCTTTTCTTACAGCGCAAGAATATTCCATTATATTCATATACAAAAATTTATTCATTCATTTCCCATTTGATTCCCATTTATTCCCATAGTTTTCAGGGCTTTTTTGTTTCTTTTTGGTTTTTGCTAGTATAAAAAAGAGCTGTTTTTTTAAATATTCATGCATATACAGGACCTTAATCACAGTTTTTTAAATCTCTTTTGGATTAGAATTGGAAGTGGGTGTAAATCATTTAGTAGTTACATAGTTGCAACTTGCTTTCCAGAATGGTTGAACACATTAATAGCTCAACAAATAGTATATCAATGTGCCTGTTTTCTCACTACTTTCCAATATTTGTCATTTTAGTTATTTTTTTATTTTTGTCAATCTATTGGATTTATTGAATCAGACTGAATATCAGAATTGCATTAATTTCTGTAATTACTAGTAATACAAATGTTGTCTTTTAACATCTTTGCATCATCTATTAATTTGGGAATGGTTTGTATTCTCTGTTTTTTTTTTATTTCAACTATTTCAGGCAATGTGGTTAAGAGTGATTTGCCCAAGGTCACACCGCTAGGCAATTATTAAGTATCTGAGATGAGATTTGAACTTAAGTCCTCCTGCCTCCAAGGCCGATGCTTTAGCCACAGCAGCACCTAGCTGCCCCTATGACTCTTATTTTTAAAAATTTTAATCAGCACCTTATATGTATATATTAGAAATTGATCTTTATTAGAAAACCTTAGTTCAAAGATTTTTTCCCATGTAATTATCTCCCTTTTAATCTTAAATGTATTAGATTTGTTTGTATAAAAGTTTTCAAACTTTCTATAATAAGAATTAAGTATTTACTCATTTGCAATTCTCTCTATCTCTTGTTAATAGGAAATTAGATTTATACCAGCACCTTATCCCTTCTAGTAAAATAAATTCCAAATGGATACCTGACTTGAAATTAAAAAGTCACATGATAATAATGTCTTTAGTAGTTATTGTTTGCCAGGCATTGTGCAAAGTGCTTCAAAATATCATCTGATTTGATCCTCATAACAACACTATGAGATAGGAATTTCAGATTTTTACGTCTGAGGAAACTGAAACAAATAGACAATAAGTGATTTTCTGGGATCAAAATCTCTGAAGTACCTGAGATCAGATTTGAACTCAGGTCTTCTGACTTCCAGTATCTATTCCATTATGTACATATTAGAGAAACAAAAGTTTCTTGTTGGATCTATGGATAGGGGAAGAGTTCAAAAACCTAATACTATAGGTATACATATAGCACTCTTTTTAAACAGTCCTTTTGATTTCATTTTCCCCAGTGAAGCAGGCATTATTCCCATTTTTTAAAAGGAAACTCCAAATTAACTTCCAATCTTTTCCTTTTTTATGATTTTACTATTTCTATCAATGCAGCTCAATCTCCCACTTTCAAAACCTTGATATTGCCTTTAACTCTTTGCTATCCCTTTTACTATCATTGCTCATATTCAAACAATTGCAAATCCTGTGATTTATAACTCTACAATATAACTCACCTCTGTTCCCTCTTCTTTATTTTCATGACTTTCACTCTTGAAGAGATCATTATTATCACTCGTCTGTACTATTGCAATACCCTTGATAGTGGTTGTTTTATTATTTTTTGTAGATATTCATTTCCACTAATTCTAACTTTCTCTACATATAACAAAATTTTAGAAAAGAAAAACAAAAAGCCATAGTCAAGCAAAACAAATAGATGATTAATCATCTAAAATTGTATTGATAGATGTTCTTGACTCTTTTCTCCCCTTTGCTCTAAATGGTATTTCATACTACTGCCCGATCACCTTCACAAATACAGATATTTTGTTTTGCTAATCCTCACTAAAGATTATCCAATATCTCCTTGCCCCCTAACAAATAAAAATTGCTAGTATAAAAAAATTGGTACCACCTCTCATTTCAAGCTTTATCTCATGTTCTTAACTTTCCAACTCTATTTTCTAGCCAAATGGAAATACTATTCTCTCTATCTCTCTGTCTCTGTCTCTCTATCCCTCTGCCTCTCTCTATCTCTCTCTGCCTCTGTCTCCCATCCGTGTGTAGGTCTGTCTGTCTGTCTGTCTGTCTCTCTCCCTATAGAGATATATATATAGACATAAACTTGTATTTTTTACTATCTTACTTTTGTTTATCCTGTTTCCTATATGTGTTTCTAAACATTCCTAATCATCCTTTAAAGTCCAATATACACATTACTTCCTCTAAAAAGTCCACCTGTCCCTCTTCTTATATTTACTATAGGTAATTCACACATCACTTTGCATCTGCATACACTCTTGTATATTATAGTTCTATGTTTATGCATTCCTCCCTCAAAACACACACAGTATAATGTAAGCTCTATGAAGGCAAGAGTTTTCCAACTTTAAGCAACGTATCCTCCCCAGTACAGTTTTCCACATATTTCTTGTTTCTAAATGTTTGTTGAATTGTTGAACTAAATTTATACAGTTATATATCTGACACCAGTAAGCTATTTTATCTTTTTTAGATCTTGTTTCTTTAACCTTTCAAACTTTGTAAAAGTGGAAATTCTGACACCTCCTAATCAAACTGTTTGAAGTTCCAATATAAATATTTCCCAGATTTAATGTACTATAACTGGTACATACACACACACACACATACACACATATGTGTGTCTGCATAATATATGTGGAGGCAAGAGCTATAGGTATCTAACTATATCTATAAATTCAGTTCAACACTTTCACAAACATTGGGAAACAAGGATGTAAGTGTGTGGTGTTGTTTATGTGGTTGCTGATGATGTTATTCACGGCAGCAGTGGATAGAGTGCCAGGTCTAGATTTAGGACTACTCATTTTCCCAGAGTTCAAATAAAGCCTCCCACATTTACTAACGACATTACTCTGGGTAAGTCACTTAACCCTATTTGCTTCAGTTTTCTTATCTGAATAAATGAATTGGAGAAGAAAGTGGCAAACCATTCCAAGTATCTTTGCAAAGAAAACCCAAAACGAGGTCACAAAGAACTAGATATGACTAAAACAATTGAACAACTTTTCTTTTTTTCCTGCTACAAATATTTTATTTTGGCAGGTTTGTAGAATTGTATCATGGAAAAACTGTACTTCAAATCAAAAGACCTGATTTCTGATTCTACCATTTAATAGCTATTTGACATTAGTCAAGTTATTTAACTCTGATTCTTAATTTCTTTTTTATAAAATAAAAATAATAATATTTACACTACCTTAAGCAGACAGTTTATAAATTCTAAGCTTAAAATTCATGGCATTTTTAAACTAGAAAAGATCCTAGAGATCATCTATAAGTGTTAATAATTTTGAATATTAATACATTTAACTTATTTATAAAAAGAAAACTACTTATGGAATGGATGATGCCTATTTGTTGTCTAGAACCTACCTCACAGGCTTGGTGAGTATCTAATAAAATAACCTGCAAAACACAAAGTGTTTTGAAAACTCAAAAGCACCTTTGAAATGATGATGTAAATGATGATCTTCTAATCTCTTGGAGTGTATGTATGTAGATAATGAAATTGTGATCCAAGAAAGTTGTGTAAGACATTCTCTAAGGTTATATGAGTAATTAATAAGAGATGCACGAGTTCAATCCAGATCCTTTGACTTCAAATCCATCATTCTTTCTACTATAACAATCCCCATCTAGGTCAGCTATAGATCTTCACATATTACAGATGAAGAAAGTTCCATTAAGTCATTAAGATCACAGAATCAGCGTCAGGACTCAGATTACTACACAGTGCCCACAATCCTTTGGAGAGGTCTTTGGTAAAAGAGGGAGAAAGACAATTTTAAACAGAAATACTAGATTGCTATACGTCATTTGGATCCAACTGGAAGTGAGGGAAAAGTTAAAAACAAGTTAGAAGTGTTATGACATAGTCCTGCAACTTTCTGAAAAACTATTAAATCTATTCATTCACTAATTTATTCATCAAATAATATCCAGCATTTATATAATAGCTAGACTTTTTATATTGCTTTGAGATTGACAAAGTAAGTTATAAGTATCCTCTAATTTTATGTTTGCCATCATTATCCCCCTTTTTACAAATGAGGAAACGGAGATAGAGGCTAAATAACTTGCCCAAGGACACTCAGCTTAGTGAGTTTCTTTTATTTTTATTTTTATTTATTTAAGGCAATGAGGTTAAATGACCTGCCCAAGGTCACACATCTAGGTAATATGTGTCTGAGATAGGATTTGAACTCAGGTCTTCTTGACTCCAGGGCTGGTGCTCTATCTACTGTGTCACCACCTAGCTGCCCCTGCTAAGTGAGTTTCTTAGGTAATGTTTGAACTCAGATCTTCCTAAGTTTCCTAAGTCCTTACTATGTATGCAAAATGGAGTAGCATTGTATATTGGTAAAGCATATTGGTAAAGTATATTGGTAAATGGAGTTAGGAAGACCTGGGTTCATATCCCAACTTTAATACTAAATTTTTGACCTTGGAAAGTCACATAACTTCTCTGTGCCTCAGTTCATTCTCTAAAATGAAGCTATTTTTCAATATTGACCTCTGTATATAAAATTCTATGCTGGTAAAGGAAGTATAAAGATTAAATAAAATACTAAACCCTTACAAACCTTTCAGACTAACAAATCAAAATTCTATACTATAAACAATGCATAAGATAGATGCAAGTAGAATTCTTTATGAAAACTGAAAGGAAAAATGAAGAGTCAAAGGAGTGTTCCTGGAGGGGATGATATTTGAACAGGCTAGATTGGCAAGGCTTTTAAAAGGAAGAAACAGAAGGATGAAGATACCTATCTTGTGCAGACCAAAGTTTACTATCTTTAGTTTTTAAAAAAAGTTATCTTATGAATTATGTCATTTTTGATCTAATTTTTTTCATTTGAATATGATTCTTCTTTCACAATATAAATAATATGGATCTATGTTTAGCATGGTTAATAGATGTAAAGACTATATTACATTAATTTCTGTTGGGGGAAGGGAGAGGGAAGGAAGGGAGGGAGAAAATATTTTTTAAAAATGATTGTTGAAAACTACCATTACTTGTATTTGGAAAAATAAAGGAAAAAAGTAAAAAGTATAAAAAAAAAGATACCCATTTTAAAGTATATCTTGTAGCTATTGAAGAGACTCTAAATCCAATCCTATGTGGTTTTATTTTTTTTAAGAAAACTTAGTATTATAATATAATGTAAACTAAACAAATTCTATTAACATTTATCAAAATGGCCTATTTTTGTCAGTTCATTTGAAATGATAAACTTTGTGGGTCTACTATTTGAGACGACCAACAGGATGTCACCATTGCCTTTCTTCCAATGACATGTTTAAAATAATGTCTTTCAGTAAGTTCTCCACAGCTATCATTTTTGGAGAGTGACAAAAATAACTAAATACAGCCCTTCTTATTAATTATATTAAATCTCTCCTGGCTTTTGTTCTATGTATTTATTTTTGGTCAGACAAAAGATACCCTGTCTTTTCTAAGGTTCATTGATTAAAAGTACAAGTATTAGGTAACTCAGCTGTTCCCACCCACTTTAAACATGATTCCTTTCCTCATTCTCCATCAATTTCTACTTCATTATCATAATGGAAAGATTAAGGTCCAAAAAACTGCATGTATGTGTATACATGTTTAAGTGTTTTACACAAAGTATCACAGTGATTCTTGGGATAGCATATATGAAAGAAAGTGTTGGGAAGCTAAGAATAACATTCTTCATATCATTCTTTTTTCTTCATATTCTCAGATTTGACTAATATCATGTATTACCATAAAATTTAACTCCTTGCATTAATTTGATTAAATTGATTTTTTATGAGTCACACAGAGTTGGATAGAATCAGGATTGGTTGTCCTCCACCAAAGAAACTCTTCATGAAAATAGGGCAGCCTCCAAAGGAGAAAAATCACTTTTGCTACATTTTCATGTTGCAAAAGGGCTACAAGATAAATACTCTGTAGAGCTCTCTATAATAGTCCAAACCTCAAAGGGGGATAAAAAAAGACTTTCATGTTTATGTTGCTAAGGTATTGTGTCATTTTGGCAGTGGCAGTTGAAAGGGGGAGAAAGAAGACCTGGAAGTAGAGTGAGAAGAGTTTGGTTCTCTAGCAATGAAGTATAATGAAAAAAAAAACATAGGACTTGAATTGGGAAGACGCAAATTCAAATCCTGATTTTGCTACCTGAGATTCTGTGACTTCAGGCAAATAATTCCCCTATCCTAGGCCTAGAATTTTTATTTCTATGAAATGATGCAGTTGTTCTACATGATTTCTAAGATCTTTTATAAGGCCCCTCTAAATTCTATTGTAGCTTGATAACTTTGTACTGAGTTGATCACTTAACCACTCAGAGCTTGATAATCTAAGGGATGCTGGAAGGATTGAATGAGATACTAGGTTCCTTTAAAGAAGTCACATTCACACCATTTGAAGTCATATAACATTTCCCTTGAAGTTGTATATTTTGAAAAATGTTTTGAAAACAAAAAGTTAAAAAAAACAAATTAAAACTGTTTCATCCATTGTCCATTTCTCTCTACAAAATGATTTCATTTTTTTTCTTATTCAAATCAAATCTAGAAGAAATTCCTTGGGATTATGGATCACTCTATCATTCTGTTCTATGAGAAGAAGCATAGTTCCATGAAAGAAGATATATTGCATATTACTAGAAAATATTCACATTGCTTTTATTTTTGAGAGGATTCTTTGAAAGGAGAAGCCATCAGTATGGGAAAATATTTGGACCTTAGAAAATGACCATAACATTGATCTCTCATATATCCATTCATTCAACTTGTCATGGAAAAACTTACTTCGTTGATTCATTAAAAAATTCAGAATTTTAGTTATTATATAGTACACCCAAGAGTGAAATAAAAAACTCATGTATTTCCTAGTTTGGATTTTTGAGGTAGAAGAGACCCTTAGAAGTCATCTAGCCCAAACCTTTCATTTTATGGATACAGAAACTGAGGCCCCAAAAGGTTAAGGTTGTCCAAGATTGCATAGTTAAGTGACAGAAGAACTGGTAGTAGAACTCAGATTTACTAATTCTTAGGTCAGTGTACTTTCTATTATCCCATATTAGCCTTTCCAAGCTCCTGCAGTCAGTAAAGACATCTGAACAAATATTTGCATCAATTCTTCATTGAGGTTTATCTATGTGGACAAATCTTTCACATAGTCAAAGGAGAAAAGAAAATGTTTTATTTTATTTTTCCTTCCCTGTGGTTAAAATACATGACTGTAAGTCTCCTAATTAAAATTTTAATGTTGGTAATAATAAGAAAACCCATTTCAACTTCAAATTTTCTCACCCAAAGGACCATTCTACCTGAGGAAGGCAGAAATATCTCCAGCCAAAAAATAAAAATAAAAATCAGATCTATACCAAAATAAAAAAAAAAACACATTCCTGGGTGACACAAAAAGAAATTTGAAATGAATAGGTTTTAAAGCTTTTCTTGGTTTGTACTTTTAAGTTTGTTTTGATAAGTACTGAGTAATTGCTCTCTGGTCCTTTACTTTCTCTAAAGTAAACTTTCCCTATAGTCAAAAAAAAAAAAAAAAGTAAGGTCATTGTTTTCATCCTTGATTTTCACAATTTGCTTTTAGTCTTCAGGAGAAAAAAAATCTAGCTATTACATGAGACACTTGGACACCTGTACCACATGAAGTAAAATCATAACAAAGCACCTCATTGACCAACAGCAAAAGAATTCCTTCTGCTCCACCCTCCCTTCCCACCCTTTGGCAAAAGACTGAGTAAATAGCTAGGTTTAGTGCCAGTACTTTAAGGTCAACAAACTTCTGCTTTGTCAGTTGAACATGGGAATTAAATCAAGTACCTTTCATGGCAACGCCCTCTCTTCTAGCCCCATGAATATCCAAACTGGAATATTATTAGCAAAAGCACCTTGGAAAGATCTGCCAAGACTGGGTGCAGCCACCATTCTGACAGGGTCACACATCATCTAGAAAATTCAGAGATGTCACCTTACCTGACCTTAGGTTACAGGAACTGCGGATTCATTTGAAATGGAGGGAACATTGTAACCTTATCATTACTAATTCCTACAATTTCATATGCTTTCACAGAGCTATAGAGGAGAAGGAACTTAACAAATCTTAAAACAAGTCTACAAATTTGATTTATTGTTCTATGTTTTCATATTGTCTACTGCTCCTTTCCCTTCTGTATCTACTTTTTCCAGTATAGAAGGAAGGAACTGGTCTTTTTTTTTCATATCCTCTAGCATAAGGCCTGTCATGTCATTAATAAGTCTTTCACACCAAATTCATATTTGTATTATATATGTATACTCTAAAATCTAGCCCAAATTATGGACTTCTTTCTATTTATATAACTTGATATTTTTGTCTCTACACCTTTACACAGGTTGCTCTACCCCTCTTCTCTACCCTTCCAATTTGCACTCCTTCATCTTTGTCTGCCTTTTAGAAATCTATTGGAGCAACTGGCAATATTTAGTTTGGACAAAGTTCAGGAAAACCATGATTCCTGTCTTCAAGTATTTGAAGGAACTGGAAGAAAGATTTAAGTTATTGTGTTTAATCTCAGAGGGCAGAACCAAGAAAATGGGTAGAAGTTGCAAAGAAGTAAATTGAGATTTGATGTAAAAAATTTTTTTCCTAATAATTAGAAATATTGAAAAATGTATTGAGATACCTCAGAGATCTTCAAAGAGTCGAGAAGAACACTTGTTAATCATGTAATAGGAAGGATTTACATTTATGAAATACTTTAGAAGCCTGCTGAGGACCATTGCAACATTCAGCTTTTGCATTTCTATCCTCATCTTTTTTTGAGACTTAGTACAGGATACCTCCTCTAGCTGGTGGTGATGTCTACCTTCTCAAATTACCTGGCATTTACTTATCTGTTTTCAAGTAATAGCTCTTCCAGGAGACAATAAACTCCTTGAAAGTGAGAACTGTTCATGTCTATCTTTGTATCATCTTATATAATCACCTACAAATAACTGAACTTCAATGATTATTTGTAGAAATTAATTGTTATTATTAGGCACAGTAGAAAGAAAGCCAGATTTGGAGTAAGAGAAACCTATGCTCAAATTCTAGTCATGTCAATTACTATTTCTGTTCTTTTAGACAAGTCAATGAAAATAATAATAGTTAACTACCATTGACATAATACTTTAAAGTTTGCATAGAGTCTAACAGATATTATCTCATTTTAAACTCATAAAAACCTTAGGAAGTTAGATTATTATCATCTCCAATTAAATGATGAGAAAACTGAGGAAGACAATGGATAAGTGACTTGAACAAGATCATAAGGATAATATTTGTCTGAGGCTGTATTTGAACTCATGTATTTCTGACTCCAGGCCCAGTGTTCAATCTACAGTTCCACCTGGACCTTAAGGTCCAGCCTCTCTGGACCTTAACTTGCTTAAGGATGTGGATCGAGTTTAAAGTTATGATTTGATGAGCCCAGAAGGCATATAGTTGTTTTCTATGCTGTTAATTAAAAGAACTTTCAAAAAGTATCACTATATATTTGTAGCATGCCAATAGTAGCTGGGAGAAAGTAATGATTAGAAAATCATTAATTAATTAGTTCTAATTTATTTATCATTTTGGTCCCTTTTGAAGACTCTAGTGACAGCTTTCTTAAGAAACACTGAATTAACCTCAAAAGTTGTAACTCTTCATAAGAAGGTAAAATGATGGGTGGCTAGGTGGCGTAGCACCAGCCTTGGAGTCAGGAGTACCTGAGTTCAAATCCGGTCTCAGACATTTAATAATTACTTAGCTGTGTGGCCTTGGGCAAGCCACTTAACCCCATTTGCCTTGCAAAAACCTAAAAAAACTACTTAAGGTAAAATGACTTCCAATTCTATACTTTAAGATTTCCAGAACATTTCCTATGCGTAGTATAGCTGTTATTATCCTCATTTTTCACATGAGAAAACTGAGTTTCAGAAAAGTCAAACTCACACAGTTAATGAATGATGATATCATGATTCAAAGGTCTGAAAATTCAGGTGACCGTTGTGGCCTGAACTTGGAGTCAACCTTCAGTGTTGCTAGACAGGTATGTTCTTCTAAAGAATCTATTACCTCCATCTTAGACTCATAAAATAGTAGATCTAAAAAGAGAACAAAGATAATCTGAACTAAAATTTTCACTTTACAGATAATAAAACTGAGGTCCAGACTGATGATAAAGCAACATACCCAGGTTTCAACTAGGTTGCGTGATTGATCTTCTGAAGAGATCAGACAAATTCCTCACATTGGCCAACCAAAATGTTTTACAGAATATTTAGAAACTTTCCTTTCCTTTTCACTTTCCCTTCCCAAAGAAGTACAAAAAAGTGCAAATTACCACCACAGGCTACAGGCAAAGACCCACTAGTAAGAACTGAAGTCATTCTCATGGTTCCTACCCTGATTGGTAAGAGTTAACTAAAGTTGCCTCAGTAAATTCACTCACCATCATCACTCACTTGCCTTCAGACTCATACTTTCTATGTCATCTCCAACTTTTCAATTCTGGAACCATAATCTCAGCATTACTTCCACTCCTCCTGGAAAAGTTGTGCTAATTTGCTTCCCTGTGGCTCCACTTACAATCCCTGTAGCTTTCAAAACCCCCCAAAATTTAAATAAATAAAAATAAAAACTCTACTGAACAACTCTTCCCTTTCTGAATTACCTCCCCCATTAAAATTTAAGTTCCTTGAGGTGACAGAGAGGCAAGTCCTATCTTTGTTTTTGTATTTGTATCCTCAGTGCTTAGCAGAATGTGTGCAATCTAGTAAGCATTTAATAACATTTTATTCAGTTATTTTATTTTCTTCTTTTATCCTTCATAGTTCCATCACTCCCATTAGCATTCAGAGACTTACTTCAATGTTTTCAAGGATCAGGGATATCCTCTTGCAACCAAGGCAGCAGATGAAGACCATTCTCCCAGGCTGAAAGTCATGACTTTGAAACCAGCCAAGAGAGGAATTTCTCTGCAATCAGCCTTCCCTGATGGTCCCCAGAAAACAGACACAGTCTATTACTGGATTTCTATTTGAAGCATTTTTTTGATAGGACCCACCAGAGTTTGTTTTATTTGCACAGCCTTCAGGGGAAACCAGCATGCATCTCCAGAGCACAGCCACAGATTGTGAGGGGGTTGGGGAGACTGCAGAAATCTCTCTGCTCTCCCTGGGGCAGGACTCTGCAGTTTGTCCACACTCAGATCCAGGTTTTAGTTTGGCCTTTCATACTAAGATAGCAGGGACCCTCCACATAGCTCCAGGGCAGAGGGGAGCACCTGGGGTCATCTATATCTCAAAGCACAGGCAAGAGAGCATAAGACTTTAGAGGAATGAAGTTCCCAGTGGGGTGTCCCAAAAAACCCCACAAAGCCTTGGAAGTGCTGTAAATTAGCCTTGGGCTGAGGAAATGAGCAAACAACAGAAAAAGAAGAATCTGACCATAGAAAATTACTTTGGTCCCATGGAAGATGAAAATACATACTCAGATGATGACAAAATCGAAGCTTCTATATCCAAAACCTCCAAGAGAAATAGAAAATGGGCTCAGGCTATGGATGAGCTCAAAAAAGACTTTGAAAAGCAATTAAGGGAGGTGGAGGAAAAATTGGGAGGAGAAATGAGAGCAATGCAGATAAATTATGAAAACCAAATAAGCAACTTGGTGAAAGAAATATAAAAAAGGACTTACAGCCAAGATGATGGAGAGAAGACAGGCACAGTTCTGAAGTCTCCTGATCTTTCCCCATCTATCATATGAAAAAAAATCTCTTAACAGAAATCTTACCCACAAAACCCAGAAGAAAGAACATCTACCTCAGGATTTGTCTCTGGCAGCAGCATTGGCAGAATTCGGGTAGGTTAGTCTGGGCTCAGAGGGTGGTTCAGCCCCAGATCAGCCAGATTAGCAGCTGAAGTGGAGCTGGGAGTCTGAGGGCCCAAGAGCTGGACCTGCTGGATCAGTGGTGGGGCTAGACGGCAGGGGCTTGAGTCAACTAGGGAGCAGAGGCACTGGTGTTGGTGCTGTCCCTCTGGAGCTTGCCGACTGGGGGGGGGGGGCGAGTTCCAGTGCAAGAAAGCTGTGGATACCATCCCTGGGCTCCTCTGGTCTAAGGAACTCTGAGTCCATGCCTCCATTGCTACTGAGGCCTCTTCCCAGAACAAACATTTGCGGACTAATTCTGCCTCAGGCCCAGATGAGCAGAAGAATCTGCCCAGCTGACAATCAAGAGTGAATGACCTCAGGCTAGAGTAAAGCCCACCATTGATTGAAGGCAAAAGAATTCAATAGCTCCAACTCCTCCCTTCAAGCAAAGGGAGAAGGCCTCAATCAAGATCACAGACACTCCAGAGAAAGCAACCAGCACCTCCTACTGGCCAGCCAGAGAAATTGCACTCAATGAATAAAGCCTCTATGGATCCCAAGCCCCTGTGAACCAGCCCCTCCCCAACTCAAGGTCTTATCAAAATGAAGAAGGGTCAGCAGAAAGGTGGATCCATAGAAAAATTCTTGGAAGGGAAAGACCCTAATTCAGAAAGACCTGGAACCTCTGAGGAGAATACAATCTGGTCTTCAGCACAGAAAGACTTCCTTGAGAAATAAGGAAGGAGCTTAAAAATCAACTGGAAAATTTGGGAGGGACAATTAATACCTTGCAACAAGAAAACAAATCCTTAGAAAATACAATTGGACAAACAAAAAAGGAGACTAAATCTCTCAGATCCTCAACTGGACAATTACAAAATGAGAATAAATCTCTCGCATCATCATTTGGACAAATACAAAATGAGAATAATTCTCTCAGATCCTCAATTAGGCAAATGCAAAAAGAAAATAATTCTCTCAAAACCTCAATGGGTCAAATAGAAAGCTCTTTCAAAAGTAGAATTGACCAATTGGAAAAGGAGTTGCAAAAGGTTAATGAAGAAAACTCCCTAAAAAAAAGAATGGAGTCTGCAGAAAGTAATGACACCATGAGACAGCAAGAGCCAGGTAAAAAAAAATCAAAAAATAGAAAAAAATAGAAGAAAATGTAAAATACCTCATTAGCAAAACCACTGACCTCGAGAATAGATCGAGGAGGGGCAACCTGAGCATTATAGGACTTCCTGAAAACATTGAAGAGAAAAAAAGCCTGGAATTAATATTACAGGATCTAGTGATGGAAAACTCCCCTGATATCATGGAACCAGATGGCAAAGTAGTTATTAGAAGAATACATCGATCCCCTCCAGAAAAAGACCCTAAAATGAAAACACCAAGGAATGTTGTGGCCAAGTTCCAGAACTATCAGATAAAAGAGAAAATCCTACAAGCAGCTAGAAAGAAACAATTTAAATATCAAGGAGCCACAGTAAGGATCACGCAAGACCTGGCTGCATCAACATTAAGGGATAGAAGGGCCTGGAACAAGATATTTCGAAGAGCAAGGGAGCTTGGAATGCAGCCAAGAATGTACTATCCCACAAAGCTGAGCCTTCTCTTCCAGGGAAAAAATGGACATTTAATGAAATGGAAGATTTCAAAAAATTCCTGATGAAAAGATGAGAGCTAAATAGAAAATTTGGACATCAAACGACAGGAGGTTCAAGAGACACATGAAAAGGTAAGAAAAAGGGGGGGGGGGGGCGAAAAAGGAATAAAACTTCTATCCAGTAAGTTGAAACTGGCTATATCCCAGCATGGGGAAAAAGATTCTCATAAATCTGGAGAATTGTAACTCTAACAGAAAGAATATACCTAGCCAGAAATGATGAACATTCATGGTCTATCCATGAGACTGCTATCTAAAGGGATATAACTGACTTTAACCCCACGTGGGAGAAAGACTCTAATAACTCTCAAGAATTTTAATGCTATTAGATAGAATATACTTAACTAGAAGTGACACATACTCAGAATTTTCTATGACTCAGATAGAATGATCTAAAAAAAACACTACCTCCTTAAAAAGGGGGACAGGAAAGAGAAAGGAGGAGGGTGGGGATTGAATGGGGCAAATCTCATTAAACTAAGAGGTACAAAATAGCTATGGTAATAGAGGGGAAGAAGGGAGCAGATGAGAAACACCTGAATGTTCTTCTCATCAGACTTGGCTTAAAGTCAACCTACACATACTCAGTTAACTTATAAAACATCTAACCTTTCAAGTATTTCAAGGGGGAAAAGGGGAGGGGTGACGGAAAAAAGGGAAGGGGATTGGGGAAAAAAGGGGAACCAACAAAAGGAAGGGAAGGGAAAAGGGAATAAGGGAAAGGGGAAAGAAAGAGGAGGGGGTGATATAGGAGGGCAAACACACTGAAGGGGGTGGTATTCAGAAACAAAATATTGGGGAATATAGATAAGGGGGGAAGGGGAAAAATACAAACAGATGGAAGATAGCATGGAGGGCAATAAAGAATTAGTAGTCATAACTTTGAATGTGAATGGGATGAACTCTCCCTTAAAATGTAAGCAAATAGCAAAGTGGATTAAAAACAAGAATCCTACAATATGCTGCTTACAAGAAACTCATTTGAAGCAGAGAGATACATACAGAGTAAAGGTAAAAGGTTGGAGCAAAATATATTTTGCTTCAGCTGAAGTATAAAAAGCAGGAGTAGCAATCCTTATCTCAGACAAAGAAGCAGCAAAAAGAGATAAGGAAGGAAACTTTATCCTCCTAAAAGGTACCATAGACAATAAAGTTATTTCAATACTGAATATATATTCACCCAGAGGGATAGCATCCAAATTCTTAGAGAAGCTGAAAGAACTACAGGAAGACATAGCAAAACTCTACTAGTGGGAGACCTCAACCTCCCACTCTCAGATTTAGATAAATTGAATGATAAAATAAACAAGAAAGAAATTAAGGAGGTAAATAGAGTGTTAGAAAAATTAGATATGTTAGACTTATGGGGAAATTGAATGGGGATAGAAAGGAATACACCTTTTTCTTTGCAGTACATGGAACTTATACAAAAATTGACCATGTACTAGGACATAAAAACCTAATGATCAACTGCAGAAAGGCAGAAATAGTTAATACACCTTTCTCAGATGACAATGCAATAAAAATCATATGCAATATTAGACCAAGGAGATATAGACCCAGAACAAATTGGAAACTGAATAACCTCATTTTAAAAAATGAGTGGACCAAAAAACAAATTATAGAAATAATTAACCATTTTATCCTAGATAATGATAATAATGAAACAACATACCAAAACCTATGGGATTCACTCAAAGCAACAATCGGGATATATTATAGCTTTAAATGCTTACATGAATAAATTGGAGAAAGAGGAAATCAATGAACTAAACATGAAACTAAAAAATTAGAAAAAGAACAAATCAAAAATCCCTAATTAAATACCAAATTAGAAGTTCTAAAAATTAAAGGAGAAATTAATAAAATCAAAAGCAAAAAACTATTGAATTAATAAATAAAACAAAAAGTTGGTATTATGAAAAAACCAATAAAATTGATAAACCTCTGGTCAATTTGATTAAAACAAAACAGAAAGAAGAAAATAAAATTGCTAGTATAAATTAAAAAGGTGAACTCACCACCAATGAAGAGGAAATTAAAGTAATAATTTGAAATTATTTTGCCCAACTCTATGCCAATAAATTTAATAATCTAAGTGAAACGGATGAATATTTACAAAAATATAAGTTGCCTAAGTTAAATGAAGAGGAGATTAAATACCTAAACAACCCTATCTCAGAAAAAGAAATTCAACAAGCCATCATTGAACTTCCTAAGAAAGAATCTCCAGGGCCTGATGGATTCACAAGTGAATTCTACCAAACATTTTAAGGAACAATTGGTTCCAATTCTATATAAACTCTTTGGAAAAATAGGAAAAATAGGGAAAGATGGAACTCTGCCTATGAAACCAATATGGTGCTGTTACCTAAACCAGGAAGAGTTAAAATAGAGAAAGAAAATTATAGACCTATCTCCCTGATGAATATAGATGCAAAAATCTTAAATAAAATCTTAGCAAAATGATTACAAGTTATCACTAGGATAATACATTATGATCAAGTAGGATTTATTCCAGGAATGCAGGGTTGGTTCAATATTAGGAAAACTGTTAGTATACTCAATTATATCAACAACAAACCTATCAGAAATTATATGATCAAATCAATAGATGCTGAAAAAGCTTTTGACAAAATACAGCATCCATTCCTACTTAAAACACTAGAGAGTGTAGGAATAAATGGGCTGTTCCTTAGAATAATTAGCAATATCTATCTGAAACCATCAACAAGCATTATATTCAATGGGGAGAGGATAGAGGCATTCCTAATAAGATCAGGGGTGAAACAAGGGTGCCAATATCACCACTACTATTAAGTATCGTATTAGAAATGTTAGCTTCAGCAATTAGAGAAGAAAAAGAAATTGAAGGAATTAGAATTAGGAAGGAAGATACAAAACTCTCACTCTTTGCAGATGACATGATGGTCTACCTAGAGAATCCCAAGAAATCATCCAAAAAACTACTGGAAATAATTAGCAATTTTAGCAAATTTGCAGGTTTAAAATAAACCCTCATAAATCCTCAACTTTTTTATACCTGTCTAGCAAGATACAGCAGGAAGAGCTAGAAAGAGAAATCCCATTCAAAGTAACCTCAGACAATATAAAATACTTGGGAGTCTATTTGCCAAGACAGACTCAGAATCTTTTTGAAAACAATTATAAAACACTTCTCACACAAATTAAATCAGATTTAAATAACTGGGCAAATATCAATTGCTCATGGATAGGTAGAGCTAATATAATAAAAATGACAATTCTACCAAAACTAAACTACCTGTTTAGTTCCCTACCAATCAAAATTCTAAAAAATTACTTTAATGAGTTAAAAAAATGTAAGTAAATTCATATGGAGAAATAAAAAGTCAAGAATTTCCAGGAGCTTAATGAAAAAAAGTGTAAAAGAAAGTGGCATAGCCCTACCTGATCTAAAATTACATTATAAAGCATCAGTCATCAAAATTGTTTGGTATTGGCTAAGAAATAGAGTGGTGGACCAGTGGAATAGACTAGGTGTAAAAGCAGGAGATGATTATAGTAAGCTGCTGTTCAAGAAACCCAAAGAGTTCAGCTATTGGAATAAAAACTCCCTCTTTGATAAAAACTGCTGGGACAATTGGAAGTTAGTATGGAAGAAACTTAGATTAGACCAACACCTAACTTTACGAAGATAAGATCCAAATGGTTACAGGACTTAGACATAAAAAACAATACTCTAAGCAAATTAGAAGATCCAGGACTAGTTTACCTGTCAGATCTATGGAAAGGGGAGCAGTTTATGACTAAGGAAGAGTTGGAGAACATCACCAAAAACCAATTAGATGATTTTGATTACATTAAATTAAAAAGCTTTTGCACAGATAAAACCACTGTAACCAAGATCAAAAGAAATGTAGTAAATTGGGAAACAATCTTTACAACTAATGATTCTGACAAAGGACTCATTTCTAAAATATACAGAGAACTGAGTCATATTTTTAAAACAAAAAGCCATTCCCAATTGACAAATGGTCAAAGGATATGCAAAGGCAATTTACAGATGAGATCAAAGCAATCCATAGCCATATGAAAAATTGCTCTAAATCATTAATTATTAGAGAAATGCAAATTAAAGTTTCTCTGAGGTACCACCTCACACCTCTCAGATTGGCCAATATGACCAGAAAAGATAATGATCATTGTTGGAAGGGTTGTGGAAAATCTGGAACACTATTACATTGTTGGTGGAGCTGTGAACTCATCCAACCTTTCTGGAGAGCTATTTGGAACTACACTCAAAGGGCAACAAAAATATGCATTCCCTTTGATCCAGCAATACCATTACTGGGTCTATATCCTGAAGAGATGATGAAAAAGGGTAAAGACATCACTTGTACAAAAATATTTATACCAGCCCTGTTTGTTGTGGCAAATAATTGGAAATCAAGTAAATGTCCTTCAATTGGGGAATGGCTTAGCAAACTGTGGTATATGTATGTCATGGAAGACTATTGTTCCATTAGAAACCAGGAGGGATGGGATTGCAGGTAATCCTGCAGGGATTTGCATGAACTGATGCTGAGTGAGATGAGCAGAACCAGAAAAAACACTGTATACCCTAACAGCAACATGGGAGTGATGATCAACCTTGAAGGACTCACTCATACCATCAGTGCAACAATCAGGAGCAATTTTGGGCTGCTTGCAAAGGAGAGTGCAATCTATATCCAGATAAGGAATTGTGGAGTTTCAACAAAGTTCAAGGACTATTCCCTTTAATTTAGAGAAATACCAGATATCTTATTTTCTGATCTTGTTACCTCTTAGACTTCTTGTCTCTTCTTTAGGGATATGATTTCTCTCTCATCACACTCAATTTGGATCAAGGTACAACATGGAAACAAAGTAAAGACTCACAGATTGCTTTCTGTGGGGGGGGTTGGGGGAGGGAAGTAAGATGGAGGAAAATTGTAAAACTTAAATAACATCTTTAATAAAAATAAATTTAAATTAAGAAAAGAAATATAAAAAATACTGAAGAAAATAATATGTTAAAAACCAGTTTAGGTCAAATGGAAAAAAGCAAAACAGAAGGCAAATGAGGAGAAGAATGCCTTAAAAAGCAGAACTGACCAGCTGGAAAAGGAGATAAAAAAAAGCTCTCTGAAGAAAATAACTCCTTCAAATGCAGAATGGAGCTAAATGAACCTGATGACTTTGTGAGAAATCAGGAAGAAATAAAACTCTTCCAAAAAAAGTAAAAAATTAAAAGAAATTGTGAAATATATCATTGGAAAAACAACTGACCTCAAAAACAAATCCAGAAGAAATAATTTAAAAATTATTGGGCTACCTGAAAGTCATGACCAGGAAAAGAGCCTAAGCTTCATTTTTCAATAAATAATACAACAAAATTGCCCTGAGATCCTAGAAGCAAAGGGTAAAATGGAAATTGAGGGAATTCACCGGTCATCTCCTGAAAGAGATCCCAAAAGAAAAATTTCCAGGAATGTTATAGCCAAAGTCCAAAACTCCCAAGTCAAAGAGAAAATAGTAAAATTTGCCAGAAACAAGCAATTCAACTACTGTAGCTCTATAGTCAGGATTACACAGGATCTGGCAGCATCTACACTAAGGGCTCATAGGAATTGGAATATGATATTCCAGAAGGCAAAAGATCTTGGTTTATAACCAAGAATCAACTACCCAGCAAAACTGAACATCCTCTTTCAGCGGAAAAGATGGACTTTCAATGAAACAGGGGACTTTCAAACTTTCCTATTGAAACAACCAGAGCTGAACAGAAAGTTTGATCTTCAAGTATAGGACTCTGGTGAACCATAGAGGGGGCAGACGAGAAGGACTAACTATGAGGAACATAATGATATTTATATTCCTTAAATCCATGGGAAGAAGATACTGATAACTCATATGAATTTTCTCATTTATAAGAGCAGTTAGAAGGAGCATGTATAGACAAGGCACAGGAAGGAGCTGAATATAGTAGTCTAATATAGTAAAAAGATGGAGTCAATGGGTGATAAAGGAAAGTACTGGGAGGAAGGGAAAGGAAATGAAGAAGAAGCTAAGAAATTTCACAAAAGAGTCAAGAGAAAGCTTTTTTCATTGGAGTGGAAAGGGGGGCATTGGAAAGTCAAGGGGGAATGAGTGTACCTTCATTCTCATATGAAATGGCTCAGAGGGGCAGCTAGGTGGCATAGTGGATAGAGCACTGGCCTTGGAGTCAGGGGTACCTGGGCTCAGATCCAGTCTCAGACACTTAATAATTGCCTAGCTGTGTGGCCTTGGGCAAGCCACTTGGCCCCATTTGCCTTGCAAAAACCTAAAAAAAATGGCTCAGAGAAAAAATAGCATACACACTTAATTTATCTTACCCTAGATGAAAATAAGAAGAAAGGGATGGGAAAGGGGGAATAGGGGGAGGGAAGGGGGGAATAGGTGATAGAAGAGAGGGAAGATTGTGGGAGAGGGTACTCAGATACAACACACTTTTGGATAGGGAAAAGATGAAAGGAGAGAGAGAGAGAGAGAAAAGAATAAATGAGAGTGGGGAGGAATAGAGTGAAGGGAAATACAGCTAGTAATAGCAACTATGGGAAAAATATTGAAGCAACTTCTCTGGTAGACTTATGATAAAGAAGGCAACTCACCCCTGAGACAGAGCCACTGGAATTTGAACACAGGCTGAAGTACATTTTTTTTTTCTCTCTCTCACTATTCTTGAGGTTTCTCATCTTCTTGGGGGGAGGGTATGTTTACTCTTATAAAAAAATTATTGCAATAATATAAAATAAACCAAAAAAAAAAGAAAAGAAACCTGGAGGGATGGGAATTCAGAGAAGCCTAGAAGGATTTACATGAACTGATGCTTGCTGAGTGAGATGAGTGGAGCCAGAAGAACATTGTACACCTTAACAGCAACATAGGATTGATGATCAATCTCAATAGACCTGTTCATTCCATCAATGCAACAATCAGGTACAATTTTAGGGTATTCAAAGAAAGAACTGTGGAGTTTAAACAAAGAACAAAGACCTGTCTTTAATTTAAAAAAATATCTTCTGTAATTTTGCTATCTCTTATATTTTATTTTTTTCACTTAGGATATGATTTTTCTCTCAAAATATTTAATTTTAATCAATGTATTGGATAGAAACAATGTAAAGATTGTCAGACTGCCTTGGGGTAGGGGAAGAGAAGCAAGACTACAGGAAAATTATAAAATTCAATAAAAAAGAAAAAAGAAAAGAGTGAGTCAGGGTAATAGAAACAGAACATTCAGGTAATTGAGTTGATTAAGAATGGACTTTATGAACCACTATCCCTTTGGAGTATTGGTCTTTGTCCTAGACTCCCCTATTTTCTCCTAGTCATTAATTATTCTCACAACAATGAGGAAAAGGCCTCTCCAGTATTGGTTGTCAAAACTTAATCTTATCTTAGTTTTCTACCAAAGTCCCTAAAAGTACAAAGAAATTCGTTTAAAATGGTTTGGATTTCCCTTTTCATTTTAGTTTAGAAGATTCTAGTAGGAAGCAACTGCTTTCATTCTTATTCTGGTTTTCAACATGACCAAAGGGGACAAGTTCCTGACCTTCTACCTCCTTTCTCCAGTCCACATAGCTCATAGTCAGATGCTTCCAGGAAAGAATCTGGATTGAAGAGAACCAAAGGCAGGGATAGAACCTTCAGAATAATTCTGTTCATTCCTGGTCCTGCCCCAGTACAGACACATACCTCTAATAACAGTGAGCTATTATAAAACCAATAAATTTAGCTTGACAGGGAGATGGGGTTCACATAAGATAGAAAGGCTTTAGAATAAAGGGCACTGCTCTTAGAATAGGCTACAGCATTTCTTATAAAGTTTTTCCCATGTAGCTTTCTGGTAGCCACCATTTCTGGGAAAATTTTAGACATGTCTCTTCAAATCTTGAATATTCTTCTGGATGTGTTCTTTAGCTGGACACTACAGATAATGCTAACTCAGGCTCTCATTTCTACCAAGAAATCTTCATCTGTTTTTGAAATGAGAATTCAGATGTCTTTCTATTATTATGGCAGAATTTCAGAAAGACAACACTCCAGAAACCAAAAAAGAGTTGAAAAAGAGGTTTCTATTTAATTCCCTTCCCTTCCCTTCCCTTTCCTTACCTTTACTTCTCTTCTTTCTCTTTTCTTCTATTTCATAAAGGTTTCTTAATCATCTTAATCATCTACCATTTGCAAGGCACTGTCCTGAGAACTGGAACTAGTTTTTAAATAATATAATCCATTGGCTATGTCTATATACTACCTCTGAAAATATGTCCAGATCCTGTTAATCAGATTGCCACATGGATTTTATATTTAGTTAGCAAGAAACTCCAAACAATTAGATTTTATGATCAAACTAGCCAATCTTCAGGTCACTTATGGCTATTGCTATTTTCTGATTATTACAATAGTCCTAATAATTGAAATGACTACCCCATCAATTTGGCTGACTTAGTAAGCAGCTCAGTCATGAGGATGCCAGACCAAACACTGTAGCATTTCATATAATTATTTTGTCATCAGTCCCATCCTTTATCACTTCAGTCAGTTGCCACTTTAACCCAAATGACAGATTGGGAGGGTATTTAGTTAAGCAGTCTAGGGTCACCATCTATGTCAAAAAAATGTAGGTAAGGGGAAGAAGTGAATACTCCTGAAGATACCACTGCACCATTTCCTCCTTTCCTCATGTCATGTTAAAGCATTTCACATCTTCTGAGGCAACTCAAAGAGGTGCTTTGAATTGTCCTTAGGGACACTTTTATTTTGAGAAAGTGAGGTATATTACTTTTTGAAATAGGGCAAGTGATTTTGAAGAAGAAAAATAGATAGGCATCTAAACAAATCAATAGAACTACATGGAGAACTTTCTGAAAATCTTAGATTTTGAAAAGTAGGAAAAAATATGGAGGTGATAATATTTAGCCTTTAAGTAGGACTTGGAAGTTTACAAAACATTTTAAAATATCTTATTTTATGTCACAACAATCCTGGTTTGTTAGTATTATTATTATTATTCGCATTTTACAAATGAAGATACTAAGACAGACTGTGGTGACTAGTTCAGAGTCATATGATTAGCATCTGAGGCAGGTTTTGAACTGAAGTCTTCCAAACTCCAAGTTCCAGGCTCCATCTAATTCCTCACCTAGCTAGACAAGAACAGAGTTAGTTTGGAATTGCTTAAAAGGCTAGACTCCAAGAATGTCAAAACAAAACCTAATGGGACAGCTAGGTGGAGCAATGAATAGAGAGCACTGACCCTGGAGTCAGGAAGACCTGAATTCAAATTTGACCTCTGACACTTGATAATTGCCTAGCTGTGTAACCTGGGGCAAGTCACTTAACGCCATTGCCTTAAATAAAAAAAGAAAATTTAAAAAAACAGAACCTAGGTATCTGCCCTTGACTCTGTGTTCTTTAACATTTTAATTAATTGATTTTGCTAAAGGCATAGGTGATATAAAATTTGAAGATGACATAAAATTAGGAGAAATAACTAGTCACATCTCTAAAGGTGGCTAGATGAATTAGTGGATAGAAATCTAGATTTGGAATCTGGAAAACCTGAGCTTGAATCCAGCTTCAGATCATTACTAGCTGCACGACCCTAGACAAATCACTTAATCACTGTTTTATTTTCCTTGTCAATAAGATGAAAATAATAATAATAATAATAATAATAATAATAATAATGCCTACTTCCTAGTATGGTTATGAGGATCAACTGAGAAAATATTTGTGAAGCACTTTGAAAATCTTAAAATGCTATATGAGTGCTAGTTAGTAATGGTAGTATTGGAAGGCTAAATAGAAAATTAAGCCATCTCTAAAGAGATAAAATCTAGTAGGAAGAAATATAAAAAAGTCATACTCATACTTCCCAAAATCAACTTTTAAATATATATTTCTATATATTCTTTACACATTCAAATTATCAAACATATTATTTGATTTGAGTTTCAGAGAGTCCTTGTGAGGAGTATAATATGGATAGTAATATACCCATTTTACAACTCTCTGAAGCTCCGAGAAGTTAAATAATTTGCTTATCCTAATACAGTGTCTTGGACCTTCATCTTCTTAATTGCATAAAATATCAACTTTTCAAGCATAGGATTGAGGGAGTACAATTAGATAGTTCATCTAAAAAAGATTTGGAAGTTTTGAAGTATTGTAAGCTTAATATGAGTCAGTCACAAGATATGACAACAGCAACAACAACAAAATCATTTGAATACAGTCAAAATTGATTGAGACATATAATGTCCTGAAATAAGTAAATGATAAATCTTTTATACTTTGTCTTGGTCAGAGCACATCATGAATATTTAGGATGTATAATGGAAAGATAGAGACGTTCAAATAAGGGCAAGAAGGAAGTGAAGGATCTTGAAGTCATACTATAGGAGGATGAGTTTAAGTATTTGGGGATGTTAACTCTGAAAAAAAGGAAATAGGTTAAGGAATGGAAAAGAACACAATAACCAATTTTAAGTATTTAAAAACTACCACATGGACAGGAGAGTAGACTTGTTCTGCTTGCTGCCAGAGGCAGAAATAGGAATAATGAGTTAAAATGACAGAGAGGAAGAATTAGGCTTAATGTAAGGAAAAATTTTCTAACAATTAGAACCATCCTCAATTATCTTGAATCATCTCAGCCTATAGTGATTTTCCTTTTACCATAAATATTGAAGTTAAGATAGAATGACTGTTTATAATATAGAGAATTATTTTTCAGGTAGAGGGTTAGACTAGATGGTGATTGAATTCCTCTGGAATTCTTATCCTTGAAAAGCTTTCATGACTCCCATGTGTTTAGACATTTATCTGTAGACTTGGCTAAAGACAAAAAGATAGACATAGGTTCCTATGGGATCTCTTCCAATTCAATGATATCCTGATAATAGAACCTTCAATTCATTTCACATGATGCACCCTTGGGTTGACAAAAGTGGAGCAAGGTTGAATTTGCATTGAGACTAAGTACCTATTATTTCTTCATCAGTCTAACATTGCATAGACTTCTAGTAGCCAAGAAAATATAGTCATCTCTAATTGTCCACATTTCAAGTATGTGCTAACTCATATGAATTAATGGCATGGGGCACCATCTAGTGGTTATAATGATTTGTTTGGAATCTCAAGTATTAGGTTATGCTGATTGTGAGTTGTCAGGTCTTGCTACCTTTATATCCTTTTTTCAGTTTCTTGTGAAAAATATTTCCAAAGTAAGTCAGTTAATTCTAGTCGAAAAATTAAAATAGCTTATCTATATTGGTAGGTATTTGTTCAATTGTTAGAATATTTGCCTTACTGGCTGAATTGTTACTCATTAGTTAGAATTGGAACTGCTTATTGATTCAGTCAAAGTTATCTAGGTCAAGAGAGTCCATAGGGTATTTTTGTTGCTTTTCCATTCTAGGAAAATGGTTCCAGATTCTTTGTATTTATAAGCTCCTTTTCTATTATCAAATGATTTTTAGTATTAACATCCAAAAGATATTCCAGAAAATGACTTTGTAGGCACCATAAATGTGATGTTAGTGGTTATAACCACTCAAGCTGAAACCATTTAAGTAAACTACAAATGCTAAGTTTGAATAAAACAATTATATGAGGAACCAGTTGAACTCAAATCCTTCTCTTGTTTCAGAGAAATTCAACTCCAGTATGAATAGATTATCCCTATTTCACATCCCAGGGCTAGTGCCACTTATACCAAAGCCAAATTACTTAAAAACAAAGGCTTAACTCCAGAGGGTATTCAAAAGGTTAGTAATTTTAATGAGATGGAATGAAAAATGTTGTGGCCAGAATATACAGAGAATATAATGTGAAAGGTAAAAGGGTTTATAGGGTACATGTCTCCAGCTGATAAGTCTGGAGAATAGACCTCACCAGAACTGTGTCAACAAGAGATCAATAGGAAAAGACAGATAGAAATTCTGTTGTCCTGTTTTTCTAAGAGTGATTTTTATTGCACTAAAAATAAAATTGGGTTTAGATGGGGACAGGATGGAAAGAAGGATAGAGACAGAAGTATTTTGTAATGTGAATTAAAACTAACATACTTTACGGATTTGGGTTTTTATTTCAGATTTGCTTAAAGTGGGGCACACATATACCTTACATCTCTGTTTCTACATAAAGGCATTAGATGATGCCAGGTTTCCAAGCCTTTTTCCTTGAGAATCATATACTTTGGATTTTCCTAAGTCTTCTTGTTTCTGGCAATTAACAGGAAAGGGCATGATAGGAGAAAGTGACCGAGAATAAAAGATAATAATCAGGGTAAAGCCTAACAAGTGGTGCTTCCATCCCTACTGGGAATCCCCAAAACATAAAGGGAAATGAAAGCTACCAACAGTTTGGAAACAGATTAAGTCAGATTTGGAAGTAACAACCAGATTTTTGGAAATGTTGGGCTAGATTTCTAAATTCATTGCTAAATCTAAAATTCTGTGATTTTACATCATACTTGATCTGACAAGGAGATATTTAAAAAGAATAACCCCATTATTTGCTTGTATTCTTTTCTAGTCTGTTCTTGGAAGTACTGTGTTCAGAAGAAGAAATATTCAACCTTCAAAATGAATGGATAACTTTGGTAACTGAGAATCTACACATGAAAGCCTTACAACATCTGAAGACCTTTCAATATATCATTTTCAAAGGGGAGATTTATTGATTAATTTTTTGGCCATGTTTTCCCTGGGTATAAGAGATTTAAAAGAAATAAATATATTTTAAATAAAATCACAATGTAATAAATATTTTATACCAAACATTCCTTTAAAATATTGACCTTTTGAGTGCAAATTTTAATTAGGTGCAAGTGCATGAAAATAGGAGCTCATTTTGGAAAATAGGAGAGGAAGCAGGTGTTAATTGTTTCTATACATCCACATTTGAACTGCGAAAGAGCTATAAGCCTCCCTGGCTCCTATCCTAAGTCAAAATAAACCCGATTTATTTCTTAAATCATCTGTTTAGCTAGTTTTAAATGATTAATGCTTCATATAGATGGAACAGAAGGCCTCATTTTTTTCTGCATTCCCTTAAAACAGACCCAATTTTCTTATATTTCTTTAGACATAAGAGGAGGGTTAAAAAAAGAGGAAAAAAATCACTGAATTCAGTATAAAGATTAGTTTAATTTGTGAATTTTTACAATCAATTTAATTTTAAGGCACAAGAAGAATACATAGGTGTTCTGTGTGTGTGTTTCTAGATCTTGATATTATATTTGTGTACTGTTTTTCTACTACTGAAAAGGTTATATCATAAAACTTAATTTATAGTAATTCCTGAAAAAAGGGAAGAGTAAGAAGTCCACTTTTTTGTTCTCATTGACAACACTAGTTGACAACAATCACTGACAACAGCAACATGAACTGGGCTCTGGGGTTCAAGAGGTTCATGTCTAAGGAACACAGGGCCCTTCCCTCAACTAGCAATATTCCAATGAATAAAGAAAGGAAAATAGTCTCCACTTGATAAATAGTTTGCTCCTTTGAAACCAAGTTTTTATTTAGGAAATTTAAATCTGTGATGTATGTTTCACTATAGCCTTTGTGAATGCTATAACATGTATCCAGAATATATAAATGAAAAATAAATGTTTTTATGTCTGTATATAGTTACTTTATGTAATGTGAAAGAGACATCCTAATGGGCAAAGACTTAACTGAAAAAACTTTGACTGAGACCATTTTATTTATGAACTTAGAAAAGTCATTTTTCCTCTCTAGGTCTCAGTTTTTGATCCCCAACTCCCCATCTTGCAAGATGAGGGGGGTCAAAGTAGAGATTCACCAAAGTCCTTTCTAATACTTTGATTCTGTGTTCTGTCAACTCTCTTTATGTAAAGAATCTCCCATGTCACTAGTTGGATACCATGTCTCTACTTCCAAAAATCCTTCCAAAATGTAGCCAATAATACAGGTAGTTTTTGATTACTGGGTACAGGTGAGGTGTCAATAAAACTAGAAGCTTTCTTTTAAGTCAACATCTTCTATTTCTCCAAACTACTGAAAAGTGACCAAACTGAACTAGTTAAGCTCTTGTGATGGTATTGAGATAGGGAAGTGATTCAAGTACTACAAGAAGAGAATAACTAAATAATTCATATAGTGATCAATCAGCTCTTGAAAAACTGAGAAATCTGTTCTTGAAGATAAAAAAGGGGAAGAGGAGGATATTCTATTAATTCCATATCTTACCCCTTTATTTTCTCTGAATTTTCTCCAAAATTTAAGGGAAGATTAAATTTTTTTTGGAAGGCAATGGGATTAAGTGACTTGCCCAAGATCATACAACTAGGCAATTAATAAACATCTCAAGCCAGATTTGTACTTAGGTCCATCCTGATTCCAGGGCCGGTGCTCTATCCACTGCACCACCTAACTGCCCTGGAAGGTTAAATCTTAATGCTTTTGTGGAAGGTGAAGCAACAAAGGGTTTAAGAAAAAAAATCATTAAGTTAAGGAGTAGTTTGTAAAAGGCAAGAATTTTTTTTCACTCATTTCAATGCTTGAGCCGTTCCTCAACCCTTTAACACCACTTTTGAATTGAGAGATCATGTGGCATGGTAGAGGAACATCCTAATATAGCAGAAAGCAGAGCTGGAGCCCAGACTTCAAATTCCTGATATGACATGAGTGAGCTGTTTGGCCTTGAACAGATCACTTATACTCTGGGAGTCTCAGTTTTCCTCCTCTGTAAAATCACAAAATCAAACTAAGTAATCTCTAAGGTCCCTTTGAGCTCTAAAATTCCATGAATAATTTTTTTTAGTCCTTCCATGGACTATTGTCAAGGGGATTGGCAAATGTAACCTTCAGCTGTTCCTTTCATTTAAACTGACATCTCAGTTGTGAGGAATCAAGATATAAGATCATGACAGTTAAAAATATCTGAGAGAGAAAAATAAAAAAATAAAAAAGTCAAGCAACAATTTTAACCATAACATGTCTAGCTTTGAAAGTGAAACCACTAAAATATGCAATCCTAAACCAAAGATTATAACAACCTGTTATTAACATTGAGTTGGACAGGGGTATGTATTTCACATCAATAGATATTTGGTCTATAGAGAGATGTGTGCAAGTAGAATTCATGCATGCTATTTGGCATTGAAGAGATTATACTACCAGCTTGTTTTTTTTAAGGATTGGCCATTGGTAAAACTTAAAACAAAACATTTTCCTTTTGTACATCACTTGATCCAATTCCACCTCTAAAGAAAACCATCAGACAGTGACTTCACTTCATCCTTTTTGCAACATCAGAATATGCATATTCAATCTCCTGGTCAGCAGGGCAGGTATTTGTGAACTCATCTCTAGTGTAGGCATTGTTTAAATATCTCCATAGGCCAGTCATTTCAGAGGGAAACTCAAAATTCCTGTATTTTTTTGCCACAATCTGAAAACAAAGAGAAAATAATCAGAAGAGGGAAAACCCACACTAAGATAAGCAATTAGGCAATTCTGAAAGGAATAGCTTTATCTTCTTTTACAGTTCCTGAGGTTATCAAACCAGAACACAGAGTTGCATTTAGGAAATAGAAAAGACCAGTTAAGGGCTCAAAAAAATGTGATTTTGTGTAGTACTGATGAAACATTATTGAGATTAGCATGAGAGATATCAGGTCATATTAAAGCTAGTATGGCCTTCTTAATGATTAAAAAATAAGGAATGCCAAAGAATAAATAAGAGCCATTGAAGTCCAGGGCCAGTGGAAAGTTCCAAAGTGGTATCTTGTAAAATTTTGGTTTTGAAGAATTGTCCATCCAAGCAAATTAATGAGAACTTATAACTTGTACATCACAGAACTGGTGTCAATCAAGGAATTAGTGGGAAGACTTGGAATAAAGTGAAAAACCATTTGTACCACCTAATTCTGTGAAATTTATTTAAAAGTAAATTAAACAAAGACAGTGAAAATATTTTAAAGAATATTATACTATTTGAGGAGTCAGAGAACCCATATTCCACAGTAAGTTATTATCTACATAATTTATATCCAGCAGAAAGAGCTATCCCTTTTCTCATTTAATGTTTCTAATCAGCTCCTGAGTCCCTTGAAATTTTAAAACTGTGCCCATCAAAGTTGTTATGACAATCAAATTAAATCAAATATGAAAAATGCCATATAAAGTTAGCTACTATTGTTCTTCTTATTTAGATTTTCTTTTTGAAGAATTCCAGGAAAACGAGTAGTCTGAAATGCTGTGGACACCCTGATTAGACAATGAATTTGGTGGGATTTATAGTAACTGAATATTGGTAAACATTAAGAACATCAGTATATGTAGTTATAATACTTATCTTACTTTTCCTTATCTATGTACTTCATTAATATTGGATTAGCTTTTTAGCATAAATTAAAAAGCATTCAATAAATATATTTAATTTAAATGACTAAAGAAAGATGAATGGTGTATATATGAACTTTGGCATATTACCAGTGTTGACTTGTATGTATAAAAAACATCATCAAGGATATTTATAATTGGAAACAGAGGAATCATAGAAAGCAGGAAGAGGATAAAAGGGTCTCTAAACAAGGAATAATAACTGTTTCAGTTGGTTCCAATGCCATAAATGATCTTTATGTGGAGTCTTCATTCTTTTTCACTGAAATTTAGAATGTTTTTATCATGATTTTATAAGATCAGACCTTACCAATGGTCAAAGGATAGAAGAGGAGCCAAATATCTGCTAAACATAAGTGATTTGAAAGTAAGAATCCCAACTCATCTTTTGCTCCTCTGCTACCCCAGGGTATTCCAAATTCTATACTTCATAGTTACACAGTAAATATTTATTTACTCAATAGAGATCAGGTCTATATTAGGGTTTTTTTTCTTTGAATAGAGTATGAATGTCTGACAATACAGAAATTGCAGTGTTCAGAGAGATAATAGCAGTTAAGAGTCTAGGGAATCTTTTTTTTAAGTTAGCAGCAATACAAACTCCATCTCTAACAGTATGAACTAAATCCTATCTCTGAATTGTAGAAAGGGTAAACCCAATTCTGAAACATGTAAGGAGAAAAACTGATGATACAATTCATTGGCAAAACCATAAAAACATAGAACACTGTAATGAAAGAATACAAAAAAGGTGACTGAATAATTACAATGATCAATCTTGATCCCAGGGAACAGATAATGAAACATGCCTTCTCACTCTTGGCAGAGAAGTGAGGGAAAACTACTAGGGAAAACTGTTTCTTACAAAATAGACACTGTATTGATATTCATTGGTTTCTTTTGTTACAAAGGAGAATTTAATGTTCTTATGTATAGAAGAGTGTTATATGACTATGAAAAATACAAAATAAATAATCAAAGTATTCCTCAAAGCGAGTGAATGATTTGAAAGTATATTTCTGTAGAATTAGAGTGGACTATTTTTAAGACTTGTAAAAATCTTTCTAAATCTTACAAAAATAGCTAGAATAGATGAGTTGACTTTCTAAGAGACACCAAAGGGCAGTCCAGCTCTACCTTATTATGCTTTCAAGCTTTAAGAACATTGTCTTTAGCTCTGAGATTCCTGTTGAGAGAGTATGACTGTAAAAATACTACAAGAGTTGTAGACTTTCTCTTTTCAACATAGGAGTAAATGTTAAAAATATTAACAGTGAATGGGAGCAAGCCTAGCTACCTTTTGAGGCTTTATGCTACCTTGATTTCATGAATCTGAATTGGAGAATTAATAGGAATAGTTAGGACTGATTTTAATTAGATTCATGATTCCAGATTTTTTCTAAAAATGTCTGGCCTAAAACAAATGATTTTTTATACAAATGTGAGAAGATATGTTCCAAAATATTCATAGCAGTTCTTTTTGTTGTGGCAAAGAATTGGAAGTCGAGGGGATATGTATCAATTGGGAAATGGTTGAGCAAATTAAGGCATATGAATATTATGGAATACTATTATTCTATAAGAAACCATAAATGATCAGACTCTAGAGAAGCATGGAATGAGTTAC
This sequence comes from Macrotis lagotis, assembly GCF_037893015.1. NCBI lineage: Eukaryota > Metazoa > Chordata > Mammalia > Peramelemorphia > Peramelidae > Macrotis > Macrotis lagotis. The sequence continues at coordinate 505,433,010 of NC_133658.1, forward strand.
AGGATCTGTTGTTGAGCATTGTGACATTAAGAACGTTGTGAGTTAATCAACCTTGATGGATACAGATCCTCTCAGCAGTTCAGAAGTTAGGACAACCCTATTAGATTGACTATGGACAATATCATCCCCATCAAGAGAGAGAAAACTATAACAAAGCAAAACAAAGGAAAAATATCTTTACAATCTGATGAACACTACATTCACTTTTTAAAAAAAAAATCTCATGTATTTCTTTCCTTTAATCCTAATTCATTATACCAAAAATGATTAATCTGTAAACGTGTTTTAACTTAAATGTGTATGTACAATATTAACCTGATTGTGACCCACTGAGGGGAGGGGGGGTGGGAAGGAAGGGTAGAAGAAAATTTTATAATTTAAAAATATGCATACGCATATGAATGAAATCTGAAAAACTTTCAAACATGTATTTGGAAAAATAAAATATCAATAAAAAACAAATGTGAGAAGAGAAATCCAACCTTAATAATATGGAGTTTAGGTAGGAGATTACAATCTGCTAAAGTGAGCTCATTCCCATCGAGGAACTTCCTGTTGGAAATAGTGATGTCTTCTGAGCTATAGGCATCAATTTCATCAGGTAGAGGAGTATTTAAGTAATTATCTAGTTTCCTCAAAGCCTTTATCAGATTTTTTTCCAAATCTAGAATCAGAAAAGCAGAAAAATTACAAAGAAGCACAATTAAGGTAATGTCTGGTTCAAGAGATAAATTCTTTGGGTTCAAAAAGTCAATTTAGTGCATTCCTTTATGTCTGACATTCACTTTTGTGTGTAATTAGCAATGTTGCTATTTGAGAGACCTGAGAAGCTCCTATTCATAAAATGATGAACCCAGCTGGAGGTAGTCTCTCAATTATGATAACAAGGTGCACTACAAATTTATGTTAGCTAGCTCTACCTGAGCCCTCACTAGGCAATCCTTTTATTCTTCCCAAATTAATTCTTTATCTCAATTCCCTTAGAAGTTGTTCCAAACTTTTTCTTCTCTCCTCAAGTCTCCCATGCTTCCTCCTTTCTTCTCTCTTCTGAGGATCTTTCTTCTTACTTTGATCAGAAAATTGAGATCATTCAATTTAAGCTCCCTTGCTATTCATTCTCTAAATTTCAAACCCATGATATCATCTTCCATTCTCTTCTCCTTTCCCCCAATCTCTCACAAAGAGGAAGTTTCTTTCTTTTCCAAGTCCAATCTCTTTACATTTGATTTTATTCCATTCATTCTTCTCTACTCTAGCAGATTGTATTACTAGTCATCTTCCCTCTCTTTCTGGAATCTTCAACTTCTATGTCTATTAGTTCCTTCCATACTGCCTTCAAACATGCCTGAGATGCCCCATTCAAGACAAAAGCAAAAGCAAGTCTTCACCTTCACTAGAATCCACCATACTATCAAGTTATTATCCTTTATTCCTATTCAGTTTCTCAGTTCTTTGCCCCTCTTCTTCCTTCTTGTCATACTAACTCCTTAATCTTTTATAATCCGACTTCCAATCTCATAACTCAACTAAAACCATCCTCTTCAAAATTATTGATGACATCTTAATTTTGAAATATGATGGTCAACCTTTTTGATTTCCACAGTATTTAGCACTATCCTTTCCTTCTCTCTGGGTCTTTATGACATTATTTTCTCCTGGTTTTTTCTCCTTTAGGACTGCTCCTGCCTTCTCAACTCCTTGGCCATCTCATCATTCATGAAATGTGTCCTAATTGTGGTTATACTTCAATGTTCCATTTTGGGGCCTCTTCTCTTCTATCTACACTATCTTAATTGGTAACCTCTACCTTGGAATCTTATTGCCTCTAGGATAAAATATAAACTTCTCTGTTTAACACTTAAAGTCCTATACAACTAGATTCCAGGTTCATCTGGAATGACCTATAATAATGAAATCACAGTTATGGGTTAAAAAAAGTCACTCTTTAGTTGCTGGTTTACCTTTGTGATTTCTACACCAAAAAATTCCTTCCACTGATGAAATCTCAGTCAGTGTTAGAGGCAGAAGGAATCTTAGAAGTCATCTAGTCCAGCTCTCTTGCTTTAGAGATGAAGAAACTGAATAATAGAGAGATAGTCTTTTGTCTAAGATTGCACAGATAGTATCTGAATTTCTGGATTTCTAAGCCAATGTTGTTCCATGATTTCAAATTGTTTAGGAGGGATTCCAACCTCACATCCAACAAGGAGCAGAAACAGAGAAACTATAAGGAACTCACTCTCATTGGCATCTTTTCTCGTGTTTTTTATAAATGCAGAAAATTTTGCAAATACATCATTCCCTGCAGAATTTGATTCCATATGCTGGGTTCCAAGCTTAGGATATCTGTGAAGGTCAAAATGAAAGATGTCACAAACAATAGCTATTCTAGATCATATAAAGAAATATTTCTTAGGAGAAAAAAGTACATGAAGATCTTTCCCTTTGAGAATTGTCACTCTGCTTCTCAGGTCACCTGGTACTCAGAACTTAAAGGTTCCCTGACTCACGCCACCCAAGTATTTGGAGTGGGGTATTGACAACAATATTATTGTCAAAAGCATTTTTAAATGTCTAAGTGTAACTAACTGTCATACAGTGTGTAGATAGATCATCGTTAGTCCTCATTTTCAACTAAGGTTAAATAGTAAAAACATTCCCATCAAAATATAAATTAGTCACCCTAACACATAGAATTTTTTTACTAACCCTCAATGCACCAGGTACTAGCATTGGGAATTAAAAAAAAGAAAGGGAAAGGACAGTTACTGTTCTCAAATAGGTTATAGTTTAATGGGGGGAAACCAATATGCAAACAATTATATCAAACAATATATGCAGTATAAATTGGAAGTAGTCCTAGAAGAATGGAATGTAAATTTAGCTCCCTTTATCAGTGCTCCCTGCAAAATTTTACATTAATTTATTTTTGAAAATATCTTAACCAGACTAGTCCATTAATTTTCTATGGAGTACCTTGGTGGTGCTAATTTTTCTTCTAAGAACTCCTCAATCTTGTTCACATCTGTCTTTACTTCACCATCAAAAGTCATAAAAGGCGGATTTGTTCCAGGAGCCAGATCCTGCAAGTCTGCAGGTTTCCTAAAAAGAGATGAACAATGGAATTAGTAGAAAGCAGCTGTTTATTGACACTCATTTCCCTTGCTTACTGAATCAATCTGCTCCAATTTTGCCAAAGAAAAATTCTTGTTATTTCAAAGCAAATTGTTATGTTTATGATTATTTTCAAAGGCAAGGAGAACAAAAGGATTCCTTAAAATGAAAGGTTTAATTCCACTGACACAGGCATTGAAGAACAGTTTGAACTATGAAGTTGAGCTGCTCTACAATATGCTCAGATCCATATCCTAAATGTATCTGGCTGACCCTGATTTAAAAAGCAGCCCATATTCACTGGAGGAGCTTACACATTACCTCACACCCCTCTCCTCTCCTGGACCATATCCTGTGAACCAAAGTTTATACTCAACTTTTCTAACTATATATAGATACATATATATGCATATATATATATATATATATATATATATATATATATATATATATATATATATACAGAGAGAGGGAGAGAGAGAGAGAGATCTGTTTATATGATTCTATTACATGGGGTAGGGGGATAGGGAGTAACTCAATGGGGAAAGTACAAGAGAACAAGGATAGGAGTGGAGGAAATAAAAGAGCATGGAAAAAAAAGGATAAAAGAAAAAGGGATGGAGGAAAATTAGTTACAATCATTGAAATTAAACTATTCTATGGGCCTCTTACCTTTTCAAGTCCACTGTTGTAACATTAAATATAACACCTTTTAGCCACAGTATCATAAAGAGTCGCTGAGAAAATGGGCAATTTCCAATGCTTTCACCATCATAACCAGCCTACAAATTTAAAATAGAATTTTTAAGGTCTTCTATTAAGGCAAGTTCATATTTGTTAAGGCTAAACTACACAATAGAAATTAAATGGATTATAAGTTATTGCTCTAAGGTTTGTCAATTTCTTAAATGCCTTTCTAGGATATTTTACTCTGGTCCCAAGCTCATCTCGGTGGAGTCTGATATTATCAGATGGAAGTTAAGGGAGTGAAAGGAACACAGCAATAATTAAGCCTATTCTACTTCCAATATTGAATCCTTTGATTTACTGAATATTTATTTGTTTCTGTCGCCTATCACCTCATCACTTCCTATTAGCAGCTTTCAAATAAGGTTTGGGTGAGGGAAAGAAAGTGCAGGAAAATTATGAGCATTGAGAATTCCTCCAATGCTGCAAAAGATAAATGGAATATTGTTTTTGTTCTCTTTCAGGCCTATTACCCACTGCCTCAACAAAAACATTAAACTCCCATTACAACTGATGAGTAGGGAATGATTTAAAATAGGAGAGATTTGCTCCTTTGCAAAGTGAAAGGAAGAGAAAAAAATTCTGTGAAATATGCAAAATATTGCATGCACTTTCAAATGAAGTCACTGTCTTATTAGTTTTGCTTACTGTTGGGAGACCTCTCAAGAAGTGGGAATAATTTATAAATGTATATAATATAAACACAAAACAGCAATAAAACTGAAAGAGAGCACCTCAACAAAAAACCAAGAGTTTGATGTGGCATGCATTGGAAAAAGCAATGATTCTATGGGTTCATATCCTACCTCTGACAACTATTACTTGTGTAATATTTGTCTGGGTCTCAATTCACTGCAAAATGGGGAACTGAACTAAATTGCCCCTGAGAATATATCCAGCTCTAAATCTATGATCTTATGAACTCTACAGTCCCATCTATCTCTGATATTCTACATGGTTCTCTGCTCCCATTTAATTCCCTTTTCCCCCCTGAGAGACAGAACAAGAAATGCACACACAAATGAGATAACTAATAAAGAGTTATTTTATTTCTATTTCTCAATTATATCAAATTAGAATCTAAACTTTCAAATATTATAGAAAAATTTGTCTCTTCTAATTCTGGAAACTTGAGAGGAAGAATATAAGAAAGAATATAAGGGTTATCCACTAGAAAATATGTATTTTATAAAAAGATCTTGGGGTAAATCAAATAATTCTCCCTACCTTCATCTTTCAAATATACTTTCCCTCATAAAAATGAATGTGCCTTTCTACTACAAATTTATATTACCATAGCTCATCTAGACCTTCAGAAGAGCAAGGCAATTCTACTCCTGTTGAATTGATTCCCTATCCCACTTACCATAGTGATTCTCCCAAATCTTTTCATCTCAACTCTAACTTCCCACAGCACCCAACCCTTTCAGTTGAGGAACTTAGGTCATATTTCACTGAAAAATTAATACCATTGGTCAAAATCTCCATTTCCCCCCTTCTCTTCATCTCATATCCTCATCCACTATCTGTTCTTTCTTTCCAGTATCAGATGAATAAGTCTCTCCTTGTCAAAGTCAACCTCTCTACATTCCATTATGGCCCAATCTTTACTCATGTCTCTAGAATATTGATCCCACCATCATTCCCATTCTTTCTTTAATCTTCAACATCTCTTTATATGCTGGATTCTACTCTGTTGTCTACAAATGTGATCATATTTCTATCCTCAAAAAGTGTGAATGGCATTCTTTATCTCTCTTTCCTTCTCTGCTAAAACTATTGTAAAAGTCTCAGTAATGAATTTGTTTTTTCATATGCTCTTTTAAACCCAATGCAGTTAAACTTCTAATATTGCTGTTGATATGAAATGTTCTCTCAAATCATCAGTGATCTATTAACTGTTAAATTGAGTGATATTTTCTCATTCCTTATTCTGCTTGACTTTTCTGCAGCTTTTGGCATTGTTGATTGCCTCCTCCTAATATTATCAACTCTCTTGTCTTTTGTGCCAATGCTCTTTCTTGATTTCCCTCCAATTCTTCTCTGTCTCCTTTACAGGACCTTCATTTTTGTCACATAGTTACCTCCCAAGGTTCCTGTCCTGAGTCCATGGAGTGTAGATCTGGATTCAGGAAGTCCTGAGTTCAAATCTGACTTCAGGAAATTACAAGTTATATTACTTTTGGTTTAAACTCTGACTACCTCAGTATCCTCAGTTGTAAAAATGGCCTAATAAAAGCATCTGTTTCCCATGGTTGTTATGAAGATAAAATGAAATCATATACGTAAAGTCTTTTTAAAAATTTAAAGAGTCATATAAATGCTAACTATTATTATCATTGTTCATAAGTTCCCATGAGTTCACTTATCATATCTAGGCAAATGATATTCAGATCTGTATAACCATCTCTAGTCCCTCTTTTGATCTCCACTACTGCATCTCCAACTGTTGAGTGGACATTTTGAACTGCTAGCCCCATAGGCATCTCAAACTTCATATGTCCAAAGCAAAACTCATCCCCATCCACCAAAGGCATTTGTCTTTTGAACATTACTATTGAGGACAATTTCATCATTTCAGATTCCTTACTTCAACTTCCTCCTTCACTTTTCACTTTTATTTTCTCCACATATTCAAGCAGTTACCAAATTCTCTTTCCAATCTTCACAAATTCTCCTTTATATGTTCTCTCCAATCAAACAAGCAGTATTCTAATTCAGATCCTTGTTATCTCTCACTCAAACTATTGAAATTGTATTGGAACTGGTCTTCCTGCCTTCACTCTCTCCCAAGTTCAATCTAACCTCCATACAACTGCCAAAATGATTGTGTTAAAGCATAAGTCTGACCATCTCCTCGGTTTGGCATTTAAGCCTTTTTACAACCTTGTCTCTTCTGAGATTTCCATTTTTCTCACAATTCATTCTCCTCCATGAACTCTAAAATCCAGCAATACCAATCTTCCTCATGTTTTTTTAAAAATCATCAATATTTTTATTTTATCGGTTAAAAAGCAATTATCTTTATTCTTTTCACCATCCTCCAACTGAAAAAAAATTCTTGTAACAAATATACATAGTTAAAATAAATTCCCATGTTATGTCCAAAAATATTTCTCATTTTTCAGTTTGAATATTTCTTTTATTATATAAATTTTCTCCTGGTTCTGTGCAATTCTCTCTGCTTCAATTCATACAAGTCTTCCCAAGTTTCTCTGAAGTTATTCATTGTATCATTTTTCACAATACAATAATATCCAATCACATTTCTATGCCATAATTTGTTAGTAATTTCCCAATTGATGGGTACTTTCTTAGTTTTCCTACTTTTCCTTACTCATGTTGCTCCGTCTCTCCTCTCCACACCTTTGCCTTGGCTGTTGCTTATCCTTAGGATGTTCTCCATTCTCAATCTGATATCTTGACAGCCCTAGTTTTCTTTAATACTCAGCTCAATTGTAATCTTCTGTAGTAGGTTTTCCCTATTTTTCCACTTGAGCTTCCCCCCCTTTAAGGTTACCTTCTTTGTACTTGATGTATGGCTCATGTATGTTTATTTATGTTTTTTCCCTTATTCACATGTAAACTTCTTGAGAAGAGAGACAGTTTTTATGAGTTTTGTCTTTCTCTGTATCCCAGGCATAATGTTTAGCATATAGTAATAGGCAATAAGGCTTATTAAATACTTATTGATATTGACTGTTTTCCCTTTCTGGCAGTGTAGTGTGTGAGGAGTTGAGGTTACAGAAAAAGAAAAAAAAATGGTTTGCACCTCCTCTGAGAAGGGCATTTATTGTCAAAGCTGACAAAGCAAAAGCTGAAATTCTTTTTCTCAAAGTCCCAAAGTACTACTAAATAAATCCATAATAATGCAAGGATGCTGAAAAGATCAGGATGAGTTTTAGATATGCTCTTCAGTAAAGGACTCATTGTGACATCCAATGAAATTATAACACATGCAAGAACAAATGATATTTTAAAAATTAATTCTCTATACCAAAATAATGCAGACTTAAGTGGCCTTCTCTTATATTAAAAAATACCTACCAAAATGTGTCAGAGTAGGAAGAGAATTAGATTAGAAGTCAACCAACTATGCTAAGCTAACGTCCTGCTATGCCATCATAAGCAAATTGTTTATTTCTTCCCATCTACTTATTTATAGAATCCTTATCTTTAAATCAAGTGGTTCAACTACATCATCTATCAGGTTCTAATTAAGTTCTCATCTTCTATAGTGCTATGCTTCTATGGCTCACTTTTCCTCAAGGAATACACTCTTCCCTTTCAAAAATCCCTAAAGTATTTGGTCTAGTTCTCATTTCCCCCCTTGTCATTTACTACTCCATACCACACTTTTCTGCATAGAGGCAACTAGATGGTTCAGTGTTTATAGAATACTGAATCTGGAATTAGAAAGGTCTGAGATCAAATGTAGTAACTAAGCTCTCTGACCCTGGACAAATCACTTAATGTCCGTCTACCCCACTTAATCATCCATGAAATGGGGCTAAAATTGGAGTTTATCTCACAGGGTTATTGTTAGGATAAAATGAAATATTACTTGTAAAGCATTTGTAAATACACATATTGATCATCTCTTATTCTCATTAATAGTCAAGGGAGGGAGAGAAAGGTAGGTGGTATTCACATTGCTTTGTAGAGACTTAGTATAACTCACATTTGCTTTATGAAGGTCTTGGCATAACTGACAAGACACAAAGAACCTGTTTTTGGAAGGAACCATCCCTCCCAGTATGTACACTTGGTTATACCTCTTGAGAGATGAGGCTGATATCCAAGCTCTATCCTAAGTTGAGGACTACTCCCTTCCTTGATGGAAAAGCCAGGAGAGGCTTTCAGATCCCACTTTCTCATAGTGGAATATATAAGTTCTATGATTCCATTTTGGGGAGAATCTGATTTTCTAGCTGGGGTCCAACATATGCCTTGATAATTAGCAAACTTAGATAAAAATATTAATAAATTTGTAGTTTAACCTAATTCCCTTTTGCTCTTTCTTGAGGTTAATATTTGTCCCTTATTAGGACAAACTCTGAACGTTAGCACATATTTTATTTAATTATTGTTTTCAAGGTCAAACACACAGAAGACATATACATATATATTTATACAAATACACATATGTGTATGTATATGCAAGCTATTGCAATCACACATTACATTAAACCCATTTCTTACTACAGTGCAAACCCTTTGAGGATAGGAACATTGTTTTCCTAGAACTTAGAGCAATGTTTTAAATAAATGCTTAATAAATGTTTCTTTTCACATTAGAGACAGCAAAAGGCACAGGTACTATTCCTATCTGTAAGAATGCCCCTATACAATTCTCCTTTTTTCACCTTCAGAGCACAACAAAATGCATTTTCACCATTGCTACCTCCTCTCTTCCTCAATGTCTACTAAACGAAAAAGAAAGTTGAGTTGTTTGTTTTTAATTTTCATAGCTTACTGTTTTTATTATTTAAAATTGTACTATATTCTAAATAACTGCAGATTTTAACATTCTCATGTAAAGAAAAGGGGGAAGGCTTACCAATGAATAAGGACATTCAACCACATACCTACTTTAACTAGTCTGGACTTGCAGCCTTTTAAAGTTCATATTTTACAGTAGTTATACTAAGTACAGTAAAGCTCAACATAAGTCTGCAGAGTGGTGCAATCATTTTTTTTACTTGTCTCTTTAACCTTTGGAATCCTCATCTAACTCATTTTGAATGCAATGAAATACCTGCTTAACTCTGTGTATTTTTTCATTGTTGAATTTCTTGATAAAGCTCACCTTCACAAAGAGCTCTGTGTCTGGAAACAGGCATCTTTAATGCAGAAAGTAGTTTTCAACTCTGAGCTCTAAAGAATAATTATATTGTGTGAGCCTCTTAATTTTCTCCATCTCTTTAATGATCTCAGCCTCTGCATCAAGTCAATGTTTTTCCTGGTAATTGTCCTACTCCTCTCCATTTCCTGTATCTTAGCTACTACCGCTCCCTCTTTATGGAAGCAGGGTTAAATGAATAAGGGACAGAGACATGCCATTGTTAACAGTCTCTACTAAGGTCCCAGACTTCTAGAGACTCAGCAGCAGAATTACAGATGGGATCTGACATCTGGCTTATTGGTGGCAAGAGTGTTTGTGTGGCCATAATGTCCATGATTTATAAGATAGTCATGAAAGTTGCCTTTGCACATTATCCCCCAGGGTCAATTTAAAATCATAGAGTTCAAACCTAGTATAGCTATTTGACTGAAGGCTGAACAACATTTTAGAAAAATTAACTGGCTGCCACCAGTGCCAATAAAACAGGATTTACATATACAGTATTGCCTCATCTTAAATTACTCTTAAAAGAAATCTGTCTCAGTTGGTTGTAAATGAGGGGGTTACGGGAATATGGTAGGAGTGACTAGGATGTCTTGCTGCCTAATTTTATTACTATAATGTGCTTCAGTACTGGAATGTGCCAGCAAAAATAAAGAAGATACATAATAAACATAGTCCATTATTGAGCAATGAGATTTCTGTCTCAATGGTATTCATAGGATAGACAAGATGATGGGATAAATACATGTAAGTGAAGTATGACTAATTGACAATATAGCAATAATTGAGAAATTTTATAAAATAAAGTCAGTCAACAAGATTAATTAAGCACATACTCACTGACTGGCACTGTACTGAGAAGAACAAGAAGGCAAAAAATAGTCCTGCTCTCTAGAAAGGCACAGTCTAATGAGAGAGGAAAGTTTTTAAGTTTTATTTGCCAACATTAACAATTCTCTAGGCTAATTTTAAAATTTATCAACCATGTTCTGTGCCTTGGAAGAAATTTTTATGTGTGTACATTTTTAATACATTCAAATTAAACATATTGGGAGATAGAAGTGTCTTCCCTGTTCCGCATCAGTAGTTGAAGAAAATTTTGGACAACTGTAGTCTTTAGATAACCCAGATTTGAATGTTCTGCTTTTAAAATCAACTTTTTAAGAATCTAAGATTTTAATTCCCTTTTCAAGTTGTTCAGATTTCAGCATTTGAGAACATTAAAATTTCTGCTGATTTTTCCCTCAGAAAATATTGGAATGAAATGAATAATACAGCAACTGCATTATAAAAGATGGATAATTTAGTTATTTTCTCTCTTTTAATCAAAATTTACTTCAAATAATGTCTGTGTGGTTTGCTTCTTTCACACTATTGTTCTATTCATAAATAGATTGCTATTTGAAATTCAGAAAAAAAACACTTAATTTTAGTATCTATTGATGCAGGCTAACTGAATCTCATTCAGTTCAATAAACAAGAGTAATTGTTCATGACACAAAGCTATGAAATGATTTCTACTTAAAGAATTAAGAGTTAAAAGACCAAAGGTTTTGGTGGGGTTTTTTAAGCAGATTTAAAGTTTTATAAACTAACCAAAATCTGTATTTAAAAAAGAGATGTCTGCAATATGGATAGTTCCACATATAAGTAGGTTTTAACACATGTAGTTTGGGAATGATTTTGTGAGAAGTCCTTCAGCCAAGTCAGATCACAACCAATATATTAGAGTACTATGGAATCCTCTGAGGCTCAAAGAACAAAGGCAACATAGTAAGTATAAGTACCAAAAGAAGGGTTTTAATGCAGGTCTTCCCAATTTCAAGTTAAGCACTCAATCATAGCTACCTTTCTATGGGCAATGACAAGTATGCTTTATTCATTGGCCAATATTGCTTTCCTTTCTTTCTTTCTTTCTTTCTTTCTTTCTTTCTTTCTTTCTTTCTTTCTTTCTTTCTTTCTTTCTTTCTTTCTTTCTTTCCTTCTTTCTTCTTTCTTCCTTCATTCCTTCCCTTATTTCCTCATTTCTTCCTTCCTTCCCTCCCTCCTTTTCTTTCTTTACATTTTTTTTTCTTTTTCTCTTTTTTCTTCCTTTCTTACCTTCCATTTCTTGAAATGAATTTCCAAATCTTGTTTGGAGCAAATCATTTAAGTGCACGTGTATTGGTTCCAGCTTGTTCTTCTACATGAACAAGATCATATCAAGCAAGAGTACCTTTATCTATATGTCCAATTGTCCTTGAAGCGAAATGTAAGTTTTGTCATTTCTCAAGGGGAGAGAAAGAAGAGGATCACTTTGTTGTGATCTACATCATGGAAATTAAAGTTATTCATACTTCTCTGGGACTCATTTTTTTCTCTCTATGTAAATGAGGAAATAGCAGTACATGACCCATAGACACCCTGGGAGGAAGAGAAGCTCTGGAGTGTATTTATATGCATAGTCTGGAAGGTATCTGCTATTAATCTGTTGTTCACAATCTTGTGAACAACAAGAACAGGTTGGTTTAGGAGAAGATGCTAAATCCATAAAACTAGCTATATGATACCTCTAGCTCTTTCTATTCATTCTACCAGGACCATGTTCTGTCAGGCTTCTACTAGATTCCTGCTATTTAGATTTCACCACTACAGTCCACTTTCCTTGCCAATTTCTTGCTTAACTTGTGAAGGAGCTATTTAGTGCTGTGAATTCAATAATGCCATATCACTGGTTGTCCCCTCCTCATAGTGGCAATATAAGAACTCCACTGTCTTTGTCTTCCTTCAACAATTGCTTCCCTCCAGAGGCATTTTCCCAAGTTTATGTCAAGTTCTCATTATTAAATTAGGTTCTAGAGATATTGGGAGAGTTAGTGGATTAGTACTCATAATGCTTATATCCTCTAGGGCATTAACAAAACAAGTCTAATCCCTCTTTCACATGACAATCTTCAAATACTTACAGATATTTATCATAACATCAAAAATCTTCATTTCCAAACAAATCCAGTTCTTCAACTGGTCCTATTATGGCATGAGTTGAAGTTACTTCTCTCACTATTTTGGTTGCCATCCTCTAAAAATCTCTATTGCTTATCTGCTTCCTTCCTACAATATAATGCCCTAAAATGCACCCAGCAATTCAACTATGATCTGGCCAGAAAAGTATAATAGACCTCATTCTTAGAAATTTTACTTTTCTAGTTGCCATTGTTCAGTTACTTCAGTTGTTTCTGATTCTTTGTGAGCTCATTTGGGGTTTTCTTGGCAAAGACACTGAAGTGGTTTGCCTTCTCCATTGTCTTCTCCAACTATTTTACTGGTGAGGCAAACAGGGTTGTGACTTGCCCAGAGTTGCACAGCTAGTAAATCTCTGAGGTCAAATTTGAACTCAAGGCTTCCTGACTAGATCAGGTATTCTTTCCACTGTGTCAGGTCACTGTCTTTAATACATCCAGAATTACATCGACATTTTGCGCACTTTCTTTTTGTTAATGTCTTAAAAATGAGTATAACTTTGTGCAAAGCTCTAGAATTTAGTATATCTATCTTTATAGATATGATATGAATGTGGATATAAAGATAGAGATAAATAAATATATTATATAGATAGTGAAAAGCATACTGGCTCCAGAATTAAAAGATCTGAAATCCTTCCCCTGAGATCAAAGTGATCTTGAGATATCTTTCATTTCTAAATCCTATAATTCCAAGGCTAAAAGTATGGCAAAATGAGAATTCATAAATTTATAGATGGAAAAGACCTCACAGACTATCTAGTCCAACTTCCTCATCTTAGAGATGAGGAAAATGAGACCTAAGATGAAGTGATTTTTCCAAGGACACAAACCTTCATGGATAGATTGTGAGATCCTTTTCACTACACTGATGATGCCCTAGTATAGCAAAAAGAAAAGTACTTTCAAGAAAATTCAATAATGACAGAAAGAATAAAATTTTCAGAAAAAATAACCAACAGCAGGTGACCAGTCAACTGGACACAACCTGTAGCCAAGCTATCTCCCTTCCACAAATGGTAATGTTGATTATAGTTTTAAGCTTCAATTTTTGAAGTTCACCAATTGCCAGTGGTAGAAGGAAAATCTACTCCCAGGAGAGGTTGAGGTTGGTAAGTCAGACAAGGATTTATTTCTCATGAAGAAGATAAAGTAATTACTATAGAAGTGTGCGGAGACCTATGAAGAAGCTTATAAAGGAGGAAGAGGACCAGAAGTATGACACTGGTAACAACATAAAACTGTTTAAGAGGAAACAAGTAGCCAGGCAAAGAAGTAAAGAATGGTGGGAAATAGTTGCATACATCTCTGAGTCTTTCCTATCATTAGTCCTAAAGGACCCTTCTCTAGCTTCTTCTGTGGTCAACCTCTTGGAATCAGACTAAGAAATTAATAAAGTTGGTCACAATAGTTTGAGAGTAGAGCCCACAGATAAATAGGATGGTAAAAAGTAGAAAATATGACCAAGTACAAATGGCCTCTCTGAGTATCCCTGAAAAAGTCTTTAAATGGATTGTCCTCACCCTGATAAGAAACCTAGTTTGCAAAAAGAGAGGCCATGCAGCTGAAGATGGTTAAAGGGCCATAACACTGGGTCAACAAAAGAGAAAGGATTGACAGTAGCATATTTACAAGAGAATCATAGGAAAAAGTCAGGAGAAAGACTAAAAAATGAATTTGAAAATTGAATAAGGAAGAGAAACATAAAAAATATACAAAACACATATCTTCTAAAAATATCTCCTGAAAAATAAAAACTAAATATTATAATTCAGCAAATTATATGGGAAAAACTTCACAGAAATATTGAAGGAGTAAAATTGAAATATTTATTTTCATGTAACTAGGTCTAGACAAGGATATAAGGAGGAGTCTGTCCTTTGTTTTTTTATTTATTTAAAAAAATTCTCTCAAATTGTTCAAAGAACATTGAGAAAATGAAGAAAGTATTAATGAGCAAAAGAACTGAAGAAATAATAAAAGAAGCATATAGTAAAGTAGAAAATAAGAGGGGGGGAAAGATAATTAATATTTTGGGGACCAAAAAAATAGACATTGATAATCATACAAAAATTAGTAGAAGATTTAATAGGCCTTACAGACCTGGATAAGTCCATAGAAAGCTAAGTGATTAAAAAATAGACAGCTGAACAGTTATAAATGCACATTAAAAATTTATATCATAAAAATTGTACACAAAACATTTATAAAATAAATGTTTCTTATATGAAAATCAGTGAGACAAAGTAGAAAAAAATATAGACAATTTCTTTTTAAAAAATTTTTATTTATTTAAGGCAATGGGGTTTTTAAGTGACTTGCCCAAAGTCACACAGTTAGGCAATTATTATGTGTCTGAGGCTAAATTTGAACTCAGGTCCTCCTGACTCCAGGTCCAGTGCTCTATCCACTGTGCCACCTACCTGCCCCTTATAGAACAATTTCTTTTTTAAAAAATTGTTTAAGGCAATGGGTTAAGTGACTTGTCCAAGGTCACACAGACAGGCAATTATTAAATGTCAGAAACCGGATTTGAACTCAAGGTACTACTGACTCCAGGGCTGGTGCTCTTATCCATTGTGCCACCTAGCCACCCTGATAAACATATTTCTTAAATAATATTGATGCAAAAATTTTAGGGGAAGGAAAAAAGCATTTATTAAACACCTACCATTTGACAAGCATTTTACTAAGTGCCTTCTTCTCCACAACCTTGAGAAGCAGATATTATCTTCAACCCCATTTTACATGTGATGAAACTGAATTAGACAGGGGAAAAGTAATTTTTTAGGAGCACATAGGGCCAGTCCTCTTGTCACTGTATAACCTAATTTTCTTTTAAAAAGAATATCCTTACAAAGGTAATGCAGCAAATAATCCCCTCTGTCTAAATTAGATTCTTGTCTAAGATGCAATGATAGTTCAATGTTAAAAAAAAACTATTGACATAATAAAAAAGTATTATTTCCATGCATATACAAAAAATCTTTGAAAAAATCCATTACCTATTTATGCAACAAAACATAAGCATGAAAAGGTCCTTCTTTCATCTTTGAAGTGATCAAAAGCAAATATCTTGAATTAAGAGCTGCCATTATTTGCAATGGGGAAACAAAATTATAACCAATTATAAAGGCATGATGATGTTCTTAGAAAACTTTACATTATCAGGAATGAAATTAATTGTGATGATTAAAATCTTTGCTTGCTTAACAATATACTAAATATATCAGCATTTTTTAAATTGATGGTAACAAAAAATGTGAAGAAATGTTGAATTGAAAAATTAAGATAAAAATATCTTATAGTAAACCTACAAAGGCAATGTATACATTTTATATAACTATTGCTATAGAACACTTTATACAAATAAGTGGAGCCATTTAGCACTGAAAGCTAAAGTGAGTAAAAAATAGTCAAAATAAAAATATCAAAATTATTTTACAGGTTAGGTCTATATGGAAAAAAATACCATTTGATCTTTTGCTTCTTAACAATAGCAATTCATTTAGAGGAAAAAAAAAGATCAAGATTCTCAAAAGAGATAAGTATGAAAAAAGTCCAAATGAAAAAACTTCCAGCACTGCCAAATTTTAGAAAGTGAATTAATGTTAGTCTATACTAAAAATAATACATAGCCATATTATTTGATACTAGGTAAAATGAAGAAAAATTAAGTAATGAAACAAACTAGATATGGAAAAAAGGAGAAACAATTGAAAACTGCAGTCTGATATTTTAAAAACACAGGAACATAAATTACTGGAAGGTACACCTTTTTCATTAAAAAAAATTCTGAGAAGACTGGAAAGCAATTTGGTAAAAATTAGTCTTAGGAAAATGGCTTATACCATAAAGCATAAAAAAGTTCAAAATAAATGTATGACTTAAATGTAAAAAAATCATATCATTAAAAATTAGAAGATAAGAGAATAATGGATTCTATTCACAAGTACCTGGTTGAACATTCTTAACCAAAGCAAAGATCTGATTATCATAAAAGATAAAATAGATAGTTTTTATTATATTAAATTCAAGATTTTTTTCAGAAAGGTAATGATAATAGAATAAGAAGAGGAAGGATTGACTAGGAAAGATATTAACATGATTGAAAAATCCAAGATATTTAGTGAATTGATATATATATATATATATATATATACATATATATATATATATGCAATAGTATAAATATAAAATATACCATAGTTCCCCATGTATAAGACACATCCTTTTTCAAAAAATTTGGGGTCTAAAAACTAGGAGCATCTTATACAGTGGTTGTGAATTTCTTTACTTGCATTTCCCACTTTTTCATGATTGTTTTTGTGCTCATTGTTGTAGATTTTTTACTTGCATTTCCTGCTTTTTCACACTTTTTTCATACAGTGCTGAATTCAAGTTCAAAGTGATCCAGTTTGCAAAAGTGAATGGAAATAGTGCTGCTGAACATAAGTTTGGTCCTCCTCCAAGTGAGAAAACAATTTGAGACTGGCTATGGGAAGAAGAAACCCTACTGAAAACACCACAGCAGAAGGCCATGAGAGGCAAGTCAGTCAAATGACCTGATTTAGAGAGGGAATTGAAGAGATGGATTGAAGAGCAAAGGGCCATTGGAATTACTGTATCCACAAAGATGGTTCATCAGGAGGCAAGAAGAATTGCTGATGAAAAAGAAGTGACTGATTTCAAAGGAAGACACAATTGATATTTCAGGTTCATGAAATGGAATGGACTAAGCATGCATCAATGTATCAGACTTGCCCAGAGAGTGCTTGTGGTCAGCCACAGACCAGATCACAGGCAGGAGAGCAGTCAGACCCTCTCCTAAGACACCAATTTGTCAGCAAACATAGATGAGGACAAGTTAATGGATCGGAGTTTTTTTTTTAGGTTTTTTGCAAGGCAAATGGGGTTAAGTGGCTTGCCCAAGGCCACAGAGCTAGGTAATTATTAAGTGTCTGAGACCAGATTTGAACCCAGTTACTCCTGACTCCAGGGCTGGTGCTTTATCCACTGTTCCACCTAGCCGCCCTTAATGGATGGAAGTTTTGACAGTGATGAGGACTCATATGAATTGTAGGATGAATAAAACGAGTTCAATAACTTTACGAAATACATTTTTTTCAAATTTCAGGCCCCCAAATTAAGGTACATCATATACATTTGGAAATACAGTAGTTATACATAATGATATACTATATATATTGTATATTATATAATATACAATTAAATGGGTCATTCCCCAGTAGATATTGGTGTTTCACTTACTTGGAACAAATAAAGTTTTGATATGGTTTCATATCAGGACAGCAATAATCACACTTGGGTGCTTCTACTGACACTAACCTGAAAGAAAATTTCATTTCACCAGATTGAGCTGATGTCAACCCTTTTTCTTACTTCTTTCTCATTTGATTGCTGGATTTCAAACCACACACATTTTATTGTTACATTTGTAATTCTGTGATTTTAAGAATAGATATCAATCCATGGAAACATGGAAAATGCATCTCTTAAAGAGTAAACTTCAATGACTTTTAGTGATATTGCAGTGGCTCTTCATACAGGGAAATCAAACATTTCAAGGAGCATGTAAATCCATTAAAATTATTCACAATGAAACATAAAGAAAAAATGAGGTGATCAAAATTAAAGCAACCAATGGGTGTTAAAAACCTCATCCCCCATTTGACAATATTTCATGAAGTAGTAGCCCTGTTTGTGGTAGTAAAGAATTGGAAATCGAGTGAATATCCATCAATTGGGGAAATGGATGAACAAATTGTGGTATATGTATGTTATAGAACACTATTGTTCTATTAGAAACCAAGAGGAATGGGATTTCAGAGAAATCTGGAAGGATTTACATGAGCTGATATTGAGGGAGATAAGCAGAACCAGAAAAACACTGTATACCCTAACAGCAACATGGGGGTGATGATGAACCATAATGGACTTGCTCATTCCATCAATGCAATAATCAGGGACAATTTTTCAGTGCCTGCTATGGACAATACCATCTGTATCCAAAGAAAGAACTGTGGAGATTAAACAAAGACCGAAGTTTATTACCTTCAATTTTTTTAAGAAAAAGCATCTTATGTATTACATGATTTTGCTATCTCTAATATTTTATTTTCTCCTCAAGGATATGATTTCTCTCCTAACACATTCAATTTCGATCAATGTATAACATGGAAACAATGTAAAGATTACCAGATTTACTTCTCTGGAGGGATGGGGAAGGGAAGAGAGGGTGGAGGAAAAATTGTAAAATTCAAAACCTTACAGAAAATTATAGGTAGAGACCATTATTGTATTTAATTGGAAAACAAATAAAATATTTATAAAAAACTTTCATGAAGAAGATAGGTGTAATTCTACTTTGGTACTCTCTCTGAGGCAAGCAGAGTAGTAGCCTCTGACTCTAATACATATATATATATATATATATATATATATATATATATATATATATATATGTAGGACCTTGCCACCAGCATAGCTATCATGTACATTCAACATTTGGCAAAAACAAATTATTATGTAAGGTCAGAACAGGAAAGTCATTACCAGTAATGAAGATTTTATGGAGGAAGTAACATTTGAGTTGGACTTTAAAAGACTGGCAAGAATTCAGCAGGAGTTCATTCCAGGACTAGGGTATAATATAAGCATAGATGTGAAGATGCAAAAAAAATCATGCTTCTTCCAAGGCAGGGAGTGGTTCTGTCTATCAGAATTAACAAGGTGGGAAGAAATGGGGTAGGCATTTCAGGGTGAACCATGGACCTAAGCAATGCACCATAGTGGAAAGAGCATTGGAATGGGCCAGGATTTTACTCTTGGCTCTGCAACTAACATACTGTAATACTGGTTGATTCACTTATTTTCTCTGATTCTCATTTTTCTCACATGTATAATTAAGAAGTTGGACCAGATAATAGAAAGTTAGG
This sequence comes from Macrotis lagotis, assembly GCF_037893015.1. Classification (NCBI taxonomy): domain Eukaryota; kingdom Metazoa; phylum Chordata; class Mammalia; order Peramelemorphia; family Peramelidae; genus Macrotis; species Macrotis lagotis. The sequence continues at coordinate 505,452,677 of NC_133658.1, forward strand.
GTTAGAGATTATCTAGTCCAGAAGTCAGTCAACTCTGTCCCATTGTCATTGACAACCAACTGTTCATGTTTGGTCTCTATTTTTTATATTTCAAAATAAATTAATTTTAAAAGAAATTCTTACATGTGAAAAACATTCTTAGCTCACTGTATGATGCAAAAACAGACTGGTTTGCCAGGCCTTGTTTAAAAGAAGAAGAAATGACTCTGAGTTTATATGACTTGCCCAAAGTCACAGAGGTTGAGAGAGAATTATGGATTAATCTCCTGATTTCTAAAGTAGTAAACATTCTGCTACACCTTACTGATCATCTTTGAGGCCCTGTCAGCCTGAAAACTTCATAATTCAATAAACATTTTTGTCTTTTTAGAAAGGAGGAATAACTTGATGAAAGAATAGGGGGAAAGACTGGTGTTTATACAAGTGTTTTGAGATATGTAATTCTATACATAGCAGTTTGCTTCCATTTAATTAGAAGAAAAGTCATATATGGTTGCTTTTTAATGAATGAAGAAAGAACCTTGGGGACATGTGGAAGGTCTTCAGATTATTCCACGAATAAGCAATAAATTAGGAAACGATATTTAGTTTGGCATTGAAGAGAGACAAAACATGAGATACAGTTAGTTTGGCTTGATCAAAGCAAATGTAGTAGAGATTATTGAGTGGTGATGGACATACTCAAGTATGATTATTCCAGTGGGATTTCTAGTTTGAAAATAAACAGTATTAATCTGGATGAGGGTTTTGAAACAAAGAGAAGAGTTTTGATGTGGGGCAGCAATAGGAGGCCACTGTGGGGTTTTCTGTGGAAGGAAATGATGTAGTAAAACAACAGATAAAATTATTATTCAAGCAGTAACATTTGAGACTGGATAAAGTAGTAGGGGAAGGTCAAAGTCGATGGGAAAGAAATTCAAAGAAGCCAAATGGGGGATGACTACATTTGATTGACTTTTACCTGACTCTGAATTTCTTTTATTATGCTTCTTTAAAAATCATCTTTTAAAAACTGGCAGCCACAAAAGGCAACAAAAATGTGCATACCCTTTGATCCAGCAATACCATTACTGGGTCTATACCCTGAAGAGATTATGAAAAAGGGTAAAAAACATCACTTGTACAAAAAATTCATAGCAGCCCTGTTTGTGGTGGCAAAGAATTGGAAATTAAGTAAATGTCCTTCAATCAGGGAATGGCTAAACAGACTGTGGTATATATGTATATATGTCATGGAACACTATTGTTCTATTCGAAATCAGGAGGGACAGAAATTCAGGGAAGCCTGGAGGGATTTGCATGAACTGATGCTGAATGAGATGAGCAGAACCAGAAAAACATTGTACACCCTAACAGCAACATGGGGGTGATGATCAATCTTGATGGACTTGCTAATTCCATCAGTGCAACAATCATTGACAATTTGTGGCTATCTGCAATGGAGAATACCATCCATATCCAGAGAAAGAATTGTGGAGTTTAAACAAAGACCAAAGACTATTACCTTTAACTTAGAAAAAAACTGTTATCTTATTGTGTCATTTTGCTATCTCATCCTTTATTTTTCTTCCTTAAAGATATGATTTCTCTCTCATCACATTTAACTGAGATCAACGTATACCATGGAAACAATGTAAAGACTAACAGACTGCCTTTTGTGGGGGTGGGGGAGGAAAAGCAAGATTAGGGGAAAAATTGTAAAACTCAAAATACAATCTTTTTTAAAAATGAAATTAAAAACATCAAAAACTGAACAAAAAAGCAAAAAAATAAAAATAAAAAATAAAAATTGGCAGCCAGAAATGCACAGGATGTCCAAATTAAACAGTTCTATAGCTTTTAGTGTGGTATAGAGGAAAGAGCACTGGACTAGGATTCTGAAATGGTAGTTTAGTATTCATGAGTATACTTTTAAATGTTTAACAACTAATTCTTCAGGAAAAAAGTACACAGGACATACTTTCAAGTTTAATCTGCATTATTAACATTTTCTACATCCCTATAGGCCTAGACAATCACAAAATAATATAAATTTTCACAATGAATATTTAACAATCAGCTCTGAGCCAGTTCAAGCTGACTCCCACACAGTCCCATTGGCACCTGGCATAGTTTTAAACTAATTGTATCTTAAAAACTTACTCATTCCCTCTAAGCTTCTATTTTTAGGAATGTATATAGCAATGGGTGACATGTGGCTAGGTTTTACAAAAAATTGAGTTCAAATTTTGCCTCAGATAGTACTTGTGTCATCCTTAGTAAGTCACTAAACCTCAAAGAAGTCTTCTTTAATCTTTTCCCCTGAGATTATCTTTAATTATTCCTGTAAATATTTTTGTTTATACCTATATATTTACATGTTATCTCCCCCTTTAGATTAGAGACTGTTGTTTGTCTTTCTTTGGATCCTTAGCACAGTGAACTAATGTTAAATAGGTATTTAATAAATATGCTTTAAGGTCTCTTGAGCCTCAATTTACTCATTTGTAAAATGATGATAATAGGGGCAGCTAGGTGGCGCAGTGGATAGAGCATCAGCTCTAGAGTCAGGAATACCTGAGTTCAAATAGGGCCTCAGACACTTAATAATTACCTAGCTATGTGGTCTTGGGCAAGCCACTTAACCCCATTTGCCTTGCAAAATCCTTAAAAAAAAAAGATAATAGCATCTACATCACAGAATTATTGTGAGGATCAAATGATAACACATGAAACACTTTACAAATCTTAAAAAGTTATATAAATGTCAGCTATAATAAAATTATTGTTTTTATTATACAGTAGTACTAGTGCTTGGGACCACTCCCCAGCATGCAGGATGAATTCCTGACTGGATGAATACCCAAGATTCAAGTAATTTCCAAAATTATACCTTGCAGGGCTCCTCTGCTGAGTTTCTCTTTCACTAATCAGTCAGAGAACACAATAAGTCAAATCAAAGTTATTAAAATAGTATAAGAAGAGTATTAATACTCTCCTCCATAAACATGAGGCTCTCTCCCACAAATAAACCTAGCATTATCAAGGCAAATGGTCATAGAAGTCAAAAGAAAGACATTCAAGTAGAAAACATATGGGCAAGCACTTGCAAAGAGGATCTTCTAATTCTACAGAGATGTAGACTCTGATGTTCTCCTTTTGGTTCTCCTTGCTGGGCAAAATGCAAACCATCTTGGCTGAGCATGAGGCTAAGCTAGACTCATTGGTCTGCTTTCTATAAGACATAACACTGTTTTCTGCTCCTCACGGAAAATACATTATTGAATTATTTTTGCTCGTCAAAGAGTCCCTAATGCATTTCTTTGGTAAATTTGGATTATCATATTTAAATTAGGGAGAAGGCCAACTATTATTACTTCATGCTGCTTAGCTAATCCTGTTAAAATTGCACTGTACTTTACCTTCAAATGTTCCTAAATTTCTTCAGACCATGCACTTTGACATCAACACAAGAAAAACTACATATTTCAACAAACATTGATCACAAAAATTGTATTCTATGATTTTAGCCAATAGTAAATATCTTTTAAATTCTAATTGAATATCTCCTCCATAACTACTTCATTGTTACCTCAACACCTCATCTAGATAATATTTTCATACTTTCTAATGTACTTATAACACTGTGTAACAATGTGCCTAATTCCTTTACCAGACTATAAGATAACATGAAATAAGAGATAGTATCTTATCTAAACTTCCCACCATCCCTGATGTCTAGCATAGTGCTTCAATTTTCTCCAGGTCTTACTTCTGTTATTCAAAACCTTGCCTTCTTTACTTGGGACTTACTTGCCCTGTACCAGTCTACCTCTCCTCATCCTGGAATGTTCTGAAATATTCTTCCGCAAGGCCTACTCTCCTTCCATTGGTGAGTTACTCCTGGAGCCTCCATTTATTTATTTTTTTTGGAAGGATTCAGGTTGGCCTCCTTTCATTTTCTCCTATCACAGATGTGTCATTTTCTGCAGTTCTAGCAGGAATATCCACCTTAAAGAGAGATCACTTATCTAAAGATGGATTATTTCTAGATAGTAAAACCCATTCAGAAAGACATATCCCTTAACTAAGTGAATATAATTAGAGAGCTAGATGGTGGGCTTAGAGAAAGAGAAAAATAGGAGAAAATTTCAAGTATAAAAATCAAATATTTTCCAGTAACAGTTTCTGTTTCCTATACTCTTGCTCAATAATTAAATACTTGTAAATATTAGAATTTGCTTGGGAACCACAAGATACATCATGATATTTAGAAAATTAATGGAACCTAATAGATCAGCAACTGACTAAATTTTATAAGTGAGGAAAAAGGAGTTTAAAGAAATGAAATGACCTGCCCATGGTAGCAGCACGTTTATCTTCTAATTCTTTCACTGCACCATCCTTCCTCCCTTTTCTGATAGAAAATGCACTGTTGAATCTTAAAGAAAAAAATCAATGAACTTCTAATGAATCTGCTAAGTAATTTTGCATTTTCACATTGAGATTTAGGGGATGAAATTTCAAGTGAATTAAAGTATCATTTTTAAGTCTTTTGAATGGACAAAATTATGATCCTTGCAGGATAAAGACATTTCCTTAAAAAGTAGGAAGGCCTAAAGAAAAGATATTTTAACTTCATCAAGTAAAAATATCATTTACCTTTTATAGATGACAAAGTACACTGATTTTCTACAGAATGAAGCTCCCTTTTTTCCCAATATCCCTCTTCCCACTTTCATCCCAGTGCTTGATATTGTTGGTATACTGGGGTTTATTTTCTATAAATATAAACAGAATCCTGATTGTATTTGAAGAACTTGGCACAGCATTTAAGATGGTGATGAACTGTCAATGATGGTAGAATGAGCTTTTTTCCCTATGTTTTTTTGTAAAGTTCCCCACTCATAAAAGTTAGATGTTCTGACTTTTCTCTGTGGAACCAAGGCAACTTCACCACTCCTCAGTTGTTTTGTCTGCCATCTCCTGGGTGAAGGTAAATTTCAGGAACTGCATCCCCTCTCCTATTTGAGCTAAATATCCATTAGAAAGAGCAATAGATCTAAACAATGACATTAACACATAATGACTACTGTAAATGGAAAGAACAACCAAAAATGGTCAAAAGTGAGTGTGGTGAAATTGCAATCAAGGATGATCCCAAAGAAAAGATCTTACTAATCTGTAGAGATATGTTAGAGATATGAATTTCATGGATTTGGTAAATTACATATATTTTCAGACTTTTTTGATGTTAACTAGCTTTTGTTGATTTTTTTTCCTTTTCTTCCTCTATTTTCTCTTTAAAATATAGAATGTCTCTTCGAAATGAGAGTGAAAACATACTGGGAGAAACTCTGGTGATAGTAGGAAGATATCAATAAAATTTATTTTTAAAAAAGACAAAATATAAAATGGAAACATAATTAAGTTCATCTATTTCTTCAAAACACAAAACTATAGATAATCCATTAACAATATTTTCTCCCTCAAAAGGGTATTTTTCTTTGTTTTGGTCTTTTTAAATATATTTTATTTGTTTTCCAATTATATACAGTAGTAGTTACTATCAATCATTTTTGCAAGGTTTCAAATTTTACAATTTCCCCCATCCTTCCTTCTCTCCTCCTCCCCTCCCACAGAAGGCAATCTAATAAATTTTACATTGTTTCCATGATATATATCAAAATTGAATCGTGTTAAGAGAAAATATATATCCTTAAAGAGGAAAGAATATTAGAGATAGCAAAATTACAAGATGAGTTTTTTAAAAATTGAAGATAATCTTTAGTCATTGTTTAAACTCCACAGTTCCTTCTCTGGATACAAATGGTATTCTCCATTACAGATACCCTAAAATTGCCCCTGATTGTTGCACTGATGGAATGATCAAGTCCATCAAGGCTGATCATCAACCCCATGTTGCTGTTAGGGTGTACAAAGCTTTTCTGGTTCTGCTCAACTCACTCAGCATCAGTTCAATGCAAATCCCTCCAGGCTTCCCTGAATTCCCATCCCTCCTGGCTTCTAATAGAACAATAGTGTTCCATAACATACATGTACCACAATTTGCTAAGCCATTCCCCAGTTGATGGACATTCGCTCAATTTCCAATTCTTTAACACCATAAATAGAGTTGCTATGAATATTTTTGTACAAGTAATGTTTTTTACAAAAGGGTATTTTTCAATGCAGCATTTGTTTATCATTTTTAACAGTTTAGAAATTATTCTTTCCTCTATTTGCAAATCTTTTTTCCATTCCTTCAAAACTGGCAAAATTTTGAGACAGAGAAACTGTAAAATATACCATGCCACCCATTGTCTTTAAATTGTCCAAAAAATAAGGCTCCTCCCAAATCAACATCCCTTTCCCAGCTCTCACATTTCTGTCAGCAATAATACTTTTCTGCTTTCCTAGCATAGAAACCTTGAGGTCATCTTTGATCTTTCCTCTCTTTCAACCCCTTTATTCAGTCTTTCACTAAGTCTTGTTTTACCCTTCAAAATATGTCTCAGATTTTCCTTTTGTTCTTATCCTCACAGTTACCTCACTAATCAGGCTATCATCACCTCAGGTTTAAATTATTCCAATAATTTCCTCATAGTACTCCCTACCTCTGGTCTTTCCTACTCTCCTACTCCGATTCATGTTGCACAAGCTTCTAGATGACTAAAACACTCCACTTTGATCATGTCACCCTCAGCTCAAAAAAGGAAGAAGACTTACAACTTCCTCATTTTAAACATGAGGGAACTAAAACTCAGAGAGATTAAGTAACTACCCAATGTTACACAGGTAAAATGCTTACTCATCCTAATTAGTCGAGTAAATTCTTCTGTTATTTCTCATTACTTATTGGCACATTTTATTGTTCAATTGTTTTCCAGTTGTGTCTGACTCTTCCTGACTTCATTTGGGGTTTCTTGGACAAGATACTGAATTTGCCATTACCTTCTCCAGCTTATTTCACAGATGAGAACACTGAAGTACACTTGATCAAGTGACATAGCCAGGGTCATACAGCTAGTAAATCTATGGATCTAGATTTGAACTCAGAAAGCTAGGTGGAACAGTGGATAGAATGAATCATTTTCCTGAGTTCAAATCTGCCTTCAGATACTTAGTAACTATGTGACTCTAGACAAGTCACTTAACCCATCTGTCTCAGTTTATTTTCTGCAAAATGAACTGGAGAAGGAAATGGCAAACCACTCCAGTATCTTTGTCTTTGACAAATGGAGTAAAGAAGAGTTAGACATGAACAAAAGCAAGCAAACAGCAACCACAACAAAAATGAGCCTTCCTCAACCCCCTGTCCAACACCCTATCCTCTGCATCATCTAGCTGCCTTTCCACATATAATCTTACCTAAATTAATCTGGGCTCTTCATTCTTGTGTTTACTTTCCCAGAGATACATACACACTGGCCATCCTCACTTTAACCTCCATGCATTTGCTCAAGATTCCTATCCTCACTGCAAATGTTTCCCCTCTTAGCTTCTTTCTAAGCAATTTACAGATGTATCCTTAAGAACTAAGAAAATCATATGTATCCTTAAGAACTAACAAAAGTCCTGACTCTTCCATGGTCTACTCCAGATCTGTCTCTCTCATCTGCATTCTCAGGGTACTCAGATCTAATATTGCAGTGTTTCCATGTAATAGCTCTAATTCTCTTTCTGGGTATGAAGAATATTTTATCAGCCTTTCAAGAGGTCTAGATTCAAGCCACTCTGGGGACTTAGATGTATTACTATGGACTCCTACATTAGGCAGTCTGCCTTTGAAAATAAATTTAGTAGGACCAATACTAACTCCCCTTCTCTTTCTCTCACCCAGAGACTGAAATAGTATAGAGGGATGTATGCCTTGGAGGTAGGTGTTGGAGTTTTTTTTTTTTTTTTTGGTTCTGCCTTTGAAATAAATATCCTTTTTCTGTGAAAGTGAAGCAATGAGAAGAGGTTAAATGGTTCCTGTAAAAAGTATGCTAATAGTGGTGGACTTAAGTTGAGTTCCCTGGAATCCTGAGATTTATGATCTTAAGAGTGTCAGAGTATGCTCATTACACTAAAACAAATGATGTTACTCCTAAAGTGAGTACACTGAACTCACTGCCCCAGAGATAGACCGACTACATCTCAACCCTGTCGCTCAGGGTTGAGGAATGATGTACCTAGAGTTTTTCCTGTACTATTTTCATACTTCAAATATTTGTAACTGACTTTATGTATAGGCAGCATGCCAGTAAGATTTTGTTTTTATTTTTTATTTTATTTTTCCAATTATATATATATATATATATATATATAGAGAGAGAGAGAGAGATAGTATTAAACATTCATTTTTATAAAATTTTCTCCCTCTTTCCCTTCCTTCACCCCCTCCTTTTAAAGACAGCAAGAAATTGGATAGATGTTATACATGCACAATAATGTTACACATATTTCCTTATTGTTCAAGTTCTGAAAGATAAGGGAAAAATCATGAGAAAGAAAAAACAAATTAAAAAGTGAAAATAGTATGCTTTGATCTGCATTCAGACTTCATAGTTCTTTCCCTGGATATGGATAGCATTTTCCATTACAAGTCTTTTAAGAATTGTCTTTGATCACTAGGAAGACTTTAGAGGAAATAAAAGGACTTATTTGCTTCACAGTATTTCTCTCCCTAGCCCAAAGTGTCTCCAGTCAATGAAACTGCTTACCATTCATAGTTGACTTGAAAATTCCACTATAAGAATTACTACACAGATGTAAGCACTGTCTTCAGAAAAATTAGATTTAAATATATTTTGTATTCATTGGGAGTAGGACTTTAACTTTTTTTCTAGTATATACTAAAAGTTCTGTTCATTTCCTCAGCCTATCAGAACTTCCCCTGCCACTAAATCAGTTAGTGGATAAGTCCTAGGACATATACAAGTTAAATATTGCTCAGGGTCACCAGAGCTAACACATATAAGAATTAGGATTTGAATCCATATCTTTCTGATCACATGCCCAATAATATATTCATCTTTGCATATTAATACAGATTATTCTACTAAACTAATTATAGAGCAGTATGTAAATTGCTTAGAATATGGAATAGTTTGCATATGGCTTCTTATGTGATAGCATTTTATGACAATTGTGCTTCTACTGATGTTAGGCTGAGTACATTTCTCCTTTATCAAATGAAACCAGATTGACCTAATTTCCCTATCTTTCATTACTTCTCTATCAGTTAAGGATTTCATTCTCAAGTGCTATTCAAGGAATAAAATTGAATACTTATCTATCAAAATTAGCTTTCCATAGATTTCAGATAAAACAAATTGGGTTCTGCATTTTACCAAGATCATTATCCCTATGATGGCTCTGATGAGTAAAATTCTCTTACAATGCTTCTACAAAGATAAAAGAAACAAAGAATTATGTGTAATTTTGGTATCTGCTCTGGAGAGATATCATTCTAGAGATGGCCTGACTTCTAGATAATGTTTCATTCCAACTTCTGTTGAAATGTGAAATCCCAGAAAAACTGTAGCAAAGATAATTGATTTGCATAAAACAACTTATGGTACAACCTAGACTATGCCTATCCCTGTGAGCTCTTGTTAAAGTCACTTCACCTTTTCCAAATCTATAAGATGGCTCTGGTAGAGCCAGACCACAAATACCTTCAACATGTGAAAGGTAACATTGATCTCTTCCAATTTTCTAATGTTTATATGGTCATTTTTATTGTCTTCTTAAAGATCTATTGCATGCTGAAATCAAGCAACTTTGTTTTCATGCTATTCATGCCACCTAGTGGCAGTATTGTAAATGTTCATTTCTTTTTAAATGATAAATTGTTTCTTGTTTGAATTTGAAAAGAAGGGGCATAATATGTTAAAAATGTGGTCAAAGAGACTCTTAACATTTACTAAGATATATGCATCAGGATAAAGAACAAAATGCTTTCATATTCTGAAACATAGTTGAAACTCAAAAAACTTATGGAAACCATTTCCTGTAAAGCAATCTTAATTTGAGATTAAGCTAGATAGAGCTTTCTGAATCACATCTACTTTCAGAATTTTTGTGATTTGTGAAAAGGAAAAAGTTAGCATTATTCTTCAAAAACAAATGTCAGGACTAAAATCTTGGCCAAAAGCTTATGGGATATATTGCAATAAAAAGTATGCATTTTTTATTTTTTTTAAGCATGATCATATATTTGGGTAGGGAGTACATCCCTTGGGGGGGGTGGGGAGAGATAGTAAGTACAATCTCAAACAATCAAGAAAGCACCTACTATGTTCCACAAACTATATTAGATGCTAGAACAGAGGGGTTTTTTTTTTGTTTGTTTACTTTGGGGGGAGGGGAAGAGGAAGAGAAGTTCTTGTTTCTCCTGGCCTTGGAAGCTGATAAAACAGAATTTGCAGATATAAAGACCAGAATTCTGCTTCTGACATATGTCTTCAAACATGTTGTTTGTTCTTCATTCCCAGAGGACCTTTATGTCAGGGAGATGATGTCATGACAAGCACATAAACTGGATTAGAATAAGTTATAAATTACCAGCCTCATTTTCCTCCAGAGTCATCTGGGTCCAGTGACCATATATGAATCAGGACAATTGAAGTTGCTCCTGCATGCAAGGCAATCAGGGTTAAATGACTTCCCAAAGGTCACACAGTAGAAAGCGTCAGGTGTCTAAGGCTGGCTTTAAACTTAGAGTCCTCCTGTCACTATCCACTGAGCCACCTAATCACCTGACTTCTGATATATGCTAGTTATGTGTCCATAGACAAGTAAGTCTCAATTCCACAGATAATTCTTTGAAATTATAATAGTAAGTTGCAGATGAATGAGGAGGTGCTGACTTGAATCAGTAAAGGAATATCACATCAGAGAGTTCCTTATACCAATGAAATCATAGGTCTGGACCAAAATAATAAAGAAATAGATATAAGATATATATATGAATAAATAAAAAGTTAGTGCCTAATTTCCTATAGATATAAGATTGCATTCTATTTTGGTTTCGATCTGTAATTATATTTATGCTGGGAACTTCTATAAAAAACAATAAATAGTTTGCCATATTGAAGTTTACAAAATATTTCATACATATTATCTTATTTGAATTGTAATGAAAGTCAGAAACTATTCTGCAACCTAGAAAAGGTTAGGTGATTTACCAATGATTTTTTACAGTGAATGATTTTGCGTGTGTGTGTGTGTGTGTGTGTGTGTGTGTGTGTGTGTGTTGTACCTGTGTGTGAAAAAGAAAAGAAAGGCTAGCAAGCTATCCATTATCTCATAATGCTTTTTTTAGAAAGCTACCAACACCAGGAGAACATTGTATATAATAAAAGCAATATTATTCAATGAAAAACTGTGAATGACTTAACTGTTCTCAGTAATACAATGATCCTTGACAAATCCCAAAAGACAAATGAGGAAACATACTATCCACCTTCAGAGAAAGAACTGATATTGCTTGAATACAACTAAAGCATGGTATTTTTCACTTTCTTTATTTTTCATTTATTAGACTTCTTGAACAAAATGACTAATATGGAATTATTTTGCATGACTGCACATGAATAACCTATATCTGATTACTAATGGTCTTGTGATTATGAGAGAGGGAAGGGGAAAAAGGATCAGAATTTTGAATTTTTAAAAGGTCAAAAAATTGTTTTAACACATATTCGGGGGAGAAATATATATATATATATATATATATATATATATATATATATGAATGTACATACACATATAAACAAAAGTCCTCATAACTTGAAATTCTTCACTTTGGAAATGACTATATATAAAATTCATCACTATTACAATATCATTTTCCTATAACAGTAGCATCTAATCCTGTTCATCTCTGTCCATAATTCATTAGCCTTTGATTATAATCATTGATAGGCACTTCAAAAGAACATGAATTGAAAATTAAAAAATTAAGAGTCATCCTTGAAGAAATTTAATCCTGGAATATGTTTGCGATGATAATTCTTTTTATAACTATCCTGAAAAAGATAACCAAGCCAAGATGAAAAGAATGTCATATTATGCTACCAAAAACAGTCATAAAAATTATGACTACTTCAAGAATACTTGACTCATTTATTTAAAAATTAGTATAAAATTGCAATTATAAACTAAATTTTGTCAAATAAGATGAAATAAGTTTATTTTCATAATTATTGCTTCATTTTGTCAAGATAAAGTTCCAAACCATTTTTCACTATTTCTAAGAGATTTTTGTTATCATTTTGTGATCTTTTTTTCCTAGTACTAATTAAGACTAAAATAGCAAGCACTTTCTGTATGCAAAATCATGTAAAATAAGTATAGAAATAGGTTAGAATCTGATAGTCTTTAAATCCAGAGGAGCTTGTATTTTATTCCTAGAATCAAAAAGAAACAATTGGAATTTTGAGTAGGTCAGTGCATGGTCAGAACCATGCTTTAAAAATATCATTTTGGCAATGGTATGAATGATGAGTTAGATATTAGAAAAACTGAAAGCATACAGAAGAATCAGGAGAATATTGTAGTACTCCAGGCAAAAGTTGATGAGAGCCTAAACTCAGATCTCTAGAAACATGTCTCACATGATACAGACAGATGTGAGACATGTTTCTAGAGATCAAATCTATAAGATCTGGCAATTAAGTGCTTATGGAGTGAGTATGGTTGGAGGAGAGGGAAGATTCAAAGATGGTTCTGAGATTTTAAGTCTAGTTGACTGGAAGAATGATTGTAACCTCAATAAAAGTAGGGAAGTTAGGATGAAGGGTAGATTTGAGAAGAACAATAAAGGGCTCTATTTTAGATATGTTAAATTTGAGCTAACTATGGGACTGGGCCAGACTGACAGAGCTATTTATCAAGAGTTGGGCAATAATGGAATTGAAACTAAGGATCAGGAGACTTACTATAGAAGCAAACAGTAATTTGGGAGCAAACAGAGAAGCTTAATGGTAAGAAATGAATCAGAGTTGAGTATTGTTAGGATCTAGAGAACAAAGAGACAAGAAAGTTAAATGGTAAAGAAGTGTGTAGAGTATAATTAGTCAACTATATGGTTAAATCCATGGTTAGAAAAAAAGTAAGGCCAGAGCAGTATTTAGGGATAAAAGAACAGGAAAGGAAAGAGAATAAGAAGTTATAGTGAGAATGAAGTATAGATTTAGGACTGAAGCAGAGGGGAACATGGAAGGATAGGACTTTGAGATCGTAATAGAGAATTTTCTGAGATCATAGTAATGAGATGCTATAATTTATTGTTGATGGGGACATCTAAGACCTGAATATTCCTGCAATCTGCTGAAATAAAGTTGTTCCACATGAGAGCTTTGGAATTTGATGTATATATGAGGTCAAGGTGTTTGTGGAGACAACAGATGGATATGAGTTTCCAGGTATAAGGAAATGTTTGGAATGAAAAGAAAGAAATATTTTTAAATAGATATTTTTTCTTAAGGGAGAGAGTGACTTGGAAATTGATAGAAGATAACAGGATCAACTGAAAGCTTGGATGATATAAATGTAAAAGAATGAACTCAAACTTTAACTTTTGATTATTTATACCTAAATATGAAAGGTCAAGTTGGAAACAGGCAAGTAGCAGAGGCAATAATTTTGTACCTTATACTTAGTTTGTGTTCCTTTTCTTCACTTGTCTGCATGGAAAGTGAAAACCATTTAGGACTTGAAAACTAGGAAATTCCAGTGTTTGGTACTTTGTTATTACTACACTTTACTTGTCTTGTATTTTGTCCTTTAGAAACTAGAATCAGAAAGTTATAAAGAATGTTCACCATGAACTAGAATCAAGTCACCCATAGAAACCCCAAGGCCAGAGAACAGGAAATTTAATCTTATGAAAAATTAATCCTAAAATGATTAGAAGACCCCAGGGGTTAAAAAAAAATCTCCTGTTATTGATGAGAGATCTAGCCAAAATCCTGAAGGGAGCAAAATAGGAAAGGTTTTTTTTTTTTAAATATTGCAAAACAAAGGTGACCACTTTCCCAAAAGACCTTAAAAAATCCTCTTTTATTTAAGTTGCCAGATCAGTGCTACCTTCTCTCATGAGAAAGAGATAACCAAGTATTTTAGCTGAGCCAGAAATTAGATATAGAGAGAAGTTTCCTAGATAATCTTTGTTCAAAGTTGGCATGGGTCAAAAAGCATCTTTTGGAGATAATATACAATAAATCATTTAAATCACATGCCCAGAAGACTAGTGCCCTGAAGATCTATCATACACATTGTGGTATGCCCCCTCAATTAATATCAAGTGAACTTCAAAGGTAGGAAGATTGTTGAGATGATGAGACCCTTCACTAGAATGATTGTGATAACAGAGGAAAGAAGAGAATGTAAATAAATGATATTACAAAAGTTAAATTGACAGGTCTTGGAAACAGTTAAGATTCTGGATGATGAGAAATCATAAGGAGTCCAGTATGATTCCTAGAATGCAAGCTTTGGGGACTGGGATAATAGTGATGTGTTACCATTTAGGGAAGTAGGGTAGTTGGGGGAAAGATACTGAGTTTTGTTTTGGACACATTGCATTTCCGAATGTCTGAAAGGAAGTAGAAGATATAAGATTAGAGGTCAGCAGAGATGTTGGGGAAGAATAGGTAGTTTTGAGAATCATCAACATAAAGTTGGTAATTAATTTCATGAAAGTTGAGATGACCACGTGAAGTAGTATAATGGGAAAAGGGAAGAGGGTCCAAGACAAAATGGAAGATACCTCTACTTAAAGGATATAATCTGGAAGAGGATTCAGCAAAAACAGAGGAGTAGTCAAATATGGAAAAGGATGGAAAGAGAGTGGTGTCCCAAAAACCTAGAAAGAAAAGTATCAAGGAAGAAAGAGTGATCAACAATGTTTATAGGCTGCAGGGAGGTCAAGAAGAATGAGAAATAAGAAAACACCATTGACTATTGTGATGATGCATTTGTTGTTATTTGCAAACAGGTTTTCAATATGCAAGTCATTAGCATGTTGAACAATGTAGGTAAGGGAAGTCAGCAAGCTATGGGCTGGGGTGAAAAGAAGAGCTGGGTTCCCCAACGGTTGGACTCCTCCCAAGGCCCCTTAGAGATCAAGCTCTAGGGAGTATACTAATAGCAGAGCTATATAGTCCTGTGAATGACATTCTCCTAATATTAAAGCTGTTGTCAATTGTGTCTGAGAAAGTCCAAGAGGAGAGGCTTTACTACAATTACTCCATCAAGAGACAGCTTAGGATTTATCAGGTTATGATACTCTGTTGCTAAATATCACATGCTGGTGGTTGCCCTATGTTGGTGATGCCCTTCAGTGCCTCACTAATATGGAAATGAGTGAAACCAATTTAAGGTCAATAATCTCAGGGCAGCTAGGTGGTGTAGTAGACAGAGCACCATCCTTGGAATCAGAAGTACCTGGGTTCAAATCTGACCTCAGACACTTAATAATTACCTGTGTGGCCTTGGGCAAGCCACTTAATCCCATTGCCTTGAAAAATCTAAAAGTTTTTTTTTAATTTAAAAAGAATCTCTCACAGCAGCCAGACTTTTCCAATAGTCCTGCTTCCTATCAATCAAGCCTTAGGATGGAACAATTCTTGTAAAGGCAATTGAAAGGCAATGTCTTTCACAGCCTACCCCTCACCATAATAAATATAATTATGCAACTCATGCCACCAATCATTTGGTTGGTCAGTGTGGTCCTCTTCAATACCAAAGGACTAATATTAGAATTGTTACAAAAATTATAATTCATGATGATCTATAATGTGTCCATTTTTTATCACACTTCTCTGAAGTTATTTAGTTAATCTACTATTTTATTCCCACCAATTATATGTTAAAAACAATTCATTTTTTTCTAATTTTGAGTTGGAGTGGAGCCAAGATGGTAGAGTAAAGGGAATTATATAACATTAAATAATGACTTTAAACAAATTCTAGAATATCAAAACTCACAAAAAGACTTGGAAATTTAGCAGAAAAGGTCTGTTGCATCTGAGTGAGAGTGTAGTGCAGGCTGACCCAGCACAACTCTGGACCCAGCAAACAGGACCAGGCCTTGGGAGCTCTGAAGCAGTAGCAGCAGTAGCAAATGCTCCCAAAACTCTCAGTCCACAGACAAGTAAAGGAATTGCACAAATAGTCAAAAGGAGATTGCATGGGTCTCTGCTAGTACTGAGGAAGGACTCTATTGATTTGTCCATACTCAGATCTGGGTTTCAATTATAGGAAGCAGTTCTAGAAGAGGAAGAGAAAGGAAAGAGGTGTTGATAGAAGGGAGGGAAAAAAGGGGAAAATGGAAAGGGAAAAGAAAAGGGATGGTGGCTGATAGAAGGGGGGGACATATTGAGAGAGGCAGTATTCAAAAGCAAAATAGTAGGGATGACAGATAAGGTGAAAGGAAGGAAAAATAAAGAAAATAATACCTTAAAAATTAGACTAGGTCATATGGCAAAAAAGGTACAAAAAGGCAATGAGGAGAATGCTTTAAAAAGCAGAATTGGCCAAATGGAAAAGGAAATACAAAAGTTCACTGAAGAAAACAATTTCTTAAAATTAGAATTGAGGGGCAGCTACATGACACAGTGGATAGAGTGTCAGGCCTGGAATCAGGAGGACCCGAGTTCAAATCTGCGCCCAGACTCTTAATAATTACCTAGCTGTGTGACCTTGGGCAAGTTACTTAACCCCATTGCCTTAATAAATACAAAAAAAAAATAAATACAAAAAAATAGAATTGAGAAAATAGAAGCTAATGATTATGAAATATCAAGAAACAATAAAACAAAACTAAAAAAATGAAAAAATAAAAGATAATGTGAAATATCTCACTGGGAAAATAACTGGCCTGGAAAAGAGATCCAGGAGAAATAATTAAAAAATTGCTGGACTACCTGAAAGCTATGATCAAAAAAAGTATCTTGACATCATCTTTCCAGAAATTGTTCAGGAAAACTGCCCTGATATTCTAGAACCAGAGGAGAAAATAGAAATTGAAAGAATTTACCAATCACCTCCTGCAAGAGATCTCAAAATAATAACTCCCAGGAATATTATAGCCAGAGCTCCCAGGTCTAGGAAAAAATATTGCAAGCAGCCAGAAAGAAACAGTTCAACTATCATGGAGCTGGGATCAGGATAACACAAGATTTAAAAGCTTCTACATTGAAGGATTTGGAGGGCTTAGAATATGATAATACAGAAGGCAAAAGAGCTTGAAATACAGCCAAAAATCAATCCAGAAAAACTAAGTACACACTTTCAGGGGAAAAGATGGACATTTTATGAAATAGGGGACTTTAAAAATTTTCTAATGAAAAAAAAAGCTAGAACTGAACAGAAAATTTGACTTTCAAATACAAGATTGAAGAGAAGCATAAAAAGGTAAACAGGAAATGAAAATCATAAGGAACTAAATGATGTTGAACTGCTTATATTCCTTTATGGGAAGATGATACTTGGAACTCATAAGTACTTTCTCATTATTAGGGCAGTTAGGATTATATACATATACATATATATATATATATATATATATATATATATATATTCAGAGAGAGAGAGAGAGAGAGAGAGAGAGAGAGAGAGAGAGAGAGAGAGAGAACAAGAGTGACTTGGATATGAAAGGATAATATCTAAAAAGATAAAATTATAGGGTAAGAGAGGAATATACTGAGAGAAAGGGAAAGGGGGAGGAAAGCTGGGGTAAATTCTCTCAGAAAAAAAGAGGCAAGAAATTCTTTTAGAGAGGAGGGGATGATGGGAGACTTAAAGGGAAGTGAGTGAACCTTAGCTCTCACCAGAATTGACTCAATGAGGAAATAATATACACACCCAATTTTGCATAAAAATCCATAATTCCCTACAGGGAAGTGGAGGGGAAGGGAATAAGAGAAGAGCAGGTATAGAAAAGAGGGCTGATTTGAGGAGGAGGTAATCAGAAGTAAAACACTTTTGAGGAGGGATAGGGTAAAAGGAGAGTAAAAGGGAGAAACAGGATAGAGAGAAATACAGTGAACAATAGCAATAGCAAGTGAGTAAAAAATATTTTAAATAGGTTTTTCTGACAAAGACCTTATTTCTCAAACATATAGAGAATTTATAAAATTTATAAATTTATAAAAATTTACAAAAATAAGAGCCATTTCCTCAAATGATAGGCAGTAAACTATGCATAGTTATATTAAAAAATCCATATTAAAAATGCTCTATTGATAGATGAAATTCAATTTAAAACAATTCTGAGGTACTATCTCATACTTATAAGATTGACTAAAAGTATAGAAAGGGAAATGACAAATGCTGGAGAGGCTATGGGGAAAATGAGACATTAAAGCATCATTGGTTGAATTGTAAACTCATTTATCCATTATCTAGAGCAGTTTGGAACTATGCCCAAAGGGCTGAGAATCCATGCAAACCTTTGACCTAACTATGCCATGACTAGGTTTTTATCCGAAAAAAAAGATTAAAAAAAGAAAAGACTACAAATGTACAAAAATATTTATCACAGCTCTTTTCTGATGGCAAAAAATTAGAACTTGAAGGGCTGTCAGTTAGGGAATGACTAAACAAATTATCATATATGATTGTTTTGGAATACTATTCTGCTATGGGAAATGATGAACAGGATGCTCTCAGAAAAAACTCAGAAAGACTTACATAAGTTGATGCAAAGTGAAATGTACTGTATATAAAGTAATAGCAATATTGAAAGATAATCAGCTATGAATGATTTAGTTATTCACAGAAATATAATGATTCAAGACAACTCTGAAGGACTTAAAATGAAAAATACTATCCTTCCTCAGAGAAAAAAAAATTTAAGTATACTTTTATTAATTTTATTTTTCTTGAGGTCTTTTGTATATATTTTCTTTTGCCACATGACTAATAAGGAAATGTTTTGTTTGACCACACATGCATAGCCTATATTGAATTTCTAGCCTCAATATGGCTAGGAGAGAATTTGGAACTCATAAAATGAATATCCTTCAGGGAAATCTCCATCCTGGGACAATGTGCTATTTTTCCTAGCAAGGATTCTTTACTTTTTTTAATAGCCATGTCATAAACATGGAATAGTTAGACTCTTAGACTTAGAGTAAGGGAAACTTGAATTTGAATCCTGTCTCTAACATTGAGAAGCCATATGGCATCACTGGTGGAATTGTGAACTAATTTATCCATTATCTGGAGCAGTTTAGAACTATGCCCAAAGGGCATATCCAGGAAATCCATCAATTTTGATAAAGTCTTAATCTGGGATTTCAAGAAAAAAATCATTGTACATCACTTGTCTATGTGTCCTCCCTAAATCTCAGTTTCTGCTACTTTAAAACTGGCATGATCATACCTAGGATAACTTTATAGTCATAAAAAGGTCAGCTTTCATTGTAAATAGGATCAACAACACACACACACAAACACACACAAAACCATCATGAAAGCTATAGTATAAAAACTTTCTAATGTTTAAATTTCTTCGGTCAAGATAGGCAATCAGAAAAACTTATTTTTTATTTATATAATGCTTTCAAGTTTATTTCTCAAGAATGTCTTCTGCAATATTTCCAAATGTTAGGGAACTTTGGGGGAGACTAAAGGACATTTTGAGATGAGAAATTTAATGTCCCTGCCTTCTTTTTTCCTTATGAATTCTCTCTATCACCCAATCATTAATGATCAAGTTATTAATTATAATACTTCCTTCTTTTGGAACAAAATGATCTTCTGTAATCCCATCCCAATTTCATTAACAACTTCATCTTGTATGTTTGTGTTATGCAAAATTTATCTGGTGCTAAAAAGCATGGAACAACTCTTATTTATAATGACTTTTCTATCTTTTGATCCTTCATTATGAAAGTAATTAACAATCAAAAGGCTCAAGGTTTGGGTTTGAATGGTAACTAGATTCAAAGACTTACAACCTTATCTTTGCTCTTGAATCCATAAAACCAAAAATGTTTTCATCTCAATCAAAAATACTTCATTTTCCCCTCATATAAGCTCCTTGAGTGTATGGACTGCATTTTGAAGGGTTTTTGTTTTGTTGTTTTTTGTATCTCCAGAATCCAATAGGTGCCTGTTATTTGCCTGCTGACCAACTTTTGTTACTCCTTTTTTTCTATCAGTTATTTTGTGACTAGACTTCTTTTCACTAGACCTATTTTTTATATTTTCATAATTTTACATACAAAATAGCATTGGCTTTTTAAATAATTTCCTGAAAGGAAATATATTTATTTTAATGATGTCATTATTCAAAACATTTTTGGATCACCTCCTTTAGAATAACATTCAGTCAGTTTAATAGCTATAGGACAAACTCTCAAAACAGGTTCCCTTGGTCTCTTACTTACATCTTCCATATTCTTTACTTGTTCTGTTCTTTCTCAGCTTACATAGATCTGCTAGATTCCTCCCTTCTATGAAGCTAAGCCAACATTCTAGGTGTGGGATGTAAATAGATGGACATTGTTCTTGCAAATGATGGTGGTGAATACCAAGATGGCAGAGTAGCAAAAAGAAGTAGAACTGAAGCAAGTCCATCATCCCCCCCCCCCCAAAAAAAATGCCTGTTTCATAAATATCCAGGAAACCCATCAATTTTGATAAAGTCCTAATCTGGGATTTCAAAAAAAAATCACTGTACATCACTTGTCTAGCTCAGTTTGGAATGAGGACAGAGAACTATTGAAAGTCCTGGTATGGGTTCTAGGAGCTCATTCACAGCATTCCAAGTCAGAGTCAGAAAGAGTAAGCCATATACCAGAAAAAGAAGAGGTTCCAGATACATAAAGAAGGAAATAACCCTTGTGCAGATTTCAGGAATAATTATCCAACTGACAATTCTGTCACTCATTAGTCAGTTCCAGATGACAGATTTTGGGCTGACAGAGGAGGGGATCTTTACTTAAGGGTTGCATTCCAAGGCAGAAAAGTATTCAAAGCCATGAATGAAGAAAGAAGAAACTTTGGAAGCAGGCAGTCATTGAATGACTTTGACCCCTCAGTTCTACCCCCAGTGCATTATGAAGTCTAAAGGAGAAGTACCAGGATTCCCAGGAGAAAGGGGAAATCTACACTTCTAATACCCAGCTTTTCATCTGAGTTTAACAACAATTTACTTAGCACTCCAACTAGGAGAAACCCACAAGCATGTAGTTCCAATTCAAAACCAGATCGGGAACTGACAGAACTAACTAGAAGAGAACATCAATCTTTTCTTTAACTACACATTTGTAATAGTCTTTTCGGTTTTTATTCTTTCTTAATTTGGGGAGGAAGAGAGAAAGGTAGTAAAGGAAGTAAAATGGTAAAAAAAGTGGAAGTTTTTGCTTTAAAAAATTAGATGTAGGGGGCAGCTAGGTGGCACAGTGAATAGAGCATTACCCTCAAGTCAGGAGGACCTGGGTTCAAATCTGACCTCAGACACTTAATAATTACCTAGCTATATAAACTTGAGCAAGTCAATTAACTCCATTGTATTACAAAATCCAAAAAACAAAAACAAAAAAATTAGATGCAAATGGATTAAATTTAATAGCAACAAATGAAGCTAAATCTACATCTGAGAGTTTCTGAATGACCAATACCTTCATCTGTGTCATTACTATAACTCTGCTAAGTATACAAAAGTAATTTCTAATCTGTTGGATATTTTTTAACTTTTCCACAAGGCATAATTAATGCAAATTACCCAGAAAACAAATAGTTCTTTAGAAGAGTGTGAATGTGCAAATTTCAGATACTAATAGCTGAAATACATGAATATGGACTTCATATCTTTTTCCCTTTCTTTTCCTGTCTTCTTTTAGAGTGCCAAAATGAAGCCAAAGCAATAAGAAGTAAAAAGTTGGACTAGATAATAAAATCCTGAGGATAAAAGAAAGTAATTAAGCTACTGTGTCAGATTTCTTAAAGCACTTATACAAAAATAAAAGAAATATTTTTGGTACACATTTTTTAAAATGTATTTCAATGACTACATTTATCCACTGTGCTTCTATTGAAATAACTCAAGCACATTTAGAAGTGATAATAAGAGATATCACAGATGATACTTTTCAAGGTCAAATTCAGCAGGAAATTTGCTATCCTATGCTATAAAAATGGAGATATATTACCATCTCTACTAATAGTTATAGAAT
The DNA here is from genome assembly GCF_037893015.1 of Macrotis lagotis. Lineage (NCBI taxonomy): Eukaryota > Metazoa > Chordata > Mammalia > Peramelemorphia > Peramelidae > Macrotis > Macrotis lagotis. The sequence goes on from NC_133658.1 coordinate 505,474,840, forward strand.
CCAAAACTAACTCCATTTTGTTTGGTTATTTACATTTTGTGATTGCCTTTCATTTTTGTGAGGTTAGGCTTACTTTGCTGTAAATCATATGGTTATGGGGAAATTGAGATATTGATATAATTCTGAAAAATTAGAATAGTAGATGCCACCCACAAAACGTTACATTATATTTTTATAAGAACCACAAAAAGTACCAGGACATTCTTGAAATAACCACAAGATATATAAAACTCTGGTCAAACAAGAAGAGAAAGTGATCATGTTATTCAAGAGTCTATAAATTGGCTGGTTCCTCTTTGCTGACTATAAGAAAACCTTGTCAACTACAAAGTGGTATACTCACTGACAAAGTCTTGGACTCAATTGATTGACAGTTGCTAGCCTTGCTAATAAATCAATCTGTTCATAAATTATAAGCCATGTTTCCTCACTTACCACTGTTATACAAGATAGACAGAACCTGTAAAGAGAATTTGTAATCAAGCTAAAAGAAAAAGATAAGACACATAAAAAATACTATTATAGATATTTATGTTCCCTGGGGAAGAATCAATGACCTAAGTATAGAGAGACACTAAAAATAAGGAAAATATAGCACTTACCAATCTTCACTGAAAGGACAAAGATCATGTTCCATCTTGGAAATCATGTCCTTGGTTTAACTTTATTTTTAGATATTAAAATTACATTTTTCAATTTATAAGTATATAAATCATGTTGTGAATTATCACTTGAGGAGAAAAGAGAACAAATTTTAGTTCTTTTAAGAACAAAGCTAGAAGTGCAAGGGCTAACTCACCAGCTTGATCCCACTATAGATTGATGCACAGACTTTGTTCCATTTCTGACTTGGTCCAGTTGGTCCCTCTTAGGCAACACTTTCAGAGACTCATAACCATCCTAGATTTAGTGCAAATATGTGTTGGACATAACCTAATGCAACTCAGACTCTCAAGAGCTATCTCAAAAGATCTACCAGCCTCAACCTTCCACTATTTAGGATTATAGACATGCACCCAGTCTTTGAGTCTTCTCTAATCAATACAATCCTTATCTTTTGCCTAGTATTGAAAAGTATGATGGGAATATATTGAAAGCAGTTTTCTCACCACAGCTTTACTTAGCTCCTTGTCCATATATGGAAATATCCTGGGGATTGTTGCTGAAGTCAAATGATTTCAGAAGTAAAAACTAAAATGACTCTCAACAGATCTATATATAAATCAAATGAGGGTTGAATTGAGGGAGTCAGAAGAGGCAGTAGAGAATAGATAATTCAAAGAGAAGAATGATCTTAAACTGGTTGTCTGTGAGTTTCTTTGAGAAGCCTAGCTGAGAAGAAGATCTTTGTAAGTATTATCTGAAAAAGAGCTTCATGGTGATTGGGTAAAGGAAATTATGTAGGGGAAACTTATTAACTCAAAAGACACAACTAGCTCAAGTGGATGATGAATGGGAGACAGGATAGTAAGCGGTCATGGAAAAAGAACAATAGAGAATATAACATTGGAGATCCAGTGGGAGTTGCTGGCTAAAAATGCTGTAATCTTTTTTTTTCTTTCAAAGGGGAAAGCTTACTTATCATGGCATCTTTCTTGGAAGATGAATAGGACATTAAGAGACTGAAGGTGGCTGGCTGAAAACTAACTGTAGCAGAACAACCAAAAGTTGTTACAGTCTTGATGCTTCTAAGGAAATAAAAGAGAAATGCTTTCCATGGTATGGAAAGGTTTAGATCCAACAGAGAACTACTTAATTAAATAACAACTTTACATTGTTGGAGGTTTAAATCTATTCACCATGTTTACCTTAGTTATATATGTCTCCTTTGTGTTTGCTCTTCCACAAAAGTGCCTTGGCAACACTTGTTTGGCGCAGGTGTGATCCCTAAACATTATCTCTTAACATTGAAATTGCATGCAATTGTTATGTAGGGGAATTTTTGATTGCTACTTTTATTAATATGCTACTTCATTTAATGTTTTGCCTTGTGTATTTTCTGGTTAACTAGTAAAAGGAACAAGTCAAAAGGATTTACGAGCTATGCTCTCTAGAGGATTCTTGTCCACAAACTTCCTAGACTTAGACCTTCCTGGTATACTTCCCTTTACTTTAATTGGTCAAAAGACACAACTAACTCAAGGCAAAGGCATAGTAATAGGGCATAGTAATACAATAACTTTTCCATGATCCTTGAGTGTACATTCACAGAAATTCATATTAGTGAGAGTTCACAAATAGAGGAAACAAATAGAGGAAACAGATTTTCAAAAGAAGGGGCAATTCATTTTTATGGTTGAAAGGGTACTACTATTCTACACTGCTCCAGCCAACATTTGTCACACATTCTCTCTTGACTGTTGCTTCCCTGATCATCATTTCCTCCAGCTTCAAACTCAGACAGCATCCTGGTTTAGGATATTACTATGTCCCTTGTGAAAAAAAAGGAAGATCCCACACCCTAGGACCATCAGGAGTCCTAGTTCTAGGATCTGTTATTACCTGAACAGAATCTTAGTCCCAGGTGCTAGCTTTACAACTTCTCTTATCACTTCACCAATATGAACTTCACACAAATTTTTCTGGAACTCTTGAATTCACTATCTCCCATCCTCTAATCAGTCTGTCAAATTCAAAAAGAGCAGGTACCCTATTCTACATATTAACTGACTTAGGAAACCACGAATTAACATTATCTATGTTGTGTTTTTATTCGTTTTGTTAAATATTTCTCAGTTAATTTTAATCTAGTTAAGACAGTACTCAGGAGTTTTTGCAGATGAAGCAACCTGTAGACATAAGTTTGACATCTTTGTTGTACAAGGAAGATTGTGGTTTAAGAAGCAATATCTTTGAATCCTCCTTTCAGGGCAAATGAAAGATGCTATCACAAATATAGCAGTGGTTGGGAAGAAAATCTCCTCCTCTCTTGTTCCATTCCATAAGAGGGACAAGAGGAAAGGTGAATACAAATCTCAGGGGCTGAATTCTCTCTTCTCATCTTCCTAAATTGAATGCTTTCTCAACTTATATCTTGACTGGATTCATTTGTTTTCAAACTTTTACCAAGGCTATCCCCAAATGTCTGCAAATTGACAACTGAGATAGAGCAGTCAGTGTCTAAAATGGAATCAGTTTTTACAAGGTATAAATGGGTCTGAAGGGAATACAATCTTACAGTTCTGTTACTTGCCCCTTACAACCTATAATTTCATTAAATGGATTGGGAGAATTCAGTTAAACTGAGGTCCCTTGATTAGTTGCTACATATATAAATAATAAACCTTTGCAAATGTACAATCTTAATCAAAATTCCATATACCAAGCAATGTGTCATATCTACTCTCACAAACATAATCATTTATATATTACTGGATATATTAAATTGATTTAACCCAGGGGCTTAATTGAAATAAACTCCTCTGTTTTAAATTGTCACAAGATATTTAATTTGCCCAGTATCATAGGTTATATTGACTGAATTATGTCAAAAACAGTACATGACTAAACTAAATAACATTTGCTATTTATCCTAATGTAAGAATTATGCTTTTAAAACCCCAGTGCTAGTTCTAATCCACATTTAATAACATGGCTAGGTACCAGCTGAACTTTTTAGTTAGAGATAAAACCTTGTTTCCTTGTTAAGGTACTTCAAAGGATTAGTTTAACAAAAGAACTCCTTGTTCTAGAAAACATTATTGGTTTGGAAAAACTGGTGTTAGTTTAATATTTATTTATGACATTTAATATTTAATGACATTTACATACTATTTTATATAGTGTTTTAATGATGTTTATGAAGACTGCTTGGAAGTTGTATTCATTTACGTTGTCAAGTGATTAGTTTATCCAGTCCTTAGAATTTTTTTTTACTATTCTAGGCTAAGAAATTTAGTTATATAAAATTATTCCTTTCTCTCAAGAGCTAAAAACTATCCCTTGAATTTCTTTTTACTTTCTATCTCTTCTACCTCTATTTGAGTCAGTCTCAACTTCTACCAGATATATGTTGTGAATCTAGAAAATGAAAAAAAGCTGTTCCATTGATTTATCTATTTATAATTTCTTGAACTATTTTGAACTAAACTATTACTTTCATCTTTTGAAAGTTAACAGTTTGACCTTTCTATCATGCTGCTAATAAGAACATAAATTCCTAGTAATTACGTAGTATGCCTCATTTTATGAAACATATGCTTTATAAAATATTTCTAATTGACAAAACTGATTAAAATGTAAGATACCATTTTATTTCTATAAAAACACAATTCCCATTTCATCTATTTTTTTCTTAAGCATTAAATGTTCCATCAAGAGATTTAATTCATCACACACACCATATTTTTTTCAGCTTTCCTAATCTGACCTTTTAATAATATAGTTGGCAGGTCTGATTTTAGGGTGAAATCAAGCCAAGAAAATTGAAAAGAGGGGATTTTATGAATTCTCTCCTATGCTCTGATAACAAGAGATTACCTAGAATCTCTGGAACTGAGGCTCTATGGAACTCACTTCCTTTGGAAAAGCAATGAAATTAGTTGCCCAGAACAACCATAGAATTAGTCCCAATATAATAATGTATATGCTGGGCGAATGATGTTCAGATTTTCGGTAAATGATACTTGCTAATTTCTGGACTTGATTCATATAATATGACAGGGTATCTTAGGGCATATCAGACTGTCTCAGGAGCCTTCATATGTCTTTATGCAAGTCACAGTGAGAAATGTTTGCCTTATCTCACTCCTCTGCGTAGTACAACTCCAAAGATAGGTCTAGAGAGAGGTAAGAATATGACAAGGGGTGGGAGGGGGGAGGAGACAACAAACAGGGTTATTAGGAAAATATCAATGTTAGTTCTCCCAACATGTTATTTATTATACCAGATGTATACCCTGAGATAGGGAAAGTGAACTTTAGCTGCCATGGGCAACTGTCTTATTCTCCTAACAACTACACCATCCAGAATAGAAAGAGAGATTCAACCAGTGAATATAATAAAGTCAAACACCTATTCCTACAGAACACACAACTAACTGCTTTCCAAATACAAAAACAGAAAATTTTGTCCAAATTCTCTTTAATCCTTGTAATATTCTGATATCATGGGAAAGTATATCTTTATTTTCTATAAATATAAACAGGCATCCTGATTGTATTTGAAGAACTTAATATAACATTTAAGATGGTGATGAACTGCCAATCATGGTAAAGTGAGCTTTTTTTTTTACTAATTTTTTGTAAAGTTCCCCACTCATAAAAGTTAGATGTTCTGACTTTTCTTTGTGGAACCAAGGCAACTTCATCACTCCTCAACTGTTTTGTCTGTCATCTCCTTGGTGAAAGTAAATTTCAGGAACTGCATCCCCTCCCCTATTAGAGGATATTAGAGGGAACAATAGATCTAGATGAGGAAGGAAGGAAGGAAGGAAGGAAGGAAGGAAGGAAGGAAGGAAGGAAGGAAGGAAGGAAGGAAGGAAGGAAGGAGGAGAGGAAGAAGAAAAAGAAGAAAGAAGGAGGAGGAAAAGGAGGGAAGGAAGGAAGGAGGGAGGAAGGATACAGGGAAGAAGGGAGGAGGAAGGAAGGGAAGAAGGGAAGGAAGAAAGGGGGGAAGAGGGAGGGAAGGAAGGAAGGAAGGACAGACAAGTATCAGATTCCACACAATGTTAAGAATCTGAAAATATAAATTCAAATGAAAAATGATTGAATTATCCAAATTTTTAAAAATATTTTGAGTAAAATACCTAAAAGATAAATCATGATACAGCAATCTCAGAATTTCCAATATGCCAGAAAACATAGAGGGAGTGAAAGGGCCTAGACAATTTATTTTAAGTTTTCTAGAATTGATGAAAAAGTCTATGATCCAAATATTTTGGAGAGAACTCTGGACTTGGGTCCAATGAGTTATTAAAATGCCCATACGTTTTTGGGCATTAATAAGAAGACATTGTATTCAGTAGCAGCATTATTGTTTTAAAAATGACTGAGTAAATGAGTTATTTTTGTCTATTATAAATATCCAAATTAATTACAAAAGACATATGAAGAAAGATACTATCTGCATTCAGAGAAAGAACTGAAAAGTAGAGTAATTTTAAACACACACGCATACACACACATCTATTTGTTTCTTAGTAGCCATCTCTAGGGCATAAGGAAGGGTAGAAAAAAATTTACATAATAATTTTGCTGTATATTTGAAAGGAATAGTAAGTTGTACATATTAGATTTGCAATTTGGTATATAATTGCATTTTTATTGTACTTGCTATAGAAATGCTTTATTCCATAAATTAAAAATAAAATTTTAAATTAAAAAAATTGTCATCAATGGAAAAAATATATATACACACAAAAAAGATTAAGTTCTGAACATTATTCTCTATACTGGTACAAGGACAAAAAAAGATTATTACAATTTCCTAGAAATGAAGAAATTACTTGCTAAGAAACAAATATTAACACCACAGAAGCATCTTCAAGAAAGAAAAAAGGAGGCTTGGGAAATTGGAATACAAGATCTGTAACATTATAAGGCAAGGGACATGAAAAAGAACTCTATCTAGCAAAATGTAGTATGTTCTAGGAAGAAATGATGGATATTGGAGAAGCAAGTAGACTTGGTAAGATTTTGAAATAGTTCCATGTCCATCGACTGTTTCAACAACAAGTATGCCACCCAGCCAAAAGTATGTTTTAAAAGTTTAAATAAAATATCTGTTAGCAAAATGTTAACAAAATGTATCATAGTGTCTGTCTTGGAAAGCTTCAGAAAAAATGTTTAGAGTGGACAGCAGGATAATTTTAAAATGATAAAGGGAAAATTCAAGTTAAAAGCACTAGAGGATCTGGGTTTAAAACCTGTTTCTGTGTATCTTTGGGCAAGTCAATTAAATTCTCTAGGCCTCAGTTTCCTTATCTGTAAACTGAACAAGATAGTCCTGATGTCTCTGCTAGCTCTGGATCTATTATCTTACAATCTTATGAGACTGATATATCAGAGGAATTTTTTGATAAAAGTAAATTGATCTTGATCTATTAAGTGATAATAGAAATCTAATCAGTGATTCAATCAATGATTTGAATGAAATACTAGTTAATAACTGGTGATGAATATTGTGGGAATTGTCTCCAACCTCTACAACATTTACACAGCAACCAAAATGAGCTCCCTAAGGCTCAGGTTTGATTATGTTATTCCCCAATCCTCCACCAAGGATCTTCATTGACACTCTCTATGATAAAAATATAAACTTCTATGGCATTTAAAGTACTTTAAAACCTGGTTCCACTTAAATTTCCAAACTGGTTTCATGTTATTCCTCCTCATGTACTTTATGAATTAGTCAAACTGGCCTACATGCTATTCCTCATGCATAACCAATCACTTCCCATGTCCAAGCATTTCACATTCCTAGAATATTTCTCCATACACACACTTTTAACTCTTGGAAACTCTAACTTCCTTCAAAGTTCAGCTCAAGAAATATATCCTATGTAAGACCTTTCATTGATTTCCCAATTGTTAGTGCCTCCCCTCTCTACTATTATTTTGTGCATATTTTATATTTACTTAATTGTGTGAATTGGTCTCCCAAGAACAATATAAGTGTCTTGAGGACAAGGACTGATCTTGTTTTAGCTTTGATATAGCCAGAACCTAATAGTATCTAGTAGAAATTTAATTGAATTGAATTGGGAATCAGACTGTCATTCTTAAATATTTACATCAAATAATTCTGTAATAAAATTTATAAAATAAAATCTCAGTCTTACAAGAAGAAACAGATTTTTTTATGATAGAAGTTTTAATGTCCCATTAATAGCGTGTGACAAATTAAACAACAAAAGAAATTACAGTTTGTAGAATATTAAACAAAATAATTATAACGAGAAAACTCAGTGAATCTAGTGAAGAATTTTTCTCTGTAGTTATGGCACTTCTACAAAAGTTGAATACAGGATAGGACAAAAAAGGATGTTAACATGTAGAAGATCAGATGTATATCTGATGGAAAATTATAAAATAAAATAAAAAACTGAAATTATAAATCTAAAATCTGATTATTGCAGAAGATAAAAAGAAATGCATAAAATAAAATAAAACACCCAACAGGAAGAGATAGAGAACTGCCATCCAAATAGCTGCAAGGTATATAAAATACTTGTGATATAGCTACAAGACAAATAAACTCTTTGAATACCACAGGCATTCTTTACAGAAATAAAGACTGAACTAAAGAATTGGTAGAATACTAATTTTTCAGGCAGCCAAGTCAAAATATTACTTCACAGAGTTAGGAAAAAAAGTAGTAACTAAACTCCACCTGGAAAAACAAAAAGTTAAGAATCTCAAAAGAAATAATAAAAGAAAGAAGTCTAACACTAACAGACCTCAAATCATAGTATATAGGAACAATCTTTGTTAATGGTTAAAACAATTTAGTATGGTTAAAAAATAGAAAGGCCAGCAGTAGAACAAATTAGGACACTATAAACAAAAGCCTAATGTTTAAAAACACAAAGACCCCACCCTCCTAGAGTAAGGACTCACTATTCAAAAAACTTGGGAAACCTAGGAAGCAAGAAAGCAGAAACTAAGTATAGCTCTCACAATGTATACCAAGATTTTTGATAATCATTAAATGGATACATGACTTAGATATTTTTAAAAATCACATCATAAACAAAATAGAAGAGCACAGAATAGATTTTCTCCTAGATCTATTGGATGTGGGGTAAAGTTCATGGAAAAGAAAGGGATATAGAGGATCACAGATAAAAACAGACAATATTGATTATATAAAATGAATGAATTAGTACATGATTGATATACATTGACTGCCTAGACTAAAAATATTTTCACTCAAAACCAATGCAGTTAAACTTAATGGGAAACAATTGGGGAAAATATATACAAAGGTCAAATTTCTAAGCTATATAACAAAATGATTCAGATTTATAAGAATGAGTCATTCCCTTATTGATAAATGGTCAAAGGATATTAACAGGTTATTTTCAAAGGAAGTAATTAAAATTCCCAACAGTTTCTAAAAAAATAAAAAATAAAAACCACCATGCTCCACATCAGTAAAAGGTAGAAAAATGCAAATTAAAGGAACTCTGAAGTTCTTTCTTAATACCAATCTGAATACTATCAGATTGACAAAGATTGCCCCTAAAAAAAAAAAGTATATGAAAAATGTTGGAGGGGCTACAATACAATAGGCATTGTTGATGCATTTGTGATCTAGTCCAGCCATTGTGGAAACAAATTTGGAACTATAATCCAAAAGCTACTGAATTTTGTATATCCTTTGACACAGAGATACCACTACTAGGCCTCTACCAGAAAGAGATGAAAGAAATAAAAAATGGACTTATATTTACAAAAATACTATTGTGGCTCTTTTTGTAGTGGCAAAGAACTTGAACCTAAGATAGTATCAATAAAGTGGTAATGGCTAAATAAATTGTTGCATATAAATATAATGAAATCTCTCTATGCTATTAAAAATGAATAAAGGAATATTTTTGAAGAAACTCTGGGAAGACATCAAATGAGTAGAACTGAGTGAACTGAGTAGAAGCTTGGCGAACAATTTTACAATAAAACTAGCATTGTAAAGATAAATACTTTGGACAGACTTAAGAACTCTGATCAATTCAATGATTAATCACAATTCAAGAGGACTAATAATGATTCATGCTATGCACTTCCTGACAAAGATATGATGATTTCAAGATAAAGAATGAGACATACATTTTTGAACATGACAAACAAGGGAATTTGTTTTGCTTTATTGCAGGTGGATAGGAGAGAAAATAAATGCTAATTAATTTAAAAAATTAATTAAATTGAAAATCATATGATCAAAAATAGGGAGCACTTGACATCCTCACTGACATCGTGATCACTCAAAACATGACAAAAATAATAATTACATGAAAGAGATAAAAATAATTATAGTTGTCTCTACAAATTAATTTAATTTGGGAATTTAATATGCAAACAAAATGTTGAGTAAACACCAGAAAAAGCTCATTTCTAATCCCTAATGTTATCACTCAGCACCCCTACACTGCCAGCCCCCAAACTCTATCAGTATAACCCTATGGAATCCATGGGCTTTTACTGAGTTCCCTTACTACTGATACACATTCTTTGTTACTGCCCTCATACCAGCATTCTGTGGCAACAAGAAATAGAACTGGACTATTTTACAAACCATAATTCAATAAAAATGCAAATCATTATGAAACACACACGATAAACACAGACCCAAATGGAGACATGGTAATGAGTGAGTAAAAGGGAAAAAGGCATAGAAACAATGGGAAAGAAAACATTGATAAAAAAATATAAACAAATCTGTGGATTTCAACTAAAGTAGTACTCAAAGGAAAAATTATACTACTAAAAACATACATTAAAAATAGAAAAACAAAGGATTAATGAATTTATTATGTAAAATCAACAAGTAATGACAAGACAAAATGCAAAAGAAAAGAGGAAATATTGAAAATTAAAGGAGAAATAGATAAATTAGAAATTCAAAATCCTACAGAAATTATAAACATAACTAAAATCTAATGCTTTAGAAAGACTAACAAAACTAATAAACTTTTGCTAATGTGATTAAAATAAAGAGTTCAGACAAAAAAAGAGTAAATGAGCGAGGTGAAATAAGCAGACCAGAAGAAACCCCCCAAATTGTCAGAATCTACTATACAAATATTTTCTAATTAAAACTGAGAACCCAAAGTTTATCAAGTAATATTTCCAAAAATATAATATACCATAACTACCAGAAGAATAGGGCTGTTAAGTGGTACCAGAGACTAGATATAGAGCAACAGAATTTGGAAGACTTGAGTTCAAATGTAACCTCAGACACTTATTAGTTATGTGACCTTGGGCAAGTCACTTAATCCTGTTTGTCTCAGCTTACTTATCTGTAAAATGAGCTGGAGAAGGAAAACCCAATTACTCTAGTACCTTTTGCCAAGAAAGCCTCAAATAGGTCATGAAAGAAGACACGATGGAACAACTCTAATGAGAACATATCAAATTCTTCAGTAATCCAATCTTAGAAATGGAAACAGGGATAGCTGCAAATAAACTAAAAAAGAAAATTATTCCTGGTCCTAATGGATTCATGAGAAAATTTTATCAAATTTTCAATGAAAAATGAATATGGATGTTATACAAATTATTCTCAAAATAGAAAGAAAGAAATCTATGAAACTTTTATGAGATAAATATAGAATTAACACATAAACTAAAAAATGATAAAGCAAAAAGAATTAAAGATAATTCATTAATAGAAAATTTGAAAATTTAAAATAAAATCATGCTAAATAAACCACAATAATTCAATCAAGAAATCATTCATTATAACCAAGTTAGTTTTACCAGAGAAGTAAAAATTTCAAAATTAATTAATTTATAGAACAATCCTAATAAAAGCAAAAGGTAAGCTTCAAATGGCTATGTGAACTAGATAGAAAAGATTAAATCATAAACAAATTAAAAAAGCAAGAAGAAATTACTTATCAGACCAATGGATAGGAGAAGAGTCAAAAGTCAAGCAAAAGTTAGAAAGGATCACAAAAGATAAAAATGGATAACTTTGTTTCCAAAAAATTTAAATGTTTTACATATACAAATCTAATATAGTTAATATAAGAATAGAAACAGTTAACTAAAACAAAAATCTCTGCTAGAGGGCTCTACTCAGTGAGGTTCTGATCAGACTCCTCTCTCAAGTATAAAAAAATACAGGATGATTTATAATCAAAAATTCTCAAAACTTCCAAGAATTTCAATTTCTTATGCCCAAATCCTAAAGTTTAATAACTATTGGGAATTTGGAAACACTAACCCATCTATAGCCATATGGAAAAAATACTCTTAAGTCACTAATAATTTGTCATTTAGTGATTTTAAGTCAAGCCTGACTCTTCAGAATTTCTTTTTGGGTTTCTTGATAAAGATATTGGAGTGGTCTGTCTCCAGCACTAATAATTAGGGCAACGAAGAGTAAAGAAATTCTGAGGTTCTACCTTATAATCATCACACTGAAAAAGATTAACAAAATAAAGAAAAAAGAAAATTTCAGCTATTCAAATACAGAAGGGGTTACAGGAAAAAGGTTCATGGATGCACTATTATTGAAGCTATGGATAGGTGTGATGATTTTGGAAAGCAATTTGAAATTATCCACAAAAATTTGCCAAACACTGTGTGACCTCTGATCTAAACAGTGACCTCTGATCTGGCTATATCATTGCTAAGTTTATATCCAAAAAGAGATCCAAAAAGAAGAAAATGTCACATATATATATATGTATATATATGTGTGTGTGTGTGTGTGTGTGTGTGTGTGTGTGTGTGTGTGTGTGTGCAATGGAAAACTATGGTGTTGTAATCAGGAAAAAAAGATGGTTTCACAAAAACATGAAAAGTCTTACATAAATTGATACAGGGTGAACTAGCAGAACCAGGAAAACAATTTCTATTTGAATTGATAATTTATGCAATTATAAATTAAAGGAAAGCATGCCTAGTTCTTTGACACCTGCCAGGGAAGACTACAACAGGCAGGCAGAATAAGGGTGTCAAGAACACTTTAAAAATACATAGTGACAAACTGTGAAAAATTGTACAGAGACAGGTAATGATTTGACAACAAGAACTGAGATGGTGAAGAAAGATAGTAAGAAGAAGATTGGGAGGAGGAGAGGCAGAGATTAATGATAAAGAATTAAGTAAGGATCTAGGAACATTGTGATGACCCAGAAGTACTATCTCCTGCCTTTCATGTCCATCAAGAAAACCTCAAATAGGTCATGAAAGAAGATACGATGGAACGACTACAATGGAAAGAACATATCAAGTTCTTCAGTAATCCAGTCTTAGAAAAGGAAACATATAGATAGATAGATAGATAGATAGATAGATAGATATAGGTATGTATGTATATATGTATACATATATGTGTACAGGTATATAAATATGTATTTGTGCTTGTAAAAATTATATTTCTATTATGTGCTTCAATGACTATATAGTTCAATTACTACATATAATCACTATATTATATATAATAGCTATACACATTTATAGAATATATATATATATATATATATATATACATATACACATATAGTAATTGAAGAACAGAAATGGGAATAATCTCTGGCATAGTGGAGTCTAAAATGCCCTCAAAAGACCTATCTAGTGACTCTGCTGATAAATGTCTTGATCCATAGAAGGGTACATTCAAATCAACAGAAGTAAATTACTGATCTAGGAATCAGGAGACAGCTGTGTGAGTTTCCCCAAATCACTTTATCTCTTCAGTCTTGTTTCCTCATCTGAAAAATGAGCAAGTTGGACCTGATGATCATGTTACCATTGACCAAGAAATGGAAGTCATCTCAAAGATCATCTAGTCATTGAACCCTTTTACATATAAGCTCCCTTCTTTTTTTTTCTTTTTTTTTAGGTTTTTTTGCAAGGCAAATGGGGTTAAGTGGCTTGCCAAAGACTACACAGCTAGGTAATTATTAAGTGTCTGAGACCGGATTTGAACTCAGGTACTTCTGACTCCATGGCCGGTGCTTTTATCCACTGCGCCACCTAGTGGCCCCTGAAATACTATTGTCTTTTTTTTTTTAGGTTTTTGCAAGGCAAATGGGGTTAAGTGATTTGCCCAAGGCCACACAGCTAGGTAATTATTAAGTATCTGAGGCCAGATTTGAACCCAGGTACTCCTGACTCCAAGGCCTGTGCTTTATCCACTACGACACCTAGCTGCCCCCTAAGCTCCCTTCTAATCCTAACATTCCAAGTTTCTATGATCATTTGATTGGCCATGTATGAATTATACTTTCTTAATAGAAGTACTGTAGAAACCCATTCTGATAAACTTCCAGCATTTATTTCCAAACGGCATTTTTAAGTTCTTGCTATGTGCAGGGATCTATGCAAAGCACTAATAATGCAAAGATAAGATAAACAGAACAGTTTACATCTTACTTTTTTCCCCCTCACCTCTTCAAGTATCATGGGGAACTAGATGGCACAGTGGATAGAGTGCAAGGCCTGGAGACAGGAAGATTCATTTTCCGGACAAATCTGGCCTCACACATTCATTACCTATATGACCCTGAGCAAGTGACTTAACCCAGTTGGACTTAGTTTCTTCATATGTAAAATGAGCTGCAAGAAGAAAATAGCAAACCACTCCAATATCTCTTTCAAGAAAACCCCAAATGAGGTCATAAAGAGTTGTACATAGCTAAAATGTGAACAACAAAATCAAGTATCATACACATGTCCTGGACGGAGATTTTAAAATACCTGGAAAATAGGAAGTATATAGGGAAGGTTTCTGTGTGCTCTGTCACTTAGATATGTTCTAAAAAATGAATTTTGGTTTTATATACATCTAAAATTAAGGAATCATTGATTTAGAGTAGAAGAAACTCAAGGTTCATCTATTCTAATCTTATAGATGAGAAAATTGAGATGCAGAGAGCTTAACCAAGTTTATATAGGTAGTAAGAACTGATCTGGATCTGAACTCACATCCTCTTGACTCCAAATCTAAAGTTCTTTCATGTTCTACTTTTACATACACTAAATTGATTTATAAGAATTTTTCATCACAATTTTCAGTTGGTCTTTAAAGATTATCAGAAAGCAAATGCTGAGTTGTTTTCTGTTTAGAAAGGGGAGAAATTAGACTGCAGAATGACTATTCCTTAAATACACTGGTGCCCATTTTCCTTTAAATCAGTTTATATAACATTACAAAAATAAATGCTTCTTTTTTTCAAAACCTCTGGAGACCAAACGGCAGCACCAGGAAATGTGCTACAACATGCTTTCTATTGGTGCAATGAAAAGCAACAGGGAACCCAGTTACAATTGGTTTATTCAGAGAGAGCCTGTGTGGCAGTAAGCACACAGACGTGATTGTTTTTAGAATAATTGTGCAGTGCAAAATGTCAATGTTTGTTCAAATGCTATACCCACTCTTGGGCAATTACTAGGGCTGAGAAATTGAAAACAAAGAACTGTGTTTTAAAAATAGCTTACCTATTCAACAAATTCCTGCAAATATTTCCTAGAATATATTAATGTGAATTTGGGTTGCTTTTCTCATTCCAAACCTGAAATATTTTTAAATCATCATTATATCTTTGGCAGACTTAGTGTCTTCTAAACTGAAAGTGTTACAGTTATGGATAATTTTGATAACAATAAATTAAAAAGATTTTGCACAAATAAAACCAGTGCAACCAAGATTAAAAGGAATGTAGAAATCTGAGAAACAATTTTTACAGCTAGTTTTTCTGAAAATGAACTCATTTCTAAAATATTTAGAAAACAGTCAAATTTGTAAAAAATACAAATCATTCCTCAATTGATAAATGGTCAAAGGATATGAACAGCAATTTTAATGAAGAAATTAAAGCTATCTATAGTCATATAAAAATGCTTTAAATCATTATTGATTAAAGAAACGCAAATTAAAACAGCTCTGAGATACTACCACACACCTATCAGATTGCCTAAAATGCTAAAAAAAAAAAAAGGAAGATAATCAGTGTTGGAGAGGATGTGAGAAAATTGGGACCCTAATGCACTGTTGGTAGAATTGTGAACTGATTCAACCATTCTGGAAAGCAATTTGGCAAAGAGCAATAAAAACAGTACATATCCTTTGATCTAGCAATTCCACTACTAGGTCTGTATCCTAAAGAGATCATAAAAGGGGGAAAAGGCCCATATGAATAAAATATTTATAGTAGCTGTTTTTGTAGTAGCAAAGAATTGGAAATTGAGGGAGTGCCCATACTTAAGGAAAGGCTGAATAAATTGTAGAACAGGAATGTGATGGAATACAATTGTTCTCTAAGAAATCATGTGCAGCTGAACTTCAAAAAAGTTTAGAAAGACTTGCATGAACTGGTATCAAGTGAAGTGAGCAGAACCAGGAAAATATTGTACACATTAACAGTAATACAGTTAGTTGGTCAACTATAATTCTAAAAGACCTGTGATGGAAAATGTCAGCTATATTCAGAAAAAAAAAAAGCCCATGGAGTCTAAATACAGACCAAAGCATATTATTTTCACTTTTTTATTTCTCATGGCTTTTTTTCTTTACTTCTGATTTTTCTTTTTTTAACATGATTAATATGAGAATATGTTAAACATGATTGTACATGAATAGCCTATATCAGATTACTCACTGTCATGGAGAAAGGAGGAAAAAGAGAGAGGTAGAAAAATGTGGAAATTAAAAGTTTACAAAAAAGATGAATATTGGAAATTATCTTTGCAAGCTATTAAAAAATAAAATATAATAACATTCAAAAATAGAAAAATGCTACCCATATCCAGAGATAAAATTATGACATCTGAATGCAGATCGAAGTATATTGTTTTCACTTTTAAAAATTTATTTTATAACTTTTTTCTTGCTCATGGTTTTTTTTCCTTTTGTTTTAATTCTTCTTTCACAACATGAAGAATATGAAAATATTTTAACACTATTGTACATATCTAAACTATATCAGATAACTCCCTGTCAAAAGGGGTGAGGGAAGGGAGAAAGGTAGAAAAATGGGGAACAAAATCTTACAAAAAATAAATGTTGAAATCTAGATGTACTTGTAATTGGAAAAAAGTCTTACCTTAAAATAAAAAAAGGAAGTGCTAGAATTTAAAATTTGTCTTTCAATTGGTCAATCTAAAAAATTGTTAAATATCTAAGTCAGTATAAGAAGCATCCAATAGAAATGAATAAAAAGTTTTAAAAATTTGAAGGAGGAAACACCTCCTAGGTTATAATTTACATTAAATCTATTTCAAATTTTTAATTTTTAAAATATCAAATGCTTAACCTTATTTACTCTCTGGTTTAACTTCTACTTTTGTAAGACTTCTACATGATTCCAAATGTGTTTTAGAGTCTTCTTCAAATGACTTCTTTGGAGCCCTCTCTTACATTACTTTCCTTAACAAACAACATTGCAGCCACAATAGTTGTGATATTCACTGCTACATGAATTTGCCCAAGTGATCCCCATGCTTAGGAAGCAATCTCAATTCAAATCTTGGAATCTTTAACTTCCTTCAGGACCCAATTGAAACTCTGCTTCTTCTCTGAAGCTTCCGATAATCTACAGTGCTCTCTCTTCACTTCAAATTCATTTACAGTCACTTCCCTAATTCTATAGTGTATCCCATTTTCTCCTCCAGGAATATATACTAAAATAGAGATTATTTTGTTTTTGTCTTTTGTCTCCCCATCACCAACAGAGCACTCTGAACTCAGAAGGTACTAAATAAATATTTGTTCAGTCAATGTGAATTTTAATTATGGGGGAGGGGGTTTATAGTACCTTTGTTGCTATTTAGTCATTCAGTTATGTCTGACTCCTTGTAACTTCATGGTAAAAGAAACTGTTGTGGTTCGCCATTTCTCTTTCGCATTTTATAAATGAAGAAATGAAGCAATTTATACACCAGGTTCATGATACTAGTAAGTATCTGATATTGGATTTGAACTCATATCTTTCTGAAGACTAATGTTCTATCTGCCCTGTTATAGTACTTATTTGCTTCAAATCAATTCTGTCATATTATTCAGTTTTCAATTTGAGATATATTTTAAATTCCACCCAAGAAGATATTCTTCAGTAAACCTTAATTTTAAATGTAAAAAGTTAATATATAAGAATGTGAGTGGTAAAGAAGCATTCACTCACTTAGGGCAAGTCAAATTAATGTGGGCCTGAAACAATTATGGTCTATGGTATACTCAGGGCTAAGTTACCTTTAGCAATCCTATAGAAATTCTTCCAGCTATGCTAGATGTCTTTCTATAAAAGAGAAAGTATAATCATCTTAGTATGTATAGATTTCTCTACTGGAAATGATGACAGCAGGATTCTAAACATGTCTGACCCTATATAATTGTGTGGCAAAAAATTAGCAAGACATGTGAATTATAAGAACAGCATGAACAGTTCCCTATATGGGAACGATAAGGCTATTTCAGACTTTACTCTGAATTTGAAAGGCAGCATGATGTAGTGGAGGGAGGTCCACTTTGGATAGAGGTTGACCATGTCACCTTGGGCAAGTCATTTAATTTCTCAGTGCTGGTTTCAAAGATGATAAGTAGCAGAGAAGGTGCTAATTTACTTTGAGAGAAGAATATTCCTCATCTGCAAAGTCCCTTTACCAATGAAATCACATTTACTATCTCCTATCTCAATAATAAAACTTTAGCCAAGAGAATTAGATAGAGAAATTATATACAATGATTTACCTATTAAATATAAACGAGCAAATGGTGGTGGCTGTTGTAAGATGGATTGGAGATGAATCATGACAATAATAAGTACCTTAAGTTACTTTCATCCCTGTTAAAATCTATGGCTTGCAGGCTCAGAATACAAGGACCAAGTGCAAGAAGAGAGGAAAACAATGAACTCTAGAGTCTGGAAATGTCTATTTCGATTTTTTTCCCCACCTTTCATTTAACCCAGAACAAATCGATGGATTTTCTTTTACCTTTTCAGCTATTGAAGGAGAGTGGTATAAACAACCAAAAATTCCCCAAATTTTCATCAGATATTTGTTCCAAAGAATTTAACTGCTTCACTTATTCATTTCATTTGAGAGCAACCATTTTTTGACTACGATTGGGGGAGGGATACTCAGGTAATGGTACAAACTAATGGTAAATATTAGCACTATTTTGTTATAGAGATTCTACTCGGAGAGAATGACTCATCACTGGTTTTTGCTTTCTATTTCTTGATCTTAACAACTAGAAAGTGTTAAAGGCTGTATAAGACTTCACAAAAAGATAATCAGAAGTGGTGGAGCTTAAAACATAAGATGCCTCTGAAAAATGGAATGAAGCAAATAAAACTCACTGATATGATAGCAACAAATGTTAGAATAAATTCAAAAGAGTGAAAAAAATAGAAAAGCATGTAGGAGGTCTGCTATCAAAATTTAAGAATCATTAAGCATCCTAAAAAACAAATGAACAAATAAAAAACTTATGTATAATATTTTAAGAAATCAATGAAAGAAATTAGGATCAGGTTAAAAAATACAAAAAGAACACTACATAAAAACTAGAAGTTGTTGTTGCTGCTGCTGTTGTCATCATATGACATAGATACTACTTTGGGGCATGAATTTGATAGATTCAATGCTATTTAAGAAGTGAACTAAGTTTTAAACCTCTCCTCCCAGAGACTGAGATGGTCTAGTGGAGAATACATCCCTGAGTTGTTGGGAGAAGTCTTTGAAGCAAAAAATCTTTTGTAAAAGCAAGTTTTAAATTAAATGGTGTACTAAAAATTGGGAAGGATTCAGTCAATGACTGCAGAGAAAAGAGGTACCTCAACCCCTTAAGATTACCTACCTTTTGGAAACCTGAGAGGCTGATGAGGAAACTTGGCTCCAGGAAAGTAAGCTGGAGTGTTCTTCGATACATACATAGTATGTAAGAGGCTACCAAAGTACACTCAGGACTTAGTTCACTAGAACTATAAAAAACACAGAAATAAAGACCTAAATAACCAAAAATCAAAAATAATTTATTAAGTTTTACTAAGTGCCAGGGCAGGCAGGTGGCTCAGTGAATAGAATTAGAAAGAACTGAGTTCCAATATGGCTTCAGGATAACAGCTGTACCACTCTGAGCAAGTCATTTTACCTTATTTGCCTCAGTTTCTTCATCTGTAAAATGAGCTGGAGAAGGAAATGGCAAATAATTCCAGTATCTTTGTCAAGAAAACTAAAAGAAAAATGGATCAACAAGAGTCATACACAGTTGAAAGAACTAGACAACCATAACATCTACTATGCATTGTGCTAGTTAATGGTGATACAAAACAAGAGCAAAAACAGTTCTTACCCTCAAAGAACTAATATTCTAATAGAAAGACAGCTTTGTAAATAAGTAAATATAAGACAAGGGCAGCTAAGTGGTACAATGTAAAGAGTTTTGGAACAGGAATTTTAAATTTCTTGACTCATATCTGACCTCAGACATATATTAGCTGTGTGTGACCCTGGGCAAGTCACTTCTACCTTGTTTGCCTCAGTTTCCTCATTTATAAAATGAACTGGAGAAGGAAATGCAAACTATTTCAGTATTGTTGCCAAGAAAACTTCAAATGTGGTCATGAAGAATCAGACATGACTGAAACAATAACTATACACACACATATACATACATATATATATATATATATGCTGTTCTTGTCATCATATGACATAGATACTACTCTTGGGCATGAATTTGATAGGTTCAATGCTATTTAAGAAGTGAACTAAGTTTTAAACCTTCTCCTCCCAGAGACTTCCATAGCTTTGTTATATATATATATATAACAAAGCTATGGAAGCAGGGTAAGTATAGAGGGAAAATGCTGGCTGCTGGGGGTTGGGGAGGCAAGCAGGACAAGTTTCTGCCAGAAGGTGACATTTATGTTTAATCTCAAAGGAGGTCAAGAATTTTAAGAGCCATAGGTCAGAGAGAGGGTGGGACAGTCAGTGCAAAGGCACAAAATTGAATTTATATTATATTTATATTATGTAGCTAGCCATCAAAATATTAATACTAATTTTTAAAAAAACTTATCACTGAAATAAGTTGGTACATGAGGTCCAGAAATAACTGAATACAGCATAGAGTCATCAGACAAACACAAAGACATAAATTGCCAGAATAAGAACTCACTGTTTTGTAAGGATAAAAAACTGCTTGAAAACTGTCTTCAAGAAATTGAATTTAGATCAACATTTTACATCATATTCTAAGAGAGCTTCAAAGATATATTTGAGCTAATATCAAAGGTCATCTTATAAATAAATTAAATGAAAAGTCTTAGATCTTTGTCTCCTCACTGAAGTACATGAGCCATGAATATACTCCTCTATTGTTGTTTTTATCTTGATTGTGTCTATTTTTTCCTGATTTTCCTTCTCTTTCAGAAAGCGTTGGAGATTGCTTTAACTTTGTGAATTTGGAAAGGTCAGAATAGTGAACTCAAAAGTCTAGAAGTTTGAGTTTTTCCTGGGGTCTGGTGAGAAGTAAAAGCAAAGTGCTAATAATATTGATTAAATCAACCCATTGAAATAAGAAATAATGAAGAGATTATATCACATGAAATGCACTTGATGGGACCAATACTGTTTATATAGTTTTTTTAAGTTAAAGTCATTCTTCCCAGTGTGTCCCCAGGTGCTGGGTAGAAATGCTTGTACTTCCACTCCTAGTATGAATTTGCAGTAACTTGCCCTCAATATGATGTTATTTGGTTTAAAAGAACTGGGGCACTAATCTTTGGAGGTTACACACTGGAGTGGTAGCTTGTTGATTATCATTAGAAAAGAACTGACACTAGAACATAGCTAAACTTGCTATGGAAGAGTAAGTTCAGAATATCTTTAAACTAAATATCCTACTTTTGCAAAAAGTTATAAGAAACAGCACAGGAAACTAGATTGGACTGATAGTTGGGGCAAAGAGGACAATCAGGATAGAAGGCAATATAATTGAATAAATGAAGTGATAGGGTAACATTTAAAGAACACTCCCCACCTCATACAGATCCCAAACTAGGATTTTGGAGGAGGACACAACATCAAAGATGATTAGACTCTAAGTGGGCTGCTCCTAAGATAAGGAGCAGCTGGAAATGGAAACCCCTAAAGAGACCCTGATCCTCCAGATTAGGTGCAGCCACAGGGAAAAAGGCAACACTGCTCCTGAACAGGCTAGTGACAAGTAATAAGATCTGCTCTCCGAAGCTTATATATTATGTAAAGAAAACAATGTGGACAAGTGGAAATACATACAAAATATATACCAAGTAAATATAAAAGGATTTGGAGGGGAGAGGGAAGGAGAGCACAAACTATTCAGGGAAGTGGAAAAATAGAAATTCAGAAATCTTATTAGAAATATATTGCAAAAAAATTTGTAATTTTGATAACATAAAATTGAAAACTTAACCAAAAACAAATTAGTGAATCAAAATAAAAAAGAAACATCAAATAAAAAATCTTTGTCTCAAATTTCTCAAGGGTTTGATATGCAATATGCAGAATATACATGTAAATTGTTAGGTTCTGATTGATGTGAATAATGAATCATTTGGAATGGTTGCATTCTTACTATTTGAACTTTTAGTTATATAAAATATGGTTCATTGGTTTCAGTCTAATGGGAATACATAGTGTTAATTTGAATTATGTGACTACTTCAAGGAGTTTCATTTGCACTAATGGGGACATAGCTAGCTAGCTAGCTAGCTAGCTAGCTAGCTAGCTAGATAGATAGATAGATAGATAGATAGATGGTAGATAGATATACTATATATATGTTTATATACACACATACACATATATATGCATATGTATAAATATATTTATCTGTACATAAACATATATTGATGCATAAATGTTCAGTCATGTCCAATTAATTCTACATGATCCCATTTGGGATGTTCTTGGCAAAGATATTAAAGTGATTTGCCACCTCTGCATTTTATAGATAAGGAAACTGAAGCAAAGAGTTAAGTGACTGTCCCAGAGTCATAGAACTAGTGAGTATCTAAGGTCAGATTTGAACTCATGGAGATGAGTCTCCCTAGCTCTAGGCCTGGCGCTCTATCCATTGTACCACCTAGCTGACCCAGAAAGCAGAACCAAAAGTCATTACCTAATAGATAAGTAGTCAAAGAATAGGAATGCAGTAATTCACAAAAGAAGTATACAAAATTAACAAATTAGTAATAATAAGAGAAACAAAAATTTTTCAAATCTAACTTTTTACCTTAGACCAAATAAATTAGAAAAAAGGACAAAAGAACAGAATAGTCAGTTTTGGAGGAGTTGTGGAAAAGTAGGCATACTAGTGTATTTTTGGTGGCACTGTGAATCAGTAAAAAAAATTTTGGAAATCAATTTGTGTTTGAGTTTAAAATGCAGCTATGTTTTGACCCAGAGATTCCACTACTAGTCATAAACCTTATTAAGAAGAAGAAACCACTAAAGACAAAGAAAATTATAGTAGCACTTTTGTGGTAAGAAAGATATGCAAGCAAAGTACTTAACCTTTCAATTGATGTATGGTTAAATAAAGTATGGTAAATGAAGATAATGGAATACTGTTACTATTTCATAAGAAGTGATAATTTGATGAATACCAAGAGACTTGGGAAGAGTTACATAATCTGATGAATACTGAAGTAAGAAGAGTTAAGAAAACAAAGGCTACAAAATTATAAATTGAAAGAACAAATACAACCATTCAAAAGTAAATATTTGCAAAATTACAAGGAACAAATATGGTAATAAAAAGAGATATGAAAAGATACTTTCTCCCCTTCATTTGCAAAGGTAGAAGGTCCATAAAGCAGAAGTTGTATAAACACTTAGATTTTTTTCAATATTTTGACCAGTTTTGGTGCCTTTTTCCTCTTCTTTCTCTTTAAAAAATTTCTTTTTGTGTAGGATGGCACTCTTAATGGGGAGAAGAGATACAGGGTTAATTCACATCAGTTGGAGAATGGCTAAACATGTTGTGGTATATGACTGTGATGAAATACTACTGTGCTAGAAGAAATGAATGAACTTGATGATCTTAGAAAAATATGAAAAGACTTACACAAAATAATAAAGAGTAAAATGAGCAGAACCAAGGGAACACTTTATACAATAATAGCAATATTTTTTAAGAAGAACATTGAACAAATAAGTCATTTTGACCATTATAAATACCCAAATTAGCTATGATGGGTATATTAAGGAAGATAAATAGAAGTATGCATAGAAGGATTTTATATATTTGTGTTTAATGGCAGCCATCTTTAGGGCAAGTGGAGGTCAGGAAACAAAGGAAAAAGAAAAAAAGAAATTTACATGATAATTTTATTATATATTTTTTAAAATAGAAAGTTGTACTTAATAGTTTTGCAGATTGGTATGCAAAATAACCCAATATAAATAAAAAGTAGAATTTTAGAATTGTATTTAAATAATACTGTAGGTGATAATAAGTACCTGTGTGCTCAAATAATTAAAGTAAGAATAAGATTGAAAAACTGAATGGATTTAAGCGCTTCTGTGAAGGTGGAATCATCAAAAACAGATTACAGAGATTAAGTCAATTTCCTTTTCGACAAAGTTATTAGATTGTAAGTAGAGAAATAGTTTATCAATGTTTTTAGTAATGCATCCATTAGATTAACTGGGATGGAAGTCAGATTAGAAAGGGTTCAGAAGAGAGAAGATAGTAACAACATTTTCAAAAAAGTTAACAATGAAGGGGTTCAAAAGGAGGAACCAACATATCTGGAAAGTTTTAGGTTTGGATTGAGAAGACCTGAGTATATATGTAGATTATGGAAAGCAGCCACTAGAGAGGAAAAGACTGAACATGAATGAGAAAGAGTAAATTATTATAATTGATGTTAGATCAGAAATGGGATTAAGCATATAGATAATAAGGAAATTAATATAGATTAATGATATTAATGACAATGAGAATAAGAAAAATAACTGATCTATGATTGCATTAATGTATATAGATGAGAAACTTCTGTTCCAATAATGATAATCATAATTACAATAATTATCACAATCATAATAATATATAGCATTTTAAGGTTTTTAAAGTGCTTTATATGTATTATCACTCTTGATTCTCACAACCACTTTTTAAAGGAGATGTTTTTGTCTCCATTTTATAGATGTGACACCCAAGGCTGAATGATTTTCCTAGAGTACTAAAAAGGAGCAGGTGATAATGAGAAATTTGAGGTAAATTGGGGAGTTTAGTTGAAAGATATCAAGTCAAATGACTTTATTCTTCTCAGAGACATGTAAAGCAGTCATTTGTTTTAAGTGTGGCATGGGAAATTTTTCAATAGTAAAAATTATTGAGAAAAATACATGAATGTGCCATAAAAGTAAGTCTCAAATCATTTCCAATGTGAGTCATTTTTATAGCAAGGATGTCCAAAAGTTAATAATCAGCTTCTAGAAATTTCAATACTGGAAGATCTGTAATTTAAGCTGTAGACATATTCATTCAGTTTGGTAATGGACCTCTTTAGCTAGAATAAATTCCTGCAACAATGGACTATTTTTTTTAATAGCTAGGACCACTAGATTCATACTATATAGCTCATAAAAATAATGGGGCAATTGTTGTCATATGTTCCAAAGCATTACTATTTGGATCATTACCAAACTAGATAATTTTTGTTTGTTTGTTTCTCTCAAACAAACTTGTGTTTCTTCTCTTCTGTTCCATTATTCACAACATTCCTTATTTGGAATTTCTTTCCCCTAAAGCTCTGTCCAACTCTTATTCATTCTTGGAGGTTCAATTCAAAAGTGTCCTCTTTTTCTCCTTTAGTTTCTCATTGCTTTTTATATAACTCATTCTTCATTTTTACATTGTATTGTGTAATATAGTTATTTCTTTCAATTATATCTCCCAAGCTCTGTGAGGGTTTGTTTATCATTTCTTCCTCCACATTTCATCATCTGCTAGCACATAAAGGCATTCGATTAAAATCTTTTGTTTGGGTGAATGAATGAATTTTGGTATTCAAATAATTTACTTTTTTATTAAAAATATGAACTTTAAGAATGAGCTAAAAGCTGTAAGTAGGAGTAAATAGAATGACTAATAAAAATGTGAAGACAAGAGCATTTTAAAAATATGACTATTGTTTGACCTCAAAGAAAAATATTGATTATATATTGTGACTAGTGCTGTTGTTATTTGTTAACTATTTATCATCACTTCTGCTTACCTAAAGATATCATGCATATGGGGCATCCTGTATGAACTTCTTGATCTTGGTAATCAAAACAACCTAATACCAAATAGCATTGGATCTAGGGGGGAAAAACTGGGGAAAGTGTTATATCTGGCAAGGAATTCTAAAGGTAACTTAAAGCAAGGACTGTTTTGAATTCGGTATCATTACAAAGAAAACATTAGATTTTGAGTTTTATTTTGTTTCAAGTGTCATTAATAATGCAAGAAGAAACTGGAAAACCCCTAATAGTTTAATGAGAGGCATTGAATGACCCTCGAAGTTTGTTTTGTTCAGAAACCTGCTTGGAAAATGTGTTTAGGTAATTGTTTCTTTTTAAAGCAGTTAAAATATTTAAAAGTTCACCTATTTTATTTTTTGTATAAATTATTTGTTTTTTAATGCCCTTCAGATGGCATTTTTCTGCACCAAAAAAAATCAGCTATACTATTTCCCAGTAAAACTTGAGAAACTAATTATTTCTTTTCTTCTTTATCACACTCTTACCCTAGAAAAGGGGATAATTAAGTACCTAAGGGGATTTTTTTCAAAGCAGGATATTTTTTAGCCCCACAAATCCAATAAAGTCATTGTTAGCTGAGCAACTAAAAATTCCCTCAAAGTGTTTGAAAAAGCCTCCTTGCATTTTTTAAGCTCCACATGACAAAAATCCACAATAATATTTTGAAGGTCATAAGTGGGGAAACACAATCAAGTTTCAAGAGACTCAGTAAGTCTATATTTTAAAAGTTTGAAATTTCCTTTAAAAATTATGTTAGATTATTCACTACACATTTGATTCTTATGAATGGAAATGGAGGTATCAAATTAGCATTTCTAATGCCCAAGCAAAAAAAAATGTGGGGGTAAGTTGGATAGTATCCTGGGCATGAGGGCAGAAGACTCATATTCATGAGTTCAGATCTGGTCTCAAACACTTACAATTTCCTTAACTCTTTGTGCCACAGTTGCTCATCTGGAGAATGAAATAGTAAACAATTTCAGTATTTCTGCAAAGGAAATCCAAAATGTAGTCATGAAGAGTCAGACATGACTGAAATGACTGAGCTACCAAAAAACAATATTTAATTTAGCACCCCATAACCCAGAGGAATGTAATAATCTAGAACTGGAGGGAGAAATTAAGAGACCTCAAAACTGGCCTAAATTTTGTTCTTAGTTTGACCATGGGCAAGTTTTAATCTCTTATTTGCATTTACTCAATTGGCAAATGGTTTTAACACCCACCCTTCCTATTCATAGGGGCCTCCTGAAGAATAAACTCTAAGGAAATGTGCTTTGACAAAAATAATTCTGAGATTTTTGAATTGAGAGCCTAAGATAGTGGTTAGTGTCATAGATGGAATAGGAAATATATATGATGACATGACTAGCACATTAAATTTATTATAGTGAAGGGAATGTCGTGCAAAGACATTCTTCTCACTTTTTTTCCCCCTTGGCCTGTTTTGCTAAGAAACAGGATTTCTGATGAGGTCTGGATGCTATGGGAGTCCTTGGCCTGATGGATATGGTTCCCTTCCATTTCATGGAGGCACCAAGGCAACCCCAGAGAGGAGTGCAAGTGAGAGATCAGGGTTAAAGAAACAGTTAACAGCAAAAAAGGCACCTGTGGAGGCTACACAACACAAACCATTTGTGAATGGGGAAGAATGTAGGAAGAGAAAACCAGAGATAATGTTTGAAATTTTAGGATTGTGAACAAATAAGTTGTAAAGAGGTCCCTCTAAAGGAAAGATTGAGTCAAAAACATAGAAGAATAAAAGAAGTAAAAGGAAAGGGCAGTGTCATGAAAGTCAAAGAAGTGTTGCTAAGAAGAGGGAATAAAATATGTCAAATGCTCTGGAGAAGTGGTAGAAAATAGTCTTAGAAAATTAGCATACTTAGTTACTGATGACCTTGGAATAAGTAGTTGGGGGCAGGGAAGAGGGGAGGGAAGGAATATTGATCGAATATTTTAATCAACTAGAAGAGTAAGAAAAAGAATGAAATTGAACA
This sequence comes from Macrotis lagotis, assembly GCF_037893015.1. Lineage (NCBI taxonomy): Eukaryota > Metazoa > Chordata > Mammalia > Peramelemorphia > Peramelidae > Macrotis > Macrotis lagotis. Next base: position 505,502,754 of record NC_133658.1, read on the forward strand.
TGTCTATTAGCAAAGTGCCAAAGGAGAACAAACATTGGTTCTACCCATTTTTTTTTGCAGGAAGTAGAAATGAGATTCCTAAATCTAGTAGTCAAGATGGTAAAATGAAATAGCTATTAATCATGTACACTAGAGTAGACTGGAGCTTATAAACAACCTCCTATCAATCTTGAAGACATTATTTTAAAAATATTCAACATACTATCTCTCTTTGGAAAGTGATATGTCCCTTGAGTAAAGGTCTAATCTCCCTTTCCATCAAAGAATTCTGAGATTTACTTAAACTTAATTATATAAGGAGGTTTCACATTCTTACTTTTTATTTTAGTAATAAACTTACATTTGAGTTCACTAGCTTCTAGAACTCTGTCAATAATTTGTTAAAGGGCTATGATGCAATGTATGAAGTATTTTTAGTCTTGTATTATCCTTTCTCTCCTAGTTATCCAGAACTTATTAACAAGCATTTTTATGTGTAGCCATGTTACCTAGGTTATTTTTTAAAATATCTCCTACAACTTTAAATTTGAAGTTAAAACTTATACAGCTATCCTAAATAACAATGTAGAATTTTAAGTGGAATTGAAGTTTTAAGAAACACGTTAAAGGAATGTTTAATCACCATTCGACTTTACATTTTTTTTGATATGGGGCCCTTTACTTACACATGGCATGAAATTTTTAATTTAAATATAAATTTAATTTAATTTAAATATTTATTTAATATTTATTTAAATATTTAATAATTTAAATTTTATTTATTCTCCTACAAATGGAGTCTTCCTGGAATTTTTGGATATGGAAAACATAAATCATCTCTTTAATCGCTGAAATTTGAAGAACTGTAATTACTTTTCACTTCACCCGTTTCCTGACTATCCCTTTTGGTGACATTTTCACATCTTTAATCCTATTGGCAGCTTAACACTACTCCGATCCCAGTTGTGGTTGTTGATTGCTAGTTCCTAGGTAAGTGGGGGGGGGGGGAGGGGAGAAGGAGGAGAGAAGGAAGAGAAATGGGAGGAAGATTTTTTTTTCTAGTAGCCGACTTGAATAGCCAAGTCATTATTTTCAGGACAAAGGACAGTGGAAAGTTTGGATGCCCTTACATAATTACCCCTAATTCCGACTCCTCTTCCCTGGAAACCCAGGAACTTAGGGTACGAAGGGGGGAGCCCTCCCTGCCCAGCCTCTCCTCCAATGTGAGGAGCCCACACTCAAAGAGGGGAAGAGTTAAGGGACTGAAGAGTGGGATGTAAGATAGAGAGAGGTCAGAGAAGCGGGACTTACCTTGACGAAGAGGGAAATGTCGTGTTCGTTCCCCAGGGCCAGCGCCGGGGCAGGGGCGCCTTCTCCAGAAGCCTCCTCCTCGGATGCCTCCCCGTTCAGCCCTTCCCCTAATTCATGTGTCTCGGCTTCAGCAGGGGCACTCTCAGAACTCGTCTCCGACAGGTGGTTGCTCAGCTCTGCCTCCAAGTTTCTTTCTGGAGTAATCTCCTCATTTTCCTCCTCCTCCTTCTGTGGGCTTCCATCAAGATTTTCTTCCCCCTGGTCCATGGCCTCCGCCTTGGGCTCCTCCTTATCCCACTCTTCTTCTCCCCCCTCTTCCAGGGCTTCTTCCTGGGCATCGTTTTCCACCTGTCCTGCTCCTTCGGGATCCTCCCCGATGGCCTTGTCATGCGCACCTTCCTGTCCCCCGCTTTCCTCCTCCACCAGCCCTTCAGCAGCCTCAGCTTCCACGCTTTCGGGGGAATGCACACCTGGGAGACCCTCCTCCTGCGCAGCATCGGTCCCAGGGTCCCTGTCCGGGCTTTCCTCAAGGCTCTCCAGCTCTGTCACCCCCTCCTCTTCCTCCCTCGGCTCTGTACTCCCCAGCTCCATTTGGTGCCCCGGACTGTTTTCTTCTCCTCCGTAGCTCTCTCCATTCTCCGAATTTCTCCCTCTTTCGAGACCTTCTGCTTGCATCCCCGCTCCCTCGGGCTGTCTGCCTGCGGCTCCCTGCACCGTTTCCTGGGCAGCCTCTCCTGCCGCTGCCGCGGGAGCTACAACTGATGCTTCACCCCCAGCGCTCTGCTCCGCCCCCACCCCGGCCTTCGGCTCCGGGTCCCCCGGGTCCTGGGCTCCTCTGGCTGCCCCCTTGCTCTCCTCCTGCCTTTGGCCCTCGCTGCAGCTGCTGCTGTCCTCCAGCTCCCCTCTCCTTTCCTGACCGGTCACCTCTCCTTCTACATCGCCCAGCCCTTCACTCCTCTCTTCCTTTCCCTCCCTTTGCTGATCTTTGTGCTCCTCCACGTTCCCGGGAGATGCTCTTATTTTGTCCTCATGTTTTTCCTGTGTATCCTCCTCCCAGTCACTTTGCGTCAGGGATTTACTCTCTTCTGTTTCCTTCTGGTCTACTTGGCCAGTGGTTGCTTCTGCTTCTTCCCTCACCTTGGGAGTCTTGATGGAGGCCATCGCTCCCTCCCTGTCTTGGGTGGCATGCTCTTCAGAGGCTCGCTTTTCCTCCTCTTTCGTCCCAGGAGCAGGCCCCAGTTCTCCGACTCCTCTTTCCAACAATGCTAGAGTTTCTGCGTTTTCCTTGGGGGCCAGGACTCCTGCAGCTTCTGTAGCTTCTGTCATGTTTCATGAAATTAGTGTCCTTAACTTGAGACCCCTGGTGGAAGAAAAAAAGCCGGTGGAGATTCCGTAAACAGAGAGTCTTCCAAGCTTTTCAACTCTAGCCCGTTACACTTCTCCTGCCTCCCTAGCCTTGGACTTCTGGAACTATGGTGACTCTGATTCAGATGGATTAGTGCTTATTGCTAGCTGTAGTCATGACGTTCAAGCCTAAATCTTTTCTATCCAAAGATCTGGATCTCAGGTTCAAAACTGTAATGGTTCCTTCGCTTCCTTCATTCTTCACTAAAATTCCAATCTGTTTATCAATCCGAAAATTGAAGAATTCCCTTGGTCACCAATAGAGCTTGGGTGACTTTCACTACCTGATGACTTGCAAACCCTTGAAGTACCTGCTTGCCCTTCCCCCTCAGCTCAGACTTCATTCCTTTGTCCTTGGGCGGAGCTCAGTCACCTAAACTAACCTTTGGTACTAGAGCCAACATCAGACATTCCCTCCTGGGGCCCCCTATTGGTTTGAAAGAAAGGAATCCAAATGCAAAAGCCTATTAGGCCAAATGTGGGTATTGGGTTTTTGTCCCTTCAAAATAATGCTGAACTGATACCATTTCAGCTTTGCCTCACAGAATCATTGAAATTTGAAAGAGGTCTCAGCTACCATCTAATTCCATTTTTGTAGAAATCTAGTTGTTGGGCTTCCCCCGCCCCAACATTCAAACTAAATTAATCTCTTTGCAACCACTAGTGATTGTTCCTGGTTCTGCCCTCTGAGACAAAAACACCCAAATGCAATGACTCTTGACAAATACTTGAAGTCAATTAGCAATCCATTGCCCCTCCTATCAAGTCTTGTCCTCTCTAGGCTAAACATCAATAATTCCTTCAATGTATTCTCATATGAACTCAAGACTTTTCACCTTCCAAGTATTCTTCTTGTAATCTCAGCTTCTCCCCCTTCCCACAAAATGGGGAGGGCTCAGGATCCTCCTTTTTCCTTCCTGCACCAGGGATTAAATTTTACTAAAAGAAGTTAAAGTTGTTTCCAGGACTTGATTTCTCCTTTTTCCCCTCACACTGCTTTCTAGTGTCCAAAGGGCATAAAAAAGTTGGAGCCTAGGCTTCTCAGAGATGTTTCCTGAGACCACACAAGTTTCCGTATCTTCATAAAGTGCTGACCAAGTGTATTTCTGAGGTGATGAAGAAGGTCATATCTGCCAAAGCTGAAAATAAATGCCACTAAATTCTTGTTACATATCCTTGCTATGACAGGGCAAAGTAAACTTCCTTTTTTGTCCACCATGCAGTGAATTATGAATGTTTCGTTTCATCCCAAAATCAAACCTGAACTGGCAAGTGCCACATTAAAGCTTACCTCCACCATCTCTTCTAGGTACCATTCAAATTATCTAGGTATCATGCAGATTATTCTTCTTTTATGGCGGTGCTCAAAACTGAACACAGTACAAATCAAGCAAGAGCAGGATCTATCAAGATTATTACTTCTCTATTCCTGGAAGTTAATGTACCTCATGACAGTATTAACTTGATTTCTATATTGCTTGGTCATATTAAACTTATAATAACCTAAAACATATTACAAGAACTGTTTTCAAAGCAATTGTTATCTGCTATAACTATTCCATATTATACTTGTGATGTCAACTTTTTTGTACTCAAATGCAAGAAATCTATTTCCATTTCATCTCATCAAATTAAACCCTGTTAAGATTATTTGGGGTCTTTTTTTTCTTTTTTTGCAGGGCAGTGGGGTTTGGGTGGCTTGCATGTCACACGGCTGGGTGATTGTTGGGTGTATGGGGCTGGATGTGGGCTCAGGTGCTCATGGCTCCAGGGCTGGTGCTCCATCCATTGCGCCACCTAGCCATACCTACAATTATTACTATTATTTTTTAAATTTTAATTTTTTTCTCTCCCCTTTACTTTATAGCTCAAATGAGCCTATATTTATGGGGGGGAGGGGGTATTTCATTTACTCTTAAACAAGAATATTTTATTAATGTATAAAAAAACATTATTTGTACAGAATGAGAATAAATATTAAATAAAAAAAGATCCTTTGGACCATGTTATCATCTATTCTCTTAGTTAATCTCAGGTTTGTATCATCTCCCAATTTGATTAGCAGACTATCTATTCCTTTATCCTTATCACCTGGTAAATACATTTGGTCAGCATCTTATGGAGATATGGAACCTTGTATGGTCTCAGGAACCATCTTTGAGAACTTTTTATGCCCTTTGAACACTAGAAAGCAGTGTGAGGGGGAAAAGGAGAAATCAAGTCCTGGAAACAACTTTGACTTCTTTTAGTAAAATTTAATCCCTGGTGCAGGAAGGAAAAAAGAGGATCCTGAGCCCTCCCCATTTTGTGGGAAGGGGGAGAAGCTGATAGATTACAAGAAGAATACTTGGAAGGTGAAAAGTCATGAGTTCATGTAATATGAGAATAAATTGACTGAATTATTGATGTTTAGCCTAGAGAGGACAAGACTTGATAGGAGGGGCAATGGATTGTTAGCTGACTTCAATATTAAAAAGAACAATTTCAAGCCCAGATTCTGGGTTCCCCATCTGTAAACTAGCCACTGTGATATTGAACCATTAACTCATTGAGCTCAGTCTTCCACACACTTCTGAATCCTTCTGATTGTGTTATCTAATCCATTTCTTTCCATCTTCTCCACAAAAATAGCACAAGATATTAACAAAAAATATGCTAAAATCTAAGTAAACTATGTCTATACTATTTGCTTTCCTCTATAAAGTAAATGAGTCTGGCATTACTTATTCTTTTAAAGATATTATTTTAATTTTTTTTTTACATTTTTACATTTTCTATCTTTTCATGTTCCTTTCCCTTCCCTGTTTCAAAGAGCTATCCTAAAATAAGGAATGTCTTTTTTTTTAAAAGAAGGAAAAGAGGGGAAGATGAACAAAAATCAAAAAGCAGATCAAAAAATCTGATTTTATATATACAATGTTCCATATCTATATGACCAGTCAACTTTTGCAAAGGGGAGAAGGGTCTTCTTGCATCTTTTCTTGGGCCAATCTTAGTCCCTATGATGCCATAACATTCAATTTTGATATATTTGCTGTTTATATTTTTTCCATTTATATTTACATTGTACAAATTATTTTCTTGGCTCTTCTTACTTCACTCTGGATCAATTAATGTGATTCTTGTAATGATTCTTCATAGGGATAATAATTATCATTTATTACTGCACAGTAATATTCCACTACATTCATGTTCCTCAATTTGTCAAGTCATTCTCCAAATAATGGGAAGTTCTTTGATGCTACAAAAGTGCTTCTAAAAATATTTTAGTGTATATTGAGCCTTTCTTTTTGACAATGACCTCCTGTGAATATATATCTATCAGGCAAATCTCTGGTCCAAAGGTATGCTCATTTTAATTACTTTATTTGTGTGATTCCCATTTGTTTTGCCAAATAGTTCACCAGCAATTCATTAGTATGGCACAATCTGTTCTTGATGAAGCCTTGCTGGATCCTTCCTAAATAGATTTTTGAATAGAATTTCCCTTTATTGATTCCTGAACCTTGTGAAGGATGAAATAATCACTAAGGTGAATAAAAAAGATTTTGAAAGAAAGAGCACTGCAGCAGATGGATAGTTAATTGAAGTCCTCCACTAACATAAAATGCCTCTATGCTGGATTGTACTTTGTGTCTCATACTTTTTTATCTGTCTTTTTCTTTCTGACTAGGCAATATGACAAAATTACTTCTGTTTCTTTCTTTAACTTTAACCTGAATATTCTTTTATACTTTACTTCTTCAAATCTCCTCATATACTTTTTTAATATATAATACTATTCTCTACCTCCCACCCTTCTTTACCTACCCTGTATCTTTAGAATAAGTCATAATCATACAGGGTCATGGGTTTCATTCTACTAGATACTCCTCTAGTTCAGGCTCTAATTACCACTTTAGACTACTGCAAGAACTTTCAAATTGGTCTCCCTGCATCAAACTTCTCCTTTCTTCAATCCATTTTCCACACAAATGTCAAATTAATATTCTTAAAATGCAAGTCACATATCTCCTAACTCAATAAATTCCAGTGACTCCCTCTTCTTTATAGGATCAAATCATTCATCTTTATCGGTCTCTTAAAATTTATTTTTTGAGGAGGACACTAACATGATAAGACCAAGGTATATGCAAGAGCCAGCTCAAAGCAGATCACAATTATAGTTTTCTTCCTGGAGAGATAATCGTTAAACATTTACCAGCAATCCCTTAGTCATACCTATGCTTTAAAAGTACCTTTGGGAATTGTGAAGGACAAATTCTAGAGAAGAAAGATTGAAGACAAAAAAAACAAGGAGGAGGCTATAGAAATAGAGGAGAGGAGTGATATGGGTCTGAACTAGAGTAGTTGAGTGGAGGAGAAATAATTTAGATCAGACCTAAACCAGGCCAGTCCAAAAATTCAGACTTGAGGGGTAAAATGAATGAAGTATTTTTGTACTATAAAAATCACTTCACCAATTAAAGATGGAAAGAATCTATCTCAAAGTTAAAACGAGTACAAAATGTTCCTTCCCACTAACAGAGAAAAATTCATGAAAACATTTCCCAAAGGCTTCAGGAGCTCTGAAATAAATTCCCACTTGACTGGGTCTTTTTAATATTTAAGCAGCAAGGCAGGCAGATGACCTCCCCTTCTCCTTAAAGAACTAATTCAGTATATACTTCTGGGAAATGCCTCTGGAGAGACCAGGGAAGGTAAAACAAGGTGTTATGGTTAATATTGTTGTTCAGTCATGTCTGACTCTTTTCCTTGGAAAAGATACTAGATTTTTGATTTGCTATTCCCTTGTCCAGGTCATTTTGCAGATGAGGAAACAGAGGCAAACAGAGTTCAGTGACTAGTCCAGGGGCACACAGCTAGTAAGTATCTGAGATTGGATTTCAACACAGGTTTTTCTGACTTCAGGTCAGGCATTCTATCCTCTTCAAGAGTAAGACAGCAAAATTTAAAGAGAAAGAAGGGAGAAGGCTGCCTTAGCCACAGTCATAGCAGAAGCAAAACCATGAGCATTCTCAGAAATTATGGACAAAACTCACCAGTAATGGCCCCAGTGCATGACCCGCTGTTCATGTCCCCATTGTGGCCACTGAAAGAGGCAACAATAAAGTTAATATAGCTATCATTGTGCAAAACAAATACATCTCCTAACACATTTCACTTTTAGTGACAAAGTTTCCAAATTTTTCATTGGAACTTTCCACCGCTAAAATAATCTTAAAAGTACCCTAGCAACTGAAGGAGAAACTTAATGAAAATTATTAAAATATAAGAAGCAGCTAGGTGATACAGTAAATAGAGCACCAATCCTGGAGTCAGGAGGATCTGAGTCAAATCCAGCCTCAGACATTTACTAATTATCTAGCTGTGTGACCTTAGACAAGTCATTTAACCCCATTGCCTTGCAAAAACTAAAAAACTAAAAATAAAAACAATGTAATCTTCTTTAAATAGTCAGGAGTAATATCAGATGATATTCATGATAGCCAGAAATAGTACCCATGTCTACCACATAAATGACAATACCTTTAATGACATCACTGGTCTCCATCAAATTTTGATTTTCTGTATCAAGACAGCTAAGAGGTTCAATATGCTAGTGTAAGGACCACAGTAAGAACTAACTATTGGGAAAAAACTGGAAAATACTGGAAAAAACAGGAGAAATGATCTAAATTAGATTTAGATCAATCTTTCACACTATCTATTGAGATAAATTCCAAATGGACACATAACCTAAATATAAAAAAGGTCACTGTCATGAACAAATTAGATCCTTTAGATCCAAGGATAAGGGACGCATTTGTGGCCAAACAGGAGATAGAGAAAATTGCAGAAGATAAAATAATAAATAATGCTTCCATAAAAATAGTTTTTCACAAACAAACCCAATACAGTTACAATTAAAAAAGAATCAATTAACAAGAGAAGAATTTATTTTAATAGTATTTTATTTTTCCCCAATTACAAGTAAAGACAATTTTGACATTTTTTTATTTAGAGTTCAACTCTCCCTCCATCTTCCTTTCCTCCCTCCCTGAAATGGTAATCAGTTTGATATAGGTTATAAACGTGAAATAATATTTCCATATTAGCCATATTGTAAGAGAAGATAAAGATAAAAAACCATGAAAAAAGTGAAAAATAGCATTTTTCAATTTTCAGATTCCATCAATTCTTCATCTACATATGGATGTACTTTTCATCATGAGTCTTTTGGAATTGTTTTGAATCAAATTGTTGAGAATAGCTGTCATTTACAGGTGATCATTGTAGAATATTGATGTTCCTGTGTACAATGTTCTCCTGGTTCTCTAATTTCATTTTGAATCAATTAATGTAAGTCCAGGTTTTTTCTGAAACCATACTGTTTATTATTTTTATAGCATAATAGTATTCTATTACAATCATATATCATCTGCATCATTTAAAAAGGTTTGAGAGATAATTTCTGGATATTTTAATAATTTTATTAGTACTGTCAGAATGCCAATAAAAGAATGATCATTTGGTGTCTCTTTCTTAGACCATAGACAATCAGGGGTGGAGGTTGGGGGGGGGTGGCTCATAATTTATATGCCCATTGGAAAAGGAGTGTTTCTGAGGGTGGCAATCAACTCTGATTGGTTAACAGTTAATGAGAAAATGAATATTACAATGAAAGACTTGGCCTGAACTCTGATTATGCTATTCACTTTTTAAGTTACTCTCAGCTTTGATCAATCTATTCAAAGAATTTATTCCTAACCCAAATCCGAATAGAATTCAATATCTTCCCCATCTGGGTGGAGTCTGAACAAGAAAGTTAGTCTAGTCTCATTATCAGTAACTCTGGATCTCCCAAATCATTGATTATTAATAATCCTTTCTCTCACATAACTTGTTCAACCACTCCCCAATTGATGGACATTCCTTTAATTCCTTCTATGCCACCAAAAAAAGAACTGCTATGACTATTTTTGTACAAAGTCCTTTTTTCTCTTAAAAATTTTTTTTGAGTGATACAGACCTAGTAGTAGTATTGCTGGATTAAAAGCATATGCACAGTTTTTATAATGGAAAAAATTATTCAGAAAATTTCTCTCCTGAAGACATATAAGTAAATGATTCAAATTTGCAAAGAATAGAAACCCTGACCTAATTGAAAATGGTTAAAACCAATCAACAATGATTCTCAAGGGAAGAAATTGATCTATAGTAATATTTTTAACTGCTCCAACTCAATAATAATTAGAAAAATATAAATTAAAGCCATTCTTAGATTCCATCTCACATCCATAAGATTGGCAAAGTTGACACAAAAGGGAAATAACAAGGTTGGAGGGACTTCAGGAAAATAGGCACATTGATTATTGATATAGCAGTAAATTCAGAAAGAAATTTGAAAATATGATCCCCCAATTAATAAATTTTACATATTATTTGAAACAAATTATACTACTATCAAATCTGTAACCCCACAGAGATCAAAGCAAGAGGGAGAGTGAATCCTTTTTAATACCTATTTAGAGTGGCTTTTTTTATAGTGACCAAGAACTGGAAACTAAAGGGGTACCTATCTATTAGAGAATGAGTGAGCAAATTATGGAATGCAAATGTAATTGAACTTTATTTTAACATAAAAATGATGAAAAAGACAGGGAAATGTGGAAAGATTTGTATGAATTGATGCAAAATGAAGTAAACAGAGTCAGGAGAAAAATTTATACCATAAGATCAACATTTTAAAAATGAACAATTTTGAAAAAACTTAAAACTCTGATCAATCCCCTATCAAGGAGGCATTGGACAAATGCAAACTGAGACATATTTTGGACATGTCCTATTATTTAGTTTGACTATTATTATTTGTTATTAGAATTTATCTTGTTTTTTATTGGATGTCAACAAAAAATAGTTAGCTGAAAAATAAAATAATATTTTAAAAAGATAGTTAATACATTGTGAACCAAGTACATGCAACCTCTCCCAGGGCCCAAGTTGATAGAAGGCCTCATTCTTATATCACCCTCACCATTCCTGATCCTTTAAGCAAAACCTACTCCTTCCTAGAAGTCCCATCTGCTCAATAGGGAAGAATTTTTTTATGTTCTTCGGAGACTAGGAAGTCACTTCAAAGTGACCAGAGGTTACCAAAAGATGTATAAAGGAAAGGATGCCTTATAGCTTGGGGTATCCTCCTCCTAACTTCACTATTACTGCCACTGGTACCATCCTCCTCTCAGATGCACAACTTAGGCATTATCTTTGATTCTTTACTCTCTATCTCATGCTCCACCACTGCCATCATCCTTGTATAAGTCATCATCCTTTTACACCTGGACTGTAATCTGAAGTAGTATCCCTGCCTCACATCTCTCAGTTCTCTACTTGACTATCAAATTGATCAGTCTATATCATCCACCTATCCACAAAACGGTTCTCTGTTGCCTCATGGACTAAACACAAAATCCACTCCTTGACTTTAAAAGTCCTTCATAACCTTAACTCTTCCTTCCTTCCCAATCTTTTTTATACTGTAAAATACCTTGAAAACAATATTTCATCTCTTGACTCTATATACTTTATTTTTTTTTTAGGTTTTTGCAAGGCAATGGGGTTAAGCGGCTTGCCCAAGGCCACACAGCTAGGTAATTATTAAGTGTCCGAGGTCGGATTTGAACTCAGGTACTCCTCCAAGGCTGGTGCTCTATCCACTGCACCACCCAGCCACCCCAACTCTATGTACTTTAAGTTGCTGTCCCCCATGATTAGAATTCTCTTCCCCTCCCCCTGATCATATCCCATCAGTTTCCAAATATAATCCACCATTCTAGAAGAATCCTTTCCACAGAGTCTTCTCTCTAAGATCATCTCTAACTTATCATGTATACATCTTATTTGCACATGGTTGTTGCATGTTACTTCCCCCACTTCACTTGAAGCTTCTTGAGAACAAGGACTGTTATAATCTTTCTTTTTATCCTAGTGCTTGATACATAATAGGTGTCTAACCAATGCTTCTTGACAAGACTTGATTTCTTTGATCTCTGAGGTTTAGACCTAGTAGTAATATAGTTGGGTTAAGAGTTATGCAATTTAGGAAATTTTTCAACATAGATCGAAATTGCTTTCCAAAATGGTAGGATCAATTCATAGCCACACTAATAATGTATTAGTGCATATTGTTGGTGGAGCTGTGAACTCATTCAACCTTTCTGGAGAGAAATTTAGAAGTACCCCTAAAGGGCAATAAAAATGTGCATATCCTTTGACCCAGCAATACCACTACTGTGTCTACACCCTGAAGAGATTATGAAAAAGGGTAAAAACACCACTTGTACAAAAATATTCATAGCAGCCCTGGTTGTGGTGGCAAAGAATTGGAAATTGGGTAAATGTCCTTCAATTGGGGAATGACTTACCAAACTATGGTACATGTATATCATGAAACGCTACTGTTCTATTAGAAACCAGGAGGGATGGGAACTCAGGAAAGCTTGGAAGGATTTGCATGAACTGATACTGAGCAAGATGAGCAGAACCAGAAAGACATTGTACACCCTAACAGCAACATGGGAATGATGACCAACCTTGATGGACTTGATCATTTCATCAGTGAAACAATCAGGGACAATTTTGGGGTATCTGTGATGGAAAATACCATCTGTATCCAGAGAAAGAATCATGGAGTTTGAACAAAGACCAAAAACTATTACATTTAATTTAGAAAAAAACTGTTATCTTATTATGTAATTTTACTATCTCTTATACTTTATTTTTCTTCCTTAAGGATATGATTTCTCTCTCATCATATTCAACTTAGATCAATGTATACCATGGAAACAATGTAAAGACCAACAGACTGTCTTGTGGGGGGGGAGGAAGGAAGACTGAGGGGGAATTGTAAAACTCAAAACAAAATCTTAAAAGTTTTAAAAAAAACATTAGTACACCGATTTCCTTGAAATGACTAGTGACTTTATTTTTCATTTTTTTGCTTTTTGATATCTTTGCTAATCTGCTGGGTTTGAAGTAGAACCTTGAAGATCATATTTAATCTGAATTTCACTAATCAATGCTTTAGAGCATTTTTATGTGGTTGATAGAATAGATTTCCATAGGAGGATGACTGGTGTCATCTTGTTTCTTATGAAAAGGAATGTCCAAGAAAGCAGTATACAGAAACAGAAAAGCCCAGGGGGAAAGACTGATGGACATCTTGCTTTAGATCTTCCTAAACAATGACCTATTCCAATCCCCATTAGAGGGAGGAAGATTTTTGAGTAACTCAGTAAATGGAGGCAATCAAAATATCCAGGTGGAGAACATGAATTCTCCAGAACTTAAATTTTCTAACAAATATCTAAGTTTTGAGCTAATAAATGGGAGAACAAATGTCACTAAGTAATTATACCCTATATACAGAGTTCTCTTCTGAGTTCCTCTCATAGAGCTTTTTCCCAAAAATTCCCAAAAACTGACCCCTGAATCTTTTTTTTAGGCTTGATCTACTAAGACATCTCATATGAGCTATCATCCAATCTAGAGTCTCTGCCACTATAGCCTCATCTGACTCAGTCAATATTGCATTGTCAATATAGTAGTAAGCACCAATGCTATCAAGAAATGAGATCTCTTACAAATGAATTCTACCAAACATTTAAGAACAATTAATTCCTATTCTACATAAACTATTTTTTTAAAAAAGCTGTTATAGTTGGGTTAAGAGTTATGCAATTTAGGAAATTTTTCAACATGGATCAAAATTGCTTTCCAAAATGGCAGGACCAATTCATATCCACACCAATAATGTATTAGTGCACATTGTTGGTGGAGCTGTGAACTCATTCAACCTTTCTGGAGAGAAATTTAGAATTACACCCAAAGGGCAATAAAAATGTGCAAGTTCTGACAAATATCTTTTATGACACTATTATGATGCTGATACCTAAACCAGGAAGAACCAAAACAAAGAAAATTAAAGACCAATCTCCCTAATGAACATCGATGCAAAAATCTTAAATAAAATTTTAGCAATAAGATTACAGCAAGTTATTACTAGGATAATACACCATGATCAGAAAGGATTTATACCAGGTGGGCAGGGATGGTTCAATATTAGGGAAATACTCAACATAATTGAACATATCAATAGCAAAACTAACAAAAATCATATGATTATCTCAATAGATACTGAAAAAGCCTTTCATAAACTACAATATCCATTCTTATTGAAAGCAATTAGAAAGTTTATGAATAAATGGAGTTTTCCTTAAAATAATAAATAGTATCTATCTAAAAACTATCAACAAATATTATATTAACAGGAATAAACTCCAAACATTTCCAATAAAATCAGGGGTGAAAGGATACAATACCCATTATCACCATTACTGTTCAATACAGTATTAGAAATGTTAGCTTTAGCAATAAGAGAAGAAAAACAAATTGAAGGAATCAGAATTGTCATTGAGTAAGCAAAGCTTTTACTCTTTGCAGATGATATGATGGTATTTTTAGAGAACCCAAGAAAGTCATCCATAAAACAACTTGAAACAATTAACAAATTCAGCAAAGTAGCAGGATATAAAATAAACCCTCATAGATCATCAGCATTTCTATATATATGAACAACAAAGCCCAAGAGCAAGAGATAGAAAGAGAAATTCCGTTTAAAGTAACTTTAGACAACATGAAATACTTGGGAATCTACTTCCCAAGACAAAGCCAGAAACTGTATGAACACAATTATAAAGCACATCTCACCCAAATAAAGTCAGATTTAAATAATTGGAAAAATGTTAATTGTTCATGGTTAAGTAAAGCAAATATAATCTGTTGTGTTAGAGATCTTTTTAAATCTGAATTTCACTAATCAATGATTTAGAGCATTTTTATGCCCTAAATTCTATCCAAATTAAATTACTTATTCAGTATCATATGACTCAAATTACCAAATAATTATTTTACCAAGCTAGAAAAATGGTAACAAAATTCAGCTGGAGCAACAAAAGATCAAGAATAACAAAGGAACTGATAAAAAAAAAGTGGAAAGGAAAGGGGTCTAGCCTCTACCAGATCTAAAATTATACTATAAAGCAGCAGTCATCAAAACTGCCTGTTTTAGGTTAAGAAATAGAGGAAAGGATCAGTGGATTATGATGGGTTCAAAGAAACAATAGTAAATGACTACAGTAATCTATTTGACAAACCCAAAGACATTAACTTCTGGTTCTATTTGACAAAAATTGTTGGGAAAACTGGAAAATAGTATGACAAAAATTAGGCATAGACCCACATCTCACACTCTATACAAAAAATAAGGACCAAGATTTAGATTTATAGAGTGACACCATAGATAAATTAATAGATCAAGAAATATTCCATCTATCAGATCTATGGAAAGGGGAAAATTTATGACCAAACAAGAATTACAATACATTATAAATTGAAAAAAAGAATGATTTTGACTATATTAAATTAAAAATGGTTTGCACTAATAAAGTCAATGCTGAAAAAATAAAAATAAAATAAATGCTGCCAAAATTAGAAGGAAAGCAAAAATCTGGGAAAGAATTTTCACATCTAGAAGTTCTGATAAAGGTATCATTTCTAAGATATTTAGAGAACTGCATCAGATTTTTAAAGTTGCAAGTCATTGCCCAATTGATAAATGGTCAAAGGATATGAATAGACATATATATATATATATAAAGTCATATGAAAAATGCTCTAAATAATTATTGATTAGAGAAATGCAGATTAAAACAACTCTGAAGTATCACCTCACACCTATCAGATTGGCTAAGTTGACAAAAAGGGGAAATGATCAATGTTGGAAAGATTGTGGGAGAATTGGGGCATTAATGTATTGCTGGTGGAGTTGTGAATGGATCCAACCATTCTGGAGAGCAATATGGAACTATGCCCAAAGAGCAATAAGACTGTTCATACTCTTTGACCCAAGAATTCCAATACTAGACCTATATCCAAAAGAAATCATTTAAAAAATGGAAAAAATCCCACATGTTCCAAAATATTCATAGCAGCTCTTTTTTTGTAGTGGCAAAGAACTGGAAATCGAGGTGATGCCCATCAATTGGGGAATGGCTGAACAAGTTTTTGTATATTAATATTATGTAATACTATTGTTGGATAAGAAACCATAAATGATTGGACTTTAGGGAAGCATGGAATGAATTAAAGGATCTAATGCTGAGTGAAGGGGACAGAACCAAGAGAACATTGTATACATTAATAGCAACATTGTAAGTTGATCAACCTTTATGTATACAGCTTCTCTCAGCTGAGAACTAGGACAACTCTATTAGATGGGTTCTGGACAATACTATCCCCATCTAGGGTAAAGAAAAACGAAACCAAACAAAACAAAACCCTTCAGAATCTGATGGACATTACATTAATTTTTTAAAATATATCTTTCATGTATCTCTTTCCCTTAATCCTAATTCCTCATACAGAAAATGACCAATCTGTAAACATGTCCATCAAAAATATGTATGTACAATGTTAACCTGACTGTTCACTGCTGAGTTGGGAGTTGAGAAAGGAGGGTGGAGGCAATTTTGTAACTTAAAAATATGCACATGCATATGGATTGATGTTGAAAATTTTTCATAATATGTATTTTGGAAAAATGAAATATCAATAAAAAATGAGAACCCTTTCTGGTCTATCAAACTGTAGCAATTTGAAGGAGAATTCAAATATCCTTGAGGAAAAATGGTAAAGTTATTCTGACCTCTTTCCTAGGTAAAAGGAAATTGTTCCTCCTCAGTCACAGTGCTAGGCAAGATGAATAATGTTATACTAATCATCCTGTGTCCGGCATACCTGGTCCACAAACATGGACAAGGTCAAAGAAAATCTCATTAATTAGCATAATGACTTTATTCAACACATGAAGGTCACTAAAAAAAACAAACTCTTTCCCTGTCTTTCTCATATAGATAGATAGTTGATAGATAAGATAGCTAAAGATAGATGATATATCTATATATAGATATAGATCTATATATCTATAGCTATGTCATTCAGGAAATGAAGATGAATAGGTTGATCTGAGAGTCATCTATATAGAAATGATCATTTAATCCTTGTTGTGGGGGTCCAGCCTCTGTGGAGTCCTTGGAACCTGACAGGAGGGATAGAGTCAGTGAAATGAGTTGAGTCAACATAGGGGTTAAAGGCAGGAGCAGGTTGACTGACTGTCAGCTGCTTGGATTTATTTTTATAGTCTCAGAATCATATCAAACAAGCAAGCTAAAATCATTTCCTGGGCTGCAAAAGTGTACAATTTTCATCACTAATCATATAATTCATGTGGTTACAAGTTTAATTGCGATTATAAGTTTAATTAACAATCATATAGTTAATTGATTTTTTTATCCCTACTCAGATCATGATGACCTCAACCTATCTGTTACCTTGTTTATTACTAAATTTTATAATTGTTAATGCATTTAAAGTTCTTAATTAAGCAATGCTTTTAATGGAAAGTTTTTTATATTTTCTATGTAAGTAATGTTTTTCGATACATTCCCTTAACAATCTATAATGAGGGTCTTTATGTTTGTCCACCCATCTGTTAACTCTTACAATAACCAATTTTGCTTTCAGGCCTTGTTGCTAGAAACCACAATTTCTGTGACTTTTTTAAGGCTGTTCGAGTTCACATATCAGTCACCTATACTAACTATTTTCTCTCCATCCTTTTCATATATTTCTGTATATGGTAAGGGGGCAAAACTATTAATTTCCCTGGAATTCTATCTGACCCATCTTGTATCTGTTTTCCCTGTATATATTCTGGCATCTCCTTGGAATTCGCAGTGTTGGGTTTTCCAGAGATTTCATAATGTTGAAGCCTTTTGTATGCCTCAGGGAGAGGCAGTCCTGCTAAATTTGGACAGAGTTTACAATCTGTTTTATTCAAGGAATTTCTCTGAAATCCTTCCTTTATAGTCATTCCCCTATTAGGATAAGTAAGTATTACAATCAATAATAAACCTATAAATATTGGTATGCATGGAATCCCTATATATATATTGAAGAAGGAAATGTTGTTTCATCAGGCAGTGTGACTGCCTTGAGTCTTCTTGCTGTGACTGTGTCAAGCATCTTAGAGACCCTGGCCCCCAACACCTTGTGAACCTGTTACCATATTTCCTTATGTATGAGACACACACTTTTTTGAAAAATTTGGGATCTAAAAACTGGGAGCATATTATACAGTGGTTGTAAATTATTTTACTTGTAAAACTTGTCTTGTCACTCATTGTTTTACATTTGTTACAGGTTTATTAGATTAATTTTTGCCACTTTATGCCCAGAAATGGCTCAGAAAAGATTTTCATACAGTGCTGAATTCAAGTTAAAAAGTGATCCAGTTTGCAAAAGTGAATGGAAATCCTGCTGCTGAAGGTGAGTTTGGTCCTCCTCCAATTGAGAAAACAATCCAAGATGGCTAAAGGAAGAAGAAACCCTACCAAAAACACTATGGCAGAAGAAGGCCACGAGAGATGAGTCAGCAAAAAAAGGCTGAATTGAAGATATGGATTAAAGAACAAAGGACAATTGGAATTCCTGTGTCCACAAAGATGGTTCAGCATGAGGGAAGAAGAACTGCTGATGAAAACTAAATGACTGATTGCAAAAGAGGAAACAATTGGTGCTTCAGGTTTGTGAAACAGAATGAACTAAGCTTTCATCTATACACCAAACTTGCCCAAAAGATGCCTGAAAGTTATGAGCAGAAGGTCCTGGAATTTCATGATGAATAAAATTTGAGTTCAATAACTTTATGTAATATTTTTTCAAATTTTGGGCCCCAAAATTAAGGTGCATCTTATATATGGGGAAATATGGCAAATTTCAAAGACAGACCATAGAAAGAGAAGACTAGAGTTCTCAGGGGCTCAGGATAGAGCTTTGAGTGACTTCAGTATTTAGTGGCCAAAATATGAATTACAATCCAGATGATACTAAGAAAGAGTAATTAGACTCATAGGAAGAGAATTGAGAGCAGGGTCATAAATATCCTTCTGGCACAGAATATATATAGAAGGAAAATGATGAAGAGAAATCAAGAAGGAGGACTGGGCTGAAACCATTGGATCTAGCAATTAAGATATCATTGGTAATTTTAGAGAACAGTTGTTCAGTTAAGTAATGAAGTTGGAAGTCAGATTACAAGGAGTTGGAAAATAAGTAAGAGTAAAGGAATCAATGAATATGGCTTTTGTTTGGAATTTGTTTGGGAAAGGGAAAAGAAAAAAAGACAAATATATGAACAAGTGGCATAATTGAATGAAGGCTTTATAAAGATGGAGGAGTCTTGGGCATGTTTACAAGCAGCAAATACTGAGTCAGTAAATAGGAAAGAAAAGAAAAAAATTGAAAGAAAATAAGATGGTGAAGATAAACCGCCCAGACGAGATAAAAAGGGAAGGATGGGATCCAGCTACAAATTGAGAGTTAGTCCTGGTAAGGAGAATGCTAATATCTTCATCAGAGGTTGGAGTGAAGGAAAAGATAGTGGTGGGGAGGAGAAATATGAAGGAGTTTTGAGATGCAGAATAGAAATACATAAGGCAAGATCTTAAAAAAAGAGAAAGAAGTGTAGGGTGAGATTTGAAAAGTCATGAGTTTCTGAACAACTGTTGTAGTGTTTGTGAGAGTATATTGGAAAGATTAAAAGGGTTGCTTATCTTTTCAAAATCTTTTTTGATTTTGCAACTTCATCAGCTATTCAGTGATCATATATGCTCATTCTTTCTATGACCTAGGATATAGTTCATTCAAGCACAGTGATTGCAATATATTAAATGCTACTTGGATGCTTCCTGATAATCTCACTAATTATCTTGTGGTTCAATACTGTTGATCATTTTTATTGTATACTCCCCAGTCTGAAGATCATCCTCCTGGAAAAAGAAAACAAAAGCAAAATAAAGTCATAAATATGATTTCTCTTTTGTTCGTTATCATCAACCTATCTACTCCTGATAGTCTTTTTTCTTCCTTTAACAATTTGAGATTTAAAAAAAAACCTTAAAATTGTTATGTTTAAAATTCATATATCTCAGCTTATTTTCCACTTTAGCAATGCTGACTGACTATTCAAACAAGATCACACAAATCATTTTTATTCATAGTCTCTTAACTGTACTTAGTTATATTTCTTGTGCCTATTTTAGTTTGCTAAATTGATGACTGATTTTCAAAGCACCCATATGGGTCTCTTTTGTGCCTTATCAATATATGGTTTTGTTTGTATGTTCAGAATTTCACTGTTGAGAATTCCCTATCCCATCTGAACTATTTTCTTATAGAATTTTAGACAATAGGATCTGATTCACTCTATTTCTGCTCTACCAAAACCTAAGGTACATGAAAGACGAGGTATAGGTTCAATTTTCTATCAAGAATCCAATAATGAAACTAATGACTCCACGAGACAGCAAGAGTCAGTTAAACAAAATCAAAAAATAGAAAAAATAGAAGCAAATGTAAAATACCTCATCAACAAAACCACTGACCTTGAGAATAGATCGAGGAGGGGCAACCTGAAAATTATAGGACTTCCTGAAAACATTGAAGAGAAAAAAAGCCTGGACTTAATATTACAGGATCTAGTGATGGAAAACTGCCCTGATATCATGGAATCAGAGGGCAAAGTAGTTATTGAAAGAGTACATCAATCCCCACCAGAAAAAGATCCTAAAATGAAAACACCAAGGAATGTTGTGGCCAAACTACAGAACTATCAGATAAAAGAGAAAATCCTGCAAGCAGCCAGAAAGAAACAATTTAAATATCAAGGAGCCACGGTAAGGATCACGCAGGACCTGGCTACATCAACATTAAGGGATCGAAGGGCCTGGAATGAGATATCGAGGAGCACGGGAGCTTGGAATGCAGCCAAGAATCTACTTTCCTGCAAAGCTGAGCCTACTCTTCCAGGGAAAAAGATGGACATTTAACGAAATGGAAGAATTCCAAAAGTTTCTGATGAAAAGACCAGAGCTAAACAGAAAATGTGGACATCAAACAGGAGGTTCAAGAGACACATGAAAAGGTAAAAAAAAAGGGGGGGGCAGTAAAAGAAAACAAGTGCAATAAATGTAACTCTAACAGAGAGAATACACCTTGCCAGAAATGATGGACATTCATGACCTATCCATGAGACTACTATCTAATGGGATGTAATTGGCTTTAACCCCATTTGGGAGAAAGATTCTAATAACTCTCAGGAATTTAGACTCTATTTGATAGAATATACAGAACTAGAAGGGTCAGACACTCAGAATTTTCTATGACTCAGATAGAATGATCTAAAAATAAAAACACTACTGCCCTAAAAAGGGGGACAGGAAAGAGACTGGAGGAGGGAGGGGATTTAATGGGGTAAATCGCATTACACTAAGAGGTACAAAAAAACCTATGGTAATAGTGGGGAAGAAGGGAGCAGAGGAGAAACACCTGAATCTTCTCATCAGACTTGGCTTAAAGTCAACTTACACATACACAGTTAACTTATAAAATGAAAAGGGGAGGGGGAATGGAGAAAGGGAAGGGGAGTGGGGGAAATAAGGGGAAACAATAAAAGGAAGGGAAGGGAAAAGGGAAAAAAGGAAAGGGGAAAGAAAGGGAAGGGTGTGATATAGAAGGGCAAATACACTGAAGGGGTGGTTTTCAGAAACAAAAGACTGGGGAATATGGATAAAAAGGGGGAAGGGGGAAAATATGAATAAAGGGAAGATAGCATGGAGAGCAATAAAGAATTAGTAATCATAACCTTAAATGTGAATGGGATGAACTCTCCCTTAAAACATAAGCAAATAGCAGAGTGGATTCAAAACCAGAATCCTACAATATGCTGCTTACAAGAAACTTGTTTGAAGCAGAGAGATACATATAGAGTAAAGGTAAAAGGTTGGAGCAAAATATATTTTGCTTCAGCTGAAGTAAAAAAAGCAGGGGTAGCAATCCTTATCTCAGACAAAGCAGCAGCAAAAATAGATAGTGTTAAAAGAGATAAGGAAGGAAACTATATCCTTCTAAAAGGTACCATAGACAATAAAATCATTTCAATATTGAATATATATGCACTCAGTGGGACAGCATCCAAATTCTTAGAGGAGAAGCTGAAAGAATTACAGGAAGACATAGATAGAAAAACTCTACTAGTGGGAGACCTCAACCTCCTGTATCAGATGTAGATAAATTGAATCATAAAACAAACAAGAAAGAAATTAGGGAGGTAAATAGATTGTTAGAAAAATTAGATATGGTAGAATTATGGAGGAAACTGAATGGGGATAGAAAGGAATATACCTTTTTCTCTGCAGTACATGGAGCTTATACAAAAATTGACCATGTACTAGGACATAAAAACCTAATGATCAACTGCAGAAAGGCAGAAATAGTGAATACATCTTTCTCAGATCACAATGCAATAAAAGTTATATGCAATACTGGGCCAAGGAGATATAGACCCAGAACAAATTGGAAACTGAAGAACCTCATTTTAAAAAATGAGTGGACCAAAAACAAATTATAGAAAGAATTGACCATTTTATCCTAGATAATGATAATAATGAAACAACATACCAAAACCTATGGGATTCATTCAAAGCAACTCTCAGGGAATATATTATAGCTCTAAATGCTTATATGAATAAATTGGAGAAAGAGGAAATCAATGAACTAAACATGCAACTAAAAAATTAGAGAAAGAACAAATCAAAAATCCCCAATTAAGTACCAAATTAGAAATTCTAAAAATTAAAGGAGAAATTAATAAAATTGAAAGCAAAAAAAAAACCTATTGAATTAATAAATAAAAACAAAAGTTGGTATTATGAAAAAACCAATACAATTGATAAACCTCTGGTCAATTTGATGAAAAAAAAGAAAGAAGAAAACCAAATAGCTAGTATCATAAATGAAAAAGGTGAACTCACCACCAATGAGGAGGAAATTAAAGTAATAATTTGAAATTATTTTGCCCAACTCTATGCCAATAAATATGGTAATCTAAGTGAAATGGATGAATATTTACAAAAATATAAGTTGCACAGGTTAAATGAAGAAGAGATTAAACACCTAAACAGCCCTATCTCAGAAAAAGAAATTCAACAAGCCATTACTGAACTCCCTAAAAAAAATCTCCAGGGCCTGATGGATTCACAATGAATTCTCCCAAACATTTAAGGAACAATTGGTTCCAATCCTATATAAACTCTTTGGAAAAATAGGGAAAGATGGAACTCTGCCTAACTCTTTCTATGAAACCAATATGGTACTGTTACCTAAACCGGGAAGAGTTAAAACAGAGAAAGAAAATTATAGACCTATCTCCCTGATGAATATAGATGCAAAAATCCTAAATAAAATCTTAGCAAAATGATTACAACAAGTCATCACTAGGATAATACATTATGATCAAGTAGGATTTATTCCAGGAATGCAGGGTTGATTCAATATTAGGAAAACTGTTAGTATACTTAATTATATAAACAACAAACCTATCCGAAATCATATGATTATATCAATAGATGCTGAAAAAGCTTTTGACAAAATACAGCATCCATTCCTATTAAAAACACTAGAGAGTGTAGGAATAAATGGACTGTTCCTTAAAATAATTAGCAGTATCTATCTGAAACCATCAACAAGCATTATACTCAATGGGGAGAGGCTAGAGGCATTCCCAATAAGATCAGGGGTGAAACAAGGGTGCCCATTATCACCACTACTATTCAATATTGTATTAGACATGTTAGCATCAGCAATTAGAGAAGAAAAAGAAATTAAAGGAATTAGAATTGGGAAGGAAGAGACAAAACTCTCATTCTTTGCAGATGACATGATGCTCTACCTAGAAAATCCCAAGAAATCATCTAAAAAACTACTGGAAACAATTAGCAATTTTAGCAAAGTTACAGGTTATAAAATAAACCCTCATAAATCCTCAACTTTTCTATATATGTCTAGCAAGAAACAGCAGGAAGAGCTAGAAAGAGAAATCCCATTCCAAGTAACCTCAGACAGCATAAAATATTGGGGAGTCTATTTGCCAAGACAGACTCAGAATCTTTTTGAAAACAATTATAAAACACTTTTCACACAAATTAAATTAGATTTAAATAACTGGGCAAATATCAACTGCTCATGGATAGGTAGAGCTAATATAATAAAAATGACAATTCTACCAAAACTAAACTATCTGTTTAGTGCCCTACCAATCAAAATTCCAAAAAATTACTTTAATGGGTTAGAAAAAATTATAAGTAAATTCATATGGAGAAATAAAAAGTCAAGAATTGCCAGGAGCTTAATGAAAAAAAGTGCAAAAGAAGGTGGCTTAGCCCTACCCTATCTAAAATTATATTATAAAGCATCAGTCATGAAAACTGTTTGGTATTGGCTAAGAAATAGAGTGGTGGACCAGTGGAATAGACTAAGTGTAAAAGCAGGAGATGATTATAGTAATCTGCTGTTTGATAAACCCAAAGAGTCTGGCCATTGGGATAAAAACTCCCTCTTTGATAAAAATTGCTGGGAAAATTGGAAGTTAGTATGGAAGAAACTTAGATTAGACCAACACCTCACACCCTTTACCAAGATAAGATCCAAATAGTTACAGGACATAGACATAAAAAACAATACTATAAGCAAATTAGAAAATCAAGGACTAGTCTACCTGTCAGATCTATGGAAAGGAGAACAGTTTATGACTAAGGAAGAGTTGGAGAATATCACCAAAAACCAATTAGATGATTTCGATTACATTAAATTAAAAAGCTTTTGCACAGATAAAACCAATGTAACAAAGATCAAAAGAAATGTAGTAAATTGGGAAACAATCTTTACAACTAATGATTCTGACAAAGGACTCATTTCTAAAATATACGGAGAACTGAGACATATTTTTAAAACAAAAAGGCATTCCCCAATTGACAAATGGTCAAAGGATATGCAAAGGTAATTTACAGATGAGGAGATCAAAGTAATCCATAGCCATATGAAAAAATGTTCTAAATCATTAATTATTAGAGAAATGCAAATTAAAGTTTCTCTGAGCTACCACCTCACACCTCTCAGATTGGCCAGTATGACCAGGAAGGATAATGATCATTGTTGGAAGGGCCTGGGAAATCTGGGACACTATTACACTGTTGGTGGAGCTGTGAACTCATCCAACTCTTCTGGAGAGCTATTTGGAACTATGCCCAAAGGGTAACAAAAATGTGCATACCCTTTGACCCAGCAATACCACTATTGGGTCTATACCCTCAAGAGATGAGGAAAAAGGGTAAAAACATTACTTGTACAAAAATATTTATAGCAGCTCTGTTTGTGGTGGCAAAGAATTGGAAATCCAGTAAATGTCCTTCAATTGGGGAATGGCTTAACAAACTATGGTATATGTATGTCATGGAACAATATTGTTCTATTAATAACCAGGAGGGATGGGATTTCAGGGAAACCTGGAGGGATTTGCATGAACTGATGCTGAGTGAGATGAGCAGAACCAGTGTACACCCTAACAGCAACATGGGAGTGATGTTCAACCTTGAAGGACTTGCTCATTCCATCAGTGCAACAAGCGGGAACAATTTTGGGCTATCTGCAAAGGAGAGTACCATCTGTATCCAGATAAGGAGCTGTGGAGTTTGAACAAAGTACAAGGACTATTCCCTTTAATTTAGAAAAAAAAAACAGATAGCTTATTGTCTGATCTTGTTACCTCTTAGACTTCTCTTTAAGGATATGATTTCTCTCTCATCACACCCAATTTGGAACAAGGTACAACATGGAAACAAAGTAAAGACTGACAGAGTGCTTTCTGTGGAGGGGGGTGGAAGTAAGATTGGGGGGAAAATGTAAAACTCAAATAATATCTTTAATAAAAATAAATTTAAAAAATAATTCAGTAATGAAGTTCCCTTTAGCACTTCCTCTTTATAGATATGAATCAATCCAAAATGATTGTTTTCCTGGTTGCTCTTTCAACTTTTTTAAAGAATAAATAAAGGAAGTCAAAAATTTGCCAGTTAGTCTTCTTTTAATAGAAAGAGATCTGGCTGGCTCCTAGATAATATTCTCATTTTTATATCATGACTTTGTATCAGATTTATATGATTCATGAACTCTTTGTCTCTTTTGCTTTTTTCTTTGAAAGTAATCAATAGCTTCCTCTTGGTACAATATTGCTGTTCTTCCTCTCTGTGTTGTCCTTATTTAAATGCTCTATACAATGAAATCATGATCAGACATTGTTGTTTAGATATTTCTCTAGTTTCTCCTTCCCCATATATTCATGACTCACTTCTAAGTCTGTTCCTATTCAGAGGGAATGAACTTGCTTTTTTAAAGAAATTAAGAGATATGAGGAGCAGATTCAAAACAGTCTTTGTGCTGGTGACCAATTCATGAACAGTCCTGTACCAACTCCTCTTCCTGCAACCCAGCCCATCTCTCCACCCTCAATCCTGCCCAATCTTCAGCTCTTTCTATTATGTCTGAACCCTTAAGTTTGGTGTGTGAGACCTATGAACTTTAATTTTAAATTGGGCTTGTTCCCTCCCCCCTCGCCTGAATGAGTTCCCAATCATGATATGGCAAGGAGAAGAAGAGATAACTTGAGGAAGTTGCATATATTTTTTATTTTCACTTATAAGCTATCCATAGCCAAAAGCTACATTTTAAGCTGTGGACCAGAAATCTAAGTACAATTTTTGTATAATTTCTTAACTTTGTGTTCACTTTCAAAATCTGCCTTTCTCCTCTGAAACTTGTCCCTTCAATCAGCAACAATGTAGAAAATACCTCTTGTGCCCCTAAAGTCTGCATAGGATTTTAAACTTTAGTAATGCTTTCCAGGGTACCTCTGGAATTATCCTTGATACATGATTCATTAGCAGTTGATAGGGATTGTCAGGTGTGGCAAATGTCAGGACATTTTTCATCTTATCCTAGAAACTTGCCCCAGAAAGCTAGCAGAACTCTCTATTTTTTCTGCCAAAGCAACAGAATAGTTGTCTCAGTATTCCTCAAAAGGGAATTACCAACCACTAATATTTATCTCTTCTATTATTGAATGATTCCATTCTCTAAGGAAAAAGCTTCAAAATAGTAGTTCTTAAGAATTTTCAGTGTTATTGCTTCCCTTTCTCCTTTGTCACATTCTTCTACCCTCCAAACTCTTTACACAGGTTAGGATTACCCCCTGCCTTATCAGATGCCTTTGCTTTTTTATTTTCTCCTCAAACAGTTCTTCCATTCTTCTCCCTGATAACCTGAAAAGCAAATAGGCATGGTCTAGCCCTTTTACCTTGTCCTATGAATACATACTGATTGAAAGGTAAACATAGTACACTTTCTGCATGTCACTGCAAACTTCCTGACTTTTATCCTTTCTAGAAGCAAGATCCTCAGGTCTTTGTCTTTTATAATGGTAGCCCTCATGATTAAGTCATAATAAACTCTCTTGTAGGTTTATTGGTCATTGACTGATGATTCAATCTCTTGGGCACTTGAAGGTCTTAATATATTTATGATGGCAGACCTCCCATCTTTCCTTGAGATATGAGTCTAGCTTACTCAGCTGCTTCTATTTCATTATAAATAAATTACTGCCATGTTCCCTGAAATTCATAGAAAATTTCCCTGGATATCCTTTATATAAGGGAATCCAGAGAAATCTAAATGTTTACCTCCAGTCTCATGTCTGCTTCTTCTGGCACCTTCAGATACCACCTTCCCGTCACCTCAATCATCTCTCACTTTATACTGCCCTAGTTGCAAAGCCCTCTTAGAGCTTCAGCACCACATACACAAAAATGAAATTTCAGATGCATGACTGATGAAAAGAAACAACACTGCAGTCACAGAATATTTGAACTTAAGGAATATTGGAAAGGGAATAAGCATTTATTAAGTGCCTACTATGTACCAGGAACTCTGCTTTACAATTAGTTTCTCATAAGAAGCAACCCAATCTAGTCTAGATGAAGAAAATGAATCCCAAAGAAATAGTCATTTATCTAGTTGGGAGCAGAGCTAGAAGTAGAAGGAGTGTTTTCTGCAACTTCATCCAATGCTGTTTCCATTATAGCAGACTTCCTCTCAAGGGAAAAGCACAACTATATCAATAGCTACCCTTCCAAAATGGTTCTACCCTGTAAGAGATTTTAAAGTGTATGGTTAAGAAATTCAATTACAGTTTAAGGTTTAGAGTGTAGAGTTTAAGGAACCCAAGAATTACTTTCAAGTTAGTGCCTCCCCACTAGGAGTGGGGCATAGTGGACAGAACACCTGGCCTTGAGATAGGAAAAGTTGAGTTCAAATCTACTTACAAACTCTGTGACCCTGGACAAATTACATAACTCTGTTTCCCTCCATTTTCTCATCTGTAAAATGAACTGAAGAAGAAAATGGCAAATCACTCCAATATCTTTGCAAAGAAAACCTCAAATGAGAGCAGGAAGAATCAGACAGGACTAAACCAAAACAAGCTGAGACTATACCTAATATATCATATATTGATAGATAGATATGTTGTTTGTACATAGTTTTTTCCACAATTCTTATTGTGCTGCCCCCCACTTTAAATTTGTGGGTTCCTTGAGAGCAGGGACTAGTTTTTGTTCTTTTGTTTCATTTAGTTTGGGTTTTGCCTTTCTTGTGCTAAGCACAATGCCTAGGACTTTAAATACTTAGGCACTTAATAATTCCTAGTTGACTGAGTGGCTTTATTTTTTCTCCTAAACTTTTAAGGCAATGCCTTCAAGGTTTTCTCTACTCACTTCAATTCCTTGAAAAATGTTTAATTTGCTATGTCTATAACATCATTATTAGTTAAAATGGCACTAATGATTATAATGTTTATACTTTAGCCCATCAGTATAACTGTGAATTCATTGGTATTGCTCTACTCCCACCCAAGAAGCTCAAAAATTCTTTACTCTTCATTAAGTCAATTTTGTGAGTTGCTCTGACTAAACCAATTGAGGCATCATTTGTAATTTGTAATTAGAGAACCTGGGTTCAAAACCTGGCTTTAAAAAAAATCTGTGTGAATTTGAGAAAATAATTAAACCTTACTGGGTTTTCATTTCCTCATTTATAAAATAAGGGGTTCAGACTAGATTATCTCTAAAATTCCTTCTAGTTTTAAATCTATGAGCCTGTGAGCTGAAATTAATCACCAGAACAGTCAGTCCTGTAGGGATGAACCCCTCTGAACTTCTTGAGGAAGGACTTTAGATAGCCAATCTGTACTTTAAAGGTCTGTACTTTAAAGATTTCCATCTTTATATGATTTAATAGACTATAAATGCTGCTATAGTAGCCTTGTGAGATCTCAGAATCACCATATCATAAATAATAATATTTTATTCTAGTAGTAATTTTACCCACTGAATCCAAGTGTAGTGTTCTTATCATTAAACCCTCCCTAGTTCCAAATCAACTTGTTCTAATAGTTTGTTTTTTCTGAAGAATCAAATTTAATGTTTCTCAGAGAATCTTAGCTCTCTGACCATAATCTTTTCATTGTATGATAGGTAGGTAAAGCACCCAGCCCTTTAGAATGAGAAGGGAAAGAGATAATTCTAGATTATGTGGGCTCACTAAAATGACAGAGATGGCAATTACCTTGCCCAGAGCTATTTAATGAGTGTTTGGTAATATTGATCCTTGGCTATTTTTTCTTACCTTGACTGAGGCCCACAGTTTGAATCAATTTAGCATTGAAGAGTTAATTTCTAGTCACAGCAGATTATGCTTTTGTTAGAATTTTCCATTTATTTTCTAAACCTATGAGCAAATACTTTTCAAGTAAACTCATTTAGAAAAAACTTCCATAGGTTGATTTCATATTCTTAAGTGAAATTTTGGATCTCAAATATAATGAAGGAGATCATGATATACAGAAAAAGGCACTGGCTACCTCAATGAGGGATTTAAATTTTCCTAGCCAACCAAGACCAATTCAGTTCATATGAAGAAACACAAAAGAAAACACTAAAGAGTCACGTCAAGGTCACTCACTGTAAAGTCATTTAGAGATTAATACATTGTTTGGTAACTTTACATCTAGCACTAGATTAGCTATCTAAATATTAGTGATGACTAAACAAAGGTCACATAGTGGGAGTGGGAGGAAGAAGGAGGACACAACACTGGACAATTAAATAGTATTGTGCTTTAAATAGGACTATGTTGCTTTAAATTATTGGATATGCTTGGTGAATTACACTGATAAATTACAAATGATAGCTTGTTACATGGTAAATTACAAAAATATGAATAAATATGTACACACATGTGTATTTGCTATTTACATATATGTAAATATAAAATATATGAGATGTTCAAGAAAGATTAATACCTCTGGCATAACAACTTGATGTGCCCTTTCCAGGGTTGCTAATTCTCCTTTGGTGTCTACCAGGCAACCAACTCTCACCTGTGGCTCCGAGAAGCTATAGTATCAACAGAGGTAAAAATCATATTGGTAGACAGGTTAATGCACGTTAAGGATAACTGACAGCCTTCAAATACATTGGTGAGTTAAGGGGTTGTCTATCCTAAGCATGTGAAAATTTTCCCCAGCAGAATGGGTAGATAAGATCAATTTCTTCCAATGGCCATGAAGGCAGCTAAAGTAAGTGTTGTAAAGAGCTTAGAAGCCTGGTCAGATATCAAAAATGCCAACATCATCCTGGGGGCATTGCCAATCATCCTGACTTTTGTCTTCTCAATGGACTTTGATGACTCTGGAAGAGTGAGGCTGATGACTTTATGAAATTCTGTCTTAAACTTCAATTCATTCATGAGTTAAGACATTGCCCCTTGATGTCATTGGTCTTCAAAAACAAAAGACAACAACAATATTTTTATATGGTGGTATGATGTAATGATAATATGCACAAATATTTATGAATATATTTATGAATATTATATGGTGTATAACATAATTGTAAGTATATATTAAAACCACATAAATATAATACATATAAATTATAAATATATGCTTATAAGAACCATAAAAGTTAACTTTGTATATTTGTATTTATAAGGTTACAAAACCTTAATAACTATTAAAAACTTTGAACAAAGTTCTTGTGAAGATTCCCTTACTGAATCAGTCAGCTAACAAAAAAGGGATCAAACCTCTTTTCCTAGAAGGTTTCTGTTTCATTCAAGACAGTCTATGTGACCATGATGTATACATAAATCATACAGGTCAGATAATTTTTTAAAGTCCTTTTGTTCTAGTTTCTCTTCACATACTTCCATCTCAACTAAAAGGCAAGCACTGTGTTCCTTTTCTGTCTTGCCCTATTTGATTAGAAGATTAAAGATAAGGGGGCAGTTAGGTGACACAGTGGATAGAGCACCAGCCCTGGAGTCAGGAGGACCTGAATTCAAACCTGGCGTTAGACACTTAATAATGGCTTAGCTGTGTGACCTTGGGTAAGTCATTTAACCTCACTGCCTTAAATAAATAAAAAAAAAATTTTAAAAGATTAAAGATCTTAAGTTTGGAATTTAAAGAAATGTTCCTTAGAACATTTAACACTCCACAATACTCCTTAAAGTGACCCATACCATATTAAAATGTTCCATCTGATTTTACTGTTTTGATATATTAATTTAAAAAAAGAAATATATAAATATGCATGGTTTTCTAAGTCAATATGTGGGTCACAGGTATCATTCTTTAGTGTTATTTAGTGGCCTTTGTTTCTATTTGAATTTGACACCACTATCTTAGGTGGTTGTTGTTGTTGTTGCTATAGTCCTTCATTCTCAAAGAGGACCATAGCATTAGGGAAGTGATGCTATAACATACAAGTGGATTAGATTGAAGTGAGGGAGGGTTGGGCAAAGTTACCAGCCTTACTTTCTCCTCAGAAACCATCTGAATCCAAGGGCAAGATGTAGATTAGGAGGACCAGAGATGACCTTGAATGCAGTGGAAGAGTTTGGTCTTTTTAAACTAAGGTCATTAACAGGTTAGACTGAGGCAACACCCATTCAAATATATTATATTGAATTTTTACCTCAAATTGAATATATTCAATCCAGAACTCATTCTATTTTGCCCTAAAACTCTTCTAAATATATTTCAATTGAGCATACCTCTATCTTTTCAGTCAACTAGTTTTGCAACAATGGAGATGTTTCCAACCATCTTTACTTTCTTTCATACTTCATATTCAACCAACTGCCAATATTTTTTGTTAATCTCTCTTTACAACATTTCTTGAATCTATGCTTTCTCTACACTTATATGGTCATCACCCTAGTTCAGGCTCCTCATTTCTCACAAGGTCTACTGAAATATTTTCCTGGATCTTAGTCTCTCCCTCTCTAATCTACTCTTTACATGGTGTAATTGGAACAATATCTGCATCTATCCATCCCTCTGTTCCCCACACCTCAACATAATTGGAATAGTTTTTCCCTAAAAGACAGTGAAGCAATCCTTAGGACTTGATTGGCAAGAGTGTGAGAGTAATGGTGGGGAGAGAGTGTCCTAAGACTCAAGATGTTCTCTTGATCCAACAACTTGACACAGTATCCTGGTGGCCTCTGGTCATTTTGAAGTTGATTCCTAGTCTCCTAAGAAAATAAAAAAGCTCTCCCAAGTCCAATCAGGATCCATCAATCTTGGCAGATCTCCAGACTTCAAGAGTCACCACTTCCTGATGACTTATATATTTCCATAGAGAGACAAGATTGGACTGAGGGGTACAGCTCACCAAGCCAACTTCTGTAATATGTTTTTTTGAAATTTCCTTCTAAAGAAAGTATATCTCCTTTTAAAAACTTTGCTTGTTCATCCCCTCAAACCTGTACTCATAAGGTGCTGGTCTGAGTGAGGTCCACTCCTAACATGCAGACATGCAGGAAACAAACACAGATTTGACTAAGTCACACTCCTATTCAATCAGTCAATCAATATTCATCAAGCAACTTCTATATGTTATGTATTTATTCTATTGGGGAAAAGTATATGTAATAGATAAGTAGATGCAAGATAGCTAGCTACATACATACATACATACATGTGTGTATATATGTATATGGACCATATTTCCCCATGGACAAGATGCTCCCATGTATAAGATGCACTTTAATTTTGAGATCCAAAATTTGAAAAAGATATATTACATAAAGTTATTAAGATTGTTTTATTCATCATAAAATTGATTCAACTCCTCATCACTGTCAAAACTCCTGTCCATTAGCTCATCCTCATATGTGTTTGATGATGAATCACTGTCTTAGGAGAGGTTCTGACTACTCTCCTGCTTGTGCTTTGTTCTGTGATTGACTGGAGCATAGACATATGTTTAGTCCTTTCTGTTTTATGAATCTGAAGCTCCAGTTGTGTCCTCCTTTGAAATCAGTAACTTCTTTTTCATCAGCAATTTTTGCCTCATGCTAAACCATCTTTGTGGACACAGGAATTCCAATGGCCCTTTACTCTTCCATCTATCTCTTCAATTCCCTCTCTAGATCAGGCCATTTTGCTGATTTGCCTCTCATAGCCTTCTTCTACTGTGGCATTTTTGTTGGGTTTCTTCTTCCCATGGCCATTCTCAGATTATTTTCTCATTTGAAGGAAGATGAAATTTAGGTTTAGCAGCATGATTGTCATTCACTTTTGCAAACTGGATCACTTTGAACTTTGAATTCAGTGCTGTAAGAAAATCTTTTCTGAGTCATTTGTGGGCTGAACGTGGCAAAACTTAATGTTATATACCAGTAACAAATGCAAAATAATGAGCACCAAGACAACAAGCAAGAAAAAAGTGGGAAATGCAAGTAAAACAATCTACAACTGTAGACTGAAGCATAAGTATAAGACACTCCCAGTTTTTAAACCCCAAATTTTTTGAAAAAGGATGCATCTTATACATAAGGAAATATGGTATACATATATGTATGGTCTCTTCTGAAAGAGGGGAGATAACTCAGAGGATCAGGAAATGTTTCATGTAGAAGGACATGAAGAGAGATGTGACAAAAGATAAGAGGAGTGAAATGAGTAGGAAATTCATTACAGGCAAGGAGGACAAACTATAGACTCTTTTGGGAGGTGAAAAGTGGCATATGAGGAGTAGCAAAAAAGGTCAGTGTTTGACTTTGATTTAGAATCTGTAAAGGTAGGCTGCAACAAAATATGTAAATTGCTTTAAATTCCAAATAGAAGAATTCATGTCTGCCTTAAAAGGCAATAGAGAGAGAGAGTCACTCCTTTGATCAAAAGAGACAATATGGTCAGATCTATGCTTTTAAGAATAACCAATTTGGCAGCTATATGAGGAGTGAAATACAGAGAAAAGATGATGGAAGTCAATAGATCAATTAAGAGAGTACTGCAATAGTTTACTTGAAAAATGATGAAGGTCTGATCTTAGGTAGTAATCCTTTTAGTGAAGAGAAAAGGATAGACAGGAAAGATGTGGAAGTAGAATCATTAAGATTTGATAACTGATTAATCAGTGGGGGATGGGGAGGGGAATGGGAGACAAAGGTATGCAGGAAGGTGGGAGAGAAACAGAAGAATTAAGGATGACTCCAAGGTTATCCAACTAAGTGACTTAAATGGGGAAATTAAGATGGTGAGTTTATAGAGGCAGTAAGTTATTTGGGCATATTTGAAAAGACAATAGGAAATCTAAGTGGAAATGTTCAAAAGCAGCTGGTAACTATTCAGCAGGTTTCCTGTTGTCTCTAAGATAAAATTTCAATTCGGCCTTTTTAAAGCTTTATAGTTGAGTTTCAGCTTCTTTATCAAGACATTTTATGTTATCTCCCTTTTATACATATAGTGTTCCAACCAAAATAACCCTCTTTAATTTCCCCAAATGAGGTATTACATAATTTTTACACAGATTGTCCCTCATGGCTGGAATTCACTCCTTCCTCAGCTCCTAAAATCCTTAATTTTCTTCAAGGTTCACAGCTTATGTGTTACCTTCTATGGAAAGATTTTCCTACAGTTTTGTCACTGATTTGCTCTTATTCAAAGATTTTTACTATTCTCTTATTTATCTATTTTTCCACCAGTAGAATGTATTTTCCTCAAGGAAAAGGACTTTCTTGTTTTTTAAACACTTTAAAATTAGTGTAACTCCTTGCACATAAGTGCTTAATAAAACTTAATAAATTGACATGCTAAAAATACAAAGAGAAAAAATTTTAAAAAAATTTAATATTTGTTGACCCCAGAAAATCAACTGCGTGTGCTCTTGAAACATGTGTCCATAGATTCAGTTCTGGAATTTTCTCTGGAGCTATAAGGAGACTCTTTCTCTAGGAATAAATGGCTCTTGAGCTAGAAATTCTTAGTCAATGAAAGTTTGTGAGTTTGTGGTATTAAGAATTTCTGGGTCCTTCAGTGAGAGTCAACTGGCATCAGAAAAGCTTTCCTGTATTGGAGGAAAGGAACCTAAGCCCTGGAGTGATTAACCCAATCCTTGAATATAGATTTCTTCCAGTGAGCAGTTTCTGACATCAGGAAGCAATGAAACTATGGTTTGCAGCACTGGCCCCAGCTTAGTAGGACACAGTCCTGAGCCATAAGAGCGTCCACAGAATGCCTGCTAAGCACAGGTAGGCAGGAGCATCTCTGGCTCCCAGCAACCCTTTGCATAAGGGAGCAAAGTCAAGGCAGCTTCAGGCCCCATAGTGGCCAGTGTGTTAGCCATAAGGTCTATGGATATTCTATCCCAGCAAAAAGCAGAAGAGCTCATGCCCCAGAAGTAGCAGGATAGTAATTAATCTTGGAAGAACAGACAGGTGGGAGAGACAGGCCCATCTGCAGAGTCAAGGAGGGGGCAGGAACATATACAGACCCTAAGGCAGTGGACAATCAGTGGATATTTGTATGTTAAGTGTCAAAAAGTAAACCCACTATAGCCCACCACCTACTGTATTGTAAAATTGATTGACCAGGGGCGGCTAGGTGGCACAAGGGGCAGCTAGGTGGTGCAGTGGATAAAGCACCAGCCCAGGAGTCAGGAGTACCTGGGTTCAAATTCAGTCTGAGACACTTAATAATTACCAAGCCATGTGGCCTTGGGCAAGCCACTTAACCCCATTGACTTGCAAAAAAAAAAAACTTAAAAAAAATTGACTGACCACCTCTACATTTGCTGCCAGTGTAATAACCTATAATATTCAATTCTTCCTCAGGGAGGGTTAAAGAATCAAGGACCAGCATTGTTGGGAGGGAAGGAGCTTACTGTATGACAACAGGGGAAGGTGGGAGTATTTACCTTGTCTCCACAAGAGAAAAAGAAAATCTCTCACAAAACCTTCATGGGTATAAGATTTTGGCTATTCTCTATACAAGAAACCCCACAGAGGCTCCAAGAAGGTCTGCTTCTAATCGGTGGTGTACAGGGTTTTTCTCCTCCTTGACCTGTGATGAGGGTCCCAGGAAAAGAGGAAGGACCCTCATGTCAATGGGTGTCTCCTAACACTACAACTTATTCCCTTCTTTTATATGATTCTTAAGATAAAATCTATTCCTATTACTCTTCCCCATGAGTCCCTATAACTGAGTTCAAAAAAATGTCAGAAAACTGGCAAATTCTGGATCAGACTATATCAGCCATTTCTAATGTCTGCTATCTCTATGACAACACTGGGCACTAGGAAGCCTGGGAACTCAAGGGTTACATGAATCTCACTGATTCAATTATATTCATTTCATTTAAAAAATCTTGTTTGGTAAGAACAACTGTATTTGATATCCATTTGTCCTGTAAACCATGCTATAAGCTTTGAACAAGGAAGTTGAACTTTCCCAGCATTAAATAGGCTTAGGTTTCATTAGAAACTCAGAATGCTTCAAACTAAAGGATATTTTTGACTAGGGGCATTTTCTCATGCCTAGTTACATTCATCTTGTTTCTTTGTTTTCAGAATACTGCGGATTCCTTTCAGGAAGTATGAGGGTATAACTATTTTGCCATAGTGCTATGGTACTTCAAAAGATCATTTTTTTCTTAAGTATGGAAAATCCCTCCACCATTGTGGATCACACCCCATCCTATACCTTTATTGGTGGTTTTATGAGTTTCTAAAACAAAAATAATGACAATAATCTAATCATTTGGTAAGACACTTTTGATGTCGAACTTCTCAAATCTCTGATCTTAAGAGAATATATTCAAAGACCATCTTAGGGTTGATTCTCAAAAACTTTCCACTCATCGGGATTTTCCAGATAGTATTCAATAACTTGGGATCACATGAACATCATGAAGAAGTAATAGAAGAGGTCATTAGTGCAGTAGTGCCATCATGATCTAGGCATTTTTGAAATTCAAGTAGATAATACCTGGGATACATAGAACCAACTGAAATAAAATAAATATTTTACAAACAAAGCAAAAAGTGATTGAGATATGAGATAACACAACTCTACTTCTCTATAGATATGGCATAAGATGTTATGCTTCAGTTTGGACTGAAGTTTGCCCTAGTAATTTTATTCCTGATGTAGCTCCCACTCTCTGGACATACCTCCTGTTTATAACCAGTTATAATCATTCATTTAGACCTCTGATCATAGTCAAGCAAAAAAGGTTTACTTAATTTCAGGGGAAATATAATAATATCACAAAATATTACATAACATCAATTCTCTTATTATTGAATTGAGAAGGCCTATAATTTGTGTCATTCTTCTTTATTGTCTCCTGCCTCCCACAGGCCATTCCTAAGCAGTGGGAGAACAAACCAGTCATTTAGTGATGATAATATCCCAGGAG
The DNA here is from genome assembly GCF_037893015.1 of Macrotis lagotis. Lineage (NCBI taxonomy): Eukaryota > Metazoa > Chordata > Mammalia > Peramelemorphia > Peramelidae > Macrotis > Macrotis lagotis. The sequence continues at coordinate 505,540,268 of NC_133658.1, forward strand.
TGAACATTGACAAGATATGAACAGGTGAAAAAGAAAGTATTCAAGGAGAGAAGATATGCTGTGTAGAGTTAAAACTATCAAGGGAGGAAATTAGGGGAGGAGAGAAAGGTCAAGAAGAAGTGAGGCAGAGGGAGACCCAGATGGCTAATGATCAGTGAGGGGATTTCAGGACATTTAGAGGAAGATTGAGTTTATTAAAGAAGATAAGTTATGTTTTGGATATATTGAGGCTGAGGTGTGCACTGGATTCACAAGTAGAGATGTCTAACCAAATATTGGTGATATCAGACTGTGAGCCTTTTTAAGTTTTTATTAAGTATTTTATGTCTATCCTTTTCTAGCTAAACTTTGAACTGAAGGAGATTTTGAATGTTGTTAAGTTTCTCTTGTTGGCAAAATGCTTGGTGATAATTCTATTCCAGCTGAGGTTTACAAAGCAGGGGGCCACTGTTCATACAAAAGTTGACTGAAATCTTCTGGGCCATATGATAAGAGGAGGTTATCCCTAGAAGTTCAAAGATGCCTCCATTGTCCATCTCTACAAAGAAAAAGGAAATAGGCTGCCCTGTGACAAACAGAAAAGTGGGGGACCAGGGGGAAGGATCTTTCTTAGTCGTTGTTGGCCAGATTCTTGCCAGAAGCCTCCTTAATAGGCTGGTCCTTCAACCAGGAAGATAATCAGTCATCTACCCAGAGCCAGTGTGGTTTCAGAGAGGCCAAAGAACTGTCAGTGCAGACTTTGTTGCTATCAACTCCAGGAGAGAAGCCAGAAACAGAACAGAGGTCTAGAGATAATATGGGTTGACCTGATCAAGGCCTTTGATAACATCAGTCATGAGAGTGTGAGGAAGATTGTGGAAAAATTTGGTTTCCTAGAGAAGTTCCTGAGTATTGTATGCCAGTTCCACCACAGAATGCTTGCACAGATTCTGGAGAATGGACAATGGGCTCAGATTTTCCCAGTTGTGTGTTTGCTCTCATGCTTTTTACATGTTTTCAACAATTTGCCATGTGCCTTCAATGAGGACCAAGATGGAATCAAAGTCAGCTACAATATTTATATTAAATTATTTAACTTGAAAAGGCTGCAAGTCAAGACTAAAGTGGAAGAAGTTAGTGCTTTTTTGTTCAAAGATAATTGTGCACTCAATAAAACCTCTGAGGCTATGATGCAATAAATTATGGGTCAGTTCTTGGCCTCTTCTTCTCAATTTGGTCTGACAATTAACAAGAAAAAAGAAATTCTCTACCAGTCAGCACCACACCATCCACACATAAAACCACTGGTTACAGCAAATGGAAAAATATTGAATGTCATGGATAAGTTCACTTACTTTGGCAGTGTACTTTCCAGGGATGTACAGTAGATGAGGAAGCTGATACATGCATTGCCAGAGCTAGCTCAGTGTTTGAGAGACTCTAAAAGGAACGTGTTGCATGCTTATGAAATCTGGACAGCCTACCAGCACAATGCCCAAAAATGTTTCCTGGACTATTTGTGCCCAACCTGTGATAGAATCTTACAAGCTTGTATTGATCTGATCAGCCAGGAAAGGTTGGGAATAAATGGGCCATATGAACATTTGGGGTAGATTTTCTAAATTTGCACATGATTGATAGTCAGGAAAACTGACATCGAATCAAGGGAAGAAGAGTTGTATATGTGGAACAAATCATTGCTAGACTGCAAAGCACATGGAGAGAGAGGAATAAAGTGTAAGAATGGTAAAAGGGTCAAAGGGCTGTGTTGGGTTTTAAATGCCAAACAAAAGATTTTATTTTTAATGTTAGAGATAATAGGTAGTCATTGGAGTTTATAGAGAAGGAAGGTGACATGATCAACGCTGCACTTTAGGAGAATCACTCTGACAGCTGATTAGAGGATGTAATAAAGTGGAAAGAAATGTTGGGCAGGGAGACCAACCAGTTGTTTATTACAGCAGTATTGGCATGATGGACTAGAATTTAGGAGAGAGATTTAAGTTGAACACAAAAAAATTTCTGAATAGAAATGAAAATTGAACCCATAAATGCTAAGATCACCAGATAAGAGTATAAACAAGGAAAGTCTTGAAGATGGCACATGGATTATCTGAACATGTCAGAAAATTAAGAGAAGAAAGAGAAGAAAGCCCTATCTTGGAAAGTATCAGAAAAAGATAAAAGTCTCTAACAGTAGGGGGTGCTCAATAGTTTCAAAGACTGCAGAGAGTCTTCATTGTGCCAGCAGAGGTCACTATGGCTAACCAGGACCAACCTCCTTTTGATGTTTTTACATTTCCCCCTCTCTTAGAGGGGGATAAAAAAACAAAGTACCCTGGCACAAATTAACTAGTCTTCCTTGGAGAAAATGAGCTTAGTGCTAAGAGTTTTAGTTGAGAGTAAAGGTCCCACTAGACAAAATGTTGAAATAGCAAAGAAACCCTTAATGATGCTGCAGCTCAATAAACAATAAAACAAAAGGGTGAAACAGAGATTCACTTTTGTTCCAATGCTTTGCTATGGGTTTTTTTCCCCCCCAAAAAATCTGAATTCAGTATTTCTCTGCTGAATTCTCTTAAAAAGACAAGCTGCAAGAGAAAGGTTCCATCCAAATAAAAGGCTTCCAAAACCCCTGAAAATTGTCCTACAGCTTCTCTATCTCTGTCTGTCTTTCTGTCTCTCTCAATTATCTCTCTCTCTCTCTCTCTCTCTCTCTCTCTCTCTCTCTCTCTCTCTCTCTTTCTCTCCCTTCCCCTCCAGAGATCTTTTTCAAACTTCCACTGCATCAGAATCTCCACTTTCCAATACTGATCTCACAACTGGAAGAAATACACTTTCCAGAATCTTTAGCAACTTGTGTCTGCTTGGAGACAATCAGTCCAGCCATGCCATATGAGCTGTTAACATTTTTAAAAGGCCATCAGATTCATCAATTAAGAAATGGAGGGAGCAATTTTAGTAGAAGGATGGTGTAAGAAGGATATTAGTAACATAGAAAGGAAGATTATTAATATACTAAAGTAACAATGAGCTCAGGAAGAGTAAAATAGAAATCAATAGATGACAAATAACGGTAGGAAAATGATGGCATTAAATAGATAAGATTATTGAGGGATGGAGATAGAGAACTACTCTGGAAGCAAAAGTGCTTTCTTAGCAAGGAATACACATTCCATTTTTCTTGCCCTCCAAATCAGAGGAGTGGGAGAAGAAATAACTTCAAAATAAGATGCTTGGAGGTGGCTAGGTGGCACAGTGGTTAGAGTGCTGGCCCTGGAATCAGGAGTGCATGAGTTCAAATCTGCTAGCTGTGTGGCCTTGGGCAAGTCACTTAACCCCATTGCCTTGCAAAAAATAAAAGATGCTTGCAAGCCTCAGGAGGTTCCCCACTTTATTTAAGGAAGTGATTTGGTAAAGTTTGGGTTCCTGAAGTGGTTTAATGACTTTCCCTCTTCTCTCTCCTTCCCATTCTATAGTTATGTGTAGTGGTAGAAGATAATGCCTCCTAAGGTGAGAGCAGGACAGAATTTTCTTTCTCTTTCACCATCTTCTAGCTCTTTTCTCTTTGGCATTGACCTGGGTTAGAGGATAAGAGTCAAAGAATGCAAATCTAGTATGTATGATAGGAGGGATAAAGGATAGGAGAAAATACTTGGGGGGAACCAGGGAAAAATAGAAAATATGTATTCATCTTTGCCAGGCTATCTGTAACCAATAATAATCTCATTTACAAAATGAGGGGATTTAAACTAGACTTAAACTTTCAGTTCCTTTAGCTAAGCTTCAAATGGTGGGGAAGGAGGAAGTTCTTATCACTGTTTTGTCTGTGTTCCATGTTATGGGAAAAAAAGTAGGAACTAAAATTTCACAAAATGTCATAAACATTTTTCTTTTGTTAATGTCTTATATAGCAAAGGCTGCCCCCACATAGCATGGAGTAGGTACAATAGACATCACTTGCCCCTTTTCTCCCATCTTTTCTCCAAGGGAAACTAAGTTGATGACAAAGCTGACATCAGAAATATACCTAGGAGACTATAAGTCAGTCAATACAGATTGAAGGAGCTCTCCCATCGGGAATGAGGTCACTTCATTTTGTTCTTATAAAATATATTCCTGTGAACATGTACAGGTCATAGTCTATGGCTGAAAAGATCAAAATTTGAAAATCCTCTTGTAAAGCCCAGAGGAATGCATGTAGGGGCTCTGGGATACACTTGACTTTGTTTTTGCCTCTGCTTTACATAAAGGTCATAACTATAGAAGACAGAGCTAATTTACTATTCTTTTAAATTTGTGCTTAAAATGTTAAAAATTCAATCTTGTTAAAAATTCAATCTTGTACTCTATTCTATTCATTGACCCATTTTGATTTTCCTCATAACCTTTCTTATTGATTAATCTGTCTTTATCAAAACAGTATACTCAATGGAATTCTTTCCAATGAAATCTATAGATATAACATGAACCTCCCCCCCCTTTTCAATGAAAAAGAAAAAGTGCAACTATCCCTTCAAACTTTCTTTAAGCCAATAATCTTGATTTTAGAAAGCTTTGTTACATTCTACAGGAAAACTATTGAATAAATCAATCACCTGACACTTTACTGGTATTGATAAGGTCTTGAGAAATCAAAGGCCCTGTTTTCTTACACTAAGATTTTACCTTTATACTATCTTATAACTGCATGGTAGATCACATATCAGAGGTGAATAAACCCTTCCTTTGTAGCCAATTAAACTAAAATGAGATTTTTTTTGGCAGATGATCAACAATAAGAGATTTTTTAATAGCATGAAAACAGCTGAAATAACACTAGGTTTGTAATTAATGTATCTGTATTCAAATCCTGTTCTGCTATTTTCTCTAGAATCAAACAAGTCCTTTCACTTTCCTCTCTTACCCTTGATTCCTTAATTTCTAAAATGAGGGGAAGGACCAGATAATCACTAAGGTCCCTTCCAGATCTAAATCCCATGTTCCTAAGCTTTTAATGGACAACATAAGCTTTTGATCAAAGGGATAGTTTCAGTGGCATTTAGCTCTCCAGAGTGAAGACAACCCATCTGTAGCCTATGGAATGTGTGTGTTTTTTTGGCTGTCCTTAGAAGGAATCTAACCCCTTTATGTGTACTTCTTTTGAATGAGCTTTAAGTCTCATTACATTTGAAGATAATGTGAGGCAAAGAAGGATTATAGGCTTTCTTCAAGATGTAGATTGAATAGAGAGCTTTGGGAAAAACTGGTAGGTCAGGTCAGCCTGCCTTACAGAAACAAGGCCATTTTTTTTCAAATGGAGGAAGAAGCAATGGTGTTTCCTAATGGCACTCAGGAATTTTTACCTTATTAAAATACCATAGGCAATATTTTAATACCTTTAGTACTTTGTACTTAAGGAATTAAGTATCATTAGTACTTTGTGAAATAACAGGCATTTCTTCCAAAAAGTTTGTTCATTTCAGAGTGGAATAGTGCAGAAGTATGGTAAAAAGGGAATAAGTATTTATAAAATGCTTATTATGTGACTGTCACTGTGCTAAGTTCTTTACAAATAGCATTTCATTTGATTAGAGAACAGAAGCAGAAAGAACACTAAAAGGAATCAAGGGACCTGAGTTTCCCATCTTGTTCCTTTTTTCCTGACCTCAGACAATAGAAGGATATTATATATCTCTAAAGATATCTGAATTCTTTCTTCAGTACATTTTTGTATATTTTTTCCATTTTTGGTGCTTTCTTTAACAAGTTATTAACTTTTTTCATGGTTTTTCTTATATCACTCTCATTTCTTTTCCCAATTTGTCCTCAACTTCTCTTAGTTGATTTTAAAAATTCTTTTTTAGCTCCTCAGGGAGTTCTTTTTTTTTTGAACTGAGACAAATTCTCATTTTTCTTTTGAGGCTTTGAAATTAGGCATTTTGACATTGCTGGTCTCTACTGAGTTTGTATTTTGATCTTTCCTGTCATCATATTAACTTCCTATGGTTAGGTATTTTTAAAGTTGAGCTCTGTTCCTGGGGTAGAGAGGACAAACTACTTGTGCCAGGGGTCACAAGCCTTGGTGGCTTGCTTGAGGACCTGTCTACTACTCACATGGTGCTATACTGAGGCTTGTGGAAATGGAAGATGGGGGTTGGAGGTTCACTGGGGCTGCACCTCCCTTTTACCCAAATGAGACAAAAATTTTTTTGTCAACTTTCCATGTTGTCTTAGGCTTGAAAATTGTTTCACTCCATCTTTATGTTGGTTCTACCATTCTGAAATTCATTTTGAGACATTACTTTGTTATGGTATTGAGTTCAGTTTGGGAGAGTTCAGACAATTTCCTGTGTTACTCCACTATCTTGACTTCTGGAAGTTCCTGAATTCTTTCTATAGATTGAAATATTTTGGTTGTTTTAAATTTGTCCTAGGTGTGTAATTTAATTGATATAGGGAACTCTAGTATGCAAACTCTTCAACAAGGCAAATCAAAACGGGTCTACTTTTAGTCTTGAAAGAGTTATTAACACTGAACATCTCAAAATTTGTGAAGATGGTTTGGTAGGGAATTTCACTTTAAATGAGGAAGGTTGCCAAAGAAGGTATCAGTAAATGGGAAGAGAGGAAAGAGTCTTTCCAGAAGACCAAACAGATACTGGAAACCATAGTCAAGCAAGAATAGTGGATTTTTACCCCTCTACTGCAAAGACAAGTGGCTAAGGTTATATTTTTCTCCTCTTCTCCCTCTTCTATCCGCCCAGATATAGAATTGATCTTTCACTGGGTAAAAGTGTTTTTGTTAGGTTTTGGGGAGTTTGTTTTCCATTTCTTTGCTGAGTAGCACTGAAAATATTATCCTAGTATGCTTAAGACAATGGGGGCTTTAGTCTATATTTCACAGAATATACAAGGTAGTATTTTACTTGAAGGTTTGGTGATCAAGTTTAATGAGCTATTTATCCTACATTTGTTTCATAAGACTGAATAAATCAGAGTAAATTTGTTCTAAAGACAGAATAAATCAGAATAGAAGACTTTCTGTCTGTTTTTTTCGCCTCCTGCTCCAAGCCTATCTTCATTTTTAATCAGTTGCAATCACCCAAAATAGATTAACCTCTTTGACTAAGCCTCTTGCCTAAGGGAAGGGAAGAAGATGAGAAAGTTCTGCCCTGGTTATTCCAGGAAGTAAACTAAGGTTCTGACTCTGCCCTTTTCTGGTACAGACAGTAAGGAATAAAGACATAGAAATCTGGGTTCTAAAGTAACACCTAGCTACAAGTTGGAATTCATACTGGGATACACATTTTTTCCTTTGTCTTTTCTCTTTCTTAGAGTATTATAATGCTATTATTCTGACATTCTTATGTGTGTATAATTAAGTGGATTTTTTTCATTATTGTTCAAACATTTATTTACAAATTTTATTATTGACTAGTTTTCAAATTTTAATTATGAAATTAACTTCATCAAACTGAACCTTACAAACTGTTCAGTTGCATATGTAGAATACTACTTACTACTTAATAAGAGCTTACCAAAATACCAAAACCATATTCAGTTGCATATGTAGAGTAATACTTAATAATAGAATATCAAGATACCACAAATATCAAAACCTAAGCAAAAATCAATTGTTTTATAATTTCCATTTTTACATGGTTTTTTTTTTTGGTCTGCTTGTTATTCTGCTGATAATCAAATTGTTTGGTCAATTGGTATATTGTTCTTGATAATTGTAAATAGGGTTATGGCTATCATGCCTTCAAATCTCCAAGCACCAGAAACAATTTAACTACAAACATATGATAATCTAGCTAACAAATCTGACACAAGTCAGGTGTTAAATTATAGAAATAAGACTCTTCTTCCTAGAACATCTAAGACAAAAGCATTTCTCCTTAGTATTGGGGTTTTTGCATTATTTAACATATGAGTATCTCAGAGCTTTCTAAGCCCAAACAGTATGTCACTGTCCACAATTACTTCTGCAAATACAAATATTTGCTTGCTTTTTTAAATTTGCAACATAACTAATATGAAAATAAGTTTTGCAAGATTTCATATGTAGAGTTGATATCATTATTCTTTGCCTTTTCATTGGGTTGAGGGGATGAGAGAGAGAGATTTCATTGGGGAGGGAGGAGAGAGATAAAGAATTTGAAACAAACTTTTTAAAAATGAATATTAAAAATAAGTAATACTTTTTAAAACCCACAATGAAACAGAATCAGTTATGCTAAACACCAAAGGATATGAAAAAAATTCTAAAAACTGACAAATTGGGGCAGCTAGGTGGCACAGTGAATAGAGCACTGGACTTGGAGTTAGGAGGTCCTGAGTTCAAATATGACCTGAGAGATTTACTAATTACCTAGCTCTGTGACCTTGGGCAAGCCACTTAACCCCATTGCCTTGCCAAAAAAACCCAAAAAACAAAAAAGCTGGTGAATTGTTTTTAAAATTTAATTATTCTGCAGAAAACAAAGAATTAATCCTCAAATGTATGTAGAACCTACAGACATTTCTACTCATTCCTCAGCAGTGGGGTATAGGATTCTTGAACCTGGAAGAACAATAAGATGAAGAATTTAAAAAAAAAACACATAGTTTAGCTATTATTATCAAGAAAATCATTTGTCATGTGTAATACAATAAAAAGACTGGAATATTGGATATGGGGAGAAAAGGTAATTTTTAACCAATAGAACTAGGTTTTTCATTCAAGGATATACCATTGACAGATGAAATCCAAATAAATATTTAAGAACTGATGATGATTTCATCATCCAAAAAACATCTATCTATAATATGTTTCCTTGGAGGAACTTTGCTAAATATATTTATATTTTGAGAAGCAAAATTATTCCAAGATTATAGAAATTCCCAAATGGATATTATAATACAAACTTGTAATGCATGACACATCAGGAAAGATTAAGAAATTTACTTAAGAGATGAGATAAACATGCTTCAGTGACCTGACTTAAGGCCCATTGAAAGTCTATTGGGGATGGCTAGGTGTCTTGATGGATAAATCACCCTCCCTGGGGTCAGGAGTACCTAGCTGTGTGGCCTTGGGCAAGCCACTTAACCCAGTTTGTCCCCTGCAAAAACCTAAAAGAAAAAAGTCTATTAGGCTAGACTTCAGAAAGAGAATACAATTCTATCTGATAAAAAAGTGTTTTTATGACAAAGTATTAAGGAATGTATCAACAATATTGTGAATTCAATGTCAAGTCCTATAAAAGAAGTGATTGCAGCAAAAGAAGAGATATAACATTTATTGTATAAGTGAATAAATTTAATTTTTCTCATTAATATTTTTCTCAGTACCATCCACTGATAAGTTTTCTTCAAACAATCAATAAACAACAATTATGTACACTAAGTGCCAGATACTAGCTAAGAACTGGGGGATACAAAAAGAGGCAAAAGAAAGTCCCTAATTTCTAGGACTTACAGTCTATTGGGGGAAGACAAGATGCAAATAATATATACAATGCAAGCTGTATTTACGATAAATAGGAAATACTAAATAGAGGGAAGATAATTTTACTAAGTGAAATAGAAAAAGTCAGCATAACAAATTAAATGATAAGGAAAGATTTTCCCCTTACCAAGAGGGAGTAGATTTTATCCTAGGTAATCAACCATATGACCACAGGAGGAAGGCCTAAATGCAGAGAATATATGTGATCAGGTAACATGCAAAGCGGGAGCCCATGTGGAGTACAGGTTTGGCTAAGGTGCATTCACAGAGAAACACGTGGCCATGACACTAATCATACTTCTGCTTGTACAGAGCTGCTAATAGTCTTTGGTGACGTAATCACATTGTTCTTTGCTTTTTTGCTAACATCTTCAATAGTCTTAAAAGTTCCTGAGCTGCTCTCTGCTGCCATCTACTGGGGTATAGATTACACCCTTGTTAACCTCACCTGCTAAATTACACTTGATCTTAGCCAAAAGGCAGAGAGGCGATCCTCACCTGCTAAATTGATAATTGTACTGGTCTGAATTCCCAAACTTTAGCCAACCTAAATTCCAACTAATAAAATGTCACAAGTGCTGTGAAGAGTTTAGGTTAATGCACTTTCTTTCTCTTTAACCCCCATCCAAATGAGTTTTCCTGAAAGGAAAAGTTAGATGAAACTGTTCAGGCCATTGGTTAATTCCTTACTATATTATTTTTACTGGACAGTCACAAAATCCTTGTCTTACCAAACTTTACTGATCTTCCTATTTACCCTTATATCCTCCCTCCTTGTTGGGTTGAAGTAATACAATTTCATCCTTAAATATATTTGAAAGGTATTTTCTTTAGCTCTTAATCGGTAAAAATTGACCATTTGCTCCTAATTTATCCTTCTTTGGATGAATAAAACAAATATATTCTTTCTTTCATGTAGCAGCACTTCAAAGTCTTAAAGATAACCATCTTATCCTCTATATCTTTTCTTCTCCAAACTGAATATTTCTTTCTGTTAAAAGAAAGTTACTTTATACGGCATGTTCTGCATTTAAAGTTTTCCAGACTAAATTAATTCATTGGAATGGGAAAAACAATACTTTAATGAATCTGAACTCATCTCAATGGGAAGATTGAGCCTAATTCATGCCTTCTCCCAGATTGCAAGTCTTTCCCATGAACTCCAAAAATTGCCCATAATCTACCCAACCTGCTAAATTCCCTGCCTAAGTCTTTTAACATTTCATTGCTACCAGTGGTATTAAACATCTTTTACCTCTAACTATATGATGGGCTTAACTGCTTTTTAGTCATCCATTTTCTTGAGGAAATCACTTTCATTTCTCAGATGTAAACCATAAATGGTAATATCATCCCATCTATTTATGTTCATCTTTCATAGTGAACTATATGACTGAAAATGATTTACTAAAGGAAACAGACTGTGAAAACCTGTTTCTGTTTCATATTTTCAAGGATATTATGTACCATTCTCATAAAGATTTTTATAGACTTCTGGCAAATATAAGAACATCTCATGTTCTGATTGATTCCATGCACCAATTGGGCAGTGGAAGCCTGGAGGAACTTGGCCCCAACATTAAGCCAATGCAGGAAAACCTTCCTTTTTCCACAGGAGTCACATCTTGTCTTTTCAAGGCCCATTAGTTAGAAACTGCCTACTCTTCTAACAAGCTTGGCAACCTGTTATCATTAGCTTTCCTAACTTAGTAACTAATGAAGGGGAATGAACCAAGTGATATTTTAAAGCAAAAAGCAGTAAAAGGGCATCTGTACATGCTTGCCATAAGGAGCAATCTGGGAATAACCATACATATTATAATGGTGTTTGGTGGGAAGAAACAAGAAAAAAATTAATGACTCAAATGGAATTTTAGAAAAGCTAGAACTCATAAAACTAATGATTACTAAATAACTAAAACTGATAGCCTGGTTGATAAATATATGGAATACTTAAAATAATATAAAAGACCCAGTAAAAAATAAGAAATAGACATTTTAAATAATCAAATTTCTTAAAAAGAAATTAAACAAGCCACAAGAAAAAAATGCAAGGATCATATGAATTTGCAAGTAAATTCCCTCCTTTTTTTGGGGGGGGGTAGGAGACAATTGGGGTTAAGTGACTTGCCCAGAGTCACACAGATAATGTCTGAGACCAGATTTGAACCCATCATTGGTACTCTGTCTAGTGTACCACCTAACTGCCCTTGCAAGCAAATTCTAACAAATTATATTAAATAGTCAAAGAGTAATTAATACTAATTTTTTTTAGATTTTTGCGAGGCAAATGGGGTTAAGTGGCTTTCCCAAGGCCACACAGCTAGGTAATTATTAAGTGTCTGAGACCAGATTTGAACCCAGGTACTCCTGACTCCAGGGCCGGTGCTTTATCCACTATGCCACCTAGCCACCCCAATTAATACTAATATTATATAAACTGTTTATAAAAATAAAAAGGAAGAAATTCTATCACCATCTTTCTATGATACAAATGGTAGTCTCAATTCATGATCCAAAGAGAGATGAAGTAGAAAATGAAAACTGTAGACTGATATCTCTGATGGATAGGGATAAGGTCTGAACCTATGACTTCATTAGTATAGGAAACTCCTAGGGGAAGGAATTATTTCTACCAGTAAAAGATGGCACCTTCTCTGCAGTTTGCTGTCTTAGAGAGCTATGAAGAGCATTAAAAGGAAGAGTGATTTGGAGAAGGTCACGCAACCCATATATGTCAGAAACACATTTCTCCACTATATAATATGTTTCTTCTCATTCCTAATGAATGTTGATGCAATCATATTTAAAGTAATTATTAGATTATTTTGAAAAGATTATACACTATGACTAGATTGGAGTCATGCCAGTAAAGCTGGATTGGTTAAAATTAGAATAATAGAAATATTTAAAAATCATACTAATAAAAACCAGCATTGATTACATGATTATATCAATCATACATGTCAAAAAAGTTTTTGAAAAAGTGCAACATCTATTTACATTAGGGATACTGAAAAGTGTAGTAGTTGCTGGATTTTTTAAAATAAGGTAAATAATATCTATAACTAGAGATGAAAGAATAAAAAAGCAAGGTATTCATTATCATCACTACTATCCAATATAATGCTGAAAATGTTAGTTACAGAAATAAATCCAGGAAAATAAATTGAGGAAATAAACCTAAGAAAAATAGAGAATAAATAACTATTACATTTTGCAAAATGCTCTGTTTTAGCTTAAAAATTGAAATAATAATTAAAGTGATAAAATATAAAATAAATACATGAAAATCATTAGCTTTTCTATATATTACCAATAAAGCCAAATGAGAAGAAATCAAGAAATTCATTCAAAATAAATACAGAATATGTAAAAATATTTTTAGCATTTACTTATTAAATAAAACATGGGTAAGTACTAAAAAAATACAACTACAAATCATGCTAATAAAAATATAAACCTACTTGAAAATTTGGAGAAGTATTAATTACTCAGTACTTGACCTTGCAACATAATAAAAATGACAATAACTACTTATTTATTTTTTAAAGATTTTATTTATTTTGAGTTTTACAATTTTTCCCCTAATCTTACTCCTTCCCCTCAACCCCAACGGAAGGCAATTTGCCAGTCTTTACATTGTTTCCATGGTATACATTGATCCAAATTGAATGTGATGAGAGAGAGATAATATCCTTAAGGAAGAAACATAAAGTATAAGAGATAGCAAGATCAGACAATAAGGTATCACTTTTTTTCTAAATTAAAGTTAATAGTCCTTGGTCTTTGTTCAAACTCCACAATTCTTTATCTGGATACAGATGGTATTCTCCATTGCAGACAGCCCCACATTGTCCCTGATTGTTGCACTGATGGAATGAGTGAGTCCATCAAGGTTGATCATCATCCCCATGTTGCTGTTAGGGTGTACAGTGTTTTTCTGGTTCTGCTCATCTCACCCAGCATCAGTTCGTGCAAATCCCTCCAGGCTTCCCTGAATTCCCATTCCTCCTGGTTTCTAATAGAACAATAGTGTTCCATGACATACATATACCACAGTTTGCTAAGCCATTCCCCAAATGAAGGACATTTACTTGATTTCCAATTCTTTGCCACCACAAACAGGGCAGCTATGAATATTTTTGTACAAGTGATGTTTTTACCCTTTTTCTTCATCTATTCAGGGTATAGACCCAGTAGTGGTATTGCTGGATCAAAGCGACAACAACTAAACTGATTTACTCAGTGCCAATTAAATCTACCTCTAAAAATTACGGTATACAGAAAAAAACTGGAGGTTTAGAATATCAAAAGAATTAATGAAAGAAAAATGGGAAGGAAGGGAACCTGATAGCATTAGATCTCAAACTATGTCACAAACAATAATAGTAGAACAGTGTAATAGATTAGTTACACACAAAAACAGAAGCAAATGAACATGGTAATAGTGTTTGACAAACCCAAAGACTTGATCTCCTGATGTAATGATACACTATTTGGCTAAAATTGCTTGGAAAATTTGAAAAAAATTAAGTAGAAATTAGGTTTAGATCAGCGTTTCACATTATATGCCTCAATAAACGTCAAATGGATACATGACAGATATAAAGGGTCACATCATAAACAATTAGGAGAAAAATTAGGAAGGCTTGTGAATAGAATACTGGACCTAGAATCAGGAAGATCTGAGTTCAAATTCAGAATACTAGTTGTATGATTCTGGAAAAATCACTTAACTTTTGTCTACCTACAAACACAATCTACAAAAATTAAAAATATGAAAAATAATTGCACCTACCACTCAGAGTTGGAGGAGCTAGGAGGCTGAGTGGACAGCATGTTAGATCTGAAGTCCCAAAGACTTCCTAAATTCCTAAATTCCTAAATTCAAATTTGACACTTACAAGCTGTCTGACCCCAGGCAAGTCATTTAACCCAGTTTTCCTCAGATCCTCATTTGTAAGAAGAGCTGGAAAAAGAGATGGCAAGCCACTCCAGTACCTTTGCCAAGAAAATCCCAAATGGGGTCACAAAGAATAGGACATGACTTAAAACAACAACCAACACCTCCCAGGGTTCTGAGAATAAAATGACATTATATTTGTAAAATACTTTGCAAATATTAAGTGGTTATTGTTGTTGTTTTTGTTTGCTGGAGACCAGAGAACTCTTGGCTTAAAAAAAGGATAGAAGGTATCCCCAAAAATTAAAAGGATAATTTTGAATATACTGAAAACTTTCATAAACCAAATCAATGCAGATTATATTTAAAAAAAACAACTTAAGTACACAAATCAAAAACATCTAGGCAATTGATTCAAATATGTGTGAATAAGTTGTTATTCAGACAATACATTAATTTTTAATTTAATATGAAATATAATGTAAGTCGCACTATATACCTATTTAAGTAAGTTTTTCTGTGCTTTTCAGTATTCATTATATTCATTTTTTCTTATGGAACAGGAATATTCCACTTTACTTATATATCATTTTACTGAGACATTCTCTAAATCATGGTCACATTTGTTTTTAGTTATTATTAAGTTTATTTTTCCCCTCATTTCATTCTGCTGTCTTCCTTTTTTTATAGAGAAGTATGCTCTCAGAATTTTCAATTTATATTCCTTAAGACAATTCTAGTCTTCTCCCTTTCAAGTTACTGTACTGTCATTAATCTTTCCTCTGAGTTTTTTCATCCAAAGTTATACTGAGATAATATTCTTAAAAGATCTAACACCTTATACTTAACAAATGATTATTCCCTTTTCCCTTTTCTTTCCTCCTCCCTTTCCTTCCATTCAAGAGATGAATTGCACTAATGGAAAAAATGCCTTCATTGAAGTCATCATAGTTTCATGGAATTACTGAATCAAAGTTTGGGGATTTTGGAGTTTATTTGTTTTCTAATTTTAGCTATATATTTTTAAAATTACATTTGTTCTTATCACTGCTTTCTTTATTTCCTGTTTTTATCTCCTATATTAAAGCAGTTTTTGTTTTTATATTGCTATTTTTAGGGAGGAATATAAAGATCCTGGTTTAGGAAATATGCCAAAAATATTTTATGTAAGGTTTCAGAATTTACTGTTCAAAATAGACTCTAGGTAAAAACCAAGAAACGAGCAAAATCTGCCTGCATTGGTCCTACTTACCTTGACTTTTCAATCATCATTCTATACTTTAGCAATGATTTTGATGAGTCTTTATCTCTCTGTCTGTCCTCTCTTTTGATGAGATACTCTCTCCTCTTTTTAACTTTTTTTTTGATTTTGGCAAGGCAAATAGGGTTAGGTGGCTTGCCCAAGGCCACACAGCTAGGTAATTATTAAGTGTCTGAGACCGGATTTGAACCCAGGTACTCCTGACTCCATGGCCGGTGCTTTATCAATTGCACCACCTAGCCACCCCGTTTCAACTTTTTAAAAAATAAAATTAATGAGCATTTATTAAGTAACTATTATATATCCGTCATTAAATATATATCAGGTACTAAATATGAAAAGACAATAACTTCTAGCACTTATATGGTGATATAGCATCTGAAAACTGCTTTACAAAAACTATCTCATTTAATCCTCACAATAACTCTGGGAAGTAGGTGCACTTATTATTCCCATTTCACAGATATATCCTCTTTTCTCCTAATTCAAACTTATTTAGAAAGTTCAAAAGTTCCAAAATTTTATTACTGTAAGTACACCTTCCATTGATTAAAACCCATATATATATATATATATATATATATATATGCATATATATATATATATATATATATTTTTATGAATTGCTACAACCAATTTGTTAATTGATGGCAACTTTTTAGCACTTAGCTTGACTGGTACAGACTTACAGCCAGCTTTGTACTTAGCTTGACTGGTACAAACTTACAGCCAGTTATCACACTAGAAATCTTTCTAGTTTAGTCCGGTTTACTAGTTCTCTTTCCTTTGATGTTTTAGTATTAGAGAGCACAGAGTTATCTCCATGACATAATGAGGTAGGACTTCAGTAGACATATTTAGATTGCTTTTTTTTTTTATTTCACCATCTCAGGAGCAGATTTTTTTCCCTCAGATTTTCTTAAGTGGTTAATGAACTAATTTGTACTAATGGGAAGGTCAGCATAACTTTCTCTTCTACCAGATAATGAGTGTGCTTAAAGAGTGACCTTTTGAAGGTAATCATCCTATTTTTTTTTCCTCCCAAGAATAGTGGGGATTTCAGCTCAATTAGCAGTACCATGTTGTAGAGTATTTTGAAGCAGTTGTGATGCTCTTCAAATTATGTTATTTTCATAATGTAAGTCCTGCTTTCTCTCTCCCTCCCTCCCTTTCTCTAGTTTTTACAATGTATAGTTGTTCATATAACTAAACTGACCTTTTGCCTTCCTTTTCAGAGAATGATAGAGCTGGAAGAGATCTTAGCAAGGGTATTGTGAGTCTCACATGTAATGATCTAAATAAAACACTTTGCAAAACTTAATGCTATATAAATGGACTCAATGGCTAAAAGGTAAATGTAATGGGAGTAAGAGAACATAGAGGTTGAATAGGCTAAGATATTTCATAAAATAAGATTTTTTATTGCAATGAGCTATTGCAATGATATGGAAGGGGGGGAAGGTGAGGGGGAATGAGGGAACCTTCACTCTCATCAGAGGTGACTTGGAGAGGAAACAGCATATATACTCAATGGGGTATAGGCATCTAGAGTAAGAAGGAGAGAAGGGGGACAGGGGGAAGGGGGGGATGTGAGTGATGGAGGAAAGGGTGGACCGTGGGAGAGAGTGGTCAGATATAACACATTTTCTTTTTTACTTCTTGCAAGGGACTGGGATTGGCTGGCCTGTCCGGAACCACCAGGGCCAGGTGTTTGCTGGGTCTTAGGGATGATATGTGGGCTCGGGGCCTCTTGGTCCCAGGGCCGGTGATCAGTCTGCTGCACCACTCATATACCCTACAGCACATTTAAGAAGAGGGACAGAGTGAAAGGAGAGAGAAAATATAGTATATGGCAGTGGGGAAGTACAAATGGAAGGAGTTGTGATCGGCAGTGGCAACAGTGGAAAAATATGGAAGTAGCTTTTGTGATGGACTTATAAAGAATGTGTTCCACCGAAGCACATTGTTTTAATTATATATTTTTATTTTTTTTATTTTTCCTGTACTTTTATTGCTCATGAGGGTCTATATTTGGGGGGGGGTATTATGGTTACTCTTATAAAATAATATTTTAATAATGTATTAAAAACATCATTTGTACAAAAATTAAAAACGATAAGGAAAAAATATGCAAATACTCCCCCTGCTTAGCACTTTTTTTCTTTTTTGTTGAATCTATGAAAGTGGATTCTTTGGAAAGCAAAAAAAAAGGCATGGGATCATAAAAAGACCTCATTAGTATCTATGTTATTTTTAGTGCCTGTACTCCATCACCCACTGACCCAATGTGAACCACCTCACTCTCAACAAACCACACAAGATCTACCCATACATTATACTATGCTCTGTGGAGTGTTTCCTTCATAGGAAACAATCATGTTTTCATATTGAAAATTCTCTTTTCTCACTTCTTCCTGCTTCTGGCAACTCACAGATACCTGGCTCTGTACATCTAACTCAGATTCCCAAACCCTCCTTTCCACCAATGATTGCACTTTCACTCAGACTTCCAACTCACTAATAGAGAGGTGAATCAAAATACTCTTTGCTTATAATTACTTTAATCAAACTCTTTCTCTACCACCATCATTCAGTAACATCTCTTTCTTTGAGTCTAATTTAAATCCATATTTATCTCCCAATCAAGATTCTAGTTGTTATAACATACAAACATCCAGAATATTCATTTTTCCTTACTGAATTTAAAGTTTTTTCTCCTTTCCAATTCTTTTGTGCATACGAGATAACATTAGTATATACATATATATATATATATATTTGCATATATTTGTGCACTCCTTAAAATACTCTTACCTCACAATTTCTCAACTTACCTATGACTTATCTCTCCATCCCACTTCAGCTAAACACAGACCATGATACCTTTGATCTTGTCATCAACCATATATACCACTTTCATGCTCATGAATTCTGAAATTTTTAAATGATCATTCTGCTGTCTGCTATGATTCAACCTCTCCCTTTTCCTTGTAACCCTTAACTTGCTTCTTCCTGCTCACTGTGATATGTGGTATCTTTACTCTTCCAGGCATCACTATTTCCTCTCTTTTTACTTGGACCTTTTGGCAAATCAATGTAACTCTATATTATTCTCTTCTGTTGTGCTCCTAGCCCTTTTTTCATATTGCCAATTTTGTCCTATCAAAACTCAGCTTTTAATTATCACACAATCTGCTTCCTTCAATATTATTCATGTGTTGCTGAGTGAAAATGGAGAATATTATAACATCATTCAAATTGGTCCACTACAAATTTAAGTTGCATGACATCAACTGAGCCATCACAGTGGCAAGACAATCCTTTCATACTACCCTAATCAATTCATTACACTTACCACCAGATTTTTTTTTTCAACCTTCATTTCCTTTAAATCTCCTATGGATCTCCCTTTTTCCTACCCTCTCAACTAAGTAGCTTGCCTCACATTTCACACACAAAAAATTTGAGGCCCTTTGCCTAGATCTCCTTCTTCTCCATTCCTCTACTATTGCTTCCTTTACCACTGTGTGACATGAAGAGCTAAGGCAAATCTCTCCACATGTTCCCATTCTACTCTTTCTTCTCCAGAAGATTGCCCCTCTGTTATCCCTACTCTTGAATTAATCTTCACTCTCTCCCTAGCTACTGACTGCTTTTCTGTTGCTTACATACGCCTATCTTCCCCATCCTCAAATTATCACATTTAATCCATTCATCATGCTATCAATGGTCTCAACATCCTACCAGTCACCCAAACCCCCACCACCACTATCAACCTACACATGGTTCTCCACTCCTCATTTTCTCTCACCTAACATATTTAGTATGTTTACCATGCCTCATAAATTTTGCCTTCACTTATATACATCCTCTTCTCTCATGTGACAATCCCTGTGGTGCAAACCCTCATCATTTCATTCCTTGATTATTATAATATCCTTACATTTTTCCTTACCATTTTTAGCCACTAAGTGGTAGTGTTGACTGTTTGTTCTATAAAACAATATTGCAGCTAAAGA
This sequence comes from Macrotis lagotis, assembly GCF_037893015.1. Taxonomy (NCBI): domain Eukaryota; kingdom Metazoa; phylum Chordata; class Mammalia; order Peramelemorphia; family Peramelidae; genus Macrotis; species Macrotis lagotis. Next base: position 505,559,908 of record NC_133658.1, read on the forward strand.
ATACAATATTTATAAGATGAGTTAGGGAGAAAGACGCTACAGAAACAAACATAATTTCTAAATAGATTACTCCTGAGTGGTATACTTTGTAAAAGGTAAAGGAGACTTTTCTAGAGTTTTTGCTCAGATACCCAAAACTTATCAAAAAGCATCAATATAACACTTTGGTAGGTGTTAGGAATACAGGTATAAAAAATAAACAATCCATTCTCTCCAGAAGTTATGGATTGGGGAGAGGGATGAGTCAGATACAAAGATGTCTAAGAATTAGAGAGAAAAAGTATATCTATAGTGGCTCTAATGACAGAAAATATCAAATGGACCAGGGAGCTTTGGAGAGTCAAAATACCTGTCTGCAAAGGTTTGAAGAGATTAAATTGCTCTGAAACAGCAGAGCTACTACCAATGGATGGAAAATACATGTTGAGGAAACTTTTCTAAGAATTCTCTGTAAAATGCAATGATAGTTCATTTTTAGACACCAAAAACCTTCAATTGAAGGTTGGATGTTGTGGTCTTTCCCTTCTCCGAGACATTTTATTCAGCTATCACAAGTCTGACTATGGAAGCCCCCTATCCAATTCCTAATACATCCAGGATATAATATAAATCTCTATTTGGAATTCAAAGTCCATCATAATTTAGCCCTTTCCTGTCTTTCTAATCCATTTCTTCTTATACCTTTCTCATTCCCATGCACTCTGTGATCCAGTAATCTGTTATCTTGATCCCCTCTCATGAACAAGACTCCATCTCCCAACTCTGTTCATTTTCATTGACTGTCCTGCATGCCTACATGCCTTATTTCTACTTCCTACATTCCCAAGCTTACTTCAAGTCACAGCTAAAATTCCACTTTCTACAAGAAGCCTTTTCCAAGCCTCCTTGATACTAAGTGCCTTCCCTGTGCTGATATCTCATGTATTCTCTCTCTCACTCTTGCTCTCTCTCTCTCTCTCTCTCTCTCTCTCTCTCTCTCTCTCTCCCCCTTGCTCTATCACACACACACACGCACACACACGCAAAACACACACACACATATACATAAATATATATGAAAGTAAATGATGTAGTAGTTCAAATTCTGTTTTCCTCATTAGAATGTGAACTCCTTGAGAACTGGGATCGTCTTTTGCCTTTCTTTGTATTCCCACCTCTTGACACATTCAGGATGCTTAATAATTGCTTCTTGCCTGAAATTTTTCTGGAATGTTATAAATTGAATTAATTTGTATAGGGGTTAGACTCCATGACTTCTGGGGCCCCTTTGCAGTTTTTAGATTATATAATGAAACCACCTTGTTAACTAATCAGTTACTTGTGAGTGACTCACTTTATCCCAGCATCAAACCTAGCAATTTTCCTAACCTCTAATATTTGGGTTGTCAGAAATTTGGATGGGATGTGATGGTCTCATGGTTCATATCATGGTCGAGTAGAGGGAAGAGTGCTACAGTTATAAAGGGTGGATGATCAAATGGCAACCAATAATAAAAAGAGCCATTTTTATTCCATATGGAGAAATCTTCATATGCAAATGGGCTCTTGATCAGACAGAATATTCAACAGTTTTGGAGTAGGCTATGGGTAGGGTAAGGCCAAGTCCTGCATTCCCTAATTGTTGGACAGCTAATATAAAAAGACAGAGCGAACTTGCCTAGTGGGAATTCTCACTGTTAACAAGACTTCTGTCACTACTCCCTGATCTGAGGGTGGGCAGGCCTTCTCCACCAGGAAGCATGTGGTTGCAGAAGTTGCAGAACAAAAACTTTAAGAGTCATTGGAGTAATGGTTGCTGTTTAATTGAGCCTGTGCTGAGCTGAGTTGAAGGCTGGCAGAGCTATATAAGCATTCTCTTTTATAGCATCAGCTAACTTTTCTTACAGCCTTGAGATGTGGAAAGATCTTGGTCTCTTTTTAGTTATCTGAGATGGAAAGTTGTTAACACCAAATTTCACAAAAATGATTTCCTATTATTATAACCAGCTTTCCATTGGGATTTGCTAAGGAAAGGAGTGGTGAAGTTCCTAAAGTAAATGAACCTAAAAAATTGGATTTATGTCCCACTTCCATTGCCCATCATATTCTATGTGCATCCTGATTCAAGGGCAATTAGGTCCTGCCTTCTGGGTGGGACTCCACCAGAATGGTTTCAGACTTTTGCTAGTGGATCTTCCTAACTACACCATATACAAGTATGGACTGATTGATAAAATTTGAGAAGAAGCTTGGACAGTGTGCCTATCATTATGAATAGGCATTCTGAAAATAGAGCTCTATGCCCTTCAATAGGCAGAGGCAATGACAAACTCTCCTGAAAGAACTTTTTATTGTGCCTCACTTGTTGAAAAGGTAGGAGTCTTTAAAGAAAAGGGATGAATTTTGATCTGCTCTATAAACCTGCACTGATTAGCATGCTCATGCATTGTGCTGGCAATTCAATTGCTATAATTCAAAATCATACTGAGTGTAGAAAAATCACAAAGTGATGAATATTCTCCAGCGCTTTTCCAGATATCACCAGGCCAATTCAGGAATATATCATAGGGAACAATGTCAAATTTTTATCTGTAAAAATAAAGGGACAGAACAACTCAAAATTTCTACAATTCCAAATATCTCAATATAGATGCTAAAGTTCTTTCCCACAGAAACTATGTAACCATATCTTTAAGAGGGAAGAATATTGTTGAATTGACAATTGATTGTGATGGCAAAAGGATACTGCAAAGCTGCTATTAGAAGCCTAAGTTCAAATAACTTTCCCAACGAAAAAGAAAGTTAATCATCTTCTGTGGCATCCGTATATAGACTAAAAAACAGTTTAGTTGTAATTCCTCTGAGGGAATCTGAAGAAGATATTGTGAGGGAACTGAGTTTACTTTTACTTTGTGAAGAGACATTATAAATTAAATTCCTGAGAGACTAGAATTACCATCATGAGATAACTGCATTTCTAAAGTTAGAGAGGAGTTAGTGTTAGTGTCAGTGAAAGTATTCAACCACAAGTCTTTCCTTGTGATAAGTGTAGCAAATTGGGGCTTGACTCTGTGAACTTTCTTACTACCAATACATTATATTTATTTCTATAAACTACTATTTGCTATGGCAATAAATTAAAAAATCCTTAAATTTTTATGACTATGAGTTCAGAGAATTTAAAAGGTTACTGGAAAAGGGATTTATTTTATAAATAAAACAGGGGTTTATTGGAGACTCAGAGTTAATTGGTTAATAAGCAAGTTGGTGTATCTCAGTTAATTTATGAGAGAATGAAATATCGTGTCCCTTAATTGCCTTGAGTCATTTAGAGTCCACATATAGAATTATTAAGAAAACTAGCCAGCAACAGTTAGAAACGAATGGAAATTTGCATGATTATCTACATACTCAGCAGGTTCAACAAGCAAAACTAGAGTGCATGGGAGAGGAGGATAACAACCCTAAACCTTGTAACATAAATCTACCTCCAATCAGTTCAAAGAATATTCGATTCTGGTTGTTCTACACAAAAAAACCTCTTGAGTTTACAAGAGAACATTGTACACATTAACAACATTGTGAGATGAACAACTATGATAGATGCAGTTCCTCTCAGAAGTTCAGAGAATAAGGACAACCTTGAGAGACTTGCTATTGGGCAATGTCATCCTCATCCAGAGGGGAAAAAACCATGGAATCTGACCGTATACTATGTTCACTTTTTCAAAATTTCTTTTATACTTTTCCTTTCTTTCTATTGATTATTTTCTTTCCCCTTAGTTCTAATTCCTTTTTCACAACATGAGTAATACGTAAATATGTTAAACACGAATGTATATATATACAAATTTTACCTGATTGTTCACCACCATGGTGGGTGGGGGAAGGAAGGGAATGGTGGGTGGTAGAAAAATGTGGAACTCATAAATTTGCAAATGGATGAATGTTGAAAAATTATCATTGCATGTAACTGGAAAAACAAAATAAATTTTCAATTAGAAAAAAAATCGGGTTTAAATGCAAAAATAAATCAGGCATTGAAATTCTGTCTTTATTAGATATTTTATACAGTATCAAGTATAAATTGTTAGTAGCATATATATATATACATATATATATATATGCGCACTACACCAGTAAAATGTCAACATTAGATTTTCAGTTATTACTGTTATATGTTATAGAGTAAGATGTGAGATCTCTTAATTTAAGAACAAAATCTAAAAACTGAACTTAAAATAAGGAAATTCCATTTTTAAGTTTCCTATAGCACTAAAAAATAGATATATAAATGAATGTATGAATAAACAAATAAATAAATAGCACAAAACATTATTCTTAGACTAAAAGAGACATAACTTTAGCAGAATGTAAATGGACTATATTTAGAAAGGTGGTGTGGCAGAAAGGTCAGTCAAGGTCCAGAAGACCTGGCTTCAAGTAATGTATCTAATGACATTCCATCAAATGTGGCAATTAAGACAGCAATTTCAGTTGGATGTTGAGGTTAGAAAGTTGATTACCAAAGATCGAGAAGTGAAAGAGAGGAAAGAAAATGGAGGCAAGAGAAGAAAGAGATGGAGGACTATAAATATTTGAAGGCATGTAACAGATAGAAGAATCTCCCTGAAGAAGTAGGAACTGAACTCTCTGAAGAAGTCCTTCATATAATAAACTATTGACAAATCATTTAACTTCTTAGTGTTCAGTTTCCTTATCTGTAAAATGCAGAAAATAATCCCTGCTCTATTCCACAAATTTGTTTTAAGGCTCAGTCAGAGGGCTTAGGTGTAAATTCTAGTTCTGATATTTACTACCTATGTGATATCAGTCAAGCCCCTTAGTTTCCTCATATGTAAAATGGTCATGTAAAAATGTAAGTCTCACCTTTCATCTTGAATCTATCAGGTCACTGTCAGAAGTGGAGTAATATTCTTCATCATCAGTCTTCTGAATTATAGTTCTTGATCAATTCATTTGAGATCTTTTAAAAAAATTTTCTCTATAATGCCATTATTATATAACTTATTCTCTTGGTTAGTTCAATTCACTCTGCATTAGTTCCTGGGTTATTCAGAAACTATTAATTTTATCATGTCTTATGGTACAATGATATTCCATACATTGAAATAACTTAATTTGTTCAGCCTTTTCCCAGATGATGCCACCCTACCTAAATTTCCATTTCTTTACTAGTATGAAAAATGATTTGCTAATCATTCTTTTGTCCATGTGTCCTTTTCCTATTTTATTTTTTAAGGCAAATGCCTAGTAGTAGTATTATTGTGTTCCATAATGTATGAACAATGTAGTAACTTTGGAGGCATAATATTTTCCAAGTGGCTAGGTCATTTAACAGCTCTACCAACAGCTCTAACAGTACAGGAAAGGCTGTTTTTCTTCAGCACTTCTGTTATTTTCTTTTTTGTCATCTTTGTCAACATGAGTGGTATAAAGTAGACCTTTACAGTCTCTTTAATTTGCCTTTCTTTAATTATTTGTGCTTTGGAGAATTTTTTCATTTGGCTATTGATAACTTAAGATTTCTTTCTATTAACATTCTGCTTATTCACATCCTTTGACCATTTAAACATTATTCTTAAAATTCCATATATATGCATAAAGGAAAGTTCAAGCAAGGTCCAAGATCTTATCAGAGAAACTTTCTACAGTTTTTACTTAACTGTATTCAATCTACATCTTATTTTATTTTTTCAGTTGATGAAAATTCACCTTCTCTCCCTTCCACCAAATTCCCTACCCAACAACAACAACAACAATATCTATATCTATATCTATATCTATATCTATATCTATATCTATATCTATATATATATATATATATATATATACACACACACACACACATTACTACTACCACAACTACTACCACCAGAACTGAAAAAAATTAATACAAAACCCTTGAAACCAATATGCATAGTTAAGCAAAGCAAATACCTGCTCACAGGAACATCATAGTTGAGTTTCAAAGCTCCCTGGTTAAAGAGAAAATACTAAATAGAATGAAAAGAAATACAACTTATTTCAGTGGTGCAAGGTATCTTTATAAAAATTCTACTCCAGTGCTTTATCTTTATTCTATGTATAGGGCATTAAAAACTTGAAAGTTATATGCAAAAAAGTAGAAATATTAAATATAATCTTCAGATCATAATGTAATAAAATAAACAAGGGACCATGAAAACACAGATTAAACATTAATTGGAGACTAGATAAACTAATCTTTAAGAATTAGTGGGTTAAAGATCACACCATAGAAATAATAATTTTGTTAAAAAGAATGATAAAGGGACAACATACCAACAAGAAACAAAAACATAAAAAAGCAGTAATCAAGAGGAAAATTTTATATTTCTAAGTGTTTACATCAATAAAACAGAGAAAGAATAGACCAATGAATTGGATATACAACTGAAAAAATAAAAAAAAATTAAAAATCCCCCAATAAACACCAAATTTAAAACCCTAAAAATTAAAAGTGAGATAAATGAAATTGAATGTAAGAAAACCACTTATAATATTGATGATTAATAACAAATTTGATGAATTGTTATTGATGATTGACAATAAATAAAACTAGAAGTTGGTTTTATGGTGGAAAATAAAATAATTATTGGTTAATACGATAGAAAAAAGAAGAAAACTAAGTCATTGGTATCAAAAATGAAAGGATGAATATATACTAATGAAGATGAAATTAAAGCAATAATTAAATTGTTAAAGTCATTTTGCACAATTATATGCCAATAAATTTAGCAATTTAAGTGAAATGAAAAAATATTTACAAAAAGATGAACTGCCTAGATTAATAGAAGAAATAGACTATCTAAATAAAACTATTTTAGAAAAAGAAATTGAAGGTCATAAATGAACTTCCTAAGGAAAAAAACATCAGGATCAGATTGATTTACAAATGAATTTTACTAAACACTTAAAGATCAATTAATTCTAAAATTAAATAAATCATTTGTAATAACAGGCAAAGAAGGAGTTCTACCAAACTTTTTATGAAATAAACATGGTTTGAATCCTAAAGCAGAAAAAGCAAACATAGAAAAAGAAAATTATAAACCAATTTCATTTATGAAGATGGATGCAAAAATACTTAATAAAATACTTGCCAGGAGACTACAATAATATATCACAAATGTTATACATGGTGATCAAGTGATATTAATACCAGAAATGCTGGGATGGTTTAGATAAGGAAAACTATCAACATAACTGATTATACCAATAATAAAAGTAACAAAAATTATAATTATGTTAATAGATGCAAAAAAAGCTTTTGACAAAATACAACATTCACTCTATTAAAAATAGACAAAAGCATAGTTACAAATGGATTTTTCCTTGAAATGATAAAAAAATTAGATACCTAAAACCCTTATTTGCAATGGAGATAGGCTAGAATCATTCCTAATAAGATGAGGAATGAAACTAGGATACTCATTATAACCAACATCATTCAATATTTTATTAGAAATGCTAGCAATATCAATATGAGAAAAGAAACAAATTGAAGGAACCAGAACAGACAATGAGATAATAAAATTAGCTCCCTTTGCAGATGCTATGATGATATATCTGTAAAATTCTAGAGTTTCAACTAAAAAGCCAGTTGAAGCAATAATTTTAGCAAAGTAGCTGGATATAAAATAAAACCCACATAAATCATCAGCATTTCTATATATCACCAACAAAACCTTGTAAGAAGAGATAATAAGAGATATTCCCTTTAAAATAACTACAGATTGTATAAATATCTGGGAGTACATCTGCCAAAACAAATCCAGGAAGTATATAAACAAAATTATAAAATACTTTCTGTACAAAGAAATCAAATTTAAATAATTGAAAAAATATTAATTGTTCATGGGTGGGCAGAGCCCATATAATAAAAATGAAAATTCTACCTAATCTATTCATTCAATCCCAACACAATTAAACTACCTAAAATTATTTTATTGAGCTAAAAAAATTCATTCAGAAGATCAAGAATAACAAAAAATTAATGAAAAATATGTAAAGGAAGGAACTTTAGCAGTACCAGATCCTAAACTATATTATAAGGAAATAATTATCAAAACTTATGTGTCTTTTTCTTTAAGGCAAAGGCATAGTAGTAGCATTATTGTGATCAATAATGGATGAACAATGTAGTAACTTTGGAGACATAATATTTTCCAAGCGGCTAGGTCATTTAACAGCTCTACCAACAGCTCTGACAGAGCTCAAATACACAGTATTGTATAAACTTTTGATTTAATTTAGGTTTTGGGGATAACAATAAAAATAAAATTGATGGAAAAACTGGAGAGTAGTCTGGTAGAAATTGGGAATACACTAATATCTTACACAATTTACTAAAATAAGGTCAAAATAAATACATAAACTAGACATAAAAAGAGATAGAAGAAAACTAGAATAACATAGGACATAATATCTATCAGACTTATGAATAAGAGAATTTATGAATAAAAAAGATGGTGAACACTTTGAATATAAATTGTATAATTTTGATTGCATTAAATTAAAATGGGTTTGGACAAATAAAACCAATATAGGTAAGACGGAAAACAAAAAATTGGGGAAAAGTTTTTATAGACAGTTTCTCAGATAAAGGTGTTATATCTCAGATATAAAGAATACTTTGTCAAATTTATAATCAGTCTTTCCCCAATTGCCAAATGGCCAAAGGAATATGAACAGGAAGTCAGTTTTTCAATACAGAAATCACAAATATTTCTAGTCATTAAAAATGCTTTAAATTGGGGCAGCTAGGTGGTACAATAAATAGAGCACCAGCCCTGAAGTCAGGACGACCTAGGCTCAAGTACAATCTTGGACACAGAAAAAAAATATTGCCTAGCTGTGTGGCCTTGGGCAAGTCACTTGACCCCATTGCCTTAAATAAAAATTTTTTAAAAGCTTTAAATCACTATTGAATAGAGAAGTGTAAATTAAAACAACTCACATCTATTAGATTAAGAGGAAAATGATAAATGTTAGAAGGGATGTGAAAAATTAGGATACTAATGCACTATGGCTAGAACTGTGAAAAGTAATCTGGAATTTTGGAAAGCAACCTGGAATCAGGCCCAAAGAAAGCATACATAGTTCCCTGAATGATTAATCCCATCATTAGTTCTGTTTCCCAAAATAATCAGAGAAAAAGGAAAAGAAAAAAATATGTGTGTGTGTGTGTGTGTGTGTGTGTATAGCAGCTCTCTTTGTGGTAACAATGGAATGGAAACTGAAGGAATATTCATCAAATGAGCAATTTGATTGTGATGTAATACTACTGCGCCATAAGAAATGATGTGGGGAGGGAGGAAGACACACAGTTTGGAACATAAAATATAACCAAAAACATTTAAACAGATTTTTTTCAATCTATTTGATCCACAAATTCCTCCATTGGCCACCTTCAAAAATAGATGTCCTAGTGTGCACTTGGAGTTACCCTTCATGTCTCTGTCAGGAAGTGTGATGAGTAGTATGTTTGTTTCTAAATCTTATGGAATCCTGTTTGATCATTCTGATAATTAGTTTACTCTCCCCATTTATAAAGAAGAGAGTGATAAGGGTTGTGCTTAGCACCATTGCAATACGTGAGATGAAATCTGCATCTATCCTTGTGCCCTTCTATTGCAACAGCCTCATTTCCTCCCTTTTTAATCCATCCTCCACACAGCTGATAAGATTTTCCTAAAGCACAAGTCTGAACAAGACTCTCTATTCAATAAACTCCAATGGTTCCTTGTTGATTTTAGTATAAAATTTGAGGTACTATTGCTTTTAAAGTCCTTTAAAACTTCAACTTACCTTTCCAGCTTGTTAAATATATTGTTTGGCATGTGTGTGTGTGTGTGTGTGTGTGTGTGTGTGTGTGTATGTATGTGCATGTGTATACATGCATACCACTCAAGTAAAATACATTTTAATTTTGAAAAATTGGGGGGTATGATCAGCTGGGGAGATCAGGAAAGGCTTCATTTACATTTAAAAGGTGGTACCTGAGTAGAGTTTTTAAGGAAACAAGGGATTCTAGAAGTAGAAATGATAAAGGGAATTAGATATTTGACAGTACAGAGAGAGACTACAGCTATAGTTGATAAAGTAAGCCTTTCTCTACAATATTCGATAAAATAACCTTCTGGAGGCCAGGGATTTGTTTCATCTTTGTAATTCTACCACTACTATAACGCTAAGCCTACTACTGGATGACATGTGATGCTTGTCAATTAAAAAGTCAAATTCACCTCTCATTCATGATGAAGTACTGAATGGGATTGTGTGGAAGTGCTTAATAAATGCTAACTTCTTTAAAAAAAATTTTTTGAAACGGAAGATGGAAAGGTCTTCCAGGGATTTTTTGGTGATAGAGTAGCTCCCCAAATTTGGGTTGAAGTCATCTACTTTAGAGTATGCTTCTCTGTTCTTTTCTCTACTTTTCCTTGCCCTTTTCCCTCAAACCTAAACTAAATATCTATCTGTAAGGGGTGGAGAGCTGGAGGAAAATAGAATCACTTTTTTCTATTTTTCCTATGTCCTCTGCTGCTCTGTATAGCCGAACACAAAACACTTCATCCTAATTAAGTAGTTAATCTATTTTGCAGATTATCCTTAGAGTGTCAAGAGATAGAGCCTTCCTTCTATCCCTCATTTTCTCCAGTTTCCCCAGCCAGTTTGGCCATATTTTTAGTTGGTTGTGGAAGATAAATAAATGGAAATTAAGATGTTCAGTCATGTTTTACTCTTTATGACCCATTAGGGGGATTTCTTGGCAAAGATAATGAAGTGATTTGCCATTTCCTTCTCCAATTCACTTCACAGATGAGAAAACTGAAGCAAAAAGTATGAAGTGACTTGCCCAGGTTCACACAGCTAGGGAATGTCTGAGGTCAAATTTTACTCTACTCTGCCACCCAGCTCCCCCCCCCAACAGGAAATAATTCTGTATTTTTCATTTGTTTTGAGTCTCTTTTTACCACTGCCAAAAATATATTGTTATGTTTTTATGCTTACTATCACTATATCCTTATTATTTATATTTGAGCCTTCTTTCTTTTATCCTCTGCAACAACTGGCCTTCAGTAGATGAATATACCCTCTTAAGGATGATTATGCTTTATCATTACATATTTGATTTAGACCTGCTTCTCTAAATTGAAATTTGGTATGGCAGAAATTTGGATTAGACCAACATCTCACACCCTATACCAAGATAATATCAAAATGGGTACAGGATTGAGACATAAAAGACAATATTATAAGCAAACTAGGAGATCAAGGAATAGTTTACCTGTCAGATCTATGGAAAGGGGAGCAGTTTATGACCAAGGAAGAGTTGGAGAACATCATTAAAAACAAACTAGATAATTTTGATTACATTAAATTAAAAAGCTTTTGCACAAACAAAACTACTGGAACCAAGATCAAAAGAAATGTAGTAAATTGGGAAACAATTTTTGCAACTAGTATTTCTGACAAGGGACACATTTCTCAACTATATAGAGAACTGAGTCAAATTTATAAAAAAAAAGGTCATTCCCCAATTGATAAATGGTCAAAGAATATGCAGAGGCAGTTTACAGATGAGGAAATCAAAGTGATCCATAGTCATATGAAATATTGCTCTAAATCTTTACTGATTAGAGAAATTCAAATTAAAGAATTTCTGTGGTACCACCTCACACCTCTCAGACTGGTCAATATGACCAGAAAGGACATTGATCAATGTTGGAAGGGATATGGGAAATCTGGGACACTAATACAGTTAGTGGAGCTATGAACTCATCCAACCTTTCTTTTTTTTTATTAAAGATATTATTTGAGTTTTACAATTTCCCCCCAATCTTGCTTCCCTCCCCTATGCCCACCCCACAGATAGCACTCTGTCAGTCTTTACTTTGTTTCCATGTTTTACCTTGATCCAATTTTGGTGTGATGAGAGAGAAATCATGTCCTTAAATAGAATAGAATTCTCAGGGGTAACAAGATCAGACAATAAGATGTTTTTTTTTTTCCAAATTAAAGGGAATAGTCCTTGTAATTTGTTCAAACTCCACAGCTCCTTATCTGGATACGGATGGTACTCTCCTTTGCAGACAGCCCAAAATTGTTCCCAATTGTTGCACTGATGGGATGAGCAAGTCCTTCAAGGTTGAACATCACTCCCATGTTGCTGTTAGGGTGTACGGTGTTTTTCTGGTTCTGCTCATCTCACTCAGCATCAGTTCATGCAAATCCCTCCAGGTGTCCCTGAAATCCCGTCCCTCCTGGTTTCTAATAGAACAGTAGTGTTCCATGACATACATATACCACAGTTTGCTAAGCCATTCCCCAATTGAAGGACATTTACTGGATTTCCAATTCTTTGCCACCACAAATAGGGCTGCTATAAATATTTTTGTACAAGTAATGTTTTTACCCTTTTTCCTCATCTCTTCAGGGTATAGACCCAGTAGTGGTATCGCTGGGTCAAAGGGTAGTCACATTTTTGTTGCCCTTTGGGCATAGTTCCAAATAGCTCTCCAGAAGGGTTCATCCAACCTTTCTGGAGAGCAATTTGGAATTATTCCCAAAGAGCAACAAAAATGTGCATGCCCTTTGATCCAGCGATATCACTACTGGGTCTATACCTTTAAGAGATCATGAAAAAAGGCAAAAACGTCACTTGTACAAAAATGTTCATAGCAGCCCTGTTTGTGCTGGTAAAGAATTGGACATCAAGTGAATGTCCATCAATAGGAGAATGGCTGAACAAATTGTGGCATATGTACATTATGGAACACTATTGCTCTATTAGAAACCAGGAGGGATGGGAATTCAGGGAAGCCTGGATGGATTTGCATGAACTGATGCTGAGTGAGATGAGGAGGACCAGCAAAACATTGTACACCCTAAAAGCAACATGGGGGTGAGAGCAATCTTAATGTACTATCTCATTCCATTAGTGCAACAATTTGGGACAATTTTAGGGTATCTGCAATGGAGAATACCATCTGTATCCAAAGAGAATTTTGCAGCTTAAACAAAGACCAAAGACATTTACCTTTAATTTTTTAAATTATGTAATTTTGCTGTCTCTTTTATTTTTTCCTTAAGGATAGGATTTCTCTGTCAACACATTCAATTTTGATCAATGTATAGCATGGAAACAATGTAAAGACTATCAGACTGCCTTCTGTGGGGGGGAGGGAAGGGATATTGGGGAAAAACTGTAAAATTCAAAAAAAAGAAAGTGAAATTTGGCACATTCACAAAAAAGAACTGCTTTTCTAATTGTGAGATTTGTCATATTCACAAAAACGAACTGCTTTTCTAATTGTGAGTTGCATTTTTTTTTTATTCCAACTCATTCCAACTGTCTTGTCTTCTCTCCACTATTAGCAACATAAATTATTATTGTTATGGAATGCTAATAGTCATGGGGGGGGGATTTAATTCCAACTAATTTTGAGCTTTTTAAGGCTATCCATGCCTCAACCTTCTTAGCTAAACCAATGAGTGCTGCTGCATGATTCATCTAGGTTATAATATGCGTCTCATTCTCCAACTGTATATCAGATAAAATTTTTGGCATTTAGTTTTACCTGAATTAGCATTTTATTATAAATGTATGTTATATCAAAGTCTTAAATCTGATTGTGTTTGTTCTTTCTCTTCATCACTTAGCAAAGTGCTGGTTACATAGCAAACACTCAGTAACTTGGAATCATAGAACTTTCTGAGCAAATAGCATAATGCATATGAAAACATTTCAAAAAGTTGGGGAGTACGAGCAGTATTATTATGGTGATCTAGTTCAAACCCTGTCCCACTCTCAAGAGAAAACTGAGCCCTAAGCAAGGACAGTTCCCTGTCTGAAGCCCCAGTCACACAATTTTTGTAATAAGACTGGGAATCAATAAAATGCAAACATATCTTCCTTCTGTAGGTAGAAGAGAGGTATGGGTGCTGCTGGAGTGAATAAAACACAGACTTATTTTAAAATAGCCAGAGTTGGGGAATTCTCTCAATGGAGAAATTACATGTCTTGGGAGAGGAAGGAAGGAGGTCTGATCACTGGGAGTCAAAGATTGGAAGCAAAACTGGAATCAAAGAATGTACTCTAGGGGGTGGCTAGGTGGCGTAGTGGATAAAGCACAGGCCTTGGAGTCAGGAAGTACCTGGGTTCAAATCCAGTCTCAGACACTTAATAATTACCTAGCTGTGTGGCCTTGGGCAAGCCCACTTAACCCCATTTGCCTTGCAAAATCCTAAGGAAAAAAAAAAAGAATGTACTCTAGCATAATATGGGAAACTTCTGGTAGCAGCTTCAGTTTTATCCAGTGCAGATTTGGTTTTTAAAACTTTTCAGGCTCACTTACAAATCAGCAGCATTCTGTAGCAACATAGGATGGAAAATTAACCTTTCTAGAGAGAGAAAAGAGGGGATCCGAGGGGTGATATTTGCTGTGAAACTGGCAAGTTTTCCTTAGAATGGGAAAACCTTCCCTTTTGAAGAATCATTCTGGGAGGTGACCGACTACTTATAAAACTATCAAGTAAGTCCATTGAGACAAAACTCACATGTCTCTTATTCATAGACAGCAAATAGTTGTTACCACAGTGGCCCTTGCATTGTTTGTAATATTTTATTTCTCCTTCAAGAGTGGTTGAATTACTTCACCTGGTGGTGAAGGGATAATTCCATTTTTTTCCCCTCACATGAAACAATGTATCAGGAAGGCAGTAGTAGAGATACCTGGTCCAACTTTCTCAATTAGACACGAGGCCCAAACAAGTTGGCACTTGCCTCAGGGTGCACACACAGAGACAGGTTCCGAATCCTGGTGCAGCATTTCTCATCATGCCTATTTAGTCTAGCTGAATTTCCAGTTTCTAGTTATCATAATATATTCTATAAATTAACTTATAACTCATACAACCATTCTCACAGGGGTAATCTCTGCAAGATTTTTTCATAATTCAAAATCAGCCCTCATATTTGAAAAAGATTGGAGAGTACCGTCAGGGTTGGATCTAAAATTAGGCAGTCTATGCTTTTTTTTGGGGGGGGGAGGCGGTGCTTGCAAGACAATGGGGTTAAGTGACTTGCCCAAGGTCACACAACTAGTATCAAGTGTCCGAGGTAGAATTTGAATTTAGATCCTCCAGACTCCAAGGAGATGCAGATTAAAGCATCACCGAGGTACCACCTCAAATCCCTCAGACTGGCCAATATGACCAGAAAGGACAATGATCAATGTCCTGGGACACTAATCCATTGTTGGTGGAGCTGTGAACTCATCCAACCTTTCTGGAGAGCAATTTGGAATTCTGCCCAAAGGGCAGTAAAAAATGTGCATGCCCTTTAGCGCTAACCACCGCACCACCTAATGGCCCCTAGAAACCTATGTTAAATTATGTGTACTGGAACCTCCTAAAACCACAAGCCAAGGCTTGACTTTATTATGTTGCTGATTATGTATAGTTAGGGAAGTGATGGAGAAAATGATAATAAAGGAAATTAAACTTAAAGTTGTGAGCTGCGTCTTTAAGCCTCCAGCACTGCGCTGACCCGGCGCCTCCCCCACAGCCTCGCTGCAGGGCGCGAGGGCAAAGGGCGAGGCGGGTCAGAAGCGGCCCCCGGCTGCCCTCCATCGCCCCGCGCCCGGTCTCTGTCCAGCCTTCTCCCGTGGGGGGCAGCAGCGACGAGGCCTCCGCCCAAACCCAACATGGCAGCGCCCGGCGCTTCACAGGAGGGCGCGAGCCTGGGCCACGTGGCAGGGAGCTCTGCGTCCCATTGGCTCCCGGCGGGGGTGCGGCCGAGGAGCCAGCTTTCACGCCCATCCTCTCTTAAAGGAGCCGCGGTCCAACCCGCCGCCCTCCGGCCCGGGCGAGGGGATGACCCGGGCCCATCCTCCGCCCTCGGGTCTGGCTCCGGCAGGACTGCGCCCCGGGGGCCGCCCCGGCCAGCGGAGGCTCGGCAACGAGGGGGCTCACCGCGAGCGGGGCTGAGGCGGTAACCGTGGGAAGGAGCGGGCCCGGCTCGGGGGGCGCCCGCGCCCCTGGCGGAACGTCGAGGCCCGCCGGCCGCCGCCGCTCCCGGCTCCCCGGGGCGCGCTCGCCGCGGCCCGGCCTCAGCCCGCCGGGCTCCGCGGCCCGGGCCGCCGGCCATGGAGGGCGGCGTGCGGGGGCCCCGCGGCCAGGCGGCCGCGGTGGAAGGGGAGGAGGCGGGGGAGGAGGCGGCGCCGCCGGGCTCGGAGGCGACGCGGCGACACTTCTCCCCGCTGGAGGGGGCGGAGGCCCGGGACGAGGGCGGAGGGGACTGGAGCTTCATCGACTGCGAGATGGAGGAGATCGACCTGCAGGACCTGCCCAGCGCCATCATCGCCTGCAGCCTGGAGCCGCGCGTCTTCGCGGACAGCTTGTGTCGGGTGAGGCGGGGGCGCACCTGGCGGCGCGGGGCGGGGCCCTGGGCAGGGGCGGCGGCCGGGCCGGGCCGGGGGCGCGCGAGCCGGCGGGGGCGTGGTGGCCCGGGGCGGCGGGAGAGCTCCAGCCCAGCTCCTCTCCGCGCGGGGCGGGACGCGCAGCCGCCGCCCGGCCCGCCCGGCCCGGCGCTCGCGGGCCTGCCACTGGACGGGACACAGCGGCCCCGGGGAGCCGCGCGACGCCCGTCCGGGAAACGGGCCTGGGGCCGGGCTTGGCGGCCTCCTCTATTGGCGGGACACCTCGCTGGGCACGAGGAAACCAGCCAATCAGCGAGCCGCTGGGTTCATCGGGCTTTCACCAGGAGCGGGGCGTGCGGGGCGGCCTCGGATGCGGCCTCAGACACTTAATGACCTAGCTGGGCGGCCTGGGGCGAGCCGTTTCCTTGATTGGGGGAAAGGGAGCAAATTTCTAAAATGCTTTTGTTCTTCTATTCAGAAACCAATCTCAAGAAACTTGCTATTGTGTTAGAATGATGTCAGTAACAAGCAGAGTACTAAGAAAATTGTTTGTGGTATTTAATATATCAAAAGTTCATTTAAAAACCCTTTTAAAGTCTTTGAAGGCAGAGATTTTCATTTAAGTAATGAATGGTGCTTATTAATTTTTCACATAAAAGTTTTATTTCTATGTATTCAGCTAGATAGAATTTGGGCACTACAATTCTATAAATGGCATTTGCCTTTTGAGACTTTTTTCTTTTTAAAGTGCTCATGTCCCAAAGGACTGGAGTTTTTTCAGTGTGGATTTTAGGTTACATTGACTATCCACAATTTAAATCTGAAGGCTACTTTCTAAAAAAAATTCCCCTGTGGAATAGATCGTGATTCACATCTTACAAGGTTCATGATATTCCAAGATCTTTTACTCCATTTATATTCTGAAATAGAATGTCATCAATACCTAACTTCTGTTGGCCTCATGAGTACCTTGTTTCATGAGCAAAGTCATGCTCTGCACAATGGTTTTGAAATGTAGATTAGTTTATGTCCATAAAGTCATTGCCCTTTTCCCAAGGAGGGAGAGAGAAGTCACGCCTAGAATCTTTTTTGTAATGAGCCAGAATCATGAAAGTGCCAGTTAATCATCCTCTGTAAAATAAGGAAGTTATACTAAAGAATCTTTAAGGTTTTTTTCAGTTCTGACATTCCATGATATATAAAATTGCCTTTTCACTTTTGTAAAGGCAGTTTTACCTCCTTACTTCTGGCATTGGTCTAAATTAACAGGATCTTCAGAATAAGATACTAGAACCTTTTATCACAGTACATCGAGGTAGAGAAACCACAGACCACTTCATTGTTTTGGGTCACTGAACAAAGAGAGTTTATCCATTGGCTAAAATCACCATGGGAAGATCTCTATCTGTCTATCTCCTGATATACTTTTATATATAATAAGATATATTACATATACATATGTATATGACTCGGTCAATGTAAGGGAAGTGTACATATAAATAATCTATTCTATTTGGAGTAATATATTTTAGGTAGTAAAAGCTAATAGATTCATTTCTTGATATTTTGTTTATATGTGTGTGTGTGTGTGTGTGTGTGTGTGTATGATTGATTACATGGAGAAATTTTCAAGTTAGTAGACATTCATTAAGTTCCTATTATATACCAATTACTGTATTAATTAAGCACTGAGTTTACTAAGAAAGACAAGTGTTTGCTCTCAGGTATGCCTGGAATTGGGAGATGAAGTGACTTGTTCAGGGAACAACAAGGAGGCAAGTATCATTGGGTGTTCAGGAAGGACTAGCTCCTCTAATACAAGGACTTGCCACGTTCTTTTCAGGACTGCTCATTCACCTTTGGTGTCCACCTTGACCCAGCTCTCTCCCGTGGCTCCAAAAAACTGTAGCATGTACAGCAGCCACATCTAGATAAAACTGTCAGGACCAGGTGGGCCAGACCAGATTGAGGGTCATCATCAGGCCTCAGACCTGTTGGTGAGTTAGGAGTATGTCTACCCCAGGCATGTGAAGGTTTCCCTGAGTGGATTGGGCAGATGAGAACAATTTGTTCAACACCATGAAGTCAGCTGAAGCAGCAGCTCTGGAGTGAACCCCTGGATCATCCACCATTGCATCCAGGGTCCTTGTTTGTCTGATTTTTGTTTTGCAATTGGATTTTGATGACTGGAAAGAGAGAGTGAGATTGATAGTTTTGTGCAGCTTTGCCCTGCTTATATCCAGTTCATCTGCAAGTCAAGATATCATCCACGATGTCATTGGTCCTCTTCAAAGTGAAAGACAAACAACAATAAATACAACAGTATAAATGCAAGTGTGATTCTTTACATTTTGAGTTCTCTAATCACTTCCGAGGTTTTCTCTCTATTCATTCAACCTTTCCTACCTCATCTAACCCTTCATATATAGCTGCCCAAACTTCTGCCCTGGGGCAAATGATGCTATAAGAACAATACCAAGCTCAATTGTCTTCTGATTTTTATGTCTTTCCTTTAGCATGCAAGATGAAATGAATAACAGTATTTAAAACCATCAATGTCCACTCTTCACTGAGCCTAAAATTCAGTGCATTCATTTTCTCACCTATATCTTTTTGGAGAAAGAATCAAAACAAATTCATTGTTCTCTTCTGAGAATATTTGAGATAGAAAATATTTTAGTCACCTTTAATTAAAAAGATAATATAACTCTGTAAATCAGAATCCCATTAATTTTCTATGCCTTAGATGCAGTTTTCTTGACTAAAACAATTATTATATTTTATATTATATATTTTATTTTATATTATCATATTATATTATATATATATATATATATATATATATGTTCATTGTCAGGTAGGAAACATTGAATGAATAGAGAGAAAACCTCGGAAGTGATTTCAGAACTCAAAATGTTAAGGTTAAGTGCTTGTATTTATACTGTTGTATTTATTGTTGTCTGGCCTTCATTTTGAAGAGGACCAGTGACATCATGGTTTGGTTAATATAATACATGATACTAGTTTATGATTTTGAGTACTTTAATAGCTGCCCTCTATGCATATTACAGTTAAATTTGTGATGTGAAAAAACCCCTGAAATTCTAGTAGCATGTGAACAGCTGGTTAAAATCCAGACATTCTTAGATTCTTTACACCTAGGTTATGTATGAAATATCTGTCAGACCCTCATTTTCCTCCTATTTCTTTTATTTGGGGAAAATTGGAAGAAAGATAAAATTACATTCTTTCCAATTATCATAGGGCTCCAGAATTTAACTGAAAATTTACAGTGTTTTCCACCCCTATATAAGTAAACACCTGTGTTACATAATTGTGAGGAGGAAATGAAATGACTTATGGAAATCACTCTGAACACTTAAAATACTAAAGAAATATGTTAGTGATTATTATTATTATTACCTAATTCAAAATTATTTAAAGAAGAAGTACAGTGTTCTTGTTCTTACATGAATTTTTCCCCTGTCTAAATATTTTGTTTCTTTTATTTTGGCATATCCTGCTCCTGCAATAAAGTAATTAAAACATTAAAAAAGTTCAAAACCTTACAAAAAATGATAGGCATACATTACTATTGTATATAATTTGGAAAACAAATAAAATGTTAAAAGACAGAAAAAACATTAAAAAAGAAAAGAGTAATGATGGTTTAATATGTTGATGGCTATCATTAAACTGTCTAAATCCCAATATTGTTACAAAGGAAAAGTAAGAAAAAAATTAGGCTTTTCAGTCAAATAGAATAGCTAAAACAGAGAATGTTGATTACAGTGTTTGTATTTCTGGCTGTATTCTTTTTTAAAATTGTAGTCAAATGACATACTTTACATTCTTTTTCTTGTACCTCATTGAGGAACCTGCTTTCCTGCCCCTTTAAAATATGTCACTGGTTACAGTAATAGTTATTGTGTATAACAGTTGAAGTAAAATAGAGCCTTTGGTGTACACTTTTTTTTATGCCCCATTGTATAGAAAGCATTTTAAGTGATGAGTCATTCAAAATACAATTCATCTGTGAAAGTGAAGTGTCTTCAGTTTTTTATTTATAAATACTCATACTGAGCAAAATAAGGAGACTATTCTTAATGAGGCAGTCAGTGCTTTGTGTTGTGGTCCTTGAATAGGGCATATGGTAGTGATAGAAAATAAAACTATCTATTTCTATTCTTCCTAGCAAGAGAGAAGCATTTTTCCAAATGCCATATCATGGGGACAACATTAATTAACTTCAAGCTAAGTTCTGACATTTTCAAAGAACAAAATTATGTTTTGGGAGATATTTTATTGAGAAATTACAATGTATTTTAAAGTACTTTTATTTACATTATTTTTGCTTTCCTCTTCCCTGAATTCTCACTGAAATTAACATTGGATTCAGTGTATTGGAGTTAAAATGCCATCAGTGTTTTCACTGAAATTTGTAATTTAATGTTTAGCATTTTTGCTTCAGATCCAGTTTTTCTTATGAAGTTATTTTCTACATATATTTTAGCACTTAATCTTCAGGCAAGTCTAAAGAACCTAAGTGTTATGCTGAAAGTGCAGAGAAAATACCTAATTTTCATGACAATAGTCTCCAAACCTGGGATTTTATGGTAATTTATTTAAAACCCTCTCCAGTAACATTTATGAACAGTATCAGTATTGATTATACCTAAAGTAATAAAGCTACCAGAAAGGATTGTAGGAAACATATTTCAAAGCAGTAAAAAGCAAATGTTGCCATTTGAGCCTTAAACAAGTCCAATATTTTTCCAAAATGATTTCAGAAGATTCAAAGTACCATTCCCATGTAGAATCATTTTCTTAAATCACTTTTAAGTAGGAAAGGCAGTATTGAAACTAAGCAGTGCTTTCACACTTAAAGATTTCTTTCTTTCTGTTTCAGGGATTATTTTGTTAGAATATTAAGACTGGTTAGGTTTTGTTTGATTGGTTTTCATGTTTGAACAGCTGTTTAATTCAAATAGCTCATTGGGTTTTGTCCCTCCTATTTGACTGAATATTTTCACTTTTCTATCAGATGATTTGACACTAAGGATGCTACTAGAATGTGCATTATATGGCTTATTGATTATCAGACAGATCACTTCACCTGTTTAGGTCTCATTTTTCTCATCTTTAAAATGAAGAGATTGGATAATATTGTTGGTCTCTGACATTAATTTTAATGCTGCTGTTCAGTCATTTCAGTCATGTTGACACTTTGTGTTCCCATCTGGAGTTTTCTTGGCAAAGATACTGGAGGGGTTTGCCATTCCCTTCTCCACTTCATTTTAAGATGAGGAAACTGAAGCAAATAGGGTGAAATGACTTGCCCAGGGTCACACAGCTGGTTAAGTGTCTGAAGCCAAAGTTAAATTCAAGTAGAGTAATCTTTCTGACTCCATCCACTGTGCCACATAGCTTTCCTGAATCTATGATCAATGTAAAAACTTCCCATTTCTTCTTTTATTCTAGATTTATTTTTCATCTGATAAATTCATAAAATATTAAAAGCTATTGAGGATCTCAGGTAGCATCTAATTCAACTCCCTAGTTTAGATTTAATAAACCAAAACCAGAGAGATAAAATAATGATCCCAACAATAACATTTGCTTTAAGTGCTGTGAGATTTAAAAATGCGATTTTTGATCCATACTATGACACATACCTATGAGGTAAGTACTAAGAGCAAAAAATTTAAGACAAAAAGAAATACAGATTAAAATTGAAAAGATTAAGAAACATATGCAACAATCAGCTCAGGAAAGGCAAATATGGTAATTGTGATATCCAGTCAAGGTGAATTTAATCTAGAAAGTTAAAAGAAACAATAACATTGTTATTTCATGTTAAAGAAATAAGAAATGATGAAAATCATATGCCCAACATAATTAATACTTAAAAACTAATCCAAATAAAACTCACAGAAATCTAGTAAAAAATTTTAATAGATATTAATACTTTATTACCAAAATGATAGATTAAACCAAAAGATAATATGTTGAATTCTGCAGTTTCTTTATAATTTATTTAGCAAACTAAAATGAACAGATATTTGAGTTAAATGTTTTAAGCTTCTTTAATAAGGCATTGATTTTTAAAAATCTATTTGGATGAATAGGATACTGTGAGTGTATATGTACATTTTTCAGGACCTGTTGGAATAAACTTCCTATTAAGAAACTCCCTCTTGGGACGGCTAGGTGGCGCAGTGGACAAAGCACAGGCCCTGGAGTCAGGAGTACCTGGGTTCAAATCTGGTCTCAGACACTTAATAATTACCTAGCTGTGTGGCCTTGGGCAAGCCACTGAACCCCATTTGCCTTGTAAAGAAAACTAAAAACAAAACAAAACCCTCCCTCTTGAAGTACAGATTAATGACTAATCTGTAATATGTAATTTTAGTTGCCTGGGGCACCAAGAAGTTAATCAGGGTCATTCCTATAGACTGCCCATGGTGGAGAAAGGACTTAAACTCCAGTCTTCCTGAGTGAGGTTAGCACTGAATCTACTCTTTCAATATTCCTTCTTTGGACATGTATATGGTATGAAGACATCCATGTGTCATTCATTGTATTAGACTTGGAAAACTTCAATGACTAGGCATTGTATCTTGAAATAGAATCCCATATTAGTATTCTGCCCAGTAGAGTAAAAAACAAGTCTACACAATGCAAAACATCTCATTGTGAAGTTAGTAAAATTCATTAAGTTATCTGCCTTTACTGAGTTATCCAGTTGTATGAACCGAGCCTTAAGATGATTCAATATGGATTTAAATGAGCCCTAAGATGATTTGATATGGATTTAATTTTTTAATCTAGTGTTTTAGTGTTCCGTTGACACACTTTTTATGTACCCATTTAGAGATTTAAAATGAGCTTGTATTCTAAACTAATACTGTTCTTGGTTTTGTGTCTTTATAATAAGACAGATTAAGAATCAACCTTAAGGAGGTTGGAAAATTGACAAATATGACAAATAAGGAAAGGAAGGAGGATCACTTCATCTCTAGAGCAATAATAATGGAGGTTCCTCCAACTGGGTGGAAGTAGATTCTGTGAAGAGGAGCAGTGAGAAATTTCCCACATTCTTCAGAATCATAATAAGGATACACTAGTGCCAAGAAGACAGAAGTCATAGGAAAAATGAGCCTTTTTCTAGTTATTAGAGATTTGCTGATCATCTTCATATGAGCAATCCAAGTATGGAAAGACTCCTAGATTTTTGACAAACTTGATATTTCTTAATCTTACTGAATAATTTTGAGGCTTATAGTTTGACATCTTAGTCTTCTTTCCTACTTTTTTCTTTATCTTGAAATTCTGATTTTTGTTCATCCACATCAGTGTTTATCAAAAATTTTTTGGTCTCAGGACTCTTCATGCTTAAAAGTTATAGGAGAACACTCCCCCCCAAAAGCTTTTGTTTATGTGAGTTATATTTATTGATATATACCATATTCAAAATTTAAAATTCTTATAAAAATAATTTTAATTTAGAGGATACCCTGAAAGCATCTTGAGGACCCTTAGGAATTTCTGCAAACTTTCAGAATCCTTGCTCTTGATGGATTTTATTATTTAATAAATTTTGACTTAATAACTTTATCAAAATAGCAGGATATAAAATAAATCATAAAAACTATCAGTCTTTTGGTATATTACCAACAAAACTCATCAGGAAGAGGAATAAAAATTCCATTCAAAATAATTACAGAAGATATAAAATATTTGGGAGTCCACTTACCAAGAAATACACTAAAAAAATTATATGAATAAAACTTCAAAATACTAGACCTAAACAATTTGGGTTATTAACTCATTTATGGGTGGGCAATGTCAATATAATAAACATGACAGTGCTCCTAAGTCAAATTATTTATTCATTGCCATTCAAATCAGATAATTAGAGGATTACTTTATAGAGCATGAAAAATAATAATAATATCCTAAAGCGAGGATAGTCTAATATTTAGAACATAAGCTCCTTTCCCCAAGAATAATTGAGTTAGGAACAACTTTCTTCTCAGCAAAGTAAGGAATAAGGTCACCTAGTAAGTAGAAATGTTTTCTATAATTACCTTCCATTTATACTGTATGTGTGTATACATATATGTATATATATATGTGTGTGTGTGTGTGTGTGTGTGTGTGTATGTATATATTTGCATGTTTTTTCTTAAGTTGTGAGCTTCTTTAAGACCAGGGACCATGTTTTTGCCTTTCTTTAAAAGTGCTTAGAATTTTACCTCATACATAATAAGCACTTAACAAATGATTGTTGACTAACCTCTGAATTTGAACTTAAAGCTTTCATTCTCTATCTTTATTTGGTATACACTAAGAATTTTATACTGTGGAACCTAAATGGAATTTTGCTATCATTGGAGAAGGTTCCATAAGATGAGGGAGTTGCTTAATGTGTTTTCTGGTCGAATCAATAAAACTTGACGAACATGCATGTAGTCAAGGTGTTGATGAGATGTTTTGGTTTGATTTTTCTCTTTAATTTGGAAGCCATAGGAAAGAGATAATAGTAGATTTAAGGCTAAGCAGAACCATAATAGGTTTAAATTATCTCTCTGAAAAATGGCATAATCTACATTCTTTTCATAGTTTACATTGATCATTCCTCTATAATTTCTGGTGGCAGAAATTGGTCCTCAATTGTTTTCATAAATTCCTTTTCAAATTGTTCATACATAGCCTATATTCCTGAAAAATTGGACTGTTCCCCAATTTTAATAAATGTTTTCTACTCTGCTGCCTCTAAATCTCTAATGCCACCTTTTCTGTTTGTACTTTTCTCTTTTCCTTTGTTAAAATCTAGTTCATCCTTAAGGCTCTCTTCCTCTTCCTCAGCCTCCCCAATACCTACATAGTTCCTTTTTTATAGCACTCATCTCAAGCTGCCTTTTATTACACTAATTTGTGCTTTTGTTCTTTTCCTTTTTATATTATCAGATTCCTGTGGAATGGGGCCATGTATTACTAATCCTTGTATCTCCTATAATGTCCATTTTTATTGGTAATAGTTCTTTAATATAGAAGAAACTCAACATAATTTTGTTGAGTGAAGCAAAAAGAACTAGATTGTCTGTTACCATATATTGAGGTTTTATATATAATACCAAATTAGAGGTCCCAAAAGATGAACTTTATTACTTTCCTCCATTTTTAAACCAATTTCCCTCTAAAATGCATATCCTTTAAGGATTTTTTCCTACATAAAACACAAATGATTTGCTTTATGATGACTTCTTCCTTCATTTCCTTTTTTTTTTCTTAGAAGTGTTAGCCCAGTAATGCTAAACAGGTCCTGTAGCAAGTATTCAGCATTAGCTCCATTTGCTTCTAGCCCCCTGAGTTGAAGGAAACTATGTAGAAATTCATTCCCATAGCTCCTGTTTTCTCTGTTAAGATGATATATATTCCTTGCCCTTGCTTTCTCCTGCTTCCTAGTTACTATAAACAGAAGACATATTCATGGATTGAATTCCTTAGTGGCTATAATAGTCACACAGGTTGGAAATTTCTTCTCTGAAACTTGAAAATGGGAATTTAGGAACTTGGGAATGAACAGAAATCATCTTTTCTTCTCTATGCTTGCTGCCAAATCTAATGCAAAAAAATTTACAATCTAATGGAAGAGGTTGAAAATTTAAATACAATATCAAAATGTACATTTAAGTACTGTAGCAAAGGGAATATTACAAAACACTGTTGAATAGTAATGCTGATAGCTTACATTTGTATGTCTTTATAGTTCATAAGTGTTTTACGTAATCATGTTTTATACAGTTGTCCTTTGAGATAGGGAGAATAAGTATTATTATTCCCAATTTACATGAGGGCAGCTAGATGGCACAGTGAATAGAGCCTTGGACCTGGAGTCAGGAAGCCTGAGTTAAAATTAAGCCTCAGACACTTACTAGCTGTGTGACCCTGGGCTAGTCACTTAGCCTTCAGGGTGGGTGTGAAGTTGAAATGAAATAACTGTAATGGCATAGTGCCTGGCACATAGTAAGTGCTACATAAATGTGAGTTTTCATTATATGAAGACGTAGGTTCAGATTACAGAATGAAATCTTGGAAAAACATATCCCTCCTTTTCCCAAAAGAAAAGAAAAGAAAAGAAAAATTGTTATGTAGGAAAGAAGGGTTAATATGGTAGTCTGATAAAACAAAATGTTAGAACTGGAAGGAACCTTATAAAATAACTAATCCAACCCCTAATTTTATAGTTAAAGAAATTGCATATAAAAAGGTAGAAAAGACTTCTCCATATAGCTTGTTAATTACAGACAAAAGTCAGTAATCCAGGTCTCCTGATTTATAATCTACTGTTTTTATCACTCTATCACATTTCCTTTTATTTAGTATATGTAAATCATGCTTTACCTCCAAAAAAGCAAAACAGCAAAAAAAGGAAAAAACCTCACCTGCAACAGTAAAAAATAAAATATTATAGAACATTGTTTAAGATAAGGGTTAGATCTGTTCCCCAAAATCAATATTAAAAGATGCCATGTGTCACACCTAGTATACAAGCATCCCTCTGTCAAATACTTTTTAAAAAAATTACATGTAGCTTGTGAGGAGAGGATAAAAGTTCAGTACACACCACTAGGGGGCCAAGTAACTTCATTTATGTTCTGTCCTGAATCCAGTCTGGTAAATTACATTGCTTTTACTTCATCTAATAGGGAAGAAAAGTATAATTTTAGGTGTTAAGGTTATATGAAAGTGTTCTAGGAGCAAAGATGTTATCAAAATCTGCATACAGGTAGAGTTTAGAATTATGTAAGAACCAAAATTATAAGTGATGTGCCAGAATAAAGGAATCCTCTGAGTTTGGTAGGCTACTCCTAGGGGATCCAGTGTAGAATAGAGATCTCATGATACTATAGTTTTGTTAGAAAATGAAAAATAAAGGTAGTTTATATAACTAAAGGAAAGCAAGACAGCTAACTTGACTCCAAACATGTCCCTATATAAATTTTTAATCCATTTACTTAAATGTAGTTTTGGTTATTTTGTGACTTAAATTACTACTTAAGAAAAAAGAAAGTTCAGACAGAGAAAACTCATCTACTGGAGCAAATACTTAATTCAGGGATAATGAGATTTCCCCAGAGCATCTTTGGGAATTAATCAGGTTTTACATAGATTTAATGTTAAGAGCAATAACAAAAACAACAAAATAAACCATCCTCCCCCCACCAAAATAATTGTAGGGGCACTGGGACTTTAGAGAAGCAGTAGGCAATGATGGAAAGTTTTCTCTCACATGGGAGCCTCTGCCCTCAAATAGTCCTGGCATTAACTACTTTCCAGAACTGCATGCTGTCAGTATTTCTCTCTTCTATAGCCAAGATTCTGGTGAACTAATACAGCTCACCACTACTGTTGTTAAGACATCTACTTTTCCAGTGGTTAGTCCAGCCTATGGCCCTCTGGTGGCTATTGGGACCTCCTAAGACTTAAGTCAGCAGATAATGTTGAAGTTCCAAAACCAGAGTAACCTTTGGAACATTTAACTGGGTTAGTTTTCATGAAATAACCTTAGAAAATCTTTCTTTTCTGTTTTAAGTTTAGTTTTAATAGTTAT
The DNA here is from genome assembly GCF_037893015.1 of Macrotis lagotis. NCBI lineage: Eukaryota > Metazoa > Chordata > Mammalia > Peramelemorphia > Peramelidae > Macrotis > Macrotis lagotis. The sequence goes on from NC_133658.1 coordinate 505,587,973, forward strand.
TCAGTCCTTTTATTTATTTATACATATTGGGAGGTTGCATGGTGCAGTGGATAGAGAACTGGTCATGAAGACCTGATTTCAAAACCCACCTCTGACATATGTAGGCTGTGTGACTCTGGGCACCCACCCAATGGTCTAGACAGCTTTCTAACAGTTTAAGTTGCAGAGAAGTTCATTATTAGAGTAAGTTTCCTTGTTTGAGTGTTCCCTTTATCATAGAAATTAGAAGTCCATTTTAGACAGAGACAGACACACACACACACTCACAGACACCTTAGAACATGTATTTAAGTCAAATCTTAATTGAACCCGATCACTTGCATTACTCTGTTTACAGAATGACTTTGCTTTGGGAACCAGCCATAAACCTATAGGAAATGTATTTCTCTAAAGTATTTTCATAAATTTTCCAAGTAGCTATACTTTTTTTTTCCTTTAACCTTCTACCATCTGTCATTTAGTTCTCCTTTACATGTACAGTAATACTATTTATATATCATTTGTTATACAGGAATCTGTGATTTCACTGGTATGGAACAGAGGTATCAAACTCCCATGGGCCAGGGAGCAAAACTCTAAAGAATAGTCCAAGTGAAATAAAAATGTGGTTAGAAAATGCTTGATAAAATAAAAATACAATAAAACATAGATATTTGTTTGACACCAGTGGACCCTAAAACTACTCTTGGGTAAGGAAATTCTCTTTCCCAAATTAGATCAGCAATTATTATCTAAGTTTATAGTCTTAGAAAGTTGCCTGATCCACTGAAACATTAAATGACTTTCCCAGGATCACATCACATAGCTGATAAGGAAGTTTAACCTGATCATTCCAATACCAAGGCTGGCTTTCTATCTACCACACATTTCTGCTTTTCACTTGTTACATCTGATAATTTCTTATTCTTTAAGCACATTTTAATTATTCTGTTCTGTAAAGTGAGCCATGTCTTTCAATAATCTGAATCTATTTTTGCATATTATAGATATATATGTATAAAAATAATAACTGACTTGTTATAGCACTTATTATGTGCCAGGCACTATGCTAAGAACTTTAGGAATATTTCATTTAATCCTCACAAAAATCATAGGTGTTACTATTATTATCTCTATTTTACAGTTGAACAAATTGAAGCAAAATTGAGATTAAGGTTTTTTCCAGTGTCCCATTACCAGTGTCTGAGGCTGGATTTGAACTCAGGTTTCCTGACTCCAGGCCCAGCACTCTATTCACTATACTTAATTGCACTTTCTAATTTAATCTGTTCATACATACATGCATATATGTTTGTATGTATATGTGTATTTATTTGCAGTAAAAAAGGTAGTTGCCATTTTAGCTTGCCTTAAATGTCAAGGATCTCATATTCCTTTTGGTAGCCAACATTACATATACAGAGTAGAGAGGTCATATTTTTGATTGAACTTTTTTCCTAATTCTTTCTTTGAATAACATGATCTTTGCTCTGTAGCTCTATTTGTTAGGTCACACAAGAACCACATCAACAGTGCTAAATAGTCATTCTTGCTACAAGTTTATAGTCACTACATAATTAGTAGTATTGATACTATGTTATTTATATCTGAAACCTGATCAAGAATAAAATAACAATATGTTTTTATAAATATATACTTTCTTCCAAAATATGGACCCAAATATCTGACTCATTTGGGGATTCTATATTTTAAAATTCAGAGATTAAAATAAGCAACATCAAAATCAAAATGTTATTGTAAATCTGACCATATTTTCCCAAGAGCAAATAAAGACATCTTTTAAAGCTTTACAAACAGTTTTGACCCTTTAGAATTATATGTGGTCATTAGCATTGTTTAGTAAAATCAAGTCATCTCTTTGACATGAGCTGTCAAAATAGGGCTTATTTGAGTTAAACATTCTTTTAGTTGACAAAAGTATCTTTGTATATTTATTGTGTGTGTGTATATGTGATATAAGTGTATGTGTGTGTGTTTGTAAATATGCCTCTCATCAATCACAATGTTTGCTCCTTGAGAAGAGGTCCTGTTTTGCTTTTTCCAGTGTCCACATACCTAGTAAGCAACTAATAAAGGACTTATTGATTGATTGAAAAAGAGTCTTGTTTCACTGTTGTCTACTTTTCCCTTTCTCCTCCTCTTTTCATTGTGTTTAGGATTCTTTCACAGGAGAAACACAAAACCTTTCATTTGTACTTGGAGATCTGTTAGATGCCAGACATTCTCTGCCTTATCTAGTCAGGAGGTAAATCCTTATCTTCTTATCACTGAATGCTCTTCTAGTTTTCCATTAGATTGTGCCAGGAAAAATGATCTTCCTCTTGGTTACTCTGGAAGTGGCCTGCTGTGCTTTTATTTAAATAAACCCAACAACAAATCTTTATTTCTATCCCCTTTTATTTGTCAAGCTAATATAATATAAAATAATATAATATAATATAATATAATATAATACTATAATGTAATGTAATATAATATAATAATAATATAATAAATATAATAAGTAATGAGGAAAGAAAAAATATTGTATAAAAAGCTGACCTCAAAGCTTACAAGGTCCTGGATTCAAGTTCTACTTGTGATCTCAGCTGTACCCATGACCAATTAACCTCTTAGTGTTCCAGGCCTCTCTCTAAATCTATAACAGTGAAGACATTTCCCAACTGGAAGCTCCCTATTCTAATGAAATCACAATTCTGAACCAAAAACAAAACATAACATATTGTAGGGACAAGAGTTGGAAGTTGTCATAGGCCAGGACTGTTTTAATACCTAGGTTCAAGATTGGAATGCATTGAGATCTGTATTCTCCATTCTTTTCCTTGTAAGACATTGAAAGTGTCCTTAGAGCTTAATTGACTCATGGTAGGGGAGGGTAGGAGGAATGTTACTGGGGCCTCTGATCATCAGAGAATAAAGCCAAGAGAAGCTATTATAGCTGGGCCCAAGGTTTGATCAGAGAACCATTATCTGTCCAATAATAGTTGTCTAGGGAACAGAATGGAAGGGAATAAACATTTACATCATGCCTACATGCACCAAGCTCACCAAAACAAATATCAGCTCTACAGGAGAAGTGACATCAACCCCTTTTTTTGAGAAACTAGTTGCCTAGGTTCTTACAATAAGTATCTGAGGCTGAATTTGAACTCAGGTCTTCTTGATTCCAGGCCCAACTCTCTGTGTGCTGCACTATCTAGCTACCTCAATAGGAGATTTGTTTATCATAATAGGGAAACGTTATTCAGCCAGCATTCAGCATTGATTGAGTCAAGCACAGCTTCCCTTCCTGATTGTTGCACATAATGGCTCTCTGGTCAAACCTTGCATCTAACTTTACTTTCTCTAGGCTTTGCTCTTTGATAACCAGGAAACTATATCAATACTCTCAGTATTATTCAGTATTATTCCTTTCTCCCTATTTTAGGAGCCAATTAAATTCCAAGGGATAGTTTCAATGTCTTACAAGGAAAAGAACTAGCTACCATAGTAGATAAATAATTTTGGCATCTTCTGATTTTATAAGGTCAGACTATGCCAGTTTAGAGTAGAACCGGTAACTCATTTTGGGATCTGAAGAATGGCTTGGTGAGCTCTGTTATCTTTCTCATCAAAAGGACTTATTCAATAGAAAGTATGAAAATACAATAATAAAAGTAAAACTCTCCAGTTGTATTTGTCTATATTATTTCAAAATGAATTTTTATTGGCATTAGGGGAATATGTCTAACATTTCTTGTCTGTTAAAGAATCTGGATTATTATGTGATTTAAAAAATTTTCAACCTAGTTCCCTGATCATGCTAGCTTTTTACTTACTGCAGATACAGATATTCACAGAGAGACTCTAAATTAATCTTTTCATTAGTTTTAAGACAGTTAGACAAACATATTATTATATTGATTATCAGTAAAAAGCAAGAAATAAATAGGTCTTCAATGTGATTTGCACTTTATTGCTATCAAAGTCCTTTAGAAATCTTTGCATATGACTAAGGGTATTCAAGAGAGAACTCAGGAGGAATAAAATCACATTATACAATAGGGTCCCTTGAAATATATATATATATATATATATATATATATATATATATATATATATAATCATATCCTCTCTCTTATATTTATATTTCAGTCAGCAGTTGAGATACCCTTTGGTATCCCTATCTGTTTCTGTGTTTATGCTGTTATTACAATTAGATGGTGGCTTCAGCTCTTTGTGGTGGCCAGAAAAGAATTATCATTTCCTTTACTTTGTGGTTCTGGGGAATTCTTAGGAAAATGAACCAAAAGATCGATAACAAATGGGCCTAAGGGACAATTTTAATGGCTCTATTTTTTTCAAGAGATAAATCAGGGGAAGAATGATTTCTTACTTGCTCAATATGATGACCCGTCTGCACTTTGGTTTTCTATATGATATATGCTCTGTGACTGTAGCTATTTATGAGAGCAGGAATGTCCCTAGTTTCAATTCCATAATGCATAACAAATGTTAATGGTTTTGGTAAAAATAATTGAGGAATAAGTACAAAATGAACGACATAAAGAGAATATTCTTGTTTTTCTTGCAAGTGCTTAGTCTGGATTAGAGACACTGGATATGGCTTGATGCATAGCCTCTTACAGCCTAGAGTTAAGTTCTCTTTTTTCTGTCCATGGAGTGATTGTGTATTAAGAACTTTGGAGAATCTATTAGGTATTTTTTAACAATCTGCTACAAGACAGAGAGATCGCCTAACAGCTTGATAGTTGAAACACAGGCAAGATTCTTAACCTTACAATCAGCCAAGGTAATTCCAGGATACCTGATATCAAAACAAAAAAAAAATTAGCATCTCTAGAACTCTTCCCTCAGTCAGACTCAATATTGAGGCTCTTCTGAAACACTTTCCCCCAGATTTAGTGTGCTCTGTGGATCTACACTCCTACAACTACAACTAGGTTCCAGTAGTAAGCTTGTCATAGTCAGCCCAAGGATATTTGCTGAGAAGGCATTGAAAGACCAATGGTACCAGAACATTCTCTCTCAGTTGCACACAGCATTAGTGGGATGACTAGACAAACCCTGAGAGTACATTAGTAAAAGTATTACACATTCAAGGAACTCATATGAACAAGGTGACTCTCAACTCCTGAGTTTCAGGGCCTCGACATCCTTTCTCTTCTTGTGGTATCCACTGCTCCTATGTGGTATCTCCCATACCTGGAACCAGTTACACTCTTCAAAATGTCTTCTGTGTTGATTAACTTTGTCAGGATATCTCTTTTATTTTCAGTTTTATTACTCTTCTTTGGTCAGAGAAGAATTTGGTAGGATCCCTTTTCCTATTTTATTAAAATAAGTTTTATGGTATTAGAATTAATTTTTATTTAAATGTTTGAAGAATTCATTAACCGTTTGCTTGGCGTTTATTTCTTTGGAAGTTCATTTGTGATTTAACTTTTTTTTGAGACTGGTTTATTTAAGCTCTTTATTATTTTGTTAATTTGAGCATTTCATATTTTTGTAAATATTCATCCATTTCATTTAGTCTCTAATGTAAGGGGTAGGGTTGTGACTGTCATGTTATTTTGCTTTTATCTATATAAGTTATGTGTGCCCACGTAGTATTGTTTGGATATGACTTGAAGGGAGGCAAGAAAAGCTATTTCCAACAACTGCTTCCCCATACTTCTTGGGGCGGGGGGCGGGGGGGGGGGGGGGGCTTTGATTCCGCCCAGGAAGTAAAGTAGGAGGTTGGAGTCAGAGTTTAGCCATCCCTCTCTCTTCAGTGTGGAGGAAATATCAGGATAGAATTTTATTTATCTACTCCCTTAAATTGTTAATCTAAGGGAAGTCCTTTTTAGGTTCAAGTTACACTTTGATCACTATTCTTTAATGGGAAAGGAGAGTCTTAAGTTATATATCCTGTCATGTAGCAACTTGAGAAAAGGGGACATGATAGAAATTGTCACATCATGTCAACTTTTCTAGTCTTTCTCACTTCATAAACCTGAAGAGCAGTTTGAATTGTTTGTCTTCTCTCTCGATGCTAGAAACCAGAAGAGTCCAAAATCATCCACCCTCTCTCTCCCCCTATCCCTTTCTTTCCCCAACTCTGCTCTGAACTTTAAATAATCAATCTCCATCAGTGAAGTTCAAATAGGGTCACAGTAATAAATTATTTTTATTTCTTTTTTCATTGATACTATAGTCACTTTTATTTTTCTTTCTTTCTAAAAGGCAAATAAGCTAATGGGTTATCAGTTTCATTAAATCCCCCCCCAAAAAAATCTCATTTTATTAATTAATTCTATGGGGCTTTTTGCTTTTGATTATTTTATTTAAAAAATCTTTGAACATAAGAGAAATTAAAGGTTTTTTTCCAAAGCTACCAGGATTACAACCAATCCCTGGCCTATCAAAGGCTAATTCTTCCCTAGTTCTATTAGTTTTGAATAGACCTTTTTTAAAAAAAAAGTTATTTAAGGCAATGAGATTAAGTGACTTGCCTAAGGTCACACAGCTAGGCAATTATTAAGTGTCCAAGACTGGATTTGAACTCAGATTCTCCTGACTTCAGGCACTTACTAGCTGCCCTCCATAGAGCTTCTTAATATGTTATAAAGTGATAATGACTTGTAAAGCCTTCTTATTATACTTCATTTAGGGCCCTAACACTTCATTGTTTTTATATACTCCTTTATTGAAGTATAGAAAGTGTTCAGGGAAGGCTAGTGCCTTTGCTGTGAGGGCTATTGAACCATTTTCAGGACTGCTTTCCACCTTTGTCCTTCTGAGGCATGTAACTCTCACCTGTGGCTCTAAGAAGCTGTAACATGCATACCGGCCACCTTGATAATTAAAGAGTTGCTAAGCCAGATTGAGGGTAACCAAGGAGTCTCAAACCAGTCAGTGAGCTGGGGGGAGGAAGGATGTCTGCCTCAAATGTGAAGACAGTGGCACAACATTGAGCTCATTCTCATAAGTCAGTCAGACGCACAGTAACTTGACTCAATATAGTGACGTCATTTTTTGTCCTTTAAAGAAATTGGGGTCAGTAAGAATCCACTGGAAGGAAAGCACTTGAGGGAGTACCATTATGAACCTCTCCACCCCAGCAGTACATAAACAAAAATATGGCCATCGGCTGACAGAATATAAGTAAGAAGCTTCTCTGATAGAATGCCATTTAAGTCTGGTACTAAGCAGTTGAGGAATATGTAGTTCAGATTCACTGATAGAAAGAGTGGTTTTAGGTAATCTATACATTACAGGCAGAGTTTTATCTATTGTAGCATTGCAGTAGAATGGGAAGCATTATGAGAAGGGTTCTGCCATCATTCTGAGAGTGATCCTACAAAGTTGGCATACAATTTCGGCCTAGCTTTCTCTTCAATCCTATCCAATATTTTTAGGCACCCACTATGAGTCAGGCACTAGGTTAACCTCTAGGGATGCCCTCAAGGAGTTCACAATCAGGACAGTGTTTGGGGTGGAGGAAAGAACCAACCAGGGAGTATCTGGCACAGGATTGTCTTATTTTGTGCAGTAGTAAATGCTAGGTGGAGTGAGTCCTTTGTGAAGAAAAGCATTGGAAGGAGATTGGTATTCCTGAGAGGAGCCTGAGCAAAATGACCAGTCAAGGTGGGGAGTAGCAGAACAGTGATGAGATTAGAGAAGATGTGATTTTCCTGGGAGGTCATACCAAGTAGAATGAGTCAGTCAGACTGGCAAAACAGTCTGGCATGTAATAAATATATTTAGTATTTTTTTCAAGATTCAAGTCATTTCTAGGGAGCCAGATAATTTCTTGTCTATGTTTTTGTATAAATAGTTCCTGAGTTCTGCATGTAACATATATATATATATATATATATATATATATATATATATATATATATATATACATATATATATATAATGTAATTTAAACTTGCAAAGGCATTTTTTAAAAATATTGATGTTCAGGGGCATCTAGGTAGTGCAATAGATAGAGCACTGGCCCTAAAATCAGGAGGACCTAAGTTCAAAGCTGGCCTCAGTAAAACTGTGTGACCTTGGGCAAGTCACTTAACCCCACTGACTTGCAAAATCAAAAAATATATAAAACATATACTAATAGTTTATAAATGGATTAAATTCCACAAATGTCTCTATTGAATACCCTCTCCACTCTTGATTCAAGATAAAGTCTAGGGTTCTGTCTAATTAATAATGCAATTTGATTATCTTAAAGAATCAGGAGGATCTTCTAACCCTACAACTTATACAGTAGTCACAATGACTCCACATTAATGTAGGATCTAGCAAGAGGTGGGGAACCTTTTTCCTGCCTAGGGCCATTTGGATACTTATAATATCATTCTCAGGTTATATTTGGGCAAACATTTAATTAATTCATCTCTTAAAAAGCTACCAGATTTATTGAATATGGAGTCCACCCATGGTTGCTTTGGCAATGCCAGACCAATACAGTCCTTTGACTAGAGGTTCCCTTCCCAGATATAGTAACATTTCCCTTGGAGGAAAAGGTATATTTTCTAACTTTTAGGTGATTTGATAATAAAGGATGGATCCAAATGTAATAATTATTAATCCTTATAAGATCTGAATTCACTGAAAAATATCCTGGGAAAGCTGTTGTTAATATCTTCTTTAGTAAGGCTGTTCTAATTAGAACTTTTCTCCCAGAGATTTCCTAATGATCAGTTAGTGAGAAACTTCATGTTGTCCTCCTTTTCATTTATTCCTAGTCCAGCAGACCCCCTGCATACCCTTATGCAGAAATGCATCTCTATCTGTGTGGGCTAGATCAGTGTCCAGATTGTCAATACCTGTTGGGAGTTCTCCTGCCCAGAAGATGATATCTAGTCTGATGGGTACATGCCAAGAGACAAGAGCATTAGAGGAGGAGATGACTCCTTCAACACCTTTTTCAGTAAAACTGGGACTAGCAAGCATGTTGCCCATGCTAGGTTTGTGGACCTAGAACCAACTCTTATTAGCTGATCAGTGCCCAGGTCTTCTAGGCCTCTTGGTTTTCTAAAGCTTTGTTGGTGGGACTGGCTCTGGTTTCACCTCTCTGCTGATGGAAGATGTCTGTTGATTATGGCATGAAGTTTAAGCTGGAGGTCTCAATTTACCTGGTCCCTCAGGATTCCTATAGTTGTAGTCGAGCCCTACAATTCCATTCTTTGATTGTGCCTTGAAGATAGACAATCGCAAAAACTTAGATATCAAACCCCCAACCCACACTAATATAAATCACCTTATTAGCCAAATCATGTCCTCCATCATCGCTTCTCTCCATTTTCAGGGTGCCCTGAATGTGGATCTCACAGAATTTCAAACAAACCTGATGCTCTATCCCCATATCTATTTCCCTTAGGTCACATATGCTTCACTGATCTCTGTTGAGAAAACCTACCATGAGCAACGGGCCATATCAGAGATCACCAGTGCTTGCTTTGAACTGGCTAACCAGATGCTGCTATTGCCACCAACCAGACAAAGTATTACGTCTAGTTTGTGGATTGATGCCCAACTGGCTTTAAGGTTGGCTTCAATTACCAGTCTCCCACTGTGGTTCCTGGTGGTGACCTGGCCAAGGCACAGTGAGCTGTGTTGAGCAATGCTACAGCTATTGCTGAGGCCTGGGCTTGCCTGAACCAAGCATGCTTTGTCCAATGGTATGTGGTTATGGAGGCATGGGTGGATATGGTTGCCCTGGAAAAGGATTATGAGGAGGTTGGAGTGCTGAGGGGGAAGATGAAGAATATTAACTCGCATGTTATCTTTGTCCTTATACTAGGTCTTTTTTTTCCTGTTCTATGAAAATGTCTTCTATGGTTATTTAAGTTCAATAAAAGTATGATTTTAAGAAAAAAGACTGTCCTAACCAATCAGTCAATCAACAAGAATTTATTAGGTACCTGCTATGTGTCAGACTGTGGGGATGCAAGTACAATGAATGAAATAATGGTGGAAACAAATACATATAAAAATGTAATAGGGGCCTGAAGTATGTCCATACTCCCTGTGATGGCATCTCTTCACATGGGAGATAGTAGGGAACTGGCTCCAGAAAATCATTAAGCTGAATAAGGGAAGTGTCTTGGAGAGACATATTGTGGAGCATGCATAAATATTCTGAAATTGATTTTGGTTGGATAACAATGATTTGAAGTAGAGGCTATTTGAGTTGTTGTAGAGGCATTCAGAGAATTCTTTTAGGTTCAGTTGTAGTTTCTTGGTCTTGGTACCCCTGGGGAAGAATCTTAACAATTGGTGAAGGGGGGATAACCTATAATTGTGATTTCAAAGGTCCAGAGGGCTTCTGAGCACCTCATTGAAGAGTTCAGTGTTGTAACATTGATGCCCTTATTCCCCAGCAAGTAGAGATTTTTGGAAGTGACCATTAGGAATCCAGCCCTAGCCCAGCTGGATTCATTTTTGTGGGATCAATGCTGTTTAGGAACTAAGCTTAAGTTTTGATCATAAATCCCTTTCTCTGAGCCCCAAACATGGGTAATATGTTGTGGAGATTAAGCCCCTAAAATCTTGGGGATGATGTTTGTGTGTTTGCACTTGCTATAGTTTTGATGTAAATCTACCTTTGTAAAAACTAATCTGCTGTTAGGTGGTTAAATGTAGAGGTGAGGATCACTAGAGTAACAAATGGGGTGGGGAATATAGCAAGTGGGGGCTTGAGCCAGCATCAGAAGAGGAACTTTCAAGCTCATTAGGGTACCTGAGAAGCTTGAGAGGAAGATATAATAGACCTGAATAGAAGAGAGTGGGACCAGAGTTAACCCTATACCAAAAATGTATAGGCTTAAATATAAAGTGAATAACAAAGTTACGCAAAACAGTTAAATATAGGAAGTTTGGGAGGGGATACTAGCCGCCAGGGGACAAGAAAAGGCTTTACTGGATTATAGAGGTGGTAAAGGGCATTAAGTATAAGAAAACTGCAAAGATAGGAAGTTGCTGGATTATATAAAGTTTTAAAAGTCATATTTGATCCTGCAAGTAATAGAGAGCTGAAAGGATGTAGTCCAATTAAGTCAAATCATCAAAGATTTTTGCCCTATTAGCAACTACATTTTTATGATCTCTGATCTACAATCAGCAATCATAAAATTGTACATAAAATTACTAGTCAGGGATAAGAGAGTATATGCAAGGGATAAGAGAGTTCTGGTATGGTTAGAGAACTATATATACATATGAAGTTCAAACTACATTCTTGTGTCTTAGGCTTCAAATGTTTCAGAATCCCATCAGACAATATCTCATTGTTAAACAAGTTTGCCAGTGTGTAAGCAACATTGTATTCCAGAGTATAATTTCAGCCTTTATTTCTGTTTCAGTATTTTTCTGTCATTCTGACCTTTTTTTGTCTTCCTGTTCCTTTTCTTTCCTTCTGCTTTCCTTTATTAACAAATTTTGTTTAAAAAAATGGAATATTTAGAGGTCTACATTATCAAATGAATTTCACCTCCAGTTTAATAAAAAAAAGATTTTACATGGATAATGCAGTAATAAGAGTATTAGAAAGATTAATAGAAGAAAGAGCCTAGTTCCTAACTCAGTGTTTGATATTCTGGTAGATTCTGAATAAAAAATTGAATTCTTGACTGCATTTGGGTTGACTAATAATTAATAATCTCTTCCAACATGTGATGCACTCCAGTACAGTTTTTTTTTGCTTTCATTATTTGCCCGCTATTAATTTGTCATGATATATTTAATTTCCAAAAACTCCTGATATCATTTTAAACTATTAGAGCTTTTTTTTATTAGAGCTTTTTTCAACTTATTGGACACCCTATATTATACTCAGCTATAAATAGTGAATTGTATCTGTATAGCATGACTTTTTGTTTAGGGATTAATTCAATTATTTCTACCTGTCAGCTGTGAAATCAGGCTAATGATTAATAGAATGATGCTTAGTAATTTACTTGGCACTCACAGTTTTTATCAGACAATATTGCTATTACTGAGTAAAATGTTCTGCTTCTGTTTAGTTCACTTTATATCAGTTCATGTAAGTTTTTTCTGAAATCATTCTCCTTTTCATTTCTTGTGACACAATAATATTCTATTATAGTTATATACCACAAGTTGGTCAGTCATTCCTTGATTGTTGGACATCCCCTCAATTTGCAATTATTAGCCACCACAAAAAGAATTGTTAAATATATTTTTATACTAATAGGTTCCCCCCTCTTTTTTCCATCTCTTTGAAATACAGACCCAGCAGTGGTATTGCAGGGTATGTATGTACAGTTTTATAACTCTTAGGCATAATTCCCAATTGCTCTCCAGAAAGACTGAATTAATTCACAACTCCACTAATAATTAGTTCCCAATTTTCCCATACCCCCTCTAATATTTATCATTTCCCCTTTTTTATCATGTTGGTAAATTCTTTAAACCCATAACAATCAACAAATTTTAAAAGAATCTCAGTTCTTGAAATATCAACTTAATTGACATAGATTTGGAGGCAATCTAGAAGGGAAGACGTAATTATTTATTTTTGAGGATCATGTTTTTGCTAAGAAAAAACAGATTTCAGTTTAATGACCCTTTCTCCTTTCGAACACTACATCAGACTGACCAACTTTTAACCTTACATCAGTTGTATTAATTAATTAATTAAGGCAGGTTTACCAAATATGTTTCTGATTCAGGATGCCTTATGAAAAATCACACAAACTTATTCTCTGACTGTGATTTTGTGAGCTTTAAGTATTTTTACAATCAGTGCAACTCAGGCCACTTGATGTTTTTAGTACATAGTTCTGTGCCCCTGCCCTATCCCTCCCCCAAAACCCACTTTATTGCTCCTTTCCTTCCCACCATTTCAAAAAAATCTTCACCTGGTCATAAATCTCCTGGAGATAACCTTCTCCAAACTTTGTTAGGCTGTCTATCAGAGCAAAATCCTTGAAACCCATTTCAGTTTTTCTGTATTTGATAGCTTTATCTTAAGTCTCCTGGCACAGCCTTGAAGGAAAGTTACAGGTTCATCTCTATGTCTTAAAGAGATATAGAGGAAGACTTCAGTGCCCAATAAATTAGGTCTTCATGAATTAAATCACATTCTTAATCAATATTCATTAAAATTTCTGAATTTTTGGTAGACCTTGAATATCTGTGTCCTTAATACCCTAACTTTCAGTTACTCTGCTCCAGTAGTTATTTATAAACAAACACAAGAATATAATAATTTTCTTAGTATATTCATACATTAATATTAAATAGGTATTGTTTTCAATATCATTAAGTGAAATTGCCATTAAATAAACATGTTTCTGAAACATTATTGTTCTATTAGAAACCAGGAGGGATGGGAATTTAGGGAAGTCTGGAGGGAGATGAGCAGAACCAGAAAAACACTGTACACCCTAACAGCAACATGGGGGTGATGATCAACCTTGAAGGACTTGCTCGTTCCATCAGTGCAACAATCAGGGACAATTTTGGGATGTCTGCAATGGAGAATACCATCTGTATCCAGATAAAGAACTGTGGAGTTTGAGCAAAGTTCAAGGACTATTCCCTTTAATTTAGAAAAAAACAGATATCTTATTGTCTGATCTTGTTATGTCTCATATTTTTTGTTTGTTCCTTAAGGATATGATTTCTCTCTCATCACACTCAACTTGGATCAATGCATATCATGGAAACAAAGTAAAGACTGGCAGATTGCTTTCTGTGGAGGGGTGGGGGAGGGAAGTAAGATGGGGGGAAATTGTAAAACTCAAAATCTTTAATTAAAAAAGATCAACATGTTTTTATAATCTGGGACTTATTAGGAACTCCCCCTCTTCCCCCCAAGTGTGTGCCACCCCAAAAAGTATTTTATTTATATTTTTAAGTGTTTCTGTCCCTTTGAAATATCCTTCCTTTCCCAAAGTACCCTCCCCTATAACAAAAAATATAGCTAATGGAAACACCACATATTGGCCATGTCTAACAATTTGTACCTTATTTTGCACTTCTCTCTTGAGAGGTGCAGGGTGTTCTGTGAATCCTTTGAAACTGGCTTTCCCTTTTTGTATTCAAGTCCAGCCTTGGGTTGGATTACTTTTGCAGCTGAGGTGACAACTTTCCTCACCAGAGACAATTTAGTGCAGTGGGGAGAGTTCTGGGTTTAGAATTAGGAAGACCTGAGTTTAAATAGCACTTTAGACACTTGATTGCCCTACAGTTCTGGACTTAACTTTCCTGAGCCTAAAATGGAGGTATTACCAACCTCTTAGTGTTGGAAGAGTAAATGAGCTAAAGTGCTTTACAAACCATAAACGTTACATTATCATAAGCCAGTATAAGCCACCCCTAACACTGACCTCTAGCTGTTTCACAAAGAAGATCATCCATCTCAGCTCTAGGCATTTTCTCTAGTTGTCTCCTAAGTCTGGACATTCTCTCTCCTTAGCTCCAATGATTGACCTGACTTCTCTTACATTCCAATTAAAACCACACCTTTTTATTCTAGTATCTTTCCTCTCTCAATTATTTCTATCTTGGTTTTACCTCTGTATTTACATGTTGCCTCTACTGTTAGATTATAAGCTCCTTGAGGATAGGGATTATCTTTTGCCTTTTTTTTTAGTATACCCTGATCTTATTACAATGCCTGACTACTGTCCCCCCTCTCCTGATCTGTCTCCACAAAGGAATTATCACTAATTCTCTCCCATTTTCCATGGTCTTCTTCTTCTTGGCACTATTCCTGAATCGGGGACAGTCAAATGCACCCATGTTAAGAGTGGGCACTATATCTTTGTTTTTGTCTTCCCTGAACTATATGAGTAAAAGGAATGATGACATCTTAAGTTGAAAAATTTTGCTTTCTCTGTGGGCAGTGGGGTCAGAGGAAGAGAGGAAGTGGTGCATTTCACCTCCCAAATTCTCAGTTTCTTCTATAAAATGAGGAAATTGAATTAGATGATTTCTTTTCCTCTCCAAATCCTATGACTGTGCTGTTGTGCCAGCAGGAGTAAGGTAAATAAATTCTTCTTAGTAATCCCTATGAGGAATTAAAATCTTTGTTTTTAACCTTCATAGGCTTTAAAACTTTCTAAAGTTTTGTTTTAGTTAGCTTAATAAGAGTTTTTTTAATAAAGGAGATATTCTACATTGTTGTTTTAATCAGCATAAATGAGACTGAACATTTTTTTAAATATTATAGATATGCTTCTTAAAAGTTCAATACTTTCATAAAATTTAGTATGACATAATCCCCTAGCGAAAGGTAAGGATTCATTGGGGTGATGGAAGAATATAGAAGAGGCTCAGTTATCAAGAAAGCATGTGTCTGTCTGTATAATAACATGATCAGAATGCCATGTTAGCTTTTATTTCTCTGGTTACACATGACCCATGTTTAAATACTTAGGATTTTCTAGCACTTATATTATCAACTGATGTTCTTTGAATCTTTTATGATTTCTTTCCTGGATACCCCTAATTATATCATCTCACCTAGCAATTTGATGAAATAGATCTCAAAACTGGAAGGACTGGATTTCTTTAGTGAAATTTTCCACTGAAGTCAGCAATAGAAAGAGTGGGTTGGTAAGAGAAAATATTTTAAAAGGACATGTTTCAGAGCAAAAGGACAAATTGTAATTGTGAATTTTTATTTTTCTAATTTTTAAGGTATAATTATTTTTTTAGAGTAATACTTAGTCTGCTTCTAAAATTCAGAGGGGAAATGTATTTTTGTTATCACTTCACAGTCTATTTTTAAATTGTAGTTTGGAGTTATAGTTTTTTTTCTAGAATAACTAAGTTTCTACATTGCCTTTGGATTATTAAAATCATCTGGGGGCTAAAGAGGAAAATTGGCAGAGCAGGGTATACTAATTGCTTGAAATAAACCTTGTGATTTTTCTGCTTCTACATACAAATTTATAGTTAATAATAGAATGTTTCCAAGAACACAGGCAATTTCTAAGAACATGGGCAAAAGCTTCAAGCCAACAAATGAATCCTTGTAAGTCTATCCTGAAGAATAACTTAGAGTGATCACCATTCCAAATCAATGTTCATTCTACCTCAGGAAATTCAAAGCTGAGCCATCACTTTACATGTCCTTTATGGAGTAAATTCATGGAGGCAGTCATAGGTTTTATCTTTTATCAGGAATTTAATTTGTCCAGTCAGTCAGCAGACATTAATTAAGAACCTATTATGTGCTAGACAATGTGTCCTCGGGTATTAGAGACAGAAATTCAAAAATCAGATTGAATACAGTATATTCACAGCTGTATAATACAAAATAAATATCCAGTAAATAGAGTGAATGGTGTGGCATTAATAACTACTGCAAATATAAAACCATTACATAATAGAAATTTAAAAGAATGAGACAAAAATGAAGTAAACATCATTTAAAATATCTTTATTTTAATTAATATTAGAAATACTTTTTTGTTTCCACTAAAATGCTAATATTAACCAAAGCAATGTAATTGAATATGCTTTGTTATTTTTGAAAACTTTCATTTAATACTTCATGAAATACCTATTTGAAGGCCCAGTTCTAAGCTCAGTTTATTTCATTACTTGGTTTTAAAAAGTCATCTTAGCAGAAATGATACATCACAAAGATACATAGATCCAAATGGAAGAAATATATCATTGCCTGTGCATAATAAATCATGATATTCATTTTTCAGACCCATCCATCAATTATGCAGAAGTTTTTATTTAAATGTAGCTAGTAAATTTCCTTCTTTTCTGATGTTGGATGTGAGAAAGGATAATTGTACCCAGAGGTAATGTCCCAGTCCCAAACGGTGGTTGTTCTAGTTGGGTTGAATGTTGCTTCAGCACAATCTCTAGGTAGACCCCTGGTTTCTTTAATTTTTGCCTTGATGGTGTTGACTTCTCTTTCTTCTGTGTACAATTTGTGTCCAGAGCATTTTGGATCATGATTGATGAATGTCTGCCCCAAACTAGTAGCTATAGGAGTACTTCACTGCTGCAAAGCAAATATTTACAGAAAATGGGATTTGTTTCTTAAATAAAAATGGGAGAGATGTCTTCATTTTTCCTGTACCATTCCTAGAAAAGCCCCCAACTCCAGCCCTGTGTTTCATATCTCATCCTTTTCCAAGAAGGAAAAAAAAAGCCATTTGTGATAAATGTACATATTTTTCCTCAGGGGCTTTGAGTTTCCTATAGTTTATAGCACTAACAAAAAACTCTAATCAGCTGGTAGTACTTTCCCCTTTAATGTTATATCAAGTTTGTTGGGGGGGGGGGGTTTCTGCACCAAACCAAAATCTAAATAAAATTCAAATGGATTCCCCTGCTACCCCTGCCCAAGCCCTTTGCCTACTCAGTAGTCTCTGCCTTCTCACCTGTTGCTTATAGAGGAAGCTAGCTCTTGCACTCCCTAACAGTTGCACTTTTGCTGCTACAACTGTGTATGCTCCTCTCTGACTTTTTCTTTAACCTGAGAAGAGCCTCCCTAGTTCTCCTTAGGCTATGAAAGAAACCAGCCTATAAGCAGGCCGATGGAGATCAGAAAGTACTTCCTTATGAACAAACTAGGCTTCCTTCCCCAGTCTGTGCTAAGTGTTGTTATCATACGTCCCATCCATCCTTTCATAAGGTGGAAGCTCTAGAAAGGTACCAGGATCTGCCTGATTGTAGCTTTCTCTTTTCCCCACCCCCTCCCTAACCCAGGCAATATGTGGAGCTCTGCTGGAAAGGCTTAGGAAGTGTGCTTTTGTTGATGTGAGTGGGGTTGGGGAGGAATGCATAGAGAGAGAGACAAGGCCGGGTGGAATGACTTCTTGCTTGGAAAGGAGCATATAATTAACTATCCAGCACAATTTTGCCCTAGCCTAGGGTGGGTGAAAGCAGGAGAAGCAGGTAATGGCTAAAGTCAGTGAACATCTATCTTGTTCTCAATTCTGATATTTCTTTGCACAGCCTCATGGATTGTCTTGTGCAATGTACTTGAAAGATCACTGCCCTAGATATTTAAGTTTCTCTTCTAAGTCTCCTTTGATGATATCCCTTAATGCTCATAACAAGACTCATTTTTAAAAAAAAAAAAACCCAACTCATTATTATTTAAAGCTTGAACATTTGAGGTAGTTATTTTTTTGATGTTACAATTATTGCCTTTTTTTCTCTTATGTGCAGCTTGTTTTTCTTTTTTTTTAAGTAGATACTTAATTCATTATATTAGTTTCAAAGCTGTCACAATGAAGGGAATGGTGGATTAGCAGTCAGAAGACCTGAATTCAAATCTTGACTGCCACTTGCTACTCTCGTGAACTTGATTCAAACACTTAATGTCTCTGGGCCTCAGTTTCCTTAACTATAAAATGAAACAGATCGAGAAAAAATATTTCTGAGTTCTCTTCTAGCTCTGACTTTATGTGCCTATGATTCCTCTGAATTGCCTCCTGATATCTTCCCTTGATTTTCTTTCATTGATGCCATTATTTTTCTTTAATTTTTTAGCTATCATTAACTTCAGTTTCCCCTAAAATTCTCCACACCCACAAAATAAGCCTAATTTTTGAAACAAATCAATTTGGTAAAGCAAAGCAAAACTGAATATTAGCCTTAATAACCTATCCCATTGGAACCTTTAATATGTTGCTGCTCCATCAAGAATTGGGAAGCATATTTTAATCATCAGTTCCTTGGAGTCATGGTTGATTATTGCCTTGATCAGAGTTTTTAAATGTTTCATGATGTTTTTCTTTACAATATTGTAGTCATTGTAGTCATTGTTCTTATTGTTCTGCTTCCCCCACTCTACCAAACTGTAGAATTCCTTCTAGATTTCTCTGTCTCTTTCTTTTCCTTCATTTCTTGCATCAAAATATCATCCTATTCTATTTATCTGGGTATATTAATTTCACTTATATTTTTGTTATCATTGAATTAAGTAAAATAGTTTCTAATAATGTCTTTTATCTCCTCTTAATTTATGATAAATTCTTTTTAATTTCTGATGTTAGTAATTTGGTTTTATTCACCCTTTATTCCATTCTTTCCCTCTCAAAAAAAAAAAACCAAACTAGTTTCTAGTTTTATTTTTCAGTTCAATATTTTGTTTTTGTCTTCAACTTTGTTAATCTATTATTTGATTTTCAGAATTTCTTTTTTATATTTAATTTGGAATTTTGTATTTGTTGCTTTTCTAGTTTATTTTAGTTTCATGCTCAGTTCATTGAGCTAGCTGTTCTTCCTTTCTTGTTGATGAAAGAATTTATTGTTATAAATTTTTCTAAGAATTATTTTTAGTTACATATGAAAAGTTTTACTATATTGTTCTTGCAAGTTTCATTATGTTGTAATTGTTTTTAATGAAATTATCTGTTGTTTCTGTGATTTATTCTTTGATCTACAGTTTCTTAGGATTAAGTTGTTTCATAGCCACTTAAGTTTAAATACTTTCTTCAAAGGCACTTTATTTTTAAATGGTCAGTAAAAATGTTTAATATTAATATTAATTTTTCTGGATTTGGTTGAGAATTTTGTACCCCAGCACATTTTTCTTGTAAAGGGGTCATGCAGAGAAGATTTACATATGTATGCATATTCCTTTCATTAATCATGAGATCTATCATATTATGAATCGTCTTACTTTTCTGAAGTTCTGATCCTTAACTTCCTTCTCATCTGTCTTTATGTTAAATTTGTCTAGATCTGAGAGATCATTTTAATATTTATTACCTTTTCCTTCGGGTATTTAATTGTCATGCTATTGAGTGCATATGTAAATTGTTGATAATATTTTTCATTGTTCATTTTTCTTTGTTTAAAGTATAAGGTACTTTACTGTTTATTCCTTTTTATTATGTCTGTTTTTACCATTACCTTGTCATGTTTGCTACCCCAGATTATTTAAATTCACTTAAACATAAAAAAAATTCTACTTAAGTCACATTAGCTCCATGTGAATATTTATGTTTCTGGTGACCAACTGATTGTTGGATACCACTTTAAACAAAACAGAATAATACCATTACTAGTCCCTCCATTTTGTCCTATTGAATTCCTTCAGTGAGTCTTAAACACTTTAGGATTGAGATGAAACCCTTGTCTCTTCTCTGTGCCCCTCCCCATTAGAATGTACCTGCTGTATTATAGCCCTTTCCAGTTGTTCCAGTGTAGTCAAAATTTTTCTCTTAACTCCTATGGTTGTAATTAAAAGTTTCTACTTAAGTCTTCTGAGTCTGAGAGGGTGCTCTTCATCCTAGTGCTGCTGCAGTATTACATACAATTCCCCTAAACAAGTGCTGACTTTCTTGGCTGGCTACCTCTTCCAGTGATTATGACTTTTGGCTTTCTTTTTGAACAGTCTTAGGCTGGTCAGAGGAGCTTGTTAATATTTTGTTTTATTTTTATTGCTTTTTTGATTTTTATTTGATCTGGTGCTTTTTAAAGATCATAGGTGGGAGAGCTGGACTCTATCACCTTTCACGCTGCCATCTTAACTGAATCTCTTCTTTGATATTATTTAAACAGTCTAGTCTGCCAAACATTTATAGATGTTCTTCCAGAAAAAGAATGAGAAATTGGAGTCCAATGCTGGTAAGAATGAAGACACTAGGTTGTCTAGTCACTGGTTTATGAATCTTACCCTTTTCATTTAGGGATATACATATATACATATATACATATATATATATATACATATATATATATATATACTACATACATACATATATAATCAGTGGAATAAAAACACATTAACATCCAGCCTAGTTCTAACAATTATTTTCCTTATGATGATTTTTTAGAGGTATATATGTAGCTGCATCAGGTTGCAACATATATAATTCTCAAAGTTTCAGGAATATGACTGGATAAAAACTTATCAAGTGAGCTGCAGTGATACTTTAACATGAAGCCTGATCTGATTATTCTTTCAATCATATAACCCCAGGCGAGAATGGATTCATATTTTCCACTGCTGACAGTAGCCAGTTTACATATCAGCCTGGAACCTCAGCAAGATGGAAGGAAGGCCACATCATTCTTTCCATTAGAATTGACCCTAACTTGCTTAGTATCAAGCCCAAGTGCCAGCAGCCTTAACCATAGAAAAACAGCTGTTCTGACTGCAGATCAACTTCATTTTTCAGCACACAGAAGTTAGACTCTTGCATTTTTCAAAGCTGAACTCTCACACCCTTGAAAACAAACAAGGTCTTCTTCCTCCTGTGCCCTTGTGCCAGCTTTTCTTTCAGAGAACTGTAGAATATAGAGGGAGCTCTAGAAATCTTCTCATCCAGGGACTTCTCTCATTCTGTAGATGAAGAAATTGAAACTCAGAGAGGTAAAGTAATTTACCTAGGGTTACCCAGCTAGCAAATAGTAGAGCTGAGCCTCAAAAAGTCTTAGGAGACTAAGTCCAGCATTCTTTCCACCATACTGCCTTGTTTTATTTTGAGCTGTTGACATAAATGTAAGTGTAAGCATTTGGGGTCTGAAGGTAATATTATCTTTGTGTCACCATCATCCCTTGGTCCTTGTAGCATTGACACATGAAGCTGTCAAACTCCATATTGACAAGGACTTTGGTATAGTTATCCTGGCCAACATCCTAAAGAAGCTGGCCAGCTGTCATCACACCCATTTTACAAAGAAGGAAACCAAAGTTAAAATTACTTTGCCCAAGGTCATATGTCCCTGTCCATTTCCTCACTTCTCCTATTTTAGGAATACTTCTGACAGATTAGACCCCATTTTGGGAATTGAGAAAGGACCTTTTTTGGAACATATGATTCATTTGTTTTGTCCTGTAATTATTCATTAGCAAGTGAATAGTGTCTGAGTAATACAACAGGATTGTGTCTTGGTATTTGGAACCACATTGAACTGTTCATTACCATTTGTTAAAGAAGCAATGTCAGAGTCAAAAATTTTTAAAGGTTGATTGTCCTTCAAAAGTTACCTGGTACAACTTTGGTCTCTCCCTCTACTTTTTTTTCCCTTTAACAAACCAGGAAATTGAAACCCAAGATAATTAGATAACTTGCCAAAGTCACACTGCTATTTCTGGCAAACTCAGGACCAGAACCCATCTGAGTTTTTGGATATCTTTTAAGATTGGAATATTAAACAAATCTGCATCAGAGGAGGTATGAACCTCCTGACACAAGTCCAGCTCAGGAGGCTGGGCTAGGACTGGTCTAGACACCCAACTTAGGCCCCAACAAATCTTGTATTTTCATATTTATGAAACTTGATTATTCTTATTGGTAGCCAACATAGCTACCAATTAACATAATGAACACTCAAAACTTGACCTCATCTAAAAAAATTAGGCACACATGTATATAATTTGGGACTAGCTTTTGAAGAATTTTTCCTACTTACTAACTTGTAAAAATTCACTTATTTGTATCATTTATCCTATTGTATCAATGAGTTAGATTCCTTATAAATTGTCTTCAGGACATTTTCTTATGTTTTAAACTTCAGAATCCCTATTAATATGAGTTAATTGTAAGTATATATCATTCTCAATTTGCTGTTTAAATATAGTTTCATTAATATAGTCAGTGGATTATTTTCATGCAAAAGTCTTCTTAATTCTCCTTTAGTTTGAGAATATTTACAGGCTTCTTTGATATTAAATGAAACTGTCCCTTAAGAACTTGATTGTGCCTCAGCTATTTACCTCTCAGCAAAGTCAGCTTTTTGGTTTGTTAAAAAGTTAGATAATTGGTTAGAAGGTTCAGGAATAGTTTTGAAGCCCAGCTCTTGTGTGATCTACCTCCCTATTTGATCATATAGTCAAGAAACCTGAAGAATGGTACCATACAAGAATGAACCTGCAAAGTACCTGTAGTTTATTATTTTGTTCACCTGCCAGATACAACTTAAATTTGAAGCCCTTGTAGAGAATTAGTAAAGTAATTGTAAAATCTTAGAACTTAAGAACTGAGTTCTTCTAAAGTAAATTCCATCTTCTTTTCTTTCTCCCATCTCTTGCTGTCCTTGCTCCCTACTCTTTAATGTCATTTCATTAACCTAGGAAGATATTATGGTCAAATGGAATGACCCCTGTACTGAGTCAGGAAATCTGCCTACTTTAAGTCCTTGATCTTGTCACTGACCAGTGGTGTGCTGTCAATAAATTACTCAGAGCCTCAGTGTTTCATCTTTTAAATGGGAAGAAGACTACGCTGGTTAGCCCACAGGTTGTTGTGAAGATGAAATGAAATAATGAACCATAGAGAATTTTGCAATTGTAAATGTCAGTTTGCTTGTAGGCTAGCCAGCAGCAACACTGGCTTGGACTGTGATTCCCAAACTTCTGCTACACTGTCATTTTGACCTTTTAGAGCTCACAAGGTGGTACCTGTCACTATTACATACCACCTAAAATAGGAAAAATAGACAAATGAGACAGAAACACGTCAAGACCACATGTCCTGGGGCCATTATCATGGTAACTTTTGGGGAAATTAAAAAGACTGACCTGAGAGCCCTCTCCCTACCAGGGACTAGATGCCCCTTAGACAGGAATGAGGGAGTGTCTGCACCCCAGGTTCTATCCATCTCTTAGTTCTTTGGTTAGCAGACCAAAGCCATTTACAGAATTCATACTGTGTAGGAATATAGCCCTTCCATTGTATGTTATTTCTCTTTTTTGAAAGCAGTTTCTCCAGTCTCTTACATATGTACATTGCATCAGCCAAGTTTGTTGCACCCTAGCCTCTCCATTATATATGTACTTGCATTTTTAACATGTTCTCCTCCACATAACCTTTTATCAAATCTATTCTTTTTGAATAAGATATACTCTTCCAGAGCCATCTTATAATTTTTAGTCACAGCTTATCAAATTTCTAATAACCTATAATTTACTGCCTTTCCTTAAAATCTCTCATCACCTTGATTATTATACAGATTGTACACATTTTTAAACTAGCATCAGAAGCTATCAGTTTTTATTGCTTGATTTCTTTTAAATTATCTTCCTAGTTCTGTCTTCTGATACTCTTCTTTCTCTGGTATCTGGCTAGAAAGATACAAGTGGACATGGTTTTCCTTCATTCTGCTTTTCAACTTAAAGACCTCAAAATTATTCATTTTGAACTTAAATGCAAAAAGACCCCCCCAAAAGAGAACATTTTCATATACACAGCACAATATAGAAAGCCTCAATTTTCCATTTTCCATTGTTTATAAACGTTTTTGAAAAACTATATAACACTACATGTCATTTTCAAAACTACCCTGCTTTCTGTGCTTCCTTCTAAGTTTTCTTTTGTTTTCTACTATGCACTTTTCATTTTTCCTCCCTTTCTCTCTCCCTTCCTCCTGTAGAAAAGACTACCATTAGATGCAAATATGTATATATGTATATAAAACCATACTATACATCTACTTAGCAGTTCTTTTTCTGGAGGTAGATAACATCTTCATAGGTCCTTTGTAGTTTATTTGAGTATTCATAATAATCAGAATTAGGTGTTCAAAGTTGTTCTTAGAACAGCATTGCTCTTGATGTGTACAACATTCTTATATTGAACTATTTCACTGCCCTTTTCAATCTTTATTTTATGCAAGTATTTCCATGTTTTTCTAAAATAAACATGTTCAAGACAATTCTAAAAGATTTGTGATGGAAAGTGCCATTCACATCCAGAGAAAGAACTATGCAATCTAAATGCAGTTCAAAATATACTGTTCTCACTTTTTTTAAAATTGGTTTTATGTGTTTTTTATTTCTCATAGTTTTCCCCCTTTTGTTCTGATTCTTTCACAGCATGAGTAATATGTTTGTACATATTAGTATATGTACATATGTTTTCACAATATAATTGTACATATATATCCTATATCAGATTACTCATTGTCATGGGAAGGGGGATGAAAGGGAGGCAGAAAAATGCAGAACCCAAAATTTTACCAAAAAAGTCATCATTGAAAACTATCTTTACATGTAAATGGAAAAAATATTAATTTAAATTTATAAAGAAATAAAAGAAAAATCAACCTGTTCATCATTTCTTATAGCACAATGATATTCTGTCACAATCATATACCATAACTTGTTTAGCCATTCCCCAACTCACAGGCATTCCCTCAGTTAACAGTTCTTTTGCTACCATGAAGAGAATTGCCATAAATATTTGAGAGCATTTGAGTTCTTTTCTTTTTTCCATAATCAGTTTAGGAAACAGACCTGATAGCGTTAGTGCTTGTTCAAAGGGTATACACAGTATTATAACTCTTTGGGCATTAATTCCAGACTGTTTTCCAAAATGGTTGTATCCATTTACAATTCCACCAAGAGTGAATTAATGCCCCAGTTTTCCCAATCCCTCATACAGTTTTTTAGATTCCTCTAGAAGTATCATTTTTTTCTTGCTCAAATCACACACATATACAAAATGAGTAGTGTTTGTTAGGTTGCAGTAGTTTCTTGAGGATCTCTTTCTCATTCCAGATGCACACCAATAGAAGCTTACTGTCACAACTAGTAACAAGTGAAAAGGGAAGACAGGAGAATCAGGTAAAACTGTTGAGACTGATTTTCCCTCCTCATCCCCTGCTGCTTTCATAGTTTCAGGACTGTTTTTGTAGGCAATAGCTTGAGCTCAGTTCAATCTTCTGACCACAACTCATATTCTTGTGATGCAATTGCTAGAACAGTCACTGACTCTGAAATGTCTTGGGTGTCTTAAATACTGAATCAATCAGTCATCTAGCCTTTATTCAGAGACAGGAGTCTTCCCTACTGGATATAAATGGTAAGAAAGGGGTTGGGAGAATGGTATAGAGAAGCAGGAAGTTTTTCTTTTTTTAATCCCCTAAACTATTCTTCATTATTATTCACAAAAAACACCCATGAGAACTTCAAAAAACTATTTTCCCAGCAGAGTCTAGAGAGTAAGGAAGAATATTTACACAATTCACACACATATTTACATAATACTATGTAACTTATAAAGTATGTACCCTTCCACCACCTTCTCAACTCATTATCCTTATTATTTAGTTAAGAAAACTGAGACCCAGAATGACTGAACTAGGACATGGATTCACAGCTCACATAAATCAAGAGTTGAACTCAGATCTTCTGACTCTGAATCCATTCAGTCCTATGCATTTCTGTTGCTGTTTTCTGTTCTGCAGTAGTAACAGATAGAAACTGAATGCAGTCGTTCATGGCAGGAGAAAGGGTAAATCAACAAATAACTGGGACCAATGAAAAGAAGAGAAGCCCAGACAAAAATGCCCTAAATTGCACCTCAGGAAAGCTTCAGTTCCCTACAGCTTCTTATTTCCTGACTACTTAGCTCTACCCCAAAGTAAACAACATAATGTATGCCTAGTCTAAGAAGAAAATGGTGTCTCCACAGCCTCAAAGTCATCTCTGTAAAGACAGATGTTTTCTTAAAAATCTAAGTTGGAAGTATAAAATGTATTTTGCTGGAATTTATGTTCCATTATGTTATGGTTAGATTATCTTATCTAATACTGTTACTATACAATACTTCAATCATTTAATATTTAAGCACTATTTTGTGGAAGACACTGTTCCCTGTGTTTGGTACTAAACATATAAATACCAAAGATAAAATAGTCCCTACTCTCAAGGGGAGATCACATATAAATATGTCTGTGTGTAAGAGAGGAGGGATTTGGTTCCTTTCCTCATTTCAGCTGATAAGAGTCAGAGGATGAGTAGAATTGATTTGATAAAAAGATGTTAACACCCTGTGATTGTTTTATGAGGATGCCTTCCCACCCTACACACACACACACACACACACACACACACACACACACACACACACACACGACTGAGTTGCAAAACTGGATGTAATAAAGAATTTCCTCCACTGTGGGACTTCATCCTGTGATATATTTGAATCCCTTGTTTTTGCAGGGACCACACCACAGAGATTCTCCATTCAAAATTCTCCTTATATGCTGGAGAGAATTGCTGGGGGTTTTTTTTTCATTTTAGACTGTAAAAAACTATCAGGTTTTACTAACTATACTGTTAAACAGATAGATTTCTGGTATTTTTCTAAGTCACATTAGATTCTTCTGAGATAATTTATGCAGTTTAATGTGTTAATAATCTGCTGTACTGCTAGGTACATTATAAGAATTACAACTAATCCGAAGAGTATGGATGTTGCATTCCTAGAGTACTCATTATTTTTTCTTTTTTTTTTTGTAAGGCAGTGGGATTAAGTGATTTGCCCAAGATCACACAGTTAGGTAATTATTAAGTATCTGAGGCCAAATTTGAACTCAAGTCCTCCTGACTCCAGGGCCTGTGCTCTATCCACTGTGCCACCTAGGTGACCCTCCTAGAATACTCATTCTTGGCAAATTAGTCTAGCTCACTGTGGAAGAGAATTCACATTTTTTTCTCTTTACTTTTAAGAAGACCTGAACTGCTTATCTTATTATGACAAGTCCAGAAAATTTAAGTAAAGCTTTTATGGACTGTAGGTCCATAGTGTAAGATTTCTGCAATGACTTACAAATTCTTGTCAACCTCCAGTGCTTAGTCTGTTTTTGTGATTCCCTACATTTCTGGGATCTCTCTATTTATTAAGTTAGCTGCTTCTCCTAGTAAAGGATGAATTTGAATCACGGTTAAATTCCCTGGGTTTCAAGAATTCCTAGAGAAATTTCGGATGCTATATATGCTACAAGAATCCGAAGGGGAATTTTTAATAGAAAGGATTGAACCAGACCTGTACATGTAAGTATTGTAATAGTGTATCTTAGGGGAAGCAGAAAAGGGAAAGGGTGAGTACTCTAGCCCTCCCTGAACCTAGCAAGTCTAGGCTCTTTTTACACAAGCACCAAGTAACTGAAAATAAATTTGTATTTTATTAATCACAATAGCATTTACTTAAGTTTAAAAGCTAGTTTTATATATATATTTGTGTGTGTGTGTGTGTGTATACATATATATATGTGTGTGTGTGTGTGTGTGTGTGTGTGTGGGTGTGAGACATTGTTCACAAAAGGAATGTACAAAAATCTTGATAAGAAATGTTTTCTTTATTATATTGTCATAATTTCCTGAGAAAATAAAGGCCAAGGGGGCAGCTAGGTGGCATAGTGGATAAAGCACCAGCTTTGGAGTCAGGAGTACCTGGGTTCAAATCCGACCTCAGACACTTAATAATTACCTAGCTGTGTGGCCTTGGGCAAGCCACTTAACCCCATTTGCCTTGCAAAAAAAAAGAAAAGAAAAGAAAGGCCATTATTGGCAATGGACTCCTTTTTTTCCTATGTATTATATAGGAAACCTTTTGACTTTATTCCCTCATTTTCTTTTCCTTTAGAGAATAAAATCTCTGACACTGAAATGCTCCATCTTCTCAACAAGGCCAACCTGTTGACTTGTATTCTTGATCCCCTCTTTTTCCCAATTATTTAAATCTTCTGTAGCAGATTAGCTCATAATCCATCTCCCCTCAATCTTTAATCAGTTTCTTCATATCTACTAGTTCATTCATTGTTCCCTAACATACCCAGATCTCCTTTATCCTTAAACACCCCTTTACCCCTACCATCTCCCCTCTCCCCTCTCCCCTTAAGCTATTTTCCTATATTTCTCATCTCTTTTACAAACACCTCACAAAAACCATATGTGAATGAATGAATGAGAATTTATTGCAAGTTTAATGTGTGCTAATCTCTGGGTATATAAATAGCAAGACAGTCCTTGCTGTCAAGGAGTTCATATTCTTAGAGTTGAGACTGCATTTAAGGGACTCGGCTTTCAGGACAGATATCTAGGCTCTGTGGTCATTAATGTGCAGCAATAAAGTGATGGCAAAGCTCCTAGTTTATCCCTTTGTTTATTAGGAAGTCCACATTGCTTAGTCCCAAGGTCCCCACTCTGTAGGGCAACTACTCCCACAGCCTTGTACAGGTAGGAAGCAGATCATAGGTGGGGAAAGCTGTTTCTGTAGCAGTTGCTGCTCTCTTCCCCTGAGCGGCAGAGACAGCTGAGAAGGAGGAAAAGAAGCAGTGTTTGTAACTGGTAAACATTCTGGAGCACCACCACTGCTGCTGCAGACATCTAAGTAGGATGTTAGGGTGCTAGACTCCTAATGGTATTCATTTGAAATATTATCTTAATAATAGTTAGGATTTTGTGGTAGCATGTTGATATAAGCCTAATTGGGTTTCCTGGTCTGAAGCTCAGCTCTTGTTCTCATCAGTCATAATTTTTTAAGGTAACTATACACTCATTGCCTCCACTTCTCCTCTCACTTCTTGTAATAAAACTATTCAGTAGTCAGTTAGATGTAGATACTTTGGAAATATGGACAGAGATCTGACCATTTTCAAACCCTTGTCTAAACAATCCATTTCATATAATAGTCTTAATACTTCTTCCCCTTAGAGCAGTTTCTCTCAATGGACGCTACCATTCAAAGGAGTTCAGCTATGAGCTGAGCAACTGAAAGTATTGAGACATGAGATAGTGGAAGTCCACCAAGGCCACTGAGCCTTCTAGTAACCACGAGTTCAGCACACTATAGTCAGTTACAGATCATCCAGATGTGGTCCTCAGTCTTTCAAATGGACTTCACAGCTCTTCTGATAGATGCAAGTTTCTGAAATCTCTCTTCATGCAGAGGGGCACAATAAAAAGCACATTGCATATGCCTGACCTCCAATATATGGGCAACTGAATTAAGCCTTGTTCTATTGCTGTAGATGTCACTCTATAGAATCAGTTTCTTAGAGAAACAACTCCTTTTTAAGAAAAACCTCACTTAATATGTGGCAATATGTGGCTATTTCAACATCATTCTA
Organism: Macrotis lagotis; assembly: GCF_037893015.1. NCBI lineage: Eukaryota > Metazoa > Chordata > Mammalia > Peramelemorphia > Peramelidae > Macrotis > Macrotis lagotis. The sequence goes on from NC_133658.1 coordinate 505,617,781, forward strand.
AAGAAATCTCTATTTGGTAGATAAAAATTAAATGTGTCAGATGATGTTAATGCTACATTGCCATCTTTAACTTCTACAGTTTCTGGTCAGGCAAGGCACCTTTTTAGCTTCTTAATTACAACATACTTAGCCTGGTAAACTGTAATCTCAGAGTTAATGAAGGAATTAGAGGCTACTTAAGGTCAGGATGTATAACCCGTTCTTAATTAAAATTATAGTCTTTATATAGCAGGATTTTTGGATGGGTTTAGAGGAGGGAAAGATAGGGAACTCTATCAAATAACTTATGTCTTTGGTTTTGTTTCTATAACCAGTGGCAAAGGTGTCTAGATAACAAGATTGAATTCTGATGGGAAGTGACTATCATAGGACAGGTGGCTTGCTTAAGTGCTAAAGTAGAAGTACTGTCTTTCTAGTATGTGTGTAGAGATTATTTTTTTATATGGGAAATCTAAAGTCAAAAGTCTAAAAGCACTGACTAGATTTCTAGAATATGCCAGTCTAAATTGTTATGCATGTTTTTCTACTTAGGCAGATCTGCCAAACCCTTGCTAATCTCAGCTTTGGGATAGACTACCTACCCATCAAGTGGAATTTGATGAATTTGTACAAACTGAATATCAAATAGTTTCAAAGGACAGTTAATTCATTTCCTGGACACTGTGTAATAGATAAGGTCTTCCATGCTGAATTGCAGTAGGATGGCCTATAGTTCTAGTTTTTTTCCCTAATTTACTAGCATGTAATAAGAAAATAGGAGAAAGATGCCTAAATGAATCAGGATAGTCTCTGTCTCTCTGTCTCTGTCTCTCACACATACATACATACATACATACATTCACATATACACTGGTCATGTCTAAAAATGCATGTCTTTTTCTGAGTTTTAAATTCATCAGTTATCAAGAGATGAGTAGCATATTTTATCTTCATTCTTTTAGACTCGTGGTTTAGCATTTTGTTGTTTAAAGTTCTAAATACTTTCAAACAACTTTTGTCATTGTTTAAATTATCCTATTTCTGCTCATTTATCTCTGCCTTAGTTCCTAAAGGTCTTCACACTTTCTTCTGAAATTGTCCATTTCATCATTTCTTTTTTCTTTCTTTTGAAGGCAGTCAAAGTTAAGTGATTTGCCCAGGGTCACACAGTTAGGTCTTCCTGAGTCCAAAACTCTTTTTCACTGAACTACCTAGCTGCACCACACCATTTCTTATGTCAGGATACTATTCCATCATATTCATAGCCAAGGCAGCTAAGTGGATAGTACATTGAGTGCTGGAATTGGGATCTGGAAGACCTAAATTTGAATCCTGCTTCAAGTACTTATAAGTTATGTGACCTAGGCAAGTCACTTAACCTGTTTTAGCTTCATTCTTTATCTATAAAATGAGGATAATAAAAGTTTTCCTCATTCTTTGAATTTTGGGGGGGAAGGGTAACATATGTGCATATATTTTTTTAAAAAAAGATTTCTCTATATGTGTATAGATTATATACATGGTTTGTTCATCCTACGTAAGCCGTTTAGATGTGTTGCTTATTTTATATATATACCTCACTAATATTTCTGTACATATCCATTATAAACCTCCCCCATTCCTCTCTTCTTTTCACAGTTTGAAAAGTTCTTAAGAGATGGAAATTTCCTGGAACTAGCTTTAAATTAATTTCCTAAATAATAAATTATTCCAAAATATTTTTAAAGTTTTGTAAGTTTAAGAATATTTTATAAGTAGATCTTATGAAAACCTTAGAGTTTTCCTTTGGCATTTTCCAGGGCAATAAAGACTTAAGGTTTAAATCTCAAAGTTGATTTGCAATTATCTCACAAATAGTTACAGTTAATTTTGGGAAGGAAGTTATATTATTTCATAATAATGTTTCTTTTGAACTTTTAGTAATTTAAATTTGGTAGCTTTCTTACTCTTGAATATTTAATTTCTGACTACATGGTACAGAATTGGTGATTCATAGGACCATAAATGTAATTTTTTTAAAAGTCACTGGATATCAATTATGATAGAATTTTTGTAGATATATCTGTGCTTTCTTCTTGTTTTAAAATCCTATGATCTCTCCAAATTTAAGCATTTCATTAAGAAAATGTTCCAAGTTAGGTTTTTAAGGAAGTATTGATTCATCCTTGAGCCCACTTTCTGGCATCCAAGATTGGAATTTTTTTATCTAAGCTAGACTTTGTTAACCCTAGCATATTTTTCCCATTACATACCAGCATTATTATCTTTTAAGAATTTTCGTGGTATTGCACAAGCATTTTTGTTAAACATTTTTCTTTATGTAAAGTACTGTGTTCTTTGATAGTGATACAAAGACACACATACATCAAGATGAAAACTAGTCATATCTAAACTAGAAGTTGGACAGAGACAGGAAAAAAAGCATGAAGTAGTCCTTTTACAAAAGTTTAATTTACCATGAGGCATAAACATTTTTATCTGTTTTGAATTTTTCATCTGGTTTGACTATAATAGATTTTAGTTAAAATTTTCTGGGATATATAATATTATCCCGACTATTTCACATTTCTTGTGAGCACTAAAAGATATAATAAATATGAAATAACTTTGAAAATTATCAAATTTTCATCTTAAAAGTATCATCATGCTATATTTATGAAGATTTAAGGAAACACCTTAGAGCCTTTCAAATTCATATGAACTATTGCTAGTTGTTTCCTAAAGGGCTGTAACAAGACACACCTCCAATGTATTTAATCAGCTAAAGATAGCAAAGAAAGAATCTTCAGCCCAGATACAGCACTAATTCAGTTGAGAATAGCCTTTTCTGCCCTAAGTTGACCATACTGGTCTGCCAGACTGAAACTTGAGGGAAGAGCTAATAATTCCTGTACCTGGAATTTTGTAATTGCCAAATTTTGTAATTTGATGATCAGAAGTTACATTAATGGTTTGGAGCCCTAGTCCCTTGATCCAGTGAATCTCAAATATGGTTTCAGTATCTTTTAAGGGAAAAAAATCCCTAACATTCCTGGGGTAGTGCCTTAGGATATTGTTTCTACAGCAAGGACTAATAGATTAAGGGCAATACAAGCCAATAGAGGCTTCAAAGTTAGATATGATGCTTTCCCTTTGAATAGAGAGGGGAAAAGAATAGAGAATTTGAAAGAATAAGTCCTAGGAAAATATAGTTGTTTTTGTTATTGTCATTTCTGTTGTCTGACTCTCCATTACCTCATTTGGGGTATTCTTGGCAAAGATACTGGCATTTTCTTCCCCAGCTCATTTTATAAATGGGGAACTGAAGCAAACAGGTTAATTAACTTGCCTCCCAGCTAGTAAGTCTAAAGCTAAATTTTGAACTCAGATCCTACTGACTCCAGGGCCAGCACTTGATCCACTGTACCACTTAGCTATCCCAGTTTAAAAAAAAAGTCCTAGGAAATTATGGTAGGCGCAGTGGATAGAGCACTGACCCTGGAGTCTGGAGTACCTGAGTTCAAATCCGGCCTCAGACACTTCATAATTTCCTAGCTGTGTGGCCTTGGGCAAGGCACTTAACCTTGTTTGCCTTGCAAAAAAAAAAAAACCTAAAAAAATTATGGCACAAAATTTAATCTCTTCCAAATTGTTGTCATTGTATATGTAAAGTATACAAATAACTTACCTCTCCCCAGCCTAATGTATTATTATGGACATGTCCTGGATTTAGCTTGAATATATATTGTGTGACCATAGCAAATCACTTAAACTCTCTGAGCTTCAGTTTTCTCATTTGTAAAATGGGAATAATGATTCCTCTACTAGTTGTGAGGAAATTTGTTTCTAACTTTGTAGGAATATAAGAAACATGGGACACTGATTCATTGTTGTTGGAGTTGTGAACTGATCCATCCTTTCTGGAGAACAATTTGCAACTATCCCCAAAATGCATAACCTTTGATCCAGCAATACCCACTACTTACTAGGCCTGTATCCTAAAGAGATCAAAAAAGGGGAAAAGATCCACATGTACAAAAATATTCATAGCAGCTCTTTTGCTGGTGGCAAAGAATTGGAAACTGAGGAATGACTGAACAAGTGTGGTTTATGAATGTAATAGGATATTATTGTATGGGAAATTATGAGCAGGCAAATTCCAGGCAAAACCTGGAAAAACATACATGAACTGATACTGAGTGAAATTAGCAGAACCAGGAGATTATTACACATTAACCTTTCTCAATAATACAATGATCAAAGACAATTCTAAAAGACTCATGATGAAAAATGCCATCCACATACAGAGATAGATCCATGGAGTCTGAATATAGATCACAAAGCATATATTTTTGTTTTTAAAATTTGTTTTTTTCTTTCTCATGGTTTTTCTCTTTTGTTCTCATTATTTCACAACATGACTACTGTGGAAATATATTTAACATTATTGTGCACATAGAACCTATATCATATTATCTGCTATCTAAGAAAGGGGGTAGGGAAGAGTGAAAGGGAGAAAAACTATACAAAAATTAATCTTGAAAAACAACTTTATGTATATTTGGAAAAAGAAGGAAGGAAGGAAAAGGAAGGAGGTGCTGAGGGTCCAGGCTCTGCAGGGTCCTTGGAACCTGACAGGAGGGCTAGAGTCGGCAAAATGAGTTGAGTCAACACAGGGGTAAAGGCAGGAGCAGGTTGACTGACTGTCAGCTGCTTGGATTTATTTTTATAGTCTCAGAATCATGTATGCTTCAAGCAAGCAAGCTAAGATCATTTCCTTGGTTACAAAAGTGTACAATTTTCATCATCAATCATATAATTCATGTAGTTACAAGTTTTAATCATGTGATTATAAGTTTAAGTAATAATCATATAGTTAATTGATTTCTTATCCCTACTCAGACCATGATGACCTCAACCTATCTGTTACCTTATTTATTACTACATTGTATAATTGTTCATTCATTTTAAGTTATTAATTAAGCAGTTTTTTAATGGAAAGTTTTTCATATCTTTTGTGTAAGTAATGTTTTTTGATACACTTCCTTAACAATCTATAGTGAGGGTCTTTATGCTTGTCCACCCATCTGTTAACTCTTACAATAACCAATTTTTCTTTCAGGCCTTGTTGCTAGAAACCACAGTTTCTGTGACTTTTTTATTCTTTCCCATGAAACTAAGGCTTCTAGAGTTCACATATTGGTCACCTATACTAACTATTCTCTCACCATCTTTATCATATATTCCTGTGTATGATAAGGGGGGGCAAAATTATTAATTTCCCTGGAATTCTATCTGACCCATCTTGTATCTGTTTTCCCTGTATATATTCTGGCATCTCCTTGGAATTCCCAGTGTTGGGTTTTCCAGAGATTTCATAATGTTGAAGCCTTTTGTATGCCTCAGGGAGAGGCAGTCCTGCTAAATTTGGACAGAGTTTACAATCTGTTTTATTCAAGGAATTTTTCTGAAATCCTTCCTTTATAGTTATTCCACTATTAGGGTGAGTAAATATTGCAATCAATAATAAACCTATAAATATTGGTATGCATGAAATCCCTATATATTGAAGAAGGAAATGTTGTTTCATCAGGCAGTGTGATTGCCTTGAGTCTTCTTGCTGTGACTGTGTCAAGCAGCTTAGAGACCCTGGCTCCCAACAAGGAGGAAAGAAAAAAAGAAATTAGTTTCTAACTCAGAAGAACTATAAAAATGTGACTTGAGTAGCACTGATTAGCAGCAGCTGCTTAGGCCACAGGTTTTAAGAGCTGCTATCCATCAGTTGTAGAAGTTAATAGCAGTATTGAGTTGACAGTTGATTTATAGGACAAGTACAGGTTAAAACCTGAATTTTAATATGGAAAAGTTTGAATCAGCATTTGTACTAGGTTAACTCTTACCATATAAGAAATTATTTCATATAATTCTTACCATATAAGAAAATTCCAATTATCAAAGTTTTCTATGAAGTGAGAGAGTATAAAGGAAAAAGTACTATATTTGGAATCAGAAAACCTGAGTTTAAATTCTAGCCTTGGGGTTGACTGAAACATTTATTAAGCATCTACTATATTCTAAGCAGTATGCTAGGTGCAGGGATACACAGAAATGCAAGTCCCTGTCCTCAAGAACCTTATATTCTACCAACTTTTGATATTCAAAAATAAGTACAAAATATATTCGAAGTAATGGAGGAAAGGGAGGAGGCATGAGACACAATATGCCTCATATAGAAACTGGAACTTGAGCTAAGCTTTGAAGGGAACTAGATATTCTAATAGTGAGAAATGAAGAGGAAGTCTTCAGAGGCAGAGGACTCAGATGGTATCAAGTCATTGAGATGGGACATGGATAGTTTATGAAGAACAGCAAGTGAACCAGATTGTTGGGAACCTATAATTAATTAAGAATTAATGAATAACACACCTAAAAAAGGTAGAATGAAACTAGATTGGGAAGGGTTTTAAATCCAACAGTATTTTATATGTTAAGCTCTTGATCACTGAAGCTTTTTGAGCAATTGAGTGACATGGTCACAGTTACCTTAGGAGTATCCCTATCCTACTCAGATACCCAATGTGGCATACAGATGATTCTGTGTTCTCAGACCCTGAGTAGTGAAATACAGACTTGAAAATGGGATTTTTTTTCTAAAGATCAGCTTAGTTAAATTCAGAAAATTATGTGGCCACTAACTAATGAATTCTTTTTGTCACAGTAGCTTATTAAATTAAGGCATAGAGGGATTGTGATTTATGTTATTTGGGCCAAATTAATGCACCCCCAGAGCATTTTAAAGTAAGATGAGGATGGTGATAAGTCATGTAGATGCTGGAATTAGGATGAATGACTTGCATAAGGAAACACTGGCAAGTTGCTTTCCCATGACAGTTGTGTCAGAGACATATAAGACAATTTCCTCATCTAGAAAATTAGAAACTTTGTATAAAAATGTTCTCTTATGTTCCCACAGGACCTGTATGTTTAATAACACTGAATTCTAGAGATAGCAGAAGTTTGACATGAAAAATGAGTGTCCTTTTTATGATGATATGACTATGTTCAGTTTATTGTATTTGTCTTTTGGATTGGCCTAAATTTATGCTGATGGAAAACAAGTTGCCTTTTAGTTGTACTGTAGAACCTATATGGAAACAAAGGAGCCCCACAAACATAGAATAGTTAATGGAGTGAATTAAGGCAGAGTTGCTTAACTAGAATTTCCAAGAAACACAATATTCATGCCAGAAGGAACTGAAACTGATGTCATTGAAGAGCTAACAATCACTTGATAGGCCTTTTGTTAAAGTAGAAATTTAGCCAAAATGTATAATGGAAACTAAGGCAATAGACAGGTTTTTGTTGAGGTCTTTTCTCTGCATGATTTAACAGAAAACATGAGCCTGGGAGATTTTAAAGCAACCCATGTTTGAAAGAGAATTTAGAGGTAGAAGGATTCTTATATAACTATTTCATCCAACATTATCTCCCCCCCTAACCGCACCCCTAGTTTTATAGAGGAACAAACCAGGGCCTTATTTGATAAATCAGGAGCTGGAATTAAAGCAGACTTAATCTCTAAATGAATTCTTGGATTAAAGGGTAAAGTTCAAGAAATCCTGCCCATTCAAGATAAGAATGATTCCATAGGTAAATCCACACATACTATATATACTGTTCAGAAAGGTTTTATTAAGGGAATGAACTCATTAGGGAATGTTACCAGAGAGATTGGGAAACATTCTGTGGTTTCTGGATTTAATTAATCAGTTACTGAAGCTTTAAAGTACCAGTAAGTTAGTAGTAAGGCCTTTAGACTCTGTCTGCCTTTGGCTGAAGGGCTGACTCAATCTACTCCCAAGTATTCGAAGTGACAAACTTAATTTTGAAGGTTTCCTGAATTATAATTCCCTCTAGCCTAACTTCCTACATCTAGATTATTCAGAAAGCTGACTTTTTCAAAAAAAGGAAATTAAACAGTATTACTCCAAGAAAATTCTTTGGAAGTACCTAAATAGTCAAACCAAATGAAAGAGAGTAAATTAAATATTTAAATTTAATTAAATTGTCTTTAATTACACTCTTGGAAGAAAATAAAATGACTTTGTATTCTTGTTTATAGTATGTTAAAGCAGCATATAAAGCAAACAGTTTATATCATTTTTATGATTATTAATTTTGATGCTAAAAAAATTTACCCTCTTGACCTCTTTGTTTCCTAATATTAAAAAAAAAAAAGAATATGTTTGCAGAGATTTAGCTCATAATGTTTCCTATACAATTTTACTTTTCTTGAACTTTCCTTTCTAGGCTGTTTAGATAACCCTGTTTTCCCATTAGTCACCCCTATATTTTCATTGTACTCCCTAAACTGATGCATCATTCTTCTCACAGAACAACAAGGGTCTTTCTGAAATAATAATGTTTTTAATATATTATTTTTCTTTTCTTATCATTTCAACTGTATTTTCTTCTAGTTCATTCTGAATGAAGTATAGTAAATAATTCATTAATTAATTAAAAGATACAAAACAATTTCCTTGTAAACCCATTCTCTTCCTTTGTGCTAAACATTACAAAAATCTTCCTTTGAACTTGCATTGTTTTCCAAAAATTAAAATCTCATAATGTTGCCTTTCTAGGTCTATCTGTAAGACAAGTAATCTGTATTTATTTTTCTTGAAATATCAGGAAGGGGAAAGAGAAACTCTTCATCATCTCTGCTGTTGATTAACTAAATTGTGGAGCTTCTTGGATCTTAAATTCTTCAGTGGGTGCTTATAAGTAGTTAATTCTGATTTGAGACTAAAGAGATTATTCCATGTTCTTTGACATTTAAGAAGCAAAAATAGAAGAAAAAAAGATTCATGTTGAGGCCATGTGTACAGTGCAAAGTGTGGAATTTCGAGGCAGAGCACTCTTTAGTTACAAACTTATCTCAGCTGCACGCTACTTTTGTGACCTTGGGCAAATCACTTGACCTCTCAAGTCATCCTTAACAAAAAAAAAGATTTGACTTAAAGGCTTCTTCTTCTGCCTCAAAACCTATGATGTTATGATGTTCTCTAAGCTATGTCTATTATGGATCCTTTAAAGGTGACATATACATATATATATATATATATATATATATATATATATATATATATATATATCCACCTATATGTGCACATTTATATGGCACTTCATATTTTACAAGGCAGTTTCATCTTATTTGATACCAGAAATAATCTTCTGAGTTGGGTAGCATGGATCTTATTACTCCTTTTAGAAAATGAGAAAATGTGAGACCAAAAAAGATTAAATGACTCAGCCAAAAATCACTGGTAAATGGCAGAATTAAAACTGTTCTTCTGAATGTCCATTGTTCTCTCCCTTTTCAGTTTTCCTTTTACTTATTTTCTTCATTAAAATGTAAGCTCCTTTAGAGCAAGAGATTGTCTTTCTTTCAACTTATTTTGAATTCTTAGTGCTTAGCACAGTCCCTGGCAATTATATATATTCTTAGTAACTGATTATTTTCTTTAAGATTTCTTGAAATATGATATCTAGACTCATTTTTTGTTTGGTTGGTTTTTGTTAAGTGTGTTCATATCCAGTGATTCTTAATTTGTTTCCCCTCAATCTATTTTCCAGGTCACCTTACATTTGCTTTTATATTTTTAGTCCTTTGACTGTCTTTTAATATTTCGTGTGGCCCTGTGGAGTCATTGGTTTCTATTTGGTTCATTTGAATTTTGGAGGACTTTTTTACTAGGGCAAGATTTAAACTACTTATGCCAAACTGTTAATTTTCTTTCCAATTTTTTCTTTCATAACTCTCATTTCTTTTCCAATTTTTCTCAAATACTTTCATTCTATTTATAAAACCATTTTTTAAACTCTTGTTTCATCTTTTCCAGGAATCTGGAAAATAGTTGTGTTTATGCCTAAGCTGTGTTTTTCTCTGAGACTTTTCTTGTTGATATTTCTTCTTCTGGTTTGTGTCTTTGAGCTTTCCTGCCACCATAATGTCTCCTTATGAAGGAACTATTCATTATTTGCTTGGTTTTGGCCTATTCTTCTGGTCTACTAGACTATTGGCCTACTTCCTGGCTTTAAACTTGATGTTAATATTGTGTTCTGTGGCACTTCTGTAGGAAAAACATGGGCTGGTCTTGTGGGGATATTGAATATTGTATTATTCCAGATCTCAGGGATAGGCTGGGAATCTGCAAGTTTTCAGTGATCTCAGTCATCTGCTCCCAGACAAAGACTGTTTGCTGCCCTTGGCCTGAACTCTTCAAGTTCTTAAACTGGGTCTTGGTCTGAATAACAATGGATCTGCTGGACTCAGCCCCTTGTCTTCCAGCTAGGAAGTTCTATTAATTTAGTGGTGGCATTGCAGCTTCCCCTTTGATCTGCTAGTTTTAGCCCTGGTTAGTCTTCTGAATGCTGGACTGGATATCAGATCAGATCCTGTTCAGCTACTGTAGTCAGGACCATCTCACCACTGCTCCAGGCTCCTCCTTGTCCATGCCCAGGTCCCCTCCTCAGAACTGATTGGTGGGCAACAAACCCAGAGCAAGTCTCTTTTGGAGTGCCTTGAATGGGTCTGGAGCTTCCCCGCTGTGGGTCTACAGCATCCCCTTGCTCTGGAGTTCATCCTATGTTGAACGAGACTGGACAAATGACTCACTGATTTTTTTTTTCTCTTACTTCCTGATAATATCCAGTCTGGTGTATTTTCTAGATTGTTTGGATGAGTTTTGTGGAGAGGGACATCATTGTACTGCTTTCATCTATCTTTAGTGTTGTTGACTGGTTATTGACTGACTGATGTTAAGTTATATATGTATATATATATATATATATATATATATATATATATATATATATATATATATATCATACTCCTATTCAACTAAATTTAACTATTCTCAGAGGTTAAGGAATGCCAGACAGGATTAGCACAGGGCTTTTCATTAAGTTAGGCTTCTCAAAAATGGTTTATTGAAAATTAAATTTATGAATTAAAATCTTTTGTTTTTTTTCCATCAGGTTTGATTAGAATATTATAAACAATAGTTACTGCTTCTTACACTTCTCTCCCCTACTCCTCAACACCTTCTTGTGTTTCTACATGGTCATGGTTTGTGGTTCATCAATAGAGAGGTGGGGTTTTTTGGGGGGGTTTTTTAGGTTTTTGCAAGGCAAATGGGGTTAAGTGGCTTGCCCAAGGCCACACAGCTAGGTAATTATTAAGTGTCTGAGGCTGGATTTGAACTCAAGTACTCCTGACTCCAGGGCCAGTGCTCTATCCACTGTGCCACCTGGCCGCCCCAGAGAGGTGGTTTTAATTCTGGAATTGTTCTGGAAGCCTTAGGATTCTTAGAAAGCTACATTTCAGTCTCGATTAAAAGTTCCCAATCTAGGGTTCATGAACTTTAAAAAAAATTGATGAAAATATTTCAGTTTAACTGGTTTTCAGTGTAATCTTATGTATTTTATACATTTAAAAAATTCTGAGAAATGGATTCATAGGTTTCACCAGACTGCCTAAGTGTTCAATGACACCAAAAACTGATTTGGAACTCTTTTATCTGGATGGTCAGCATTTTACTGTACTCTGGTTTGTAACTTAGTCCATATCGTTTTCCCCATAAAAACTAATGAACCTTGCTTATTGTAAATTTAATTTTTTGTTTCTGTACTACCCATGAAAAGTATAATAGCTTTATGTTTTCAATATGGCAATGTGATATGTTGGTTTTTAAATGACTCCAAAATTTAAATAGCACTATGAAATATTTGTTGGTTTGCATCTCATCGTATGGTCTGATTTGGTATTATCTATAGATTTGAGAAGGAAATACTTTAGTATAATTCTGACTGCACACTGGAAGACAAAATACTTTTTCTATCTGTACTACTGTCACTCTAATGACTTTGGCATATCACAAGATTCCCTTCAGTCTTTTCATCAGTTCAATGAAAACAGAACAGTTACCACCTTGAAACAAGCTATAAAAGCACTGAGTTTTAGTTTCCTGTAGATAATGCCATATAGATTACATTCCTTGGAGATGGTCTATAAAAGAAATTAAATATGAAGTAATAATACTTGATAATAATTTCAGAAGATGTTGTCCAAGTAAAGTAAGGGCTCCATCAGTATAAGGGTATGAAATTTTTTACTAGCAATAAAAGCATACTTTTCAACATGGCCCTTACGTTCTTTGTGTAATATTAAGTATGTCTTATCATTAGGGCTTTTGACTCTTGTAGTGAACATTCTAATAATGTTCATCATCACTATCTGGGACTTTTATAAATGTGTATTCGTTCAAGTAATGCTTGTTCATCCTTTGAAGGTAAGTTGTGTCTCTCTAGAAATAATTTCAAAATGCTTTGGAATTTTCCTAGGGTATTTTGCCATTTTGACAACACCTTATAAGAAGTAAACATTTCCAAAAGAGATCAGTTGAATTCGTGTAGTATTGGAGTATGTTGTGTATTATGAGAGGACTTAATATTTCAAAAATCAAGATTAAATTGTATTTTCTCTATTAATGGGTTATTCCAAAACAGCTTCTCACCATCCTTATTACTTTCATAAAAAAGAATAAAAGGTTATTTTTACTTTGAGATGTTTGATGTGTATTGTATAGCATTTCTCAAGGATTTTTATTATGATTATAATTATTATAGTTATTATGTCAGCCCTTTTTTCCCTATCACTTTGTTCCTTTTTTCTAAATTGTTTTCCTAAATATTGCATTTCTGTTTTTTCCAATTAATAATTCAAAAGAAAATTGGACAGTGGTCTCTAATTAAAAATATAGAATCCAGAAACAGGGATTCATTTTGTTCATCTAAATCTTATGCGGTGCTTAATCTTTATCTAAGTTTAGGTTTAAGATTCAAAAATACCCAGCACTTTTATTATCTGTACATTTTACATATGGAATAACCTTCATCTGAATTATTCCAGACAGCAAAAAAGAAGGATATGGTCATGAGTCACATATGGAAAACTACACCATGGAATGAATTAGTCAGAGATGTTTCAGTGAACAGCATAAGCTGTCAGGAAATTGTTGCTTTCCATTTCTTTTTAAATGCTGGAAATCCTGTGGGTAACAACTGGAGACCTAAATTCTTATTTACTTTTATTTTTCACTCAAGATAAAAGTAAAACATATTTTGGAGCAAGCGTTCTCAAGTTCCTTTTAGTAATTTCACATCACAATATGCAGTTTTAATTTTATTGTATGGTCTTCTTTAAGGAGTTTTCAAACCTCCACCCCCAGTTCTTCAGGGAATCTCGTCTTGAGCTTTAATAACTTTTGAGAAACAAAATCTTCAGTACAGAGGGGCAAGTATTGCCTTTGTTGTCACAAATGTTTACAGAAATATTCACCTTCTCCAATACCTGCAGCTTGTTAAAAAATCTCCAAATAGAGGACTGTATATGGCTAAGTTTAGAAAACTATTTATCTGTGTTGAATTACATGTGAATACTAGAGAAAGTAGCTGACTTGACCTGGGTTCCAGTTTTGTCACAAACTAGATGTGTAACCTTGGGCCTGTTAGATAAGGGTGTTGTACTCAGTTATGTCTAATGGACTTTTCACTGTAATATTCTCTTATTGATCTTTGACTCTAGTGGTCCAGACTTAGGAAGAACTTTCCAATTTAATTATTTTGTAATTTTTTTTGGGTGCAGATTGGTTATTTTTTCTCAATTGCACTATCATGAAGGTATCTGATTTTTATGCTTAAAAGCTAGTGATCTTACTTAAGTTTTTGACATTTGAATGTATCTTTCATTTTAATAAATTCATGCAGTTTCATGATTGCTTATCAAGTTTGTCTTTTAAAAACTTTTTCTAATTTTAATTGTTTTTAATTTCCATTTTACTAATCTCAGCTTAATCATTTTTCCCCTTTTGCTATTTTTTTATCAGTGAATTGTTTTACTTTTCTTCTAAAGTACTAAAATACAGGCTCAATCCTATTTAATTCAAGAAATATTTGTGAAGCACTCACTATACAAGGCAGTGAGAACACAAATATAAAATGGGTGGACTGGCATATAGGGACCATTCCCTGGAACATGAAGTAGCCTGCTTCTGACCACATATGACTGAGCAATTAAGAGCTAATGGTTGGGGCGGCTAGGTGACGTAGGGGATAAAGCACCGGCCCTGGAGTCAGGAGTACCTGGGTTCAAATCCGGTCTCAGACACTTAATAATTACCTAGCCGTGTGGCCTTGGGCAAGCCACTTAACCCTGTTTGCCTTGCAAAAACCTTAAAAAAAAGAGCTAATGGTTTAGGGGATTGCAATGGGAGATGGTGAAAGTTCTTTCTGCTGGACTGTAATTCATTGGTTATAGAAAAGATTGCCTCTTCTTCATTCCTGTCCTGTTGGCTGAAAAGCATGATGACTACTTTGACCTGCTTTCTGAGAACCCTAAAGGGTTCTAGCTGCTATGTAGCCATGAAAATTTTTCTTTCTCTTGGAGTTTGTTCTTTCATGACTTTGGGCCAATGAGTATACCAAAATGAGAGTTTGTAGGAAAACTGGCAAGTCCTGAGGGCCTTGTAGGGTGGCACCTGCAGTGTTCCTATTGCAGGGAAAAGGATCTTCATTAGGAGCAGACACATCCAAAGCAAAAATGGATAAAGAAAGAGGCCCCTGCAGGGAGCATGACCCTCTTTTTTGGAGAAAAGTGCTGACCATGGACTCAAAAAAGGAACCAGAGCTAAAGCAACTATTCCATATTCTATGAAGGAAGAAATGTCTTCCAAGAGAAGAAGTGCCTATATGCCTAATATATATATATATATATATATATATATATATATATATATATATATATATATATATATATATATATATATTATACACACACTTTACAACCTTTTAACTCTAGGTTTGAGCCTCTTCCCTTGGTTACTTTGTATATTTGAAGAAAGGGTGAGCCCCAAGTTTGGGGGTGAAGTATCAGGTTCAACCATTTCTTATTATACCATTTCAACAAATCTGTTTGCTAAAAGTTAATTGAGTCGAACAGTTGATTAGTAAATAAAGTAATTTGTAGCAGAAGTAAACAATTATGCAATAAAATCTGAGGAAGTAGCCACCTCCTGGGAAGTCCAAACCACAAATGCAAGTTTGTGTTTTAAGGGAGTAGTTACACAAAGATAAAATTACAATGGCCTACCCTCAAGGAGTTTAGATTCTATTACAACATGGATAAGTTAATTCATACTCATTTCACAAAGCAGAGAGTGCTGACAACTCTGACCTTGTATATAGGAGAAAATTGTGCTTGATTCTAAGCAGTGGAGCTTAGGAGAAAGGGCATAACAGATAGAAAGAATAACCTATGTAGAGACATGAAATAGAAGTGGAAAATGTAATGTTATGTATGAAGAACAGCCAATTGAGGCTAATTTGACTGCAACAAAGAATAGGAGAAGGATAGTTATGTGGTATGAATAGAAATGTGGACTGGAATCATGTCTTCAGAAGATTGATATAAAAACATGCTTCTGATGTTGGAAGAGACAGAAGAAAGTAGAAGGTGGAATTAGACAAATGTTTTCAGTCCAGTTCATTAAATTGATTTGTTCTGCTTAAGTGTATATTTGTTCCAAGGGAAGGCTTCTTTTGGTGACCTGGGGAATAGGGAGTGTGTGATGATAATAATGCCCCCCAAAAAGAATATCAATGACAATTTTAAAGTACAAGATGAAAACAGAAATTCAATAGGAGACTTAGACAAGTAGGACAATCATGTTACTATTATTTTAACCTTAAGATTTACTTTTTAAAATAGTATATAATAATCATTTATAATTTATAGTCTTCCTTTCTGTTCTTTATTTATTGAAATATTCATATGGATATTTGTTAAGTTCATAATTTTAAAAAAAAATTTAAATGAAAAAAAGTTAGTGGGAGCCATATTTTGCATGAATTTAAATTCTGGGCTAAGAGGTTTGTATTTTAGCCTATAGGCAATAGGAAGCCAAAAATATTTTTGAGTAGGTGAATGACATAGTAAAATCTATGGCTTTGTTAGATTTGGGGAAGAAGAAACTGAAATTACCCTCTGATGTCAATATGTGTATTCAATACTATAATCATGCCTCTAAGTACTGTTTTTTAGGTTTCCCTAAGGTATTGATTTGTAGAATCTCAAATTGTGGTTATTGTTGAGGTTATCTATTATTGTCCCTTTAAGCTAAAAGTTTCTTTTTTCTCGTTGGACTACAACTTTTACTTAGAGTTAGGCACTTTTCTTCAGGACCCTTTTTATGTTTAGGAGAACAACAGAGGAATGAAGACCTGGTATTTGAGGTATCAGACTAAATTCATTAAGACATAGCTAGTAGTGGTCCCTAAATTGTTTTTAGTAGAATGGGGTGCTTTCTGTACTACCTCAGATTTTTCCACTCTCTTGAAAAGATGTGGTACTTAAGAGAATTATCTAAACTCAGAGTTGTCAAGGATCTCCAGAGTCATTTAGACCAACTCATTCCTTCTCCAAAAATTCCTTTTAGGGCGGCATCCCTCCACAAGTGTTTATTTTCCCTGTGCTTGAAGATCTCTAGCAAAAGGGAGTCCACTATTATCTGAGACAACCCTTTTTTTAGTTCTACCAAGATTTTCCTTATTAAACACCAAAAACTACTTCTCTACAATATCCACCCATGTGAGATCATGCAGAATAAGTCTAATCTTTCTTCCATTTTTAAAAAAAAACCCTTCAGATCCTTACTCTTTGCCATTTGTCCTGATTCTTCACTGAAGTAGGTGTCCAATTTACCTCAAATACAAAACACCTTCATATAGGGTCACTGAAAATCTTTATTATCTCCCTATTTCTTCTAGAGAATCTAGAAGGGGACCTTAAAGACTACCTGATAGATCTACCCTTCAGATTAAATACAAACAATACTTATCAGTCAGTCAACAAGAATTTAAGTGCATACTATGTGTCAGACACTATGGAGATATAAAGAAATGTTAAAAAAAATGGCACTCCTCTCAAGGAGCAAACAATCAAATGTAGAAGACATGTAAACAACTATGAGCACACAAGCTGTATATGGAATATTGGAAAGGGACTCCCTCATCTCAGAGGGAAGGCACTAAAGTTAAGGAAGATTGGGAAAGGCTTTTTTTTTTTTCAGAAGATTGAGCCTTAGCTTAGTCTTTAAGGACACAAGGAGATAAGGAGGGAGAACATTCCAAACATGGGGGATAGCAGTGACAATGAGAATTAAGAGATGGACTGTCTTGTGAGAGGAATAGCAAGGAGGGTGGTGTAACTGGTTGTAGAGTACTTGGAAAAGAGTAAGGTATGAAGAGGGAAGATGATGAAAGGCTATAAAAGCTCAACTGAAGATTTTCTATTTGACCCTGGAGGGATACCTTGGAATTGATTGATTAGAAAGGTGCTCTGGTCAGACTTGCACTTTAGGAAGATCAATTTGACACCTGAGTAAAGGTTAGACTGGTAGGGAGAGATGAGGCAGGGAGACCAATCGGCAGGCTATTGCAGTAGGTCAAATGTGACTTAATAAAGCCTGCACCAGGAGAGGGTAGTGTTAGAACAAATAAAGGGCAGTATGTGGAAGATGTTAACAACAACAACAAAAGCCAAGGCATGGAATTGAGAATATAACTTAAGTATGAACTTAGATGACTGGAAAGATAATGGTACTCTCCACAGTAAAAGAAAAGTTAGGACAAGGGGAGCATTTCGAGGAGAAAATGTAAAGAACTAAGTTTAAGATATCTGCAGAACATCCAGTTTAAAATGACCAGTTGGCACTTGGAAATGTGAGACTGAAATTGAGGAGAGAATTTGGGTCTGAGAATCATTTACATCGAGATGATAACTGACTCCATGGAAGTTAATGAAATCACCAAGGAAAATAGTTGAAAGGTAGAAAGAGGACTCCGAATTTATGGGCTTGATTTGCATAAACATTCATCAAAGGAAACTGAAGAAGGTTCAGATAGGAGATTTGTCAGAGAGAGAGAGTGACAGAGAGAGACAGAATCCGATAAACACTGCATTCACTTTTTTTAAAATAAAAATCTCTTAATATTTTCCTTTATCCTAATTCCTCATACTGAAAATAACTAACCTGTAAGCATGTTTAACACAAATGTGGATGTACAATATTAACCTGACTGTTCGCTGTTGAGGGGAGGAAGTGTAGGAAGGGAAGGTGGAAGGGAATTTTGTAACTTAAAAATATACATAGGGGGCGGCTAGGTGGAGCAGTGAATAAAGCACCAGCCCTGGAGTCAGGAGTACCTGGGTTCAAATCTGGTCTCAGACACTTAATAATTACCTAGCTGTGTGGCCTTGGGCAAGCCACTTAACCCTGTTTGCCTTGCAAAAAAAAAAAACCTAAAAAAAAAACAAAAAATATATACATATGCATAAGGATGAATGTTAAAAACCTTCATAACATGTATTTGGAAAAATAAAATAGCAATTAAAAAGAGAGGGACAGAGACAGACAGATACCTTTATGTAATACTAGTTCTTTTCATTCTATAAATGAAAGTTATGGAGAATAAATTATTTTTCCAGGGTCAAAAAAGAAGCAGCAGAGCTAAAGCTCAAACCAATATTTCTATTTGTAGGCCACTGCTCTTTCCACCACACCTTGTATTCTCTCATCATAGTTTTTGCCTATTTTCCCCTAGTTTCTAAATACAAGAAGTGATTTATAAGTTTTCAAAAATAATGTTGAAATATAAAAGAATACAATGTTAATGGTTTCAGGATGCTGTCTTTAAAAAAAAACCTTTTCAAATGGAGTTGAATAAAAGTAGTTCAGGAGGAAAAAATAATAGTTTACATATGTAGAAAATCAAACTAATCCTGAGAGGATTAGAGAGTTAGACTCAATGTCAGAAGGATCTGATTTCAAACCCAATCTTTTACAAGGATTGACCATAGATCCCTAAGTCAATCACTTAATCTCTCAATGCCCAAGCATCAGTTGATGAGTAGATGCAGATCTGCATCAGGAAGAAATTTCCCTACTCTAATTAAAGAGCAGGTTAGAACCCCAAAAGTATATAGAATTGAATGAATGTAGTTTTGGGGTTTTTCCCCTTCTAGTTTAACAAACTGAGTTTTGTAATGAGTTTAAAAAATTGCTAAGTCAGAAAGAGAGGACACCCTGTCTTTGCCCTTACTCTTCAGAAATAGATTAATTCTCTAATTGGTTATTTCATTATTGAGGAATTTGCAAACTGTTAATGGACATCATTAATTTAAAAATCATAGAGGAGATGATTCATCATTTGTCATCCTTCCCCCAAGTAAAAAACTATTTTAGATATTTTCTGAAATGGTAAATTTGCATGTATTTTCCTAATAGAAGATAACCAGCAGAAATGAAGTAGACCGTATTCTTTATTTGATGAGGAACATTTCAGATGTATGGTTAAAAATATAATGAAATGAATAAGTTTCTGGCATTTTATGATGAATTTCTCATACTATAATGAGCTCCTTTGAAAGCTTTTCATCTATTTTTAGGGGGTTTTTTAAGGACAGAGAAATACTGCTAAAAATTATGTTTTCAAAAAACTCATATTAATGTCAAAGAACTACTAAACTTACTTTATTTTATTGTACATAATATAATATCATATTACTATATTCAGTGTGTGTAGTATGTGTATGTGAACAGGGTTTTCATAACTTGTTATTTAATGACAGGTCATTACTTTGGTATGTGGGGCTCCCTCTAAACATCCATTGTACCCATAAGCACATACTTGGAGATGGAAATAGTCTTGAAGTAGTAGCTTAAGCCACAGTTCAGTTAACTGGAATTATCATTATATAGGCTTCATGGTTTCTCCAAATACTACTCTATAAAATCCTCAAGGCAAGTTGTAATTATGCAGTTCTGCTTTTGCTAGGAGTGTGTATGTATGTATGCATGTATCCTTTTGGTAGTAAGAATTTCAACTGAGGGAGGCCAGTTTTTTCTTGCAGTCCTTTTCTAGTGCCTGAGTCAGGATCAAAGAAATCAATCAGCAACTGTCTAAGGCATATCTTGGCATACTCAAACCATTTTGTAGTTCTTATCCTTTTTATAAAAAACTGCACCTTCTCCTTCATTTTATTAGAGAAGAAATGAGAGAGTTTGAATTTATCTAAATTTATCCAGCATTGTAGCAAATAATAGCATAGTTACAACTGTCTTCTAAAAGGAAGGTTTCATTCCAGAAAAAGAAAAGTGATTAAAAGGACTCTTCTGAATAGCTACATTTTGTAAATGAAAGTTAATCCAGGTGAGATTTTGAACTAGAGCATATCTTTGTCATTCCTTGATGTATTTTAAGTCTCCTCATCTTGCCTCTTAGAATCCCTAGCCTCTTTGAAGTTGTAGCTTAAGTGCCACTTCAGGTCTACTTAGTGTGTTCTAATTTCCCAGATATTAACGCTTCTGTTCCATAAAATTACTTCATATTTTTAATGTACTTTACATTTACTTTTTCTATGTACATGTTCTCTTACTTTATCACTTCACCCCAGAATAGAAGTTTCTTAAGGACAGAGACTGTTAATTTTTTTTGTGGCCCATCACAGGTTTAAATTTAAAAGTTAATGACTTTTTATAGACAATATTTACAAAGAACTGTTAAGGTTTTTTTTCTTTTTAAAAAAAAGGACATTTCTTCCTTCAATTGGAGAATGGCTTGACAAACTGTGGTATATGTATGTCATGGAACACTATTGTTCTATTAGAAACCAGGAGGGATGGAAATTCAGAGAAACCTGGAAGGATTAGCATGAACTGCTGCTGAGTGAAATGAACAGAACCAGAAAAACACTGTACACTCTAATAGCAACATGGGGGCGATGATCAACTTTGATGGACTCGCTCATTCCATCAGTGCAACAATCAGGGACAATTTGGGGCTATCTGCAATGGAGAATACCATCTGTATCCAGAGAAAGAAATGTGGAGTTTGAACACATTGAACAAAGATGATTCCCTTCAGTTTTGGGGGGGGCGGCTGTTATCTCATTATGTAATTTTGCTATTTCTTATACTTTATTTTTATTCTTTAAGGATATGATTTCTCTCTCCTCACATTCAGCTTAGATCAATGTAAAGACTAATGTAATAGACTAACTTCTATGGTGGGGTCGGGGGAGGGAAGCAAGAATGGGGGGAAATTGTAAAATTCAGAAAACTCAAAATAAATAAAATCTTTCTAGGGGAAAAAAAGGACATTTCTTGAATTCTGAACAACCAAGACATTCTTAAACCTCTAACTAGCATGCATATGTGTGAATTACCATGATTACGATTGCTTGTTAGTTGACCTTTTTAAAAGTTTTAAATGTCACCACAATAGATATATCTCTAAAAGAAGATAATATGCAAAATAAGTCCAATTTGTGCTTTAAGACAACAGATTTATGAGCCATATTGACATTTTTCTGGTCCCATTTCAGTTGACTTCATTGATTGAGATCAGTAAAAATTCTCACCAAAAGGTTCTTACTGAAAACAGTATGAGTATGACAGCATGGAGTCTATGATTCAGAAAAACTTGTAAAGGTTTCTATAATATACCTCATAGTATATTTGTGGAATACACAGAGGCAAAAGTTATTATTTGAATTAAAGAATGGTGAACTAGAACTCTTTTCCTGTTTTCTGTATCATCATCATCATTATTATTATTGTTATTATTATTATTATTATTATTATTTGCCACAATGCATCATTCTGTTCTTTTTAACCTTCTGAAATGTTTTTATTAGCACCAAAATGTTAGACTTAATCATCTTTATATGTTATTTCACTCAGATTAAAGTATCAAGATATTGTATAATAGGAAGAGCACTATATTTAGAGTCAGGTGATTTGAGCTCAAATAATCAGCTCTTGCCTTTCTTACTCCTGGGATCCTGAGCAAGTCACTTAACCATTTGTAAAATAAAGATGTTCAGTGGACTCAACATCCATTGATTCTTCAACAAATATTTGCATAAATTTCATTTTCCAAGTGGTTAGTAGAACATTAGAACCAAGACTAGAACATACATTTTTCAGGTTACCATTATATTACCCCTAAATTAGAGAATATAATCTCATATGATTTATTTTATTTTCCTAAACTATAAAGAAGATAACAGTGAAATATAGAATAAACTTAAGCAGCATCTTAGTATAATAAAAAGAATACTAAACGTGAAATCAGGAAAAGCCTAAATTGATTCAAATCAGCCCTCTAATAAGTTACTTAATCTCTAGGAAATTGTAATCTTACCAATAAAAATGAGGATATTAATACTTGTATTTACTTTATAGAGTTGTTGAGTAAAAACAAATGTGATATATTGAGGGGTGGGTGTGTTTGCGCCCACGTGTGTGTGTGTGTGTGTGTGTGTGTGTGTGTGTGTGTGTGTTTGTGTTTGTATTAGCTCTGAAAGGCTGAATTTCTAGTATATTGTTCATAAGTCCCACTGTTTCCCATTAAGATCAGTCAACCAGATAACTGTTTTTAGAAAAGGTATTCCCTAAATCACAGAATAAGAACAATTACTACAAAACATTTCTCTAAAAATCGGAGGCATACCGTCCTGCAAATAAACACAGAGTCAGTAAGGAACTTGAGCACAAATTCAAAACAATAGTAATCAGGTACACTACTTCAGGGAACACACAGCAAGTGGGGTAGCTCATAGCTCTAATTACTGGAAGTCCTTTCCTTAGACCATTGTTGCCATCCCTCTCCAATCCAAGGGGTCACACTCCTTGAAACTACTTTCTTCTTTGAATGACTTTTTGTGTGTTTGTCTGCATTGTGTATTTGTTTGCTCCTAGTTGTTTGTGTTGTCTCCTACCAGTAACTTGACCAGTCAGGGCTAGGGTAGGAGGAGGTGTAGGGGAAGGGGAAGGAAAGAGAAATTGGCAGAGAAAAGCTCTCCCAGGTCAACTAGGTAGCACAGTGAATAGAGCATCGACCCTGGAGTCAGGAAGACCTGAGTTCAAATCCAACCTCAAACATTTAATGCCTAGCTATCTGACCTTGGGCAAGTCACTTTAGCCCCATTACCTTACCAAAACCAAAAAAGAAAAATCAAAAACAAAACAAAACAAACAGAATGAGAAAAGTTTTCCCCTCATCTTGTAGAGAAGTTTAAAAAGGATAATTATTTCATTTCCAACTAAAATCCACCAAATTGGCATTTTTCCACTACTAGACTAACTTGGTTTAAGTTCATTCATTACAGAACTGTTTTGTTTATACATAGACCCAGAATTATATCTGATCATTTATGCTAATTAAGATACTTTTTTGTGGCATCATCTGTCTTCATCTAATAATTAATGTATTTTAATTCTCTTAAATTAAGGATTGTTCACATCTTGTTTAATTTCAGGTGTCTTAAGCCTTTGTGATTAGTTGATGATGGGAGTAGATGTGCAAAATCCTAAAGTAATATGTAAATATAAGATTTATTGTTGATATTATTAAATTTCTCTAGTTTTCTTCAAGTAGGATTATAGTTTCATTTTTTAGGTTATTTTTGATTGTAAGCCTCCATCCTTTGACTTCAGAAATCTTACTCCAAGCTCTCCATTCCTTAATAATAGTAGCTGCTAAATACTATGTAATCATGACTGGCATCAACAAATATTTGCATATCCAAGTGGTTATCATTATTAATAGAATTATTACAATAACTTCTTCAATTTTAAGGAATCTGTCAGCTGATTATTAAATTCTTATAACTGTTCTCCAGTGCTGTGACTCCAAGTTTTCTATTCTTGTTGAATATAGAGAGGGAGGAATCAGTGAATTTAGCTTTCCTGTTGCTAATTCCATAGTACTAAAGTAAAAAATTGAGTTGTTTGGGTTTAATTGCTTTTCCATACAGTGTCTCATCTAAGCTGTTTTTCTCTAAATATAGAGGACTATTCCTCATTCAGATCTCTTATCCATATGCCTATGTTTAATCAATTATGTGTTGAAAGTCACTAAAAGGACTTCAGCAAAGGACACGCAAATGGAAACTTCTTATTAGTGTCTTGTTCCTTTCATCATCTCATTCTTCTTTTTTTTGGAATGAGGTTCAAATAACAATGGCCATTTTCATTATTAAAGCATCTACTATGTTCCTAGATCTGTGTTGAGTGTGGTGTATATAAAGTAGGAGGAGAAGTCAAAAAACAGCCCCTCACCCTCCAGTGCAGTCTATTGGAGATGTGAAGAAAGCCAGGGAAACTAGGAAGTAGACATAAGAGAGAGAGTTCCAGGTTTGGGGGACTGCAAGTGCATGTGCTTAGAGTTGGGCCAGAGATAAGATGGACAAGTGAGGAAGCACTGGCCTAACACACCTTCTGCAGGACCTACAAAACTCATCAGACCAAATTCTAATCAGGAAAACCAAAAGAAAATTACAATGATTTATTTTTCAAACCTCAGGCTTCTTATGGAGACAGGGTTAGTCAGGAGCCTTCAAAGTGATAGGGAGCATTCTTGGGCAGCTAGGTGGTACAGTGGATAGAGCACTGGCCCTGGATTCAGGAGGACCTGAGTTCAAATTTGGCCTCAGACACTTAATAATTACCTAGCTGTGTCACTTAACCCCATTTGCCTTGCAAAAAGTGGGGGGGGGGAGTATTCTTATACCCAAGGATAGAAAGAGAGCCAAGATGTATGAAATACCAAGTCAGAAAAGAGATCCCAGGACCTGAACTAGTGTTGGACAAACTTAACTATGTGATTCTGAACTCAACAATAGAATGTCAACCCAATTCTAGCTTTTGGCCCAGTGAATAACTACAGTGAAATAACCAGGACAGGAGTTCCAAACCAAAGAGGAGCTAACATAACAGTTCAGTTATTCTGAACCTTCAGAACCTCTCAGAAGGCTAATAGTGACAGAGTCCAGGAGCAGTCTACTGAAATTCTACCCCTATTATATTCAAGCTGCATGGAGCTTTCAAAATAGAATGACTTAGAAGGGGAGCTCAAAGTAAGATGGGAAGCAGCTGGAAACAATTCCTATACCCTGGAGATGCCAGTCATGATTACACAGTATTTAGCAGCTACTATCATTAAGGAATGACGAGCTTGGAGTAAGATTTCTAAAGTCAAAGGATGGAGGCTTATAATCAAAAATAACCTAACAAATGAAACTGAGTATAATACTACTTGAAGAAGAAGACTAGAGAAATTAAGGTGTGATAAATAAATCTGAGGATCAATGATGTGATCACCAAGGGAAATAGTGCATAGAAAGCAGAGGGCCCAGGACAGAAGCTAGTAGAATATGGGCATTACCTAAATGAAAATTCAGCAAAGTAAATAGTCCAAGCAGAAATCCTGAATATATCATTTTTATTTAATGTTATATGAATAGTTGCATAGGTAGATAAAATATTTGTTCTTGTGTTGAATAAAAATATTAGCATGTAAATTGATCTTCTGTAGGCTCACTGAAAGCATCTTTAATAGAACCTCAGCAACAGATGAAACCACAGAGAAGATGTATACCCCACTCTCTCCCCATATTATTTTGAGCTCCTCATCTAAGTCTTTCTATTTTGAAAGCTTTCTGCTTCACATAGCTTGAATATTATAAATATTTGGTGTGGAAACACCAAATAGTAGTCTGAAATCCTTTCTCCCACTAAAATGAAAAGCTTTATTAATCTTTATTAAGTAGAAGATTTAATGCTACAGTTGTAATATCCTGTTGTAAAGTCCTTAGACTCATCTTGATTCTATAATCAAAAAAAGGTTTACATTGTCTTGTGACCAAATTAAGAGGGGAAACATCTTTTGATTAATTCAGTTAACTGTTCACCTCTGACACTGAAAAGGCAACATTAAAGCGGTAGTGATGTTTCATGAAATATATGTATTCTTTGATGGATCCAACCTTCCTCCCATTGTTCTTCATGTGACAACTGCATATGTGCTCCTATGTACAGTTTTTAGAAGTGTTAACAGGATAGGGTAGTGAGCCATTGCCTAGATGCATTTCCACCATGTAAATAAATACTCCTTCACTATTGGAATTAATATCAAAGGGTTTATAATTTTCCTTTTGTATAATTCTCATTTTGTAAGTACTTGGTTTCCAACAAGAGACCTGTCATAATATCTTAGAATTGGATCTATTACCATCTTATGTCTGAGATGTGTTTTCCATTGTTTTCTCCCGTCCATATTCCCAACAAACATATCATATCTTGAAAATGTCAGTGGTTAAGCTGTTTGTAAAATCATAGTGAATATTTAAAATAAATAAACATGTTTTCCCTATACCCTAAAGCTTTCAAGTTCCCAAGAAGAAACTCAGGTGGAGGGAGGGGATGCAGGACTCCCACCTTGGGAGGGAAAGAAACAATCAGTAGCACACTTAATGTTCCCACATACCTAGGTCCAGTTGACCAAAATAACCTATCCCCCAGTTGTTCACATTTTCCTGAAATCATCTTGCTCATCATTTCTTATAGCACAGTTAATGTTCCATCACAATCATCCACACAAAAAATACAAATATTTTTGTATAAAACAGTCCTTTTCCCTTTTGTTTTTTATCCTACTCAGTGTTGCTCGTCTTTGGAGATAAGTAATCTCCAAAAGAACTTCTCAGAGAGCATGACCAGTGCCAGAAGCTTGAGCCTAAGGCATGCCCACCTGATTTGCCAGAACATACAGCATGACCATAAAGCATGTTGCTCGTATAATGAAAATCTGAATTGAAAGGGAAACATCTATTCTGCAATCTCATGGAGTATTTTAAGCAGAGATGTGCTGGAGCCCACTTTTGTTGATGTTGTCTATAGTTTCAGTTGGCCCTATTTGGAATTTCTTGGCAAAGATACTCTGGAGTATTTTGGCATTTCTCCATCTCATTTTACAGATGAATAAACTGAGGCAAACAGGCTTAAATAATTTGCTCAAGGTCACCCAGCTAGTAAGTCTGAAGCTGCGCAGAAAGATGTCTTCCTGACTAGGCTTGGCCCTTTATCAGCTATGCCTAGCTGACTTTCAGCAATTGTTAGATTTTCAATGTGAGCATTTTCACCAGGACTTGATTTATTGTTTTGGTAATTGTCCAGACTTAAGAAAGTGAGAGAGAAAATGTGAATAATGCAGATTAAACTTAAAAGTCTTTCTTGTTTCCTTTTTTTTATGGAGTCAGTTATTAAACATTTACCAGCATAGCACTGGTTTCAAGTAGTTAAACTTTTTTTTAAATATTAGACTCCTAGAAGAGCATATATGATGGATTACTGTTCCATGCTTTAAGTATTTGTAAGCTTAAGAATTTTTTGTATTTTAAACATTTCTTTTTTATGATGGAGGAAATAAATAACTGTTCTATGCCTAATCTATTTTGCATGCTGCTGATCCCTTTTGGGGAAATCTTAGCCATGAACCATTTCTAAGATTTGTTTAAAGATACTTTTTCCCAGGGTTGTGCTCTGTGGTGGGATCATAATGATTCAGAAATCCTGGCCTAAAAGGTTAGAACTAAACTCAGCCTGCTTGAATTTAGAGTTCCCTACTAATGAGAGAGGAAGGCCCTACCCCCTTAGTGGCATGTCTTTGCATAATAATAACCAGGAAGATTGAACTTATAATTTTCTCCACTTTTTTTCCTTTCCGAGTAGTACATTTAAATTAAGAATTTCTGATGGATAAAACTACATACACCTTTCCTATTTCCCTTCCCAAAAGGAAAAACACAATTATTCCATGCAACATTGTTTTTTTAATATCTGAAATGGAATTATACAGTTTCTTGTGAAATATATACCTCAGGGAATATTCCATTGTTGTAACTAAATTGTTCTTGTTACAGTTTTACCCTCTGACCTGTAATACTGTATTTAGATGTGTTGGGGGAGGGGTTAATCCTTTTTATTTTTATATGAAGGACTAATTAAACTAAAAAAAATTAAATCTCATTTTAAACTAGATAATTATTCTTCATCTAATATTTACAACAATTTTAAAATAAAGGGCATATATAATTCTTACAAAGGGCCACTCTTTTACTAAATGTGAATATAGAGAGTAAATGGAGTTTTATATGAAGAGGCGCATTTTGTGGTTATTTTACTTAAATTGAAAATTAATAATGCCTTTTAAAATAAATGGGAATATTTTCTTGGTCAGAAAATATCTGTAAATAAAAATACTGTGATTCTACAAATATCAGTAACATTTTTCTAGTATTTTTTATTTACGAGCAGTTTTTTCCATTGCTTAAATGAAATATTCATAGTGTGGTAGTACTCAAAACTTTTAATCTCAGGACCCCTTTATATTATTAAAAATTATTGAGGAACATATCTCCTCTCACAAAGAGTAGTTTTGCTTATGGGAGTTACAGCTATCATTTATGATGTTAGATATTAAAACTGACTTTTTTAATTATTGATTTATTTGAAAAATAAAATGATAAATGTATAATATATAATTGTAATCAATGTATATAGTATTCTTTTGGTTGTCTAATACCTTTCTAAATTTCTTTATAATTCTCTTTTTATTATAATTTTAGTGAGTAATATTCCATTATATTATTGTATCAAATTTTATTCAGCCAGTCACCAACTTTTGGATTTTTAGGTTATTTTTAGTTCTTTGAAATTACAAAAAATGTTGTACATATTATGTTACATATAGTAATATCCAGGACCCTACCTATAATGCTCATAACTTTACTCTGTCTCAGACTTTCCCCATATTTAGTCTGTTACCAAGTTCTATTGTTTTTACCTTCATTATCCTTCATTTATACCCTTATCTCTTCTGACTGTGCCACCCCACTGGTAAAGGCTCTTATCACCTC
The DNA here is from genome assembly GCF_037893015.1 of Macrotis lagotis. Classification (NCBI taxonomy): domain Eukaryota; kingdom Metazoa; phylum Chordata; class Mammalia; order Peramelemorphia; family Peramelidae; genus Macrotis; species Macrotis lagotis. The sequence continues at coordinate 505,646,621 of NC_133658.1, forward strand.
ACACCTAGGCTACTGCATGTAGTAGCTTGTTCATTCATCTCATTGCTTTAATTCTCTAACCTCTACAGCCCATTCTCATTCTAGAGCTTGTTTAACCAGGTCACCGTGGACTGAGAAAACTCCAATAGTTTCTTATCACCCCCAGATGAAATATAAATTTCTCAAATTCCTCTGGCATCTGAAGCTCTAAATAACCTGCCATTCTTTCCCCACATTTCCAATCTTCTTATATCACAAACTCTGTATTCCAATGACATTGCCTCATTGTTGCTCCTCACACAGGTTATTCCATCTACCAATTCTGGGCATTTTCATTGGCTGTGCCCCATTCTCTCTGTCCTCATCTCTACTTGGCTTCCCTGACTTTCTTCAAATCCCTGCAAAAACCCTACTTCTCTTAGAAGCTTTTCCTTATCACCCTTAAATGTGAATGTGTCTGCTCTGTTAATTATCTCCAACTTAACCCTGTATATATAGTATGTTTATATATAGCTACTTGTATATTGTCTACCCTATTTGGACTCCTTAAGAGCAGGGACTTTTTGTTTTGCCTTTGTATCCCAAGCAGTTAATATAATGCTGGATATATAGTAGGCACTTAATAAATGCTTGCTTGTTAACTAAATATCTGTAGTATAGGCTATAATAATGACTGTTATAAAGGTGGTAATATTTTTGTATTATTCTGATGATTAGCATAAAGTACTAAATTTGGAAGTCATGAGACCTAGGTTCTAATCCCAGCTCAACAATTAAAACTGTCTAGGCATGGGAAGATCCTAACTTAAACCTGAGACTGTATCTTCATCTGTAAAATAGAAATAATACTTGCACTACTTAAAATACAGGCTAGCTTGAAGGAAGGCATTTCATAAAACTTAAAGGAAGGTACTGTAGTATGTTATTGCTACACATAAGGCTTTGGGTGATTTTAATTTTCTATAATGATTTATTTTATCAATCTAAATATCTCACAGAATCTGAGAAGTAGAGTGGACCTTGGAGGCCAAATACTCCAAAACCTAAATGACCAGAAATCTTTTCCACATTATAATTAACAAGTGGACATTATACCAGTCCTTACTCAAAGGTTCCAATAAGGAGGAACCCATTTCCTTTGGAGACATTCCTTTGCACTTTCAACAAATCTAATGTTTGACAATTTTTCCTTACATCAAATCTGAATGTATTCCCTTGTGCCTTCCTTTCTTTACTTCTACTGCCTGGAATCAAGTAAAAGAAATGTGTTTCCTCTTTTACATTACAGGTTTTCAAATATTTGAAAAACAAATATTAGATTCCCTCTTTAAATTTTCTCTTCTCTTGATGAAATATCTTCCTTCCTTCAATTAATCCTCATCTTATCACCTTGAAGTCACCTAATTTCACAATTGCAAAGGAAGCTATGAGCACCATTATAATGGTTCCCCTTTGAGTAAAAAGTATCAGAGCAAGTCCCAAGCCCTGCTGATTCACAGGAATGGAAAAACTGAGGGGGGAGGAATACAGTCAGTCATATCTTTCTTGATAGTTCTAGTCATAAGTGATTAAGGTTAAATATTAATAGCAGTATCTATATTTTCTAAAGGAAAAACACCAAAAGTCTCCTTGAATAGACAATATCTAAACACTATTACCACTAACCCTGGGTTTAGTCTCCAGATAAGTTTTTAGTTTCATTTCCCCATAATAGCTACCACTAATCCTCCCTGTGGGATTATTATTTTGTAAACTATTGGAAAGAATGAATTGTCAATTCTTTGCCATTAATTTTCAACTATATTATCATAATTATTTTTCTAGAGATTAAAGGTTAATCCAAAGTACATTGGATTGTTATGTGTTTACATTTGATTTTATGTCTTTTATGTTTTGATAAGAAATATACTGACTTTTTGTATAATTTGTAAGCAGAATTAAATTGAAGAACCTGTGGATGTAATAAAAATGCTACCTATTTATTTCTGATATGGCAGAAGCTATTTGACAGCCTCCAAAAATGAGTGTGAATTCAAATTACACTTAGAGTTAATAAGAGCAAACTTCTTAAAACCCAGGATTCTTCCATTTAAGTCTCGGTACTATCTGAACCTAGTACTGCACCTGTCACATAGAAGCCATTCATTGCTATTTGCTGGATAAAAGGGTTTCATTTAGATTCCAGAAATGAAAAAAGGTCATCCTACTTTTTCCCTTGCTTCATCACCTGCTTAACTTTTAGTAACTTATCAATTTGTGTCCAGGGATGTATCTGAAATATACCAGTGAAATAAAATAACAAGTCTGCCCTCTCGAGGCTGGTTTTCCTACCTTTTTGATTGTGTAAGATTCACTCCGAGACAGATATAAAGCTTTTTTTGCCTATAATATTGCCTCTGACTGATGAACTACTACTGATATTTTGACCCTGATTCAAGTGCTACATCTCTCTGAACCTTGCCTGATCTCTCCTCTTCACCACAGCTCCTATCTCACTTTTCACCACTTTGGACCTCATCCCCCTTTCCATCTCTTTTATGTACTTATTAGAGAATTCTGTTTTGTCATAGTTATCTGTGTATAGGTCATATCCCTCCCTAGACTCTGGGCCCTACAAGAGCAAGGACTTTATCTTGTCTTAACTTTGGATAGTACCTAGCTTCTAGGGCAGTGCTTTAAGATTCAGGTTTGGGCTAGCTTTAGCATGGAAAATAGACCATCAGACTTAAACTTAAAGGAAGTGACTTTACCTGTAAATGAGTCAGTTTGGGTTTCTTGGAGCTATCCAGGTGTTTCTGGTTTCATGAGACTCAGATCAAAAACAAATGCCAAGTTTAGCTGAACAAGAAGGCCTAGTGAACGCACATCCATTGTCCCCTCTTCTTGTTCCCTTAATGCTAATAATGTGTAATGGAAAAAGAATAGTATTGTATTTGGAGCCATTGTCTGGGTTTGAATCCCAGCTTTACAATTTATACTGCCAGTGGAAGGAAGCAGCATGTGGAAAAAAATAGAGAAAGCCCTGGATTTGAATCCTAGCTGATGTTTATTACTTATGTAACCTTGGATAAATCATATCCCCTCTTTGGGCTTCAGTTCCCTGGTCTATAAAATAAAGAAGTTAGACTGAATGACTTCTGAGGTCCCTTCCAGCTACTAATCCTATGATCCATTTACACTGGCTGGATCCACTAACTGACACAGCTATAATAGTTTAACTAAACAGAGTAGAGTGATTCCAGGAAGAGATATGCTAAAAAGAGCAAATAGCCAGGCCCAATTTAGGATTGCTTTAGCTCAAGTCATCTCTGAATAAATGGATTTCTAATCTAACAGGATTAAACAGGATCAATCAACATCACTAGGTGACTCCCAAGTCTTGTGAGCAAGGCCTAAATCAGGCCAGTCCAACAATTTAGATTACAATTTAAAATGCAGTAAGGCATTATGGATCATAAAATGTAATTAAAATTAGTTTTTCTAGTAGGAAATTAAGATGAAATTTAAAAGGACACTTAATTATGATAAAATACAACTCCCCTTCTCCAAAGTAAGGATAGCAAATAATCAGCTAGATCAGGAAAGCATTCCCAAAGGGAAGCAAGAACTCAGGTAGAGTTTCTGACACAAGTTTCTCTTCAAACCAAGTCTTATATACTTGAAGAAGCATTTTAAAAAATCATGGCTCCCTTCCTTCACAGAGCCAGTTCAGTTTATTGATTCCAAAATTATTGCCCTGCATATAGAATGCTGGACACGGCTACCCATAGAAAAGAGGTCAGAAGGAGCAAGGGGACAAGATTGAAAGAGGAGAGAGAATAAAGAACTATGGAAGTGGTCCCAAAAGGACTACAAACATGTCCTACCACAGTATTGTACACCATAACCTAGGAACAATAATCCATAGGAACAATAATACAATACAGTCTCATCAAATGACAAAACCATTCACTATTCACATAAAACCAACACAACTCCTACCACACCTTATTTTATCTCTTCATTCCAGTTTAAGGTAATCCAGGGGTATATTTATATAACCCCAATTAATTTAATAAAATTTCAGCATTTCTCAAATCAGCTAAGTCCAGAGTCCCTAACAGTGTTGATCACATTTATTTAATAAATGGAAAAGTTCTTTAATCTTCTTGGGTCAAAACAAATAAAAGATGATGATGATGTTTGTCCTTCATTCTCTTTTTTTGCAAGGCAAAAAAAATGGCTAGTCTAAGGTCACACAGCTAGGTAATTATAAGTGACTAAGTCAGATTTAAACTCAGGTCCTCCTTATTCCAGGGCCAGTGCTCTATCCACTGAACACCTAGCTGCCCCTTTGCCCTTCATTCTCAAAGACCAAGACATCAGGGAGGTGATGGGGGACATACTCATGAATTGAATTTGAGTGAGAGGGGTGCTATGCTAAATCATCTGCCTCACTTTCTCCTCTGGAGCCATGTGGGTTCAACAGCCAATTATGAATCGGGACAGATAAAGAAAGCCCAGGATGTGAGGGCAGTTAGATTTAAGTAAATTGTCCAAGGACCCACAGCTAGTAAATGGCAAATCTGAGATCAGATTTGAACTTGGGTCTTCCTGACTCCAGGGCTGGTGCTCACTACCTGCCCCAAATAAATCAAAAGAATCAAATAAAAAAATCAAAGTATCAAATAAATATTGATAATAAATTTATCAACAAGTAAATCAATAATAAAACAAATATCTTTATAATGATTTAACTGAGAGAATAGGCAACTAGGTGAAGCAATAGATAAAATATCGAACATAGAAGCATTGTCATAAGTTCAAGAACATTCTCAGACACCTATCAGCTGTATGACCCTGGACAAATCACTTAACCCTGTTTGCCTCAGTTCCTCATCTCTGAAATGAGTGATAAGGAAATGGCCAAGAAAATCCAAATAGGATGACTGAAATAACCTAACAACAAGAACAACACCTCTGACCATTCCAGTTATTATACAAGATTTCACTTCTCGAAAGTTTCCCACTATACAATTCATTCAGGACAGCAAATAAGTTTTCTTTTCAAGATAAAAAATAGATCAGTTCCATCAAGAAGAAAAAAAAAAGACTTCATCTTCGTTTTCTCTGTTTCCTCCAGCTTCTTTCAAGTCATGACAGTAAACAATCTTTCCAGCTTTTCTCAATGAAAACTACCATCTCCTTAATATAGCATATAAATGTTTTTTACATTTGACTGTTAAAGTTACCATAACTCTAACTATAGGCTCTATATAAAGAGAATTTTGAAATATATGTTTACACAGGTATGCCTACTTTTCTAGTTTCAGAATCATTAATTATCCTTATGATTTGCCTTTGGCTATTTTTTTTTCATCTTAAACATTCCGTGGACAGTTGGTTCCAATAAGTTACAGAAGAGTGGGTAACCTTTGCCAACTAAGGAACGGTTGAGGTAATAAGGAAACTTGAAAACAGGAATTCAAACTATGATTAATGGGATTAGAAACAACAAAGAACTTAACAAACAAGGCAAAATCTTAAATGTTGTCCAGTCTTAAGGTGGAAATTAGTCTTTTTTTTTAAACTGGGGAGAAAATGTAATTTAGCACTTTTATTGATGAAACTATTTTTTAGTTTCTTCTATTGGTCATTTCCTTATCCCTTTGGTCTATTGTATTATACCATGGACTTTTCAACATTATTAGTACTCAGTTTATATCTCTCTAGATCCCATTATTGACCTTATGAGAAAAAGTTATGACACAGCATATTTCTTCTTTATAATCTCAGCAGTGGAGAGAATGCTGCCTTACCTAATAATGGAAGAATATACTAACAGCATTGCTCCATTAACTCAGAAGTTGAAAGTTCATATAAAATTAAAGTTGTCGTAGCTTTGTAATTAAGTGCAATAGGTGACAGATTCTCTTTGTTATTAATGCCATGTGTCATTGTCCTTCATACACAACTCATTCTTAAGGTTAGGGGTGGGAGAGAGGGCAGGAGCAGGAAAGATTGCTTCATTCTTTACACAGTTTAAGTTTGCAAATCGAAGTCAAAACTTTTTTTTTTCCTTTTGGTCAATTAATTTGTGCATATGTTCTCAGCCCACAGCATATTTTTGAGGTAGAGTTATAAACTCCTTGTGCTTTATAATGGAAGAACTGAGGTAACCTTAATTGAGTTGTAGGAATGTTGTAATAGGAATGATGGAGTTCAACATAAACCTCAGTTTTTCCTTGTTGCTACTCTGAAAATAACCCCTCCAAAACTTCTTAATGAAAATATATTTGAAGTGACATTTTTCAAGTTTAAGAAAGTACATCAAAGGTATTTGTGATTTTAGTAATTCAGATTTTTTTAAAAAAAAATATCAAACTTTCAGTTTTCTTCTGAAGCTTTTAGATAACTAAAACATTTTAAGGGGTACCTGTTTTTTGTTTTGAAGTATTTGGGAGGATTGGCAGTTATCCTTGGCTTTTTATTTTTGATTCTGTTTTCCACTCTACTGAGGACATTAATATGTGACTCCAAAAGTTGTAATGGCATGGTTCTATTACAATGGAAATTCCCAATCTCAAATTATTTAAATCATACTCATAAACAAGAACAAAGCATTTACCTGACTGTCTGAGTAGTAGTGCCAGGAGGCAATGGGACATGTACTCAGCTTGTAGAGGATCAGGGCTCTGGCAGGAAGCTCTCTAGCTAGATCGAGTTCAGGCAAAGCTAGCTTGCTGATCCTAACACTCCCATTTCTCCATGAGACAGACACAGGTACAGCAAATTGAAGTCATTCTTTCTACCCCAGACCTTCATTTCTTCTCTAGCAGCAAAACCTAAAGGATTTAGCTTCATCCCACCTCCAGGCTCTTCCTCTTAATAGCTCTTTGTTGAACCTTTTTGTGATTTCTGGTTTGGACCCTGCTTTTCCTTCAAATATTAACCTCTTGCCCTGAGCTTTTCAGGTACTGAATTTGTCTACTTGTAAAGCCCTAAAGTTCCTTACACCTAGATACACAGAAACTTCTTGGTAGTCCCTTGTTACTCCATTCCTCCAATAAGTCTGATTAGTTCCATGAACCCTAATTAATCATACCCCCTTGATTCCATGACCAATACTTTGTTGGGGTGTTTTACAAATGACAGAATCAGAGTCAACTTTAGAATTGAATTCATATCAGTGGTGATACAAGGTACCTTAGAGATCACCTAATCCAACCCCTCTTTTTTACCTTTTAAATTTGTATCTTTATTCTTCACAGGCTAGTGACAGGACACATCAAAGTTTTATGTCTAAAAGCTAAGGAATAAATCATCAGGAAAGAGATCTGATGGACTGAATGAATGATGATTCTGAATTAAAAATGATTGTGTATTCAGTGACTGTTCACACATAACCATTGTATTAGTTGGAGCAGTCTGAAAGAATCACAGAATAAACGAACCAGAGGGGACTTTAATCATCAATGAAGCCAAATTCTTTATTTAATAGGTGAATATAAACTGAGTCCTAGAAAGGTTAAATGATTTAATCCTTTGAGACAGCTAGTTACTGGCAGGGCCAAGACTAAAGCTTCATCCTGCTGACTCTCAGGTCACTGGGGGTTGGGGGAGGGGGATTAGATTAAAGGCCTTCATCTCCACTCTCCATCTTCACTTCCTGGAAGGCTCTCCCTCCTCCTATCAGATTCTTGGCTTCCTCCAGATTTCAACTAAAACTTATTTTCTGCAGAAAGCCTTTCCCAGCCCTCCTAGTCTTTGTGCCTTCCCTCTGAAATAACATCCAGTTTACCTTGTCTGTGTCTCATTCATACATGGTAAGCTGTTTAGGTGTTAGAAATTCCTGGAGTGGGGACCATTTTTGGCCTTTCTTTGTATCCCCAGCACTTAGCACTCAGTGAAACTTTAATAATTGCTTGTTGATTTGACTTCAGGGAAAGCAAAGAGAATAAGGGTTGACAAGGTGCCTGTTTGTGTACCAAACACTGTGCTGAGCACTTTTTACAAATATGATCTCTTGTGATCTTCATAACTCTTCGAGATCAGTATTAGGAGTATCCCCATTTTACAGTTAACTAAGGCAAACAGAGGTTAAGTGACTTGTTTAGGGTCACAAAGCTAGTTAGTGTCTGAGGTTGTGTTTGCATTTATGTCTTCCTGAGTCCAGGCCTGGAATTCTTGTCTGTTGCACTGCCAGTGAATAGACCAATGGCCTAGAGACATCTCTTCAATAATTCCTAGGCATGACTTAGAGCTGTGCTCTCTCTCACAAAAGAGGCTGAATAGGGTCTCTTCAAAAAGATACTAACTATACCATAAATATTTTTGAGACAGTCATTTATTTTACATAAAAGAAGCTCTTAAAGAAAAAAAAAGACTTAAGTGCATATTAGCATACACTTAAAACATAATGCTTTTATTTATACTCCATTATTAATAAACTAAGACTAAAACACAATACTATTACTATTCTTTTATAATGCTCCATAATACTCTTCCAGATAGTCAATACTGGCGAATCCAAGATATATATCTTCTATCTATCCAGGAATTCATAACTTAATATGTGGCTCAAAAATAATTTAATGGCATGGTTTTGTTATTGTGGTGGTCCATTCCTCCTCTGAGAAAGGTATCATTGTAGGGAGCAACTGTACTGGGAAAATGGGCCCCAAATCAGAGACTCTGATCTCTTGAGCCACCAAGGCTGGAAGCATCCATCTCTTGAGACAACACTATTCTACCATCTGTGGCCCAGAAAAGAAATAGTGAGTAGAAGACTTGAGATCCAGTTGCCAGCTCCCCTAGGTCAAGCTCAAGTTCTCACTGACATTGGCAAATAGCTTAATAACTGCTGCTAAGGAACCCAAAAAAGAAAAATCCTCTCCCTTCCTTTCTGGAAGTCCAAAAAAGATGTGACAGTCTCTACACTCAAAAGAAACAGAGACTACTGGATCCCTCCTTTCATTGATTGTTTTCCAATTATCCTGAATATGACTTGTTTGAACATAGTTGTTTGCATGTAGTCTCCTTCATTATACTGTGTGCTTTTTGACAACAGGGTCTGTTTTTACCTTTTTTTTTTGAATCTCTAGCTTTCAACAAAGTGCCTGGCACATTGTTTAATAAAATCTTTGCTGATTGATTGACTTATTTCTTCATCTACCTGGCACAGTTGCCAGTCATCTTTTGGCGCTACCTTGTAGTCACAAGGATCAGGACACCAACCAGAAGCCTCTGGTTGAACATGTCCTTTAGCTAGAGGTCGGAACAGCACAGAAGGGCCCCTTGCTCCATGGGAAGTGTTCTAATCCAGTCCCCTACTACAAGGTCATTGTTAAGATTTTTCAGTGATACTTTGTAGACAGTTTGTGACCAATCAGGACTAGTAATTGAAAGTTAGGACTTTAAAGGCAACAGTTCATCCAAAACTAGATCAAACTGACCTGTTATTGAAAGGTTTTTGGTTAATTGGTTATTTAAGCCTTATTTAAGAAGTATGTCCTTATAATGATAATTAAAAAATCATAAAGTAGAATATCATTTCATTTGTTTTGTGTATGTCATCAAACATTTAAAAACTAAAAATTTAAGTTGATTCTTGTTATTTTACATGCTATTCCTCAAGCTTAGAGGAAAGAAAGTAGAATTTCCTATGACTCTTATTCTCATATACTTTTCTTATTCTCTGACCATCAATCCTGACTACCTTTTTTTTTTCTATCTCCTTTTGAGGATAGAAAACTGGACCAGAGATGGAATATGTTAAAGGCTAAATTTGCTGTGTGACCTTGTGTCATTTTACACCTCTTGGACATCAACTCTTAACTTACAGATGAGGAATTTGGACCAGAAAATCCTCTTTTGGCTTTTAAGGTTTTATTGTTTCTCCACATAACAGAAAGAAAGGAGAGAAAGAAAAAAGAGAAGATTGTGGAGTGGGTGGAAGACATTCCAGAGCCATTCCCATCCAATCAGAAAGGGTGGAATGAAATTAAAGGCTTCCAAAAAAAGAATTGGAATGCCTTTCCACCTCCTTCCACCCCACCCCAAGCCCTAAATCTTTGTCCAGGTTAAGCAGCTGAATCTTGGCAATGGAATAGCAAGTTCTTCAACAATAGACAATCTAATAAGTTGTCCCCAGCAACCTCAAAGAATAACATTGGCTATAGGTATTAATATGTTCATTATTTTTCAGCAGCTTTTAAAGTATGTACATTTAGATCTTTTCAGATCAAAAGTGATGATTAATTGGCATAGCAAAGTTTATATAGTGTACTTCTTATATAACTACATAATTTGACATTCGGTCAAACTACATCACTTTTAAACATCTGTTTAGTAAGATTACGGTTTGACTTTTTTGTCTTGTTTGATTTTTAAACTACTCACAAGTTTTAAGAATTCTTCAAAATTCATCTTTAAATTTACATTCTAATTGCTACCATCACCTTTCCTTTACTTTGAAAGCCCAAATACCATTCTGTGCTTCACTTGAAAAAGGTTTTAAAAACAATCTGCTTGCAGAAAAGTTGTAAAAAGAAAATGGAATGATTGTTAAGGACCCAGAAAGAGAAGTACTTGAATAGCCCTTTGAATTGGCAAAATATTTAGCATTTTGACAAGAATTCAGGCTTTTGAAATGGGAAGCAGCAAAGAATCTAACTATCCTAGTATGTTCACCCAGGCTTGTGTATATTCTTACATGGAAAAAAAATCCATCTGAACTTTGGTCTTCAAGTTAAAGGCTGTACATTGTTTTTCTCTACTTTCTCTTTAAAAACATGATCTCCATGCTTTGTAAGAAAGAAGTCTTATTGTATGATATATATATTCATATATAAATTTGTGATATACATAAGATATATAAATGTGATATATGTATATAGGTATTTATAAATAAATATATATGTCTCTAGGAGCAGCATATGTTTAGATTTCAGGGAATAAGCATGATCAGGCTTAAAGTTTTCAAAAGAAATTCTTCAGCTCCTTTTAAGAAATAAAATTTGAAGGACCTTTTTTCTTAATAAAACATTGAAACACAGCTTAATGAACAGTAATTGGGACATTTGCCAATCAGTAGTTAAATGAGAAAAATTATTTTTCAAAATTAATTTTACTGTTAGATTTATTAAGACAATTGTAAATCTTTCCATTAATCTCCCAATTTGAAATTTTCATCAAGTTTTTCAGGAAGCACAAAGATCAAAAATGCTGAGATTTGTTTCCAAGTTTCCAAGAGCCTTGAAATTTCCCTAAGGGTAATTACTGTTTACTGCTATAGACCTTCGTCCTTTTCTGCAGTAACATTTTCCATCTTAGGGAGAGTCATCCCATTCAAGTGAGGAGCATGTTGTCTGAGCACTGAATGGAATTACTACCAATGGAAACTATTCTGCAAGAGGAGTTGATAAAGCAGCTGCTGTGCAAACCTCAGCTGTTTTTTCCATCCTCCCAAAGCAAAGTTAATTAGCATAGGGAAAGTGACTAATGTGCTGACGTCACCTCTTTCCAGTCCAGGCTTACATTTTGTCCCAGGCTGCCTGTAAGCATGCAGGACTTTATTCAGGAATTTGCTGTCCCTTACTGGATACTCGGAAAGCTACTCCTTTTTTCCCCCAAGGGGCCAGACTGCTTTCCTTTATAAATGCTCTCTAACTGAAAGCTTTAAAAAGTATTCTACTGGGGACTTTACCTCTCTCCTCTCTAGCTACCATTAGCAGTTAAAAAAAGAGGCAAGATGCATTTTAGAAACTTTAACTACAGTTTTAGCTCCTTGATTGCCTGTATTGCACACAGTGATGTCTTCGGTGAAAGTGAAACCAGGGTAAGACTTCCAAAATTAATGTGACATAAAAGTTTAGCTCTGAGGCTTTTGGCTAATAGGCATTGATTGTGTATCTTTGTTACCTTGTGGATTTTAAGAGTTTAAGATAATTTTATTTTTTTAATTTGAAAATTACAACTGAGGCAAAATGAGATTTTTGAGGGAAATGTGTGTTCTCTTTGGTTTGAATCAAACCAGAAATTAGCATTGTATCTATGAATACTTTACAAAAGAGAGTAAACTTTCCTCAGAACTGTGTGGTGAGAGGTGGGATAGAACTCTTACATGAAATAGTATTGACAGTCTGAAGAGAGCAAATTATTTGAATTTTTGTTGAAATATAACCAACAGGATCTTTGTTTTGTTTTGTCTTGAATACAACTTCTATGTCTAGTTTCTAAGAATGAAGAAATAATAGTAAAATCTAAAAAATACAATAAATCATTGAAGTGTGGAGTCTGAATGCCTTCCTAAAAAGCATACCTTGCTAGTGAATAAAAGTGTTGCTAACTAATGAATTGCAGAGAAATTATTCACCAAATGGAAACTAAGAAATTTTTGTCACTTTATAGTTTTTTTCTTTCTAGTTTGCCTTTTAATGTTTCTTAAAATCTAGTTAGCTGTTCTTGAATACTTCAGTATTATATATGAATCCTGAAGGGTTAATGTAATTTTCCTCCTTAAAAAAGAGAATAAGCACTTTAATGGCAGCATCTTTTATAACAATAACAACAAAATTATTCTTCATTTATTATTTGCAAGGCATTGTGCAAGGAGCTGGGGGTAAAGACAAAATTAATTGTAACCTCGCTTACAATCCACTGGAAGGGTACAAATAAAATTATTACAGAAGGGGAAACTATTAGGGAGAGAATAGTAACAACTGGGAAAATGAGGGAAAGTTTGGCCTGGCTATTCCACTTACTGTATGACTTTAGCCAAGTCACTTATCTTCCTGAGCCTCAGTTTCCTCATATGCAAACATGAAAATTGTTCATGTTTTTAATCATCTATCAATTGGAGAATGACTCTTAATTTTTATAAATTTGGCTCATCTTTCTATATTTTTGAGAGATGAGACCTTCACCAGAAAAACTTGCTTTAAGTTTTTTTCATAATTATGATTGCTAACATATTCCTTCATTCTATTTCCTCCCTATTTATTCAATACTATCTTCTTCCACCCTCTTTCCTCAAAGTATTTTACTTCTGATTATTGCTTTTCTCAATCCACCCTCCCTTTTATGAGCACCCCTCCTTTCTCTTATCCCTTTTCCTTCCTACTTTCCTGTAGAGTACGGTAGATCTCTACCCAGCTGAGTGTGTTATCCTCTTTGAGCCAATTCTGAGAAAAGTAAGGTTCAGGTGGTCTCTTCAGCCTCTCCCAACATCCTCTCCACTGTAATAGCTCTTGATCCACTATATTCCTCTTTTTCTCCACTTAATTTTATTTTAAAAGATATCATCCCATCACACATTCAACTCACTACCTGTGATTTTTGTTATATATACTTTACAATTGCCCTAATAATGAGAAAGTACTATCATCTTCTCATGTAGAAATGTAAAAAGTTTTGCCTTATTGATAAGTCCCTTATGATTTCCCATTCCTGTTTACCTTTTTATTCTTCTCTTGATTCTTGTATTTGGAAGTCAGATTTCTATTCAGCTCTAGTCTTTTCATCAGAAATGCTTCAAAATCCTCAATTCCATTGAATGTCCATTTTTTTTTCCTCTGAAGGATTATACTTAGTTTTTCTGGGTAGGTGATTCTTGGTTATAATACTAAGTCCTTTGTTCTCTGGAAAATCATATTTCAAGCCCTCCAGTCCTTTAATATAGAAGCTACTAAATCTTGTGTTATCCTGATTAAGACTCAGCAATATTTGAATTGTTTCTGTTTTTGCAATATTTTTGTCCTTAACTTGGGAGTTCTGGAATTTAGCTATAATATGCTTGGGAGTTTTCATCTTGCTCATTTCCCCAGTCTATTTCTTGTTTTTTTAATTCTTTACTAAAGTGGGACCCTGCTTCCAGGGTGTAGGATGTACTGTCCCAAGCTTCAAGAGTTTTGTGTAGCAGTTTTCAGAGATACTTCTATAGACATGTAAGTTTTCAGTTTTTCCAAGTTGGTACTATTTAAGGAGTATTGTGTTGGCTGCTCTCCTGGTCTGTGCTCTAGTCTTGTGAATGACCATAATTACTCTTTTCTGTCCTGGAACTGTGCTGAGAATCCTTGTTCCAATGCAGCCCTGCCCCGCCCCCTGAACTGCAATCTGGATCTGAATATGAGCAGAACAACAGAGTGTCCCAATGCCAACAAAGAGACCCCCATAAGTTCCTTCTAACTCCCTTATCAACTGTGGGGTACAGAAGCAACCACTGCAGCTGCTGATTCATTCCATCCCAAGGCCTGCCCCGGGTTTGCTGGTTTGCACTGGACTGTATTCCATTCTCACCCTATTATGACAGACTTTTTTTCACTAATTTTAAAATTGAATTGAGCTGAAAAATTGTTTCACCCCATTCTTTTGAGGGTTCATTCACTCCTGGGTTTGTTTCATGGAACTATTTAAGGATATTCTTACCTAAGCTCTATAAATATTTAGATTTTAGAAATACTATGATTGAGGATTCAACAGCTATCTGCTTGGATAGCCATAGGACTGAAACTAGAAGCTAAACCTCTCCCCCCCCCCACCACACCCAATAGGAGAGGGTAGTAGAGATATAAGGAAGGCAGCTACTAGCCAAGTAGAGCTCTCCTCTAGCAAGGCAGTCTTGGGAAGGGCAAGAACTACAATTCCTCCCCAACCCTCCAGTATACTTTCCTCATTCTCTTTCTCTGATGTCATTTCTTCCTCAGGATATATTTCCTGCCCTTCCCTCCTTTAGAACAGGTAAGGTCAGAGCTTCCAGCCTGAGTAAGAACTTTCCAAGAAGACAAACATTGGTGAATCCCTGTAGAGTACAATTTTTAATTGCTTAAAAAATTATGGCTTGAGAAAGCAGAGTCATTTATATATCTTGTTCATGCCTTGCAAAAATTGTCATGATCATCTACAAAGAAAAAAGTTGGTTCATTTAATGGAATAGTAATGATAAAATTCCTAGAAAATATATATATATATATACACCCTCTAAGAATTTATAGTTTGCTTTGATCATAAATCATTTATCATGACTTATTTTTAATAAGTCACCTCTTATTAATTGCCATAAGTTCAATAGTAATTAAACAGTCATGATATCCATTGATGAGATCTTGTGAAATTACAGATTAACTAAGCCCACCTTCTAAAACCAATATATCAAACAAAGAACCCAACTATTTTACATTATTTTAAAACCTTTATTGAGTGAAAGGAAAAAATAGACAAATTATTATTTTCCTCTATTGTATTATAAATACTATTTCACTGACTTGTTTTTAACTTAGTTTCCATCAAAATGAATTTTAGATTAACATTATTATTTTTTAAGCCATACATAAAATTGTTCTCTACATTTGGATGATACCGATATAAAAATGGTAATTTCTTCAAATTGTCATTCTACATATTTCCACATAAAATAAGTAGAAATGAGCCTTAAACATGAGTTTTTTTACTTAACCAAGTATAGTTTGAAAATATATTCTGAAAGTCAATAAACTTAAACTCCATCAAATTAAGGAAATTAAAGAATTTCAGCACAGATTAGAAAATACCTTGTTCCAGTTTCCCCAGGGGGTGTCAGGAAGGGATGAAAGAGACCAATCACAAGGTTGCCATGTCAATTCTTATTAGGGGACTGTGTATTAAAGATTCTATATAGATGGGCTGAGTTTTTTATATGCATTCAATTTTCTAAGGAAGAGAACATGAAAAACTTGCTGAGATCTAATAACTGTTCTTTTTTGTCACTTTTTCAGGCCAAATTTGAATCTCTCTTTAGAACTTATGACAAAGACATCACATTTCAATATTTTAAGAGCTTCAAACGAGTACGAATAAACTTCAGTAACCCACTGTCTGCAGCAGATGCCCGGCTGCAGCTTCATAAAACCGAATTTCTTGGAAAGGAAATGAAATTATATTTTGCTCAGGTAAGTTGGAATAAGTAGGAGTATTCTTCTAAAAACGTGATCTCTTTATTTATACCCCCTTTTCAACATTTATAGAAAAGCCTAAATATGCAAACTGATATTAACAAAATAAGATCATATTTGTCATATTTGTTTATATGCACCCTCGATTTTTTTTATGCTTTCAGATGTTGTTATTGTTAAAAAAAAAAAACATTCACATATAGGGAGTACTGTGATTTGGTTGCTTTTGGGAAGTGGTGTAAAGATACTATCTCCAGTAAGATCTACCTTACCCTTTTCAATCTCACTGAGATGATTTGCATGGCAACCTGGAGGATTATGGAGAGATGAAAAAATTCTCATTCCAGCCCCACAGTCCTTTTTAATTTGCTAAGTTCAATATAATTTGAAAGGATATCAGACTTACAGCCAAGGAAAATGAAGGAAATTAAAAGGAACTTCAGAACATAATTTAAATGAGTTTAAACAAAGGAATTCTAAACAATCAAAGAATAGGAGCAAAAGATAGATTCAAACATTCCTAAGGCCTTCTGGATCTAATTATTTTGACTTGGTTGACTGAGGTTTGTTTAAAAAAAATGCTAATGATAACTGAGATACTAAAGGCCTAGCCAACCCTATAGATTCTATGGTGAAGAAACTA
The DNA here is from genome assembly GCF_037893015.1 of Macrotis lagotis. Taxonomy (NCBI): domain Eukaryota; kingdom Metazoa; phylum Chordata; class Mammalia; order Peramelemorphia; family Peramelidae; genus Macrotis; species Macrotis lagotis. The sequence goes on from NC_133658.1 coordinate 505,663,151, forward strand.
TATCACACCCGAAGGTCAGTCAGACTCGAGAGCATTAGCAGCCAAGTTAAGAGGCTTCAACTCTGAGAAAGCATAGGAAAAAACTGCAGATGAAGAAACCCCTGACAATCAGCAGAGACCCTCCCAGAGAGTAGGTGACGATGTTACACAAGAGGGAGAGAAATTGTTCTCATCAAAGCTATAGGTGTACCCCTCTGTGTGTGTTCACTGGTCATTTGTGGGGGGGGGGGGCACATGCATGTAGAACACTGGTGGCTCCTACTCTGACACTGCAGAATCTCTAAAGTTCTCTTATAACACTGTCACTCTCCCAGTTCCTGAGCTGTTTTGCTGAATAACTGCTGCCCTCTGCTGACAAATCAGCTTCAGGAGAAAGTCTAGCACCAAATGGCAACCTTTGCCCTACTTTCCACCAACATAGTGCTATTTTATGCTTAGTCATGCTTTTAATCTTTTTTCATTCTTTCATTTAAATCATGTCACACATCTCTACAGTCTTCATATTTGCTATAGCTTCTGTTATAATGAGGCAGCTAAGTGGAAGGCTTGGAGTCTAGAAGATTCATGTTCCTGAATTCAAATTTGGCCTCAGATACTTGTTAGCTCTATGACCCCAAGCTAGGCATGTAAGCCTGTTTGCCTCAGTTCCTCATCTGTAAATGACCTGAAGAAGGAAATGACAAACCAAAGAGTTGGACACTACTGAAAAACAACACACCAGTATGATGCATTAATATTACAATTATGTTCATTTCTTACAATGTGCTCAACTATTCCCTGATCATTAGACATCCAGATTGTTTCCAATGTTTTTTGGAATTACAAGAATGTTGCTTAGATCATTTTTGCATAAATCATTTTGGGACTATTAATAACATCTTTTAATTATAGTTCAAATAATAGTTTCATTGAATCCAAGTATTAAGCAGCATTCCTTTTTTTTCTTACTCTACATTTAAAGGAAGAAATCTGTTCCAGAAAAAATATGAGTTATATTCATTTACATAACTAGTATTCATATATATATATATATGAATGTATAAATAAAACTAGTATTCATATCTATATAAATAAAGCCTGGCAGTTATATACATGTATGTGTATCTATACATCAAAAAGTTTAAAGGACAGCTAGGTGGCGCAGTGGATAGAACACTGGCCTTGGAGTTGGGAGTACCTGAGTTCAAATCCAACCTCAGACACTTAATAATTACCTAGTTGTGTGGCCTTGGGCAAGCCACTTAACCCCATCGCCTTGAAAAATCTAGAAAAAAAAAGTTTAGCTATTAGTTCGAGTTTCAATCCTTAGAGTCAGCTGGCCTAACCATGAAAAAGGTCATGCTCAAAACAAGTAGTGTGTATATATATATTTTAGTTTTTGTAAGGCAATGGGGCCTGACTCTAGGGCCAGTGTTCAATCTACTGTGCCTAGCAACCCCAACAAGAGTATATTTTTAATAAATTTTAAATTTTTCCTGCATAGCACACTATTTTGGGAGACAGTCATGAGTTCCCCATTCAACACTATTAAGAAGGTTTGTCATTATGACTTTGGTAAGCACAAGAAGGACTAATAATTAAGTCAAAAACCTAATAGGTTTTTAATATTTTTTAGCTTTGTTAAACCTTTTCTAAGTTACAAAGATGTATGTATTTTCACTTTTTTCATTAAAATTTTCATTTTCACTAAATTTTTCATTTAGACTGCATATATCGTGGGTTAGTGTTATTACTGTAACCTGAGATCTAAGAAATTGAAGTGACTTACCCAGGGTCATATAACCTATATGGAGGTATTATCATCAAATCTTTTCTATTGACACCTTCTTTTCATATTCTCTTTTGCCAGTCTCTGAAAAAATCCTTCTGTATAGGTCAACAGTCTAGATCCCAGTTCATCTGACATCTAGTCCAATGCATTTCCATTTACTACTTCTTGATTTTATTTTTAAACTTCAGGAAGTCCATGAACTTAAGGAACTTAGGAAAAAAATATTCATTTTCACTAATCTGTAATGAAAATTTATCATTTAGCATTTTCTCCCATTATGAATGTAGTTAACAACATAAATCTTTTTCTGAGAAAGTCAATAAGGAAATAAAATTGATATACGGAAGCTATAAGAGGAAAAGTTTTGGAAATATTCCTATTAAATTAAAGGAAAAATATTAGTAAAAGTTTTCTGTCTTCCTAATTACATCAATTATTTCACTGGATTGTGATTGGTTTCAATGGGGCTCTAGAAATGGGTTTTTAGTAGAGGACTCTTAGCTAATATAAACAAGCTTTAAAATGTCAAGTCTCTCCAGACATAATGCTAGTGATACTTTCTCTTCATCAAATTAGGAGTCACTCTACCTCTTGATCAAGGGTTCCAAACAACCTTGGTTCTTTGCGTCAGATTTCCCTCTCATCATCTTTTAGACCATTACCCCCTTACCATCTTATTTGTTGAAACTTCATCTTCAATTCTTGTGGATGTTTATTTTAAATATTTGCTAACTTATTCTTTTTCCATTTTTCTTGTTCTCCCAGAAAGTAGACTTTTCAAAATGCCTACCAAAATCTTTACCAACTTTTTCATATCTACCAGCATCCTATTTAAAAGTAATATAACTTAAAGATGTTAATAGCCAGAAAAAAAGATTTATTTGTACAAATACTATTTTAAACATTGTCTTTGTAATGATGTAATAAATAGCTGTAAGCCTCAGTAACCTAAAACACAGAACCAATGTAACAAGTAATGTAAAAGATTGGACTGAAATTGAACTTCTAGTCCTACCTCTGCAGCTAACCCATGTGGGATAGTGAACAAATCTGAGTTTCTTCATGTATAAATTTAGAAACTTAGACTATGATTTCTCTGAGGTTCCACTAATCCTAAAAATTTCCAAAATATTGAAAATGGTTCCCTGATTGCGGCAAGATTACCAAAGCTCCTCCAGAGGCACTTAACCTGGAGTTCAGAGGTCCATGAACTTAAGGAACTTAGGAAAAAATATTCATTTTCACTAATCTCTAATGAAAATGTATCATTTAGCATTTTCTCCCATTATGAATGTAGTTAACAACATAAATCTTTTTCTGAGAAAGTCAATAAGCATACTAATGTGAATAAAATTGATTAAGAACTACTGACTACCTGGTCAGCTTTACTGACTGACAGGATACTCTACGTGTAGACTCTTTAAAAAGTTGCATATATTTAGTAATGTAATTATATAGTATTGATATACATTGTCTCATATATCCATAATAAACCTTTGTAGATGATAGTGCAAGGTAATGAATATTTTTCCTCATTTATTATCATGTCCATATCTCTGAACCTAAGATTTGGAAACTGGAGCTCAGAGGATTTCAGTGGTTTACCCAAAGTCATACAGCTAATTAAGTAATATGACTTGTTTAAGGATCTTTTTTCCCTGACCATGGTAAGATCACTTTAGAATTAGTCCTAGATTCACTAGTGTTTTTGTGTCTGAGCCTTTTTTTTTCAATTTCACAACTGTCTTTTTGGGCATTTTGGTTCTATTTAATAATTTACAGTACAATGAAAGAGCCTTGTTCATATGCTTTAATTGCTTGCTGTTGAATCCTTCTGAAAATGTTTATATTGATGTCCTTTTCTCTTTAGACTTTGCACATAGGAAGCTCACACCTGGCTCCGCCTAATCCAGACAAACAGTTTTTGATTTCTCCTCCTGCCTCTCCACCTGTTGGCTGGAAACAAGTGGAAGATGCTACTCCAGTCATTAATTATGACCTTTTATATGCTATCTCCAAGTTAGGGCCAGGTAAGGACCATTCTTATGACAAATATAACAATGGTAGTGGTCTGGGGGAGAGAAGCAAAGGATTGTGAGGGGTGGAGGAGGGTGTGAAGATGTTAAAAGTCAATCAGCACCTCATCACCTTTTTTATTTCATATGATTTAAACTAAACACATTTTTATTCTTCCTTAGAACTGTTTTTTTTTGTTTTGTTCTACTCTGAGTTCACTTTGGTATAACAAGCAATTGTTATAGGCTTAATGTTTTTCTTTTTTCATTGGAAGCTTCAGGGGGATGTGGAAGTGGAAGAGAAGAAAAAAAATTTTAACTGGAAAAAGTAATTTATTAAAGTCCCTGGTGTATTTTGAGCTCTGTGCCAGGCATTGGATCTTATCTTTAGTTTTTTAATTCCCTTCTAGTGGTCATCTATATCATATACCTGCTTCTTAACCTTATGTGATGAACAGAGTTAAGCTAGAAAGATGGTGACTCCTAGGGATGATAAAAAAAAAAAGTAGATTTTGAACTAGAAAGGACCTTTGAAGTGGTCTAACTGAAACTCCTTCTTTACAAATGAAAAGCCTGAGTTTCATAAAGATTAAATTAATTGTCCAGTGTCATCCAGGTAGTTAATCGGGTCTCAGGTTCTCTGATTCTAGATACCATGCTATGAACCAAGGCAAAGCACCATCAAAATAGAGCACTAACTGAGACTCCCATCACTAAACTTACTTTGGAGACCCAGTGTAGTACTTTAGACCTACTAGTGGAGCTTTATATTGTACCCAGAGTGGAAAAAAAAGGTTTTGAAAGGCCAAATGGAATTAAAACAGTTTGCTGGAAAGTGAAACTATATCTCCTGAAGAAGATGTAATTACTGCATTCAGTAATAGAATGATTGGATTTTTTGATCCAGCTTGCATGTCAACTTCAATTCTTTGGCACTAGAAAATAGGAATTCTTAAATTTATTTAAAATTTTTTTTAATGCGGGGTGACTAGGTGGTGCAGAGCACCGGCCTTGGAGTCAGGAGTACCTGGGTTCAAATCCGACCTCAGACACTTAATAATTACCTAGCCATGTGGCCTTGGGCAAGCCACTTAACCCCATTGCCTTGAAAAATCTAAAAAAAAAAATTAATAGAAATAAACATATTTCAGTATAATTAATTTGCTTTATATTCCATGTATTTTATTTTACACATTTAGAAATATTCTGAGAACATGTCTATAGTGCTTCAGAGGGTTCATTATACACACAAAAAGATTTAATCCCTGGTCTAACTGTGAAAAATATCCATCTCCCTACATTTATTCAGCTCTGCTTAGCAACTTAATCAAATTGTTGTGTACTCTAAGCTGGCTGCATTTCCATTTACTACTTCTTGATTTTATTTTTAAACTTGTTAGGGGCATTTCTAAGATGTCTTGTAATTGTTTTCCACCCCCAGGTGAAAAATATGAATTACATGCAGCAACTGACACCACTCCCAGTGTGGTGGTCCATGTATGTGAGAGCGACCAGGAAAATGAGGAGGAGGATGAAACTGATGGAATGAAGAAACCCAAACCAAAAATTATTCAGACCAGAAGACCAGAGTACACTCCTATTCATTTAAGCTGAACTGATATAATGGCATAGATGAATTCCAAACCACTGTTCATTCATAGGGAGTAATCTTTTTACTGTGGAAATGTCAGGTCACAGTTTTTGTGGAGGCAACAAAGACAGGTGACTGCGGCCAGATTTCCAGTTCGTGTTGCTGAGAAGAGAATCAAGGAACTCCCGTCTCCTTGTTCTCAGTGCTGCACATCAGTTAGTGTTCATGGAGCCCTAGAATGGCCTTATGCCCATCACTGAGTTAATGATGATCAGACATTTGGGAAAGAATTGAAACAGCCAGTAAGTGACACTTGTTGTTTTTTTTTTTTCAGGTGAACGGTTTTGGTTTTGGTTTTGTCTTTTTTTCTGTTTGTTTCAGAGAAAAGATGATCACAAGTGTGAGAAGTTTTTTATGTTGCTACATAATCTACAGTGATAGAATTTATCATCTGGTGGGCAATAGTCATTGTGTGGAATACCTAGTACAGTAGCATTGTTAAAAAAAAATAGTGTGGGAAGTTGGAAAGTTTTCTTTTTCCTTGTGTTTTCTTATTTTGTGCATGTGTAGTTAGTTACTGATTTTCCAAACTAACTTTTGTGTCAGTCTCTTATCTTCTTTGTTTTTTACATTTTGAGAAAACAGATAGTATTTATTGCCCTTCCAGATCCTCATCCTCTGTTTTCAATGACATTCAATTTACAGCTGGAATGCATTCACAGACATCTTACTTGATGCCGTATGTAATTGTACTTTCCAAAAGATAGTGATCTGGATTTTAACATTCATGTGTGGGATTTAGCCTGAAGAATTAAGAAAATAGCATTTTAATTGCACAATTTAGCAAGTGGGTGGTCTTAGTTTGGGTATTTTTTGGTTGGGATTTGGTTTATTTAATGTTTGTTAAAATATGAATGCTAGCTTTAGGTCTACTTGGGAAATATTGGCGTGGACATTTTGATTTTCTTTCCACTGAAATATGAAAATAAACTTGTAAATAAAGCTGTTAACATATATTCATAGCTGTGTATAACTGGGTGAAAATATGGCAATGGGAGACTATTGCAAAGCATAAGTACTTTCCTGTGTATCTGTATATTGTAGAAAATATTGTTAAAATATTTTTAACAGAGTTTGGATTCAAAGTATGTGAAGTGAATAGTATATGTGTGATTATAAAAGAGGGATGCAGTGCCTTTCCCCAAATTTCAAATGGAATTCTACACATCATTTTTTTCCTAGTTACAATGTGTATGTCCAGTAAATAAGTATTACATTTTGGACTTATAATGCCATAGCAAAGTGTTTCAAGTTGACATACTTAATGCCAAATAACAATGCATGCTTCAGAAATTTGAAATATAGTTTCCTTGAAAGAACAGTTTAGAAGCTACTCTTTTAGTTACTCTGATCAAGAATATAGTTGAATGCTCTCAGAATTCTGTTTACAGCACACCAGAAGGAAAAACCACCATTATGTAGCTGTTCAAGTATTTCTAGTTATGTGGTTTTTTAATTGGAGAATCTAACCTTAAAGCATCATTTTTTAATGGTATTCTATAATAAATTGGCACAATATGTTCTTTGTGCAAACAATTTCTTTTCTCTGTTTTATTTGGGTAATATCAATCTTGCACTCCAAATACATTATAAATCAAACTAAGTTTCCAGTGCAAAAGCCAAACAGTATGCAAAAAATACATCAAATACTGACATATTCGGTGCAATGGGAAGTTAATTTCATTTTTAATTCCTTTCTATTAACCTATACTTTCAATAAAAACAAATAAATGAAGCTGTCATACAATTATAAAGATCAAGAAACTTGGCCACGGAGAAGAGTTGAGGTAATGCACTCCTTTTCCTTCTTTGCATAAATGTAGGCCTACCTTGTAGAATACTGCACATATTATCAGACTCAGTTGATACTTTTTAATCTTTTTTTTTAATCCCATGCTACAAGGGATGGTTCATTTGGTAAAAGAGGAGGAGGGAGGGAATTCAGAAATTCATTCAGAAATGAATGTGAAATAAAAACAAGTAAACTAAGATATTTTTTGAATCTATATTTTCAAAGACAATTGTGATTTCATAGCAAGTCTACACACATACACACACACACACACACACACACACACACACACAGACAAATTCCTTCATCCTTAGCTTCTCTGATGCAGTTTCCTTATTAAAAGCCCCAGATATGCAGTTTGACCTCATCTAAGAACACACTAATCAGCATGCTGCTGATCAGAGAGTTTCCTTGAGAAGGTAAGGGAAATGCATCTACCAAAAGTGAAAAGAACCATAGAATCTTTGCTGTATATTCTTGCTGTGTTTAGCTAAAGTATATCTACTTTGTTAAATGTTTACTGAATAATGATGGCCTCATTTTGTCCCAAAATTGAACTTGAACTCAGAGACTACTGTCATTAGATACATAATCTCCCATAGCAACCTGAAATGGACCCACCCAGGAAACTACATTCTAAATCAATCAACCAATGTGACAATTTACATGGGAGAGCAAAGTAGAATCTGAGATCCTCTATAGTAATCCATAAGCCTACTTAAGACTTAATAAAGAAAAATTACTTTTGCAAAGTCACTTTTCCTCTTTGCTTAAAAAATTGTCTCCTGTAGCAACAAGTAAAACCCATAAAACATTTTTCCACTGCCTTTAAAAAGAAAAGTTGCTTGTCACATAGAATAAATACCTACCATTGAGTAAAGAAGTTTTATTTTGCGTGTCTATCCCTTCTCAAATCAGATTTGTATTCATGAAACATTTTTTCCTAAATAAAAATGAAATCTAAATTTTACAAAATTGCTTCTACTAACTAGGTTCATTTCTAACAATTTTTTTTCACCTAATATAGGAAGGAAACAATAGTTTCCATTTGACTTTGATGTCTTTGTGTCAATCCTTTGTAGAAGTTCTAAGCATTTTTTAAGGTCCTAGGACTTAGATGTCTCCATTTTGGTTAACAGAGAATGAGTATAGGGGCGGCTAGGTGGCACAGTGGATAGAGCACAGGCCCTGGAGTCAGTAGTTCCTGGGTTCAAATCTGGCCTCAGACACTTAATAATTACCTAGCTGTGTGGCCTTCGGCAAGCCACTTAACCCCATTGCCTTGCAAAAAAAGAAAACCCTAAAAAAAATAATAATAACAAAGAATGAGTATGGAGTGAAAAACAAAATTGCAGGTACTAAGTGCTCTTTTTAAAAACATTAATATTTGTTGTTCAGTCATGTCCAAGTCTTCCTAACCCCAAAGACACTGGAGTGATTTGTCATTTTCTTCTCCAGTATGTCCCCATAGGGGTTGTGACTTGCCCAGGGTGTAGTAAGAGTCTGAAGCCAGACTTGAACTCAGAAAAAATGAATCTTTATGAATCTAGACCCAGCACTTGATTTACTATATCACCTTGAATCTTTCTTCAGCCCAGTGCTCTATCCACTTCCCTCCTAAACTGCCCCCAATATATTATATAGTGTTAAATGCATCAATATGAAGTGCTATTTGGAAAACAAAATAAACTCTTTCATGCTAACATTCCCTCTGGTTCATTGCCCCAAATTGCACTTGGAGGTTTAGGGTGATTGCTTATTTTTTTTTCAGATTTTTCCATTTGAATGTTATGAAAAGAGTGCTTCAAACTCAGTTTACAATGGTAAAGAGGTGTATTTATCAAAAACGCATGTGACAAAACTCCATTGGAGGAATTTTGGCTTTTTTTTCTTTTCTCCCTTCATAGAATCTTAATGAAGTTGGACAGTCTACTCTGTTGAGCATGTCACTCCATGCCAGGTTCTGATAATCTGTGCCATATATCATAGCACTTCTGTTCCCCACAACAGGTCATTCTCCCAAAAGTTGTCACTCCGTGGCTCCTCTGGGAAATGTGACTATTGCTTCCTGTGAACATTGCTATTGCCACTATTCAGTTTCAATTGCTAAGGGAACTTCTGGTGGGATCTCTTTATTTTAGTCACATTAAGATCAGGAAAGAACAGGCAGAGACACTCATGTATTTACAGCTGCTATGGGAAGAGACCTGGAACCTTTCTCTCAACCATCTCTTAGGGAACCCAAAATAGTCCTATCTCCTTGCATTTACAAATCAAAGAGTGTTGTATTATTCCTTTTGTGTACTCACTCAGTTCTAACTCAGGAATCCCTTAATCACCAATTCTTTTGATTCTACAGCTAATTAGAAGACTTCAGCATCACATAGTATAATTCCTCAGTCATATATGGCTCTCAACTGGGTCCTAAAGGTTTTATTTAGCTATTGAAACCAAACATGGAATATCTGTGCATGCCCTATTAATCCATCAAGAAAGGCAAATATGAGCATTTCCCAAACTCTATTACAAAAGTAATCTAGAAACATAATTTTATTTTGCTGTAAAGGATCTATCTAGATGGTTTCTTGACTGGATTGTTATATATTATTAGGATTATTTTCCTTTGAAATTGAAAGTACTAAAAGTTTTAATTAAATTTAGTGCTTTAATTAAAATTGATCAAAACTCCCCCAACCCCATCATTGACCCTGAAGAATTTAATTTAACAAGGGAACCAAGGTCATCTAATGGAATGGAATATTAATATGAATAAAAGTTTTATTAAATGATTTGTTTTTCTAAATTCCTTTTCACTTTTCATTTTAAGCTGAAAGCTCATAATGAAGGCTTTTACAAAACCTCAGGTCTATCATATCTAGATCATTCTAGATCTAAGGTATAAAGATTGCCGAGAGGCTTAGAAGACTTATAGAGAGAAGAATCCACTAAAGGTACATGCCAAAAGGGTTTTGGAAATCAGACATCTGTGGAAAAATTTTTTATTGGGACCTAGAACTTAAAACTTCTACCCTTTCACTTTGAAACACATATACAAATTCTTGTAAACTTTCTGCAAAAGTAGTCACTATTCTGGCACTTCACACAAAGGAGAACAAGCAAGAAAATCTATCTTATTTCCTAACCAATATCATCCCATAAATATCTAATAGTAGTTGGGCATTGCAGCCATTTGAAAGTTAGCTATTTTAGGGCACCAGCCCTGGAGTCAGGAGTACCTGAGTTCAAATGCAGCCTCAGACACTTAATAATTACGTAGCTGTGTGGCCTTGGGCAAGCCACATAACCCCATTGCCTTGCAAAAAAAAAAATCTAAAAATTTTTTTTAAATTAAAAAAAGTTAGCTATTTTGTCTTACATACCTCCCACCAATTATAAGTTCCTTCATTGTGACTCTCTAGGGCATTATCATGAATGTGACTTTCCACCCCTCATGGAAAGGGTTTCCTTGAACTTTTTCTCCAAAAAAAAAAAAACCCCAAAATGGAGAGGGTCATTGTCTGACTCCAACCACTTAAATGAATTTAGAAAATTTCTCCTTCCTAAATTTCTATCACTTTATCACCTCGATTTAGCTAATACTTTGCCTAGGGGGAACCATGACAATTCAGATTAATGTTGACTTAATCATTTTTTCTCCTTTGGGAGAGTTATAATACTAAACATAAGTAAAATCTCTTTGATTCACTTGAACCCCAACCAAGAGGCATAGGAAAGTCCTTAGAGTTTCCTTTTCTGCCTTTATTTCCTCAGGATGATCATAGTCTGTCACCATACTACTTCTTTTAATCTCCTCAGAGACAAATTCATTTGTATTGAATAATATCTTATTGAAAACTGGTTTCTTTTTAAGAATGCTTGGCCAAAAGAAAGAGGAAGGGAAGAAGGAAGGAAGGAAAGAAAGGAAGGCAGGGAGGAAATGAAGGGAAGGGAAGGAAACAGGGAGGCTCCTGCAGAAAACCAGTGCAAAATATGAAATGGGGGAAGTAAGAGTTTCACCATTGCTGTTCTTAGCAGCAATTTCTCTCAAGTTTTCAGACATAGCAGTATACAGTAGCAATGGTAGCCATGGTGCTTCTCTTCTGGACTCCATCTCCCATTTATGTACTCACAGAGAGTTCCAGCCCTACCTTGAATTAATTTCCCACCTCACCAATCTCCCATGAAATTTCTGTTCTCTCATTCCATTCATGTGAAAAGAAAACGAAATTGTCTTTTTCAATAACCACAACTTTGTGGTTTCCAGAGTCAGGTAAATAGAACACCAGAATTTTTGCTCTTCCAGTGAATTCTATCTCCAGTGGCCTGCCACATGGTCAGAAATTGTATAGACCTTGCAAAATCAGCTACAGTACACTTGTCATGTGGAATTAGATATTGCTGAACCAAATAATCATCAACCCTTAAGAGAACATGGATAATTGATTCAGAGTCCCAAGCAGTAATAATCATGGGCCATTTAGAGCAAATATATGCCAACAATACATGCAATAAGGAATAAAAGTATAAAGCATCATTTGACAAGTATCTTCTATGACTAAAGGTCTAAGTTACACATAAGCTTCATTGCAAACATATAGTTTGGCCTAGTAGTACATACATATTCCAAGTACACAGAAAATATTCATAACAGCAAAAATAAATCAGTAGGCCTATAGAAAAAGTAGGTAATGTGCCTACAAATAAACCTAAAATGAAACTATGCATAGTTAAAAGTAGATGCATAAAAATGAATGCAAATAAAAAATAAAATAGAAACATACTCAAAATATACAGTAATGAAGACATTCATCAGTGGACATATGCAATTATATTCAATGCTTATATCACAAGAGTAAAAATGAGCATCATCAATCTGGCTATATCGATAACCATTTGTTCATTTTCCCATGTAATTTTATATTTGTCTTGTCAGAGATAAAGGAGACATAACTGACCTATGTGACTTAACTGGCATTATTAGCTGGTCATTTTCCTAATCATAATTATTGTCCTTCATTCCTATACCTGAACCTGAAGAGAACCTAGGTGAGCTTATCATGTCACTATGTTATATGTCTTTCATTAGAAAATGTATTACACCTAGGTTTAGTCTTCCTTATTTTGAATGGATTATTATATTACAGTACAGTCTTCCCTTGAAACATCTGCTCCTTGTGGTGCAATGGATAGAGTACCAGCCCTGGAGTCAGGAGTACCTGAGTTCAAATCTAGCCTCAGACACTTAATTACCTAGCTGTGTGACCTTGGGCAAGCCACTTAACCCCATTGCCTTGCCAAAAAAAAAAAATCAAAACCTAAAAAAAAAATATACTTCTGAACAATTGTCTGGTCAGAACATCTTTGCATATCTAGCAGGCTTTTTTGCCAGATTGTCCAATAGTCCCTACTTGCTCATCAGGGAGGTTAGTGAGTTCAGCTACAGGCAATAAGTTGTTGCAAGTGAATTGTCTTTAAAAAAGCCCCAACAAACTTCTGGGACTATTTTGTAAGCAAGCAAGGTGACTGGCGTCTACCAACTAGGTAGATTATAGTAGTTTTCAAATGATTACTAAGTTTGTTCCATAAACACAAAGACTTCTCAGCAAAACCTTCCCTTATTGAAAGTTTTGACGACAAATGCAGGTATTATACTGCCATTTGTGTGTCTATACTCTTTTGAACTAAAGTTTGAAACTTAATGTTTATTTTCTCTTATCTTTTCTTTCAGCCAAGATATGTACTAGTTTATCTGCAATCCCTTTGTAAGCAGTGCATACAAAAACACAAATCAATGGTTAACCATGTATGCACAACTAAACTTTAGCAGTTCATGTAGTATCATTCCTGATGGAATTGCACTGTGCACTAGGAAAATCACACATTGACTCCACAGTATCCCTAATGTGTTTGAAAATGTACAGCTGAAACACTAAGGCAGTAGGTCCCCTTGAAAGTGGTGAGGTGTGTCTAGATATTGTAATGTCAGGCAAAGTTAAAATTTCTTTGAATACTGTGCTTACAAAGTCTTGAACGTGCTCCAGTGAATCCTGAAAGAAACCAAAGATTGAAAAATAATTTCCCCATAACATTTTAGCAATCATTGAAACTTTTTGGCTCCTGCCACAGGCATATACCTGTAAATACTTTATAAAAAATGTTCTTAATATTTTGGGGGGGGAATAAAAAGTCAATAGAGCCAAACTCTGTTCAACAGTACTTATATGCT